>NC_083582.1:72237726-72972726 GCF_027579695.1 Neoarius graeffei | reverse complement strand
AGGCTATCAGCTCATATACTGTGAGTAGAGAAAAACAAAATGGCAGAGCGTGTTCCTGAACCAACCAAGGACGAAATAAAAATTCTACTCAAAAACAAAACCAAAAAATACAAAGAAAGCAACAAAATATGGAATGAAAGTATTTGATGGTAAGAACATATCTTTTTATTTTTCAAGAATTATTATTATCGCATTTTTCACAAATTGCTCCTGTTATTTCGCTGGTTTGTTTACATTCTAAGCGGAAATTATTTTGTTGGACGTTTTGTATAAAGTTTTTACTGGTCAAATTTGCAAAAAATAAAAATAAAAATGCTCTGTTTCTCCAAATTCAGTGAATGTGGATAGAATAAAACAGTTATTCCACTCAATCTCATCGTACATGGATTATAGACAACTCGGTGCTACGCGCCTCATCAGCTATCGCTCATGTACGACTTGATTTCGTGGAATAACTGTTAAACAGGACGGCACGGTGGTGTAGTGGGTAGCGCTGTCGCCTCACAGCAAGAAGGTCCTGGGTTCGAGCCCCGGGGCCGGCGAGGGCCTTTCTGTGCGGAGTTTGCATGTTCTCCCCGTGTCCGCATGGGTTTTCTCCGGGTGCTCCGGTTTCCCCCACAGTCCAAAGACATGCAGGGTAGGTTAACTGGTGACTCTAAATTGACCGTAGGTGTGAGTGTGAATGGTTGTCTGTGTCTATGTGTCAGCCCTGTGATGACCTGGCGACTTGTCCAGGGTGTACCCCGCCTTTTGCCCGTAGTCAGCTGGGATAGGCTCCAGCTTGCCTGCGACCCTGTAGAAGGATAAAGCGGCTAGAGATAATGAGATGAGAACTGTTAAACATTCAGTGAGTGATAATTGTATGAGAGTGGTAGTGGTGTGTACTCCCTTGTTTCTAAGATAGGAGTGGACACCCTGACTTTCTGCTGATATCCTGCCCCCTGTGTCTTTGGTGTGTGGAGTAAGAATTCGTCAGGAGGCCAATTCTTACACATTGTACCTTTAAAGCACTGTTTGTTTGCTTGTTTGATAGTTACCCATTCTCATTTTCCTATCGGGGTTCTGCTTGAAACCCTTTCTGGAAGTGTATTGTTGGGTTCCACACAGAACCCCTGAGGGTTCCCTATGAGGAACAAACCAAAAGATCCTATTGGGATAGAACCTCTGGAAAACCTCTGGGATAGACATGATGAACATGGTGTTATAGAGACAACCGTTTTGGATGCTAGATGAACCTTTATTTGTGTGAAAGTGTAAATATGTGGAACAATGGTGTGAAATTTGGCAGGCAGCCGCTTCAGTGCAGAACTTCAAATCAAAATTGATATGACACAATGGTTCGCTTAGTACACAGGAAGGGAGAAAAGCGAATCTCTCAAATTACCAATATATACATGAAAATTACCAATTTATTTTCCAGATTCATCGAGACAATATCATCACTGCAAATTCAGATAAAATTTAGAAAGTTAAGAGAAGGACAGAGGCATTTTTACAGATTAGAATTTACCCCAGTTGATGTCTCTTATCTACCGTATCAGGCCAGAGTGTGAACTTTACAGTATAAATCAGTGGCGGCTCCTGAATTTTTTTCAGGGGGGGCAATTTTCCCCCGTTATGTCTACACGGACCATAAATGTCCACAGGACTGAAGTAAATTGACCTAGGTAGCAAATCAATTGGCCGAACTTGTTTTTGCCTGGTAAATTCAGATATCAATATAGACAATATCTCTTCTCTCCACTAGGTGGCAACACTGAATAAGTTAAAAGTGGCAAACTAAGGTAGCCGAGTAAACTAGACCCACTCGCCTAGCGGCCAAAAATATTTTTGCCTACGAGTGGCAAATATTCACATTTAGTCTGGCTTGCCAGGCTAAAACTAAGGAAGATTCATTGTGAAGCCTTCAAAGCAAAACATTTGGCATCACAATCAATTAATATTACATTACTCATTTATTGTCTCATATTTTTCCAGTATTCTATAAGTAGACACAAATTCTTAATTATAAACATTCTAATTTCTTCATTCTAAAGAATGCAATTAAAGTGGCAGGATATAAATCCAAAACAAGTGTTTATTTAAGTTTTGAAAAAGATGAAGAAAAGCATAACCATCAAACAAACATGTGCAGCTTAATTATGTGTTTTTTTTATATGGAATTGCACCATTTTAACAACAAATAATAATTCTAAATAAATTCTGCAGTTTTTTTCCCAAGAATTCCTCCAGAAAGCCATGCCTTAAAAGGAAATTTAAAGTATTACAAGCATGTCAATGAACACAAAAGGCTTTAGTTATTTAGCTATATACACACAAGGTTACACAAGGTTTTGTAGTCAGTGCAACTTGGCTTAACAAGTTGGAAAAAAGGTAAGGTGCTGCTGGCTCCAATGAACACATACTGTACAATATATAAAAACTGAAAATATGCTTAATTTACACCAAGTCAGAGAGAACTTGAGGCTACTGAAATATTCCAAGCATGGCAATGTTAAACTGCCATTGGTAAAACAAAAACATGGCAATGTTAAACTGCCATTGGTAACACACACACACACAAAAAACTTTTGCCTAGTAAATTCAAATATCAGATATCACTGTACCGTCTGCTGTGCTACTTCCAGGGTGGAAGAGAACGCAAGGGTAGCAAAAAAGAGCATTGACTACATCACAGCCAGCTAGCCAAGTTTTCCGGTGGTACCAGTTCTTGTTAAAACCTCTTGAGTAGGTCTTCTCCCCCTTCGTAGACACTTGCTTGATGTTTAAATTCGGTCTAGGAGGTCCTAGCTGTTTGATTGCCGTTTTCTCCTCATTGGTACGACGACTAAAGGGAACTTCTTTCAGAGACGCTATCGTATTGTTGCACTCAACACTTGCCGCCATCTTCATAGAATGTTCACACATTTCCCGCGCAACAGGCGTATGACGTAAGCACGCTGCTTGTGCTAGCACATAAAACCTAATAGAAAATGCATTGGGAGCATGATTTTCGAAAAAAACGTACGTACCATTAGTGTCAATGGGAGATTTTGGGGCAAATCTGAACCTGACAGAAATCACACCAAAAGGGCGTGGCTACACCAGGCGCGACCTTAGCCTGATTGGACAATGACATTACTGTTGCCGTGGTAGTAGGAGTAGCTAAAAAAAAAAAATCTCCCTCCCTGTTTGGGAGTGCGTCACCCAAATCGCCTCTATTAACGAGCCGCCAGTGGTATAAATGCAGCCATGTAGCCCAAGCTAGGTGTTAAATGTATCTACCTGAATGTGTGTAAAAAAAACAAAACAAAACAAGAGTGCTCTGAGAGCACACTATCCCCTGCTGGCGACAATGCCATAACTCAGGTAAAATGTGACTGAATTGAACAAAATTGCAATGCGTATTAGCGACATATAACAAAGAATTCTGTCAAGTTTCGTGAAATTCCTCCAAAAATTGTGAGAGGAGTTGATTTCAGAAGGTGAGTACCCTTCCTGGGATGGATGGATGGATGGATGGACGGACGGACATTGTCACGACATAATCCCCCTTCGGGCCTTTCAGCCAGCGGGGGATAATAAAAATTGTGAGGTAAGTTGATTTCAGAAAGCAAGCACACCTTGATGAAATTGCCAAAGTACAAGTTTGTTAATAATCAAGGGCATAACTCTGGTCAAATTTGCCCAAATTAAGCGAAATTTCAATCTGCGTATAACTGTCATATAACAAAGCCTTTTGCCAAGTTTGGTGAAATTCCTCCACAAATTATGAGAGGAGTTGATTTCAGAAGAACGTACACCCTCATGAAATTGTCAAAGTACAAGTTATTTAATCAAGGGTCAAAACTCTGGGAAAATTTTCACAAACGAAATTAAATCGCAATCTGCGTATTACCGTCATATAACGAGGCCTTTTGCCAAGCTTCGAGAAATTCGTCCAAAAATTGTGAGAGGAGTTGATGTCAGAAGGCGAGCACACCTTCATGAAATTGTGAAAGTACAAGGGTGTTAATCAAAGGCCACAACTCTGGTAAAATGTGACAGAATTTAACAAAATTACAATATGCATAGTACTGACATATAACAATGCCTTTTACTAAGTTTGGTGAAATTCCTCCAAAAATTGTGAGAGGAGTTGATTTCAGAAGGAAAACACACTCATGAAAGTGTCAAAGTATAATTTTGTTAATCAAGGCCACTCTGGTAAAATGTGACCCAATTTAACGAAATTACAATGGGTCGGTACTACACATATAACAATGCCTCTTGTCAAGTTTTGTGAAATTCCTCCTCAAATTGTGAGAGGAGTTGATTTCAGAAGATGAGCATCCTTCTCGGGACGGACGGATGAACGGAAATCACCACGACATAATTCCCCTTCAGGCCTTTCGGCCAGCAGGGGATTAAAAAACAACCCCGCTAATCTGCGTTTCGGTAATAGGAACAGGCATAGATTTAGCTTTCAAACAATTTTACAGTATATTTTTAAATGTTAAAAGTATGCACAAGCAGTTTCTTGCTGAAGATACCGTACAAGCCTTCGGAATCATGTTACTGTTAAGATCCGCGATAACATCACACAATTTCCATCTGATCATTTACACTGATTTCTTCTCACTGCATCGTAATTATTTCCCCCGAATCTATCCGATGATCTGGAATGGAAATGTTGACCTGATACTGAAATTATATTAAACTGAAATTCAATTATAAACCAACAACATTACAACTGAATGTTAAGTCATTTGGTTAGCTGTTAGCATATGTCATTTGCACATATTTTTTTATGAGTGCAGATAAATTGCTGTAAATAGATTCAAATTATTTCTGAATTCTACACAAATCTCGTTAGTGTTTTCTGTAGCAGCGTGTTATGTTCACGAAAGCCAGTAAACACAAAACATCATTTTATACACAAAGCTGATGGCTCTTATTTCCTTTGTAATCATCACCGTAATTAGTTGTGTGATCTGTTCATCTCCGGCAGAATTGCACACGTGTGTATTGGTGGCAAATGAAGTGAAGCGATCAGTTGCTGCTGGTTATTTCCATCTAGACCTATTGAAGTTCTTTTTTCCGTTTCAGAAGCAGATGGTGCTCTGTGCTTTCTGTTGCTGCTGGAACAAGGTAATTTCCCTGATGGCATCAATTAAGTATGCATGCATCGATTTTCTTCTCCAAGCACTGGCATTTTGATAGACCACCTTAATGTGGAGTGGCATGCACTGAACTCCAACTTGCACTGATTATTGTCAAAGTACCCTTGACCTTTCAAAGCAAGAAATCTATAAACAATTCATCAGAAAATAGTTGTCAACAAATTCTGGAGTAAAACTTGAAACAAATAATCAAGATAGTTGGACACCCATCCTAACAACCGCTCACACTGATAACATAGAGGACTGCTCACTTCGGCTTAGATTCACTGAATGAGGTTTAAAGCTAGACTGCCTTTCAGATTTTTCAAGTGTAGGTCATATAATGAATTTTCCACGACACCCAATTATTTTTGTTTAGCGGACCAAAAGCTACTGAATTTGAATCACAGACTTCCAATTTTAGTTGTTTTTTTAATAGAACAATTAATGAATTTAGAGCCCCGTGGCCCTAAATTCTCAGCTATTTTTTCTTGCTTCAACATGACGCAATATAAGATACTACATCAGGCATGACGTGGTGGACTTTCCCTGTTCATGCAAGGCATTGTGGGATACAAATTTGAAACAGGAGAGAAAAATGGAGGACATGAGTATGTGAATGAAACGTGAAAGACCGACTACAGTAATGGAAAGCGAAAAGAAAAGACGTTATGTTATACACGAAGGAAAAGAAACGCAGGACCAAACTAATAAATATCGGCGCTCAGCGAGCACCTCGGTGTGATCAGCTGTTCGTTTAGCGACAGAATGATGGAACTGTCAGTGCACGCTCAAAGGGAAACCTGTAGATGGCAGTAATGCAACACTGTGGATGCCAGCTGCTGTAAAACCCAAAAGAAGAAGGTAAACCTGTGCATGCGCACACGGACTTCCTCTGTCTGCTTGACTGCACGAAGTGGGCGATTTCATGCACATTATTTGCTTTAATCCCCTCAAATTAAATAACTTCCCAGCCACAGAATGGCCTGGGTTTTTTTGTTTGTTTTTTGTTTGCTTTGTTTTTTTTTAATCATGTACTACAATGACCAAACTTCAGAGGGAACTAAATTTCCCCAGTTTTATGAAATCAAAAGGCCATCTACTTTTAAAGGTGACGTATTATACCCCTTTTCCACAAGTTGAGCCAGTTCCCCGAGGTCTTAATGAAATGTCTGTGACATTCTTTGGTCAAAATACCACAAGGATAAAACACTACAGCTCCTTCTCACCCTGTCGAAACAGCCCTGTTCAAAACGGCCGATTTAAGGTACGGCCCGTTCCTTTAAATGATAATGAGCCACTGCTCACCCCAGCCCCTCTTCTGCCAGCCAATCAGGTAGCACTTTCCTCATGAATATTAAGTCACATAGGCAGTTCTCAAGCCGTGAGTGGAGATACTCAGATGAAGGGGCGGGCTTATTCTAATGAGCGCCACTTGTGACATAAAAGAGGAGCCAAATCTGAACGGCTTGTTGAAGAACATGTTTTCTGAAACGGGCAGAACAAAACAAACTGACTGGGTAGTTTAATTTCAGAGTTTGCGGATTGCTCGGTACTCCAGATACCCAGATGTGTGTGCACAAGCACTGAAAAAGTCAGTTTTACACAATATTTAATCCTTAAAATCAAAATTTAAACCATTAAAATATTGTACGTAGGATAATACATTGTCTAAACTGCCAAATTATGTCATATCATCCAAAACTAACATCAGCTAACTAACATTATTCTATCCACATTCACTGGATATGAACAATCGCGCGCTCTGAATGGCTACTCTACTGCTAGGATATCAGCTCATATACTGTGAGTAGAGAAAAACAAAATGGTGGAGCGTGTTGCTGAACCAACCGAGGACAAAATTTCAATTCTACCCCAAAACAAAACCCCAAAAAATTATCAAGTATTTAAAAGAAACATAAATAGCTAAAGGAATATAGTTTATTTTTTCCCCTTCCCAATATCTCCTGTTCCATACTCCAGCCCAGTTGGTGGCGGTAATGCACCTTTAAGTTGATTTGCCAACTGCCAAAAAGCCCAAAAGAAGAAGAGCCCCCAAAATACAAAAAAGCAACAAAATATGGAATGAAAGTATTTGATGGTAAGAACGTATCTTTTATATTTTTCAAGAATTATTATTATTATTATAGCATTTTTCACAAATTGCTAGTCATTTCACCGGTTTGTTTACATTCTAAGCAGAAATTATTTTGTCACAAGTTTTGTATAAAGTTTTCATTTATCGAATTTGCAAAAAGTAAAAATAAAAATGCTCTGTTTCTCAAAATCCAGTGAATGTAGATAGAATAAAACAGTTATTCCACTCAATCTCGTCGTACATGGCTTATAGCTCATGTACAACTCAGTTTTGTGGAATAATTAGTAACTGTCTGCTAGCTAACTCCCTGCTAGGTCGCAAACTACCAGCTAGTAATTAGTTAGATTTTTATAAGTAGACGTAGGTGGGATTTCAGTATCTGTGCCTTGATTTACATCATAATATTCATAAGTATGTACTTACAGTATACATACATGTCAACCTTTGGTCAATCAAACCTGTATAACCAACCTCCAAAATCCGTATTTCCCTTATAAAATCCTTATAAGATGCAAATTAAAATAATTTACCTAAAATTTGAATGATAATTAACAATAATATATCCCAGTTACTTTTTATTCAATATTAATAACAATAAACCTTCAGAATGAATACAAAGCTCCAATGTTTGACAAAAACATAAAGTGTCACTCTAATGTTCGGAATTGTACTCCATGACAGCTTTTTTAGCAGTCTGCACCAATACCTCACGAGGCTGCATGTCACAGCAAGTGTCTGTGTTGACCTTGCCGGAGTGCCCATTCAGAATCTTTTCAGTCGCTAGTGAAAGTCGCTCAGGTGGAAATACGCGTTTCAAATAAAATGTTACTTCCCGGTTGGCGGGATTCTCGCAATGCGGTGTGCGCATGATCAGAAGTGGAACGAAGTCTCGCTACCACAAGATAACACGCGATTTCATAAGACTCTTTACTGGCTGTTTGTGCTTTCTGTGGTGTACAGTACGTTTGTAAATGTTATGCGCTCTTTTATCATCGTGGGAATTGATTATAGCTCTAGATAAATATTGAAGTTTTTTTAAAGAATCCGTATAACTTTATTTGTATGCCCGTATACTACGTTTATTGAATCAAATCCGTATAAAATACGGACATTCTGTATAGGTTGACATGTATGAGTATATCACAGTTATAATATGGAAGACCATATTATAAAAATCAACAGATTTTTGTTCATCACTAACATGAGCTAATAGTTAGCATGATGGTTAGTGAGCAGCCATCATTTGTCACAGATCAACCATAAACATTAGTTGTCAATATCTAGAAACATGCCAAGATAAAGACTGGGCCGTAAGAATGGCCTTTTTTTATTTTTTAACTTTCTGGACAACAAATGCAGGCAGTCAGATAATCCTGATCAGGAGCCCGGTGGTTTAAATTACTAATTTGTTCATATATTTAACAGTTATTCCATGAAATCGAGTCGTACATGAGCTGATAGCCGACGAGGCACGTAGCACTGAGTTGACTATAATCCATGTACGACAAGACTGAGTGGAATAACTGTTTTATTCTATCCACATTCACTGGATTTTGAGAAACAGAGCATTTTTATTTCTTGCAAACTCAATAAATAAAAACTTTCTTCAAAACGTACGACAAAATCATTTAGTCAAAACAATTCATTGATTTCCTCATGTGTGATATATTTAACAGTTATTCCCTGAAATTGAGTCGTACAGGAGCTGATAGCTGACGAGGCACGTAGCACTGCATTGTCTATAAGCCATGTACAACAAGATTTAGTGGAATAACTGTTTTATTCTATCCACATTCACTGGATTTTGAAAAACAGAGCAATTTTATTTTTTGCAAATTCAATCAATTAAAACTTTATTCAAAATGTCCGACAAAATAATTTCCGCTTAGGTGGACTTCTTAAAAACCTATCGATGGCTTCACGAACTGACTTAAATGTTTTTTTTTTTTTGTAGAAAGTGCTGTCTTGCTGTCGTGACGAGGTATAGAATAACTCATCTCATCTCATTATCTCTAGCCGCTTTATCCTTCTACAGGGTCGCAGGCAAGCTGGAGCCTATCCCAGCTGACTACGGGCGAAAGGGGGGGTACACCTTGGGCAAGTTGCCAGGTCATCACAGGGCTGACACATAGACACAGACAACCATTCACACTCACATTCACACCTACGGTCAATTTAGAGTCACCAGTTAACCTAACCTGCATGTCTTTGGACTGTGAGGGAAACCGGAGCACCCGGAGGGGACCCACGCAGACACGGGGAGAACATGCAAACTCCACACAGAAAGGCCCTCGCTGGCCCCGGGGCTCGAACCCAGGACCTTCTTGCTGTGAGGCGACAGTGCTAACCACTACACCACCGTGCCGCCTATAGAATAACTTGAGACATTTATTTATTTCTTCCCTGGACATTTCAGTTCTGTAATTTTCACATTTCTTTGATCTTTTGAACCAGTCTAAAAAAATTCAACAAATTTTAATGCTTAAAGATGAAGAATGTAAACAAACTGACGAAATGAGAGGAGCAATTTGTGAAAAATTGCTATAATAATTCTTGAAAAAATTAAAAAGATACGTTCTTACCATTAAATACTTTTATTCCATATTTTGTTGCTTTTATTGTATTTTTTGTAGTTTTGTTTTCGAGTCGAGTTTTTATTTCGTCCTCGGTTGGTTCAGCAACACACTCCGCCATTTTGTTTTTCTCAACTCATGGTATATGAGTTGATATCCTAGTAGTAGCCAATCAGAGTGCGCAGTTGCTCATATCAAGTGAATGTGAATAGAATAATGACATATAGATGCAAAACAAGTCATCAGAAAATATGGCTGATGGATGTGAACAATAATAGCTATAGGCCAGGTTGGTCAGAACCACTTCAGCAGGTGTTGGAAATGGGATTTTTAAAAAAAATGCACACCTCTACTTTAAACCAATGTCCAAGAGCACTACTAGCAGTCCATGAGCTGTGAATCACCCAGGGTATCATGTCTATGCTGTTTATTATAAGGTTGTAAAATGTCATTTTTAAGCTCCACACTGAGCTCAGTACCCAGTGTCACTACATGAGCCCTAAGCACCTGAAGTTTATGTTTAATACTCACTAGCTGCAAGGCCTCAGTTACTATGTTTGTGTTTCACGTAGCAGGACTCTGGCTACGAAAAGGCTTCGCGACATCAGGCCAGAGTCACACTAACGACCTGTCACAGCTGTCAGCGCAAATAAATGACCAGTCAAAGACCTGTTTAACCCTAATAAAATCTTGTAGGCACTCCGTGCCAGACAGACGCAACATGCAGCAGCTAATGCAAACAGCTCCACATCTGGATGAGTGAAATATTAAGCTAAACGTCTCCTTTCTGTGTGGCGCATAACATCATGTAAAAAGTCCACCATTTTTCTTCCTTATTAAAGTCAGCTCAATGTTATGTTACTTAGTGACTTGTTTAAATTTTGCTCTGACTTTTGTTTTAAACTATGCATCATCCATCCAGGTGGTGTCACTTGTGCAGGCTGGATTCGCCGAAGAGTTCGTCATTTTTTTTCCTCTTTGTTTTTATGTCACTGATGATTAAACATTGAAAGTTGCTTGAGATGAAAATCTTCAGAGTCGGAAGGCTTTTTTTTCGACACCGCTTGCACTGCATTGATAGCGCTGAATAATGCTATCAATCTTGCATTTTTTGCTCAAAGGGTAAATCTATTTTCAGAACGCTGTTCAGGGCTGAGCAGATAATAATGACGTATATCAGGGAGATTTACTCCAGTGTTCTGCCCTGGAATCAGTCAGTCATGCAGCTGAGAATGTTATTCACACCTTGACAAGCTAATTCATTTCCTGTCTCTCCCTCTCTCTCTCTCTCACTGTTTCTCTCTCTCTCTCTCTCTCTCTCTCTCTCTCTCACACACACACCTCACAAATCCTATCATTCCAGGACAATTATTCAGTCGTAAAAAGACCTCAAGTGCAAGGTTGTCGTTCTCTTCTGGATTTGTGTGCCACGATGCCGAACGCATGTCGAGTACTGCATGAACATTTTATCCCTTTGAATGCAAAACTGTCCCTGAATGGTTGGATGAATGTGGTGTTCAGAATAAAATCCTCCACTGAGTACTGTAAATATTTGAGACAGCAGTCAGATTTCTAGGTCAGGGCCATGTTCGTCAGAAGGTACGTGCTGTGAAAGTTAAAGAAACACATGACATAAAAAAAAAACCACTGAATGAAAGTCTGTAGAAATCAGGGTTCTCCAGAAAATCTGAAGTAGTCAGCTAAAAAAAAAAAAGAAAAAAGTAGTACGCGGATCTGGAATTTGCGTTAGCAAAGATGCCACGGAGTGCCAAAGGCGTGCTAATGCTAGCAAGCCCCCTCAGAAAAATTTTGAAATTTGCATGCCTTCTGGTGAATTCTCAGTTAATAAATTACTAACCATTTCCCTCTAAAATACTTGCAAAATATGTATGAAATTTCCCTCCAGATGTTTGTGTGCTTGGCTTTCTCGGTTCCCCTCTGTAGTACACTGTCTGGCTCTGTAAAATAACTACGTCAGCATATCAGGTGAAAATTCAAATTCAATCCAAATTGCTTGAGACTGCTCTCAGTGAATTCATTATTGAATCCTAAACAACATGCTTTTCACAGAATTAAAATATGTTTATCCGTTCTTGAGATATTACAAATCAAAGATTGAAGAAACGGCTTAATTTTTAGAAAACTGCCGTAATATTCTGTATGAGGATCACATGGTCCAAAATGGGCCTCATTAACCAATTAGATCCAATGTTTTTTCTTCATAACTTTTCTATTTTTAAAGATATTTACATGGAAATTTGCATGCACATAGATGGTTGTATACTGAATAGAAAGTTTGAAAAATTTCTCAAAAGTAGAGCCTACTAGTGTTTATATGAAAGAATATAAATGATTATTTCGATTAATATTCACAGCTATCAAGTCTCATCTCATTCATCTCATTATCTGTAGCCGCTTTATCCTGTTCTACAGGGTCGTGGGCGAGTTGGATCCTATCCCAGCTGACTACGGGCAAAAGGCGGGGTACACCCTGGACAAGTCTCCAGGTCATCACAGGGCTGACACATAGACACAGACAACCATTCACACTCACATTCACACCTACGGTCAATTTAGAGTCACCGGTTAACCTAACCTGCATGTCTTTGGACTGTGGGGGAAACCGGAGCACCCGGAGGAAACCCACGCGGACACGGGGAGAACATGCAAACTCCGCACAGAAAGGCCCTCGCCGGCCCCGGGGCTCGAACCCAGGACCTTCTTGCTGTGAGGCGACAGCGCTAACCACTACACCACCGTGCCGCCCCCTAGAGGGAAATTTCATACATATTTTGCAAGTATTTTACAGTGAAATGGTTAGTGATTTATCACCTGTGAATGCACCAGAAGCCACCAGAAGGCAGAAAATTTCAAAATTTTCATGCCCCCAGACCCCTCTAGCATTGGTAGCATTAGCAACTCCAGTTATATTCTAAAATAGTGATTTATTTACATGAATCAGTTTGATTTGAAAAAATAAGTAGGTAAAGCTATGAAAACTCACTTCAAAATCTCCCGTGAATCAGAACATCAAAACTAGCAGACGGAAAATTTTGCTGAATCCTTCATCAGAAACAGTAAGAGTGAGAGAACATCCCTATAAAAGTGATCTGATTGATATTCACGAGCATGGGCGCCGCCGGGGGGGGGGGGAAGGTTAGAACAATTCTAGGGGCCCAGCACTGCCATGGGGCCCTTTAAGGGACTGATAATATGCTTTTAATGATTTTAATAAGACTTTTGAAATAACAACAATGCAATATTCCATCTGGTAAAATGAGCTAATTGAACAAGGTTGTCTATTTCTTGAGTTCTTCAACATATTGTCATTTAACCCTCCCCCTTTTGCGAAATGGTACGGTCCAGTTCTGGTAGAAGCGCGATGCGTTAAATCTGTGTGCTGATCAGTGCAACGCTACTTGCTGCTGTGTCGCGGTGCAGCAGTCAGCCAGCCAGCAGTGGAGTGCGTACAGTCTATGGTCGCTAAATATGAAGAGTGGCTGTCAAAAACGTAAAGAAAGGCAGCTGAAAGCTGAGAGGGACCGGAGAGGCAGGCAACTGGTCACTCAGTTTTTCCCAAAGAAAGGTAGCTATCGCTTACATGTGTGTTCAAAATATTAGCGAATGGTAAATGAACAGTATGAACATGGTTGGATTAGCCTATCAAGAGAACACTTTTACAGTTTGTACAGTGACATTTTTTCCATTTTAATAACTGAACTGACTTGTGTGATAAACAAGATGAAATATTACGTTATGCTGGTGCTAATAACCAGTTTCATAACTAATGGGGTGCCCTAAATATGCACAGATTCAGCCTCAGGGGGACCTCCGCCCTACCAAACCACTGAACCCCCCTTTGGAGAAGGAGGTAAGCAGCAATACAACCCATAAATGCTTTAGGATTGAAGTTTTTAATGAGCGAGCGCCATATACAGTTTGCTAGATTAAAGTGTTGCTAATAACGGACACCAGTCAAGTGTTTGACATGGTTACATGTGTGGAATGTTCACACATTCTAAACCACTGGTTTCAAACTGAGGAGCTAGAGAAAGCGCAGCACACATAAAAGAGGGATAGAGGTTACAACATATGAAGAAATACATACGTAATTGATCAAATTGAAATGTCACTCCGTGTCACTTTGAAATAAATTTATAATAAGATCTTTCCTATCTTTTATGGGTAACATTTGTAAGGCTACTGAGTATGGAGTTCATTTAAATGCATCAAACTTGAATGCAAAGTTGGGGGGCCCAAAATTCTAATCTTTCATGGGGCCCAAAATTTCTGGCGGCGCCCCTGTTCACGAGTAATCCAGTCAGAAACTGATTAGAAGAGAGAGAGAGCAAGAGAGAGCCTGACCGCTTTCCCGTGATTCAAAAAGAAAAGCACCGGCAGTTTTCCGACATCATGCAAGCAGTTTTTACTCTGTTGTACCGACTTCAACCTGCCGTTACTCCCAAAGTACTGAACAGATCTTAACCAGATACATTTCTTTGGAAAGCAACGATCATAAACTTTTTTAATGATCGTATTCATGATAGAAAATATTCAAGAGTTAAGCAATGACAGATTTGGAAACTTAGATGAGCGTCTGCATGGACAATTTTCACAGCACGGCCAGCGAGCGTCTGATACGCCTACTACATGCTGAGCTTATTTGGTGTGTGTGTAATGTACTTGATGTGCTTCTGGTGTGGTATTGTGTATTGTATAGTTTTAATTTCAGCATAAATATTTGCACACAATTAGTCATTTGCACTTGCACTTTATAAGTATGAAGCTTTAGCTAAGGGACCAGACATCTCTTTGGGAACTTTGGCACTCCGGGTAGCTTCTGAATATGAAAATAACAATTCTTAGATATGAAAATATTAATTATGATTTATATGTACAAACCTGCAGAAAACAGATTTTATATTTATTTGGTCCACTGAAGGTTTTAGTTTCTTCTTCGGGAGCATTTTGCGAAAACCGAGTGAACTCATCTGCAACCATCAACTGTGTCTTTACTGTCATCTGCTACAGCATGGTCAGTAATGGCAATGTGAGTCAAAACTCTAACCGAACGACAAACATGGCTTCCCAAGACTACAACACCCAAAGTTCACAGTGCCCCCGTCACCTTCCTATTAAGTTCACCTGACAGTCGTTAACTGTTCATCAGCAATGCTACTTAAGCCTCTCTCTCACACACCTTCAATGCGAAGTATTGTTCTGTGTTTACCTAGTCATACCTAGGCCTTCCTTCCTTCCTCCCTCCCTCCCTTTTCTTGGACCTTTGCTATGTTTACGTACCTGTTTCACTCCCTAGTCTGCTCTCTTCTATTCTGTTTGCCGATCGACCGACCCCTGCCTGCTTTCTGACTTCGAGCTTGCTTTCTGATTTGTCTACGCTTCCTGTTTGCATCCCTGCTCTCCCCTGCATATACCGGTACATCCATGAGTGCCTGCAGTCTGATAGACGTGGTCACATGGTCTGGCTCAGCCAATCAGAGCACGAGAATCGGTCAACAAATATGGCGCTGCTTATGGTCATGTTAGACCCAAATCGAAGACAATTTCATGGTGAAATAATTGGATTTGCAGCAAATTACGAGCAGCAGAGATTATATAAAATCGCTTGAACATTAAAAGGCGAGTTTTTTTGTTTTTTCTGGGATCAAGTAGCTGGCGCAGACCGCCTGTGTAGGTGGAGAAAACCGCCGGTCGCCGGCGCTTGTGGACATCTCTGAAAAATGGAAGTCTGAGAAATCATGAGCCACGTAAGTAATAATTCTTAACACATTATTTGCTGTTAGGAATTGTCTTCTAGATAATTATTTTCAGGGTGGCACGGTGGTGTAGTGGTTAGCGCTGTCGCCTCACAGCAAGAAGGTCTGGGTTCGATCCCCGTGGCCAGCGAGGGCCTTTCTGTGTGGAGTTTGCATGTTCTCCCCATGTCCGTGTGGGTTTCCTCCGGGTGCTCCGGTTTCCCCCACAGTCCAAAGACATGCAGGTTAGGTTAACTGGTGACTCTAAATTGACCGTAGGTGTGAATGTGAATGGTTGTCTGTGTTTATGTGTCAGCCCTGTGATGACCTGGCGACTTGTCCAGGGTGTACCCCGTCTTTCGCCCGTAGTCAGCTGGGATAGGCTCCAGCTTGCCTGCGACCCTGTAGAACAGGATAAAGCGGCTAGAGATAATGAGATGAGATAATTATTTTCAATTTTTGTGAACGTGAGCAGGGCGGCACAGTGGTGTAGTGGTTAGCACTGTCGCCTCACAGCAAGAAGGTCCTGGGTTCAAGCCCAGCGGCTGTTGAGGGCCTTTCTGTACAGAGTTTGCATGTTCTCCCCGTGTCTGCATGGGTTTCCTCCGGGTGCTCCAGTTTCCCCCACAGTCCAAAGACATGCAGGTTAGGTTAACTGGTGACTCTAAATTGTAGGTGTGAATGTGGGTGTGAATGGTTGTCTCTGTGTGCAGCCCTGTGATGATCTGGTGACTTGTCCAGGGTGTACCCCACCTCTCACCCATAGTCAGCTGGGATAGACTCCAGCTCGCCTGCGACCCTGTACAGGATAAGCGGTTACGGATAATGGATGGATGAACATGAGCACAACAGCACCACTAATGGTTGGTTGAATGTTTTTGTCATGTCAATGCTGGAATCAGTGACAAACCCGACTCCTTCTACAACATGGTCTACAGATATGACCGCTCAGGACTACAATTCTGAACACACACAGTTTCACTGTTACATTTCAGTCCCGATCACACACACAAACAGATACACGACATAAAAATGATTCCAAACACTCATGAAGTATGTGAAGTATCATTCACCGTTTTTCTAGTCGTGCCAAGCCTTGATATTCTGGTTTATAATTGTGTTCTTTGTTCTTTGGTTTTGTACATCTAGTCCTGCCAAGTTTATCCTGTTTGCTTGATGTTTTGCCTTATGCTAATATTTTGGATTTGTTTGTTTGTTTGTTTGTTTACTTAGAATAAAGCTCATTTTGTGACTGCATCCGCCTCTGCTGCTTAACAGGTACAAGGACATGAGTCTGGAGTTGATTTCTTTCTAGCCCACACTGCAGTTTCATCAGTACAGCCGTGTCAGGTGATTACACAGGATGAAACCCATACATTTGAACTTTCATGGAGACTTGTTTGATGGCGGTGCTGCAATTCAAAGACTAATAAACAGACTTGTTGTGTTATATAACAGTCATAAGTACTAATATCGATATGGTGAACTTTTCTGTTTATTTACAAGAGAGGATTGTCTATCATTTAGGGAAGGACTCTCCAGTGTCATAACAGGACCTTTCCCCAATAATTTTTTTCATTAATAAATAAAAAATTGTAATAGTGCGGCGGCTACAATTTTCAACACCTTAACGATCTTTTGGCTGTTGCAAAAGTAGAAAAGATTTTCAATACGTAAATTGTGCATGGATAATTACTCAAAGTTCCACTGGGAAAAAAAAAAAGAGTTGATTCCCGATTACTTAGCGTCTCAGATCACGTGACACCGTTCCACAATTATCGACACCTTTGTCCACAGTTATCAACACTGTTCCACAATTATCGATATCCATATGATTATTTATTATAAATAATAATAATAATAATAATAATGTGGTATTAAGTTAAAAACATAGCTTTTATTTAAAATTTCATCTCATCATCTCTAGCCGCTTTATCCTTCTACAGGGTCGCAGGCAAGCCGAAGCCTATCCCAGCTGACTACGGGCGAAAGGCGGGGTACACCCTGGACAAGTCGCCAGGTCATCACAGGGCTGACACATAGACACAGACAACCATTCACACCTACGGTCAATTTAGAGTCACCAGTTAACCTAACCTGCATGTCTTTGGACTGTGGGGGAAACCGGAGCACCCGGAGGAAACCCACGCGGACACGGGGAGAACATGCAAACTCCGCACAGAAAGGCCCTCGCCGGCCACGGGGCTCGAACCCGGACCTTCTTGCTGTGAGGCGACAGTGCTAACCACTACACCACCGTGCCGCCCTATTTAAAATTTGTTTTACATAAATTTATATTTCATACAAAATATCTTTAAAATAAATATATCGATGTGGGTGCTTATGTAAATGAGGAAGTAATTATGTTTGTAAACAAATGAACTGATAATGTTTAACCTGCGTCAGAAAATCTTTTTGTTCCACTTTCTAAGTATTTTCGTAGATCACATTTTGTTAATCATTCGTCGTTGTTTGTATTAATTTCTAGTTTTGTCGTTTACCAATAAATGTCAACAGGAAATTGACACTCTAACCACATGAAAATCCAGGTCAAAGGTCACACGTCATTCCTCGAACCAAAATATAAAATGTCTACTGATATTGTAATATGTGGTAGAAATTTACAACAAATTGCAAAATAAATAAATAAATAATCTGAATGGAATAGAAAAATCTGAATATTTCAAGCATGTAATTTTTTATATGCTCGGAATTTAATTCTGCTCTAATTCTATGTATTGCAATCGGATTCCAAATACTCTATAAGCATTCCATTCTGTTATGAATCAGAAAAAAATTATTATAAATCACAGCACTTTTATTTTTTTTAAGTACTTCATCTACTTCAACAACGTTACACAAAGATTGATATATAACAGTTGTAAATGTCCCTTAATTCCACAGGGTGTCGATAATGGTGGACACCGGTGAAAGTGATCACTATTATCGACACCTCACGTGACTTCTCAAACGCGCGTTTAGATACAAAATGGCGACTGTCGAATGAAAGAGTAAGAAACAAAGTAGGTTTCGACGAGGTCATGAAATATCGGTGAATTTGATCAGTAAAAACATGTCCAGGATCTTTCCACCACGTTTACCTGCGATGACAACGTCCGGGTTTTCTGAAAAATTGCTGATCGTGCTAAAAAAAATTCCCTCAGGTAACGAGCTGTGTCATCAGACGACAAGATCGGGGGGGGGGGGGGGGGGGGGGTGTTGGCTTCCGGTTGATTAATTAACCAATAATAACTGTTGGAACTGAAACTCACCTTTGTAAAATTGTTTTTTATTGGTAAATCTGAAAAGGTGTCAATAATTATGGACTGTTGATAAGTGTATCCATTGCTCTAGCAGGCAAACTGCTGCAGAATAAGAGAACTAAAACACTGTGGGATGTGCTGTTATTGGAAAATAATCAACTTCAGGTTGGTGACAGTAACTCTGCTTTGCATCAGGCTGCATCACACCATCGCCCCCTTTCACATACAAAATCTGTTAATGAAAGAAATAAAAACAACACGGAACAGCAAACAAAATTTAATTCCCACTCAGGCTTCCTTAACAGAAATGTTACAGATATCGCGTAATCCTATGACTGTATTTAACAGACCGCTATGGAGCCCAACCATGTGAGACCAGATATGACGTATGATCCACGAACCAGAGAGTCCATTGTTGGGAAAAGCTCAAGCCAGAAGCTGAGATGTTAGCAGGTTAGCAATATGGCGTGACTCAAGCTGCATCATGTCTCTGTTGAAAGAGTTGTTTTTCTTGTGTTTGTTTTTATTTTCCATGCCATTGCACATTGTGTTCCTCACTTCAACGGTCATGTTTGCATGTCTGGTGTTTTCTGTTGCTTTGACTGTCCTGTGTAAATAAGTTTCCAACCTTACATCAGTCTCTGCACCTCAACCATAATAAAAAATATAAAATGGAAATGTCAGAATTCTGTTCATTCATTCATGAGAGAGGGGGAGAGAGAGAGAGAGAGAGAGAGCCCATATACACAACATTTATTCTGGTATACTGTTTTATTTTATTATTAGTTACTGTTGGTGATGTCGTATTGTATGTAGTTTATAATTAACAATTATCCACTTTATCCTCAGCAAAACATCAGGAATAATTATACAACCCCGATTCCAAAAAAGTTGGTACAAAGTACAAATTGTAAATAAAAACGGAATGCAATGATATGGAAGTTTCAAAATTCCATATTTTATTCAGAATAGAACATAGATGACATATCAAATGTTTAAACTGAGAAAATGTATCATTTAAAGAGAAAAATTAGGTGATTTTAAATTTCATGACAACAACACATCTCAAAAAAGTTGGGACAAGGCCATGTTTCCCACTGTGAGACATCCCCTTTTCTCTTTACAACAGTCTGTAAACGTCTGGGGACTGAGGAGACAAGTTGCTCAAGTTTAGGGATAGGAATGTTAACCCATTCTTGTCTAATGTAGGATTCTAGTTGCTCAACTGTCTTAGGTCTTTTTTGTCGTATCTTCCGTTTTATGATGCGCCAAATGTTTTCTATGGGTGAAAGATCTGGACTGCAGGCTGGCCAGTTCAGTACCCGGACCCTTCTTCTACGCAGCCATGATGCTGTAATTGATGCAGTATGTGGTTTGGCATCGTCATGTTGGAAAATGCAAGGTCTTCCCTGAAAGAGATGTCGTCTGGATGGGAGCATATGTTGCTCTAGAACCTGGATATACCTTTCAGCATTGATGATGTCTTTCCAGATGTGTAAGCTGCCCATGCCACATGCACTAATGCAACCCCATACCATCAGAGATGCAGGCTTCTGAACTGAGCGCTGATAACAACTTGGGTCGTCCTTCTCCTCTTTAGTCCGAATGGCACGGCGTCCCTGATTTCCATAAAGAACTTCAAATTTTGATTCGTCTGACCACAGAACAGTTTTCCACTTTGCCACAGTCCATTTTAAATGAGCCTTGGCCCAGAGAAGACGTCTGCGCTTCTGGATCATGTTTAGATATGGCTTCTTCTTTGAACTATAGAGTTTTAGCCGGCAATGGCGAATGGCACGGTGAATTGTGTTCACAGATAATGTTCTCTGGAAATATTCCTGAGCCCATTTTGTGATTTCCAATACAGAAGCATGCCTGTATGTGATGCAGTGCCGTCTAAGGGCCCGAAGATCACAGGCACCTAGTATGGTTTTCCGGCCTTGACCCTTACGCACAGAGATTCTTCCAGATTCTCTGAATCTTTTGATGATATTATGCACTGTAGATGATGATATGTTCAAACTCTTTGCAATTTTACACTGTCAAACTCCTTTCTGATATTGCTCCACTATTTGTCGGCGCAGAATTAGGGGGATTGGTGATCCTCTTCCCATCTTTACTTCTGAGAGCCGCTGCCACTCCAAGATGCTCTTTTTATACCCAGTCATGTTAATGACCTATTGCTAATTGACCTAATGAGTGGCAATTTGGTCCTCCAGCTGTTCCTTTTTTGTATCTTTAACTTTTCCAGCCTCTTATTGCCCCTGTCCCAACTTTTTTGAGATGTGTTGCTGTCATGAAATTTCAAATGAGCCAATATTTGGCATGAAATTTCAAAATGTCTCACTTTCGACATTTGATATGTTGTCTATGTTATACTGTGAATACAATATCAGTTTTTGAGATTTGTAAATTATTGCATTCCGTTTTTATTTACAATTTGTATTTTGTCCCAACTTTTTTGGAATCGGGGTTGTACACATAGGGCGCTGTATCGATGGAATAAAAACGTGTTCTATTCCCTTCTAGCGGGTTTCATTCATTTGGTTTGATAGCATGCAATATTGTTAGCATATCGTTTATCCTGCGTGTATTACGTCACTCTACCCAATGGAGAATGAGCGTTGAATATGGTTTATAATATTGCCTGGTTGTCAAGACAACATGACATCACACGTCAGAAACGTAACATCCACACTAGCAAGTGAGCGACTGGGACAATTTGTAAACAAACATGGCCGCCAGATTTGCTTCATTAAATACGGAAGATTTTGAGAGAATTTTGAAAGAGAAAGACGCATTGAACACCTAAAAGGCATGTGTATGGATAATAATAATAATAATAATAATAATAATAATAATAATAGCTGGATTTCTTTTGTGGTCTGTCAGATATATTCCATTCAGCTACTTGTCTTCGACTCGTTCAATATCATGCTAGCTGAATGGAATATATCTGATATACCACTCAACACCAGCCAATATTATTTAATTAATATCTGAGACGAAGTTGAGGTTATTATTCACCGATGTTCACTGAGCCAGAGGCAGATAATTGTTTTAGTATAAATATACAGGTGATAATTTAAAAAAATCATATTAAAAAATGCAAATGTAATGTACGCAGACTTGTGTCACTTATCTATGCCGACTCACATAAAATACTTGGTTTTGAAATTGATAAAATAAATCACAATCCCACCTTACCTTTGAATAGTTTTAGACCAAACTTTGTATCATCTTTAGTGCTTTTAGAATCAGCATTTCCTTTCATAATTTCTAATTCTTCCTCACTTTCGGTGACAAAGTGATTGGCCGCCATTTTGCCGAGTCACTCGAGATGATTACCGAGAAATAGTCTGAATTTCTCGACCAATCAGCAAGCGATTTCCTGTAATCACCTCCATATTTATACTAAAAAACTTTATCATAGGTATGTATGTACAAACCCATTTCCAAAAAAACTTCGGACACTGTGTAAAGTATCAATAAAAATAGGATGCAACTAAAAGGGCACTCGGTAGAGTGCATACCTCCACCAAGCCATATTCATATCTGCATCAAAATCTAATCATTTGGCCCATGGCTCACCTTTCCTCAAAAATTCATCAAAATCTGTTCACTACTTTTTGAGTTATGTTGAAAATAGATAAACAAACAAACAAACGGAGGCAAAAACATAACCTCCTCCAACAACGTTGGCAGAGGTGATAATTTGCAAATCATGAAAACCCTACATTTCATTGAAAATAGTGCAAAGACAACATATCAGATTTTGAAATTGAGAAATTTTATCGTTGATTGGAAAATATATGCTCATTTTGAATTTGATGCCAGCAACACATTAAAAGCTGGGACTGAGGCGTGTCTCATCACCTTTACTTTTAGCACATTAAAAGTAAATGTTTGGGAACTCAGGAGACCAACTGCTGTAGTCTTGAAAGAGAAATGTCGTCCCATTCTTGCCTGATATACAATTTCAGTTGCTCAACAGTTCGGGGTCTTCTTTGTCATATTTTGTGCTTCATAATGCACCACATGTTTTAAATGTGAGACAGGTCTGGACTGCAGGCAGGCCAGTTTAGCACCTGGACTCTTCTACTCCGGAGCCATGCAGCTTTAATATGTGCATAAAGTGGTTTGGCGTTGTCTTGTTGAAAGAAGGAAGGCCTTCCCTGAAAAAGATTTCATCTGGATGGCAGCATATTGCTCTGAAACTTGTATATATCATTCAGCATTAATGATGCCTTCCCAGATGTACAAACTACCCATGTCATGTGCACTAATGCCCCCTCATACCATCACAGATGCTGGCTTTTGAGCTGTGCACTGATAACAAGCCGGATGGTTCCTCTCCTCTTTAGCCTGGAGGACGTGGTGTCCATGATTTCTAAAAATAATTTATACTTTTGATTCGTCAGACCTCGGGACAGTTTTCCACTTTGCCTCATAACGCGCCTGTCCGTACCATATTACAAAACTGCTTATTTAAACATGAGATTACACAACCTGAAAATGGTGTCTGAAGTATGATAAAATTCATGCACACAAACTGCTTGTTAAATAAAATTATCCTTTGAGTTTCAGTACAAAACTAAAGAAACAAATTGAACTACATTGAGAGAAACTATGATTAAACTGCTGTCATTACTGCCAAACCTTTCTTTATGCAACACTTACTGATGCATTTGATCCTTTATCTTCAGATATCAACAAAGCGAAATGTTATGCTATGTACTGTAAGCATCCATGTTACAGTATATACATGGGCTACATTTCTATAGTATTCTTCTTCTCACAGTTCAGTAGAGACTATTGCGTATGACAGTGTATGACTATTAAAACTGAGCACAGGAGTTCCTGGACGGTGCTCTGGCACCATAAATACATTATTTAACTCGGAGTCAATGAGAATTTAAACAGCTGAGTGGCTCTGGTGAGATGCTCTGTACTTCCGACCCTGCTAATGCAGTAATGCAATTTTAACTGGACTCTATAGCTGAAACTTTTATATTTTTAGTTAAAGTGCACATGCTTGAACTTGAACTGAGTTCACTTACATAAGGTACGTTATGTAATGGAAGACACTAAGAATAATACTAAGGGTATTAAATTTCTTCCACGAGCTGGCGTTTTAAGAAAGGTGAGCTGACCAGGACTCTTAATCCGCTCATGCAGAATGATATTACGCCAAATTAGGACCAACAGGTCAAACTATCCAGCATAAAGGTGCTCCACACCGATAGCACAAGCATGCCAAGCTCCCAAACACACCATGCGCAGAAAACACAAGGGCCACCCGAGGCACGGGAACATCTGGAAGGCTTCCTAACTTAACATCTGATAAAAAAAAGAAATAACAAAAGGCCGGTGTTTATGCTGCGTCTGATGACCTCATTAAGAGAAAGCTGTTTCAGATTGAACACTTGGCTCTGTCAGACATCATAAAGAACCGAGGTGAGCTAAAAACAAAACTGGATCATGAACATCTGAGAACCGAAGTGCTTCAGATGAACAGCGAGGTGAAGTGCTGAACCAATGTAATGTTTTCCTGAGTTGAAAACCAGAAGTGCTGAGTGCTTGTTATTTCACAGCACCATCGCTACACCTTCCTTTTTAATCCCAAGCAATTTGTTTTAATTCTACACGCAATCACAATTTATAACACTAGTGCACAATTATTAATCAGAAATAAATACATACACCAGCAAACAAACTCTGCATGTTTATTTTGTACCTGTCTTGCTGGATAACATTTTAACTGAACGGAGATCATGAACACTTAACGGATTTGCCTTATTCAAGTAATCTCCATGGAATGACTCTGAAAACTGTCAAAAGTCAAGAACAAGGCCAAACTGGTGCATATGGCGCAAAAACACTGACCAGCAATTCAGCCTACAACGAGACATGTGCCAGTGTGAGAAATACGGACTGATGTGAATATCCAATATTTGTCATGGACAGATGTGCTGATGCAGATGTCACTGCTGTATATTAATATGTTAATGTTGTAGACTAATGATTAAAAACCTAACGTTGTGTTAGGGAGAAAAGATGTGCTGAACCATAACCACATGTGGCTGACTAACTGCTCATAAATATGTACAGTGCAACATCAAATGCCTGCACTTAGATAGTACATAGGCATCATATATATTATATAGACACGAGTGTTTTACTGGGAAATACACCACTCATATTTTTTATACGAGCTCCATTCGGGACATGGAGAACCAAAACTGTGACATAAATATATATCTACAGTATATGTCACTCGTAAGAAAATCGAATAATTGTTTTGATAAATTTGGGTCCTTTTTGTTTGTGAATGTGTCTATATAATAAAAAGAAAATCGCACGTTAGCTTGAAGATCCAGCCATCCCTTATCCGTAGCCGCTTATCTTGTACAGGGTCGCAGGCAAGCTGGAGCCTATCCCAGCTGACTATGGGCGAAAGGCGGGGTACACCCTGGACAAGTCACCAGATCATCACAGGGCTGACACATAGACACAGACAACCATTCACACTCACATTCACACCTACGGTCAATTTAGAGTCACCAGTTAACCTAACCTGCATGTCTTTGGGGGAAAATGGAGCACCCGCAGGAAACCCACGCAGACAACATGCAAACTCCACACAGAAAGGCCCTTGCTGGCCACGGGGCTCAAACCCAGAACCTTCTTGCTGTGAGGCAACAGCGCTAACCACTACACCACCGTGCCACTCCCATATAACAGCCTGTATCTGTTTTACTTTATTCAAGTCAAGTCAACTTTATTGTCAAATATGCTATACATGCTCGACATACAGCACAGATGAAATTTCAGTCCTCTCTGACCCACGGTGCAAACAGGCAATGCAATAAATAAAAATAGAGAAAGCTAAAATTATGTAGCAGTGCCTAAACATTCTGTTCCCCAAAGTACAAAGAATCATCAAAAATCAGTTTGAATCATCAGTCAAATGGATTAATTCCAAGGCTTCATTACAGATGCTAATGTTTTAACAATTATCTGCCTATATGATTTTATATTATTTTATAGTTTATATATATATATATATATATATATATATATATATATATACACACACACACACAAAATACTATCTATATACACACACTAACTTTTATACATATATATATACACATACTAGTGCATCTCAAAAAATTAGAATATTGTGAAAAAGTTCAATATTTTCCATCAGTTATTTAAGAAAGTGAAAATGTTATATATTATAGACTCATTACACATAAACTAAAATGTTTCAAGCATTTTTCTATTTTAATTTTAATCAGTATGGCATACAGTACAAAAACATTAAAAAAAATCTCAAAATATTAGAATATTTCATTTCGAGTTTGAGTAAAACAGTATGAACACAGTGTATCTCTCGGTCTAGTTCAGTACACACAACCACAATCATGGGGAAGACTGCTGACTTGACTGTTGTCCAGAAGATGATCACTGATGCCCTCCACAAGGAGGGTAAGCCACAAAAGGTCATTGCTGAAAAGGGTGGCTGGAAAAGGTGCACAAGCAACAGGGATGACCGCAGTCTTGAGAAGATTGTCAATAAAAGTTGATTCAAGAACTTGGGAGAGCTTCACAAGGAGTGGACTGAGGCTGGTGTCAGTGTATCAAGACCCATCACGAACAGACATCTTCAAGAAAGGGGATACAACTTTCGCATTCCTAATATCAAGCTACTCCTGAGCCAGAGACAATGTCAGAAGTGTCTTATCTGGGCTAAGGAGAGAAAGAAATGGACTGTTGTTCAGTGGTCCAAAGTCCTCTTTTCAGATGAAAGTACATTTTGCATTTAATTTGGAAATCACGGTTCTAGAGTCTGGAGGAAGAGTGGAGAGGCACAGAATCCAAGGTGTTTGAAGCCCAGTGTGAAGTTTCCACAGTCTGTGATGATTTGGGGTGCCATGTCATCTGCTGGTGTTGGTCCACTGTATTTTATCAAGTCCAAAGTCAACACAGCCATCTACCAGGAGATTTTACAGCACTTCATGCTTCCATCTGCTGACGAGCTTTTTGGAGATGCTGATTTCCTTTTCCAGCAGGACTTAGCACCTACCCACAGTGCCAAAACTACTACCAAATGGTTTGCTGACCATGATATTACTGTGTTTGATTGGCCAGCCAACTTGCCTGACCTGAACCCCACAGAGAATCTATGGGGTATTGTCAAGAGGAAGATGAGAAACACCCGACCCAAAAATACAGATATGCTGAAGGCCACTATCAAAGCAACCTGGGCTTCAATAACACCTCAGCAGTGCCACAGACTGATCACCTCCATGCCACACCGCATTGATACAGTAATTCATGGTAAAGGAGCCCCAACCAAGTATTGAGTGTATAAATGAATATACTTTTCAGAAGTTGGACATTTCTGTATTCTAAATCCTTTTTTTTTTATTGATCTTACGGAATATTCCAATAATTTGAGATACTGGATTTCTGATTTTCATGAGCTATAAGCCATAATCATCAAAATTAAAACAAAAAAGGCTTTAAATATTTCACTTTACATGTAATGAATATAGAATATATGAAAGTTTACCTTTTTGAATTAAATTATGAAAAAAGGAACTTTTTCATGGTATTCTAATTTTTTGAGATGCACTAGTATATACACTATATTGCCAAAAGTATTTGCTCACCTGCCTTGACTCACATATGAGCTTAAGTGACATCCCATTCCTAATCCATAGGGTTCAATATGACGTTGGGCCACCCTTTGCAGCTAGAACAGCTTCAACTCTTCTGGGAAGCTGTCCACAAGGTTTAGGAGTGTGTTTATGGGAATTTTTGACCATTCTTCCAGAAGCGCATTTGTGAGGTCACACACTGATGTTGGAGGAGAAGGCCTGGCTCTCAGTCTCCGCTCTAATTCATCCCAAAGGTGTTCTATCGGGTTGAGGTCAGGACTCTGTGCAGGCCAGTCAAGTTCATCCACACCAGACTCTGTCATCCATGTCTTTATGGACCTTGCTTTGTGCACTGGTGCAGTCATGTCGGAAGAGGAAGGGGCCAGCTCCAAACTGTAAAAACAGTCTGCATGCCTAGGTGCTTGATTTTATACACCTGTAGCCATGGAAGTGATTGGAACACCTGATTCTGATAATTTGGATAGGTGAGCAAATACTTTTGGCAATATAGTGTACAGTGGTGCTTGAAAGTTTGTGAACCCTTTAGAATTTTCTATATTTCTGCATAAATATGACCTAAAACATCATCAGATTTTCACACAAGTCCTAAAATTAGATACAGAGAACCCAGTTAAACAAATGAGACAAAAATATTATACTTGGTCATTTATTTATTGAGGAAAATGATCCAATATTAAATCTCTGTGAGTGGCAAAAGTATGTGAACCTTTGCTTTCAATATCTGGTGTGACCCCCTTGTACAGCAATAATTGCAACTACACATTTCTGGTAACTGTTGATCAGTCCTGCACACCGGCTTGGAGGAATTTTAGCCCATTCCTCCGTACAGAACAGCTTCAACTCTGGGATGTTGGTGGGTTTCCTCACATGAACTGCTCGCTTCAGGTCCTTCCACAACATTTCCATTGGATTAAGGTCAGGACTTTGACTTGGCCATTCCAAAACATTAACTTGATTCTTCTTTAACCATTTTTGGTAGAACGACTTGTGTGCTTAGGGTCGTTGTCTTGCTGCATGACCCACCTTCTCTTGAGATTCAGTTCATGGACAGACGTTCTGACATTTTCCTTTAGAATTCGCTGGTATAATTCAGAATTCATTGTTCCATCAATGATGGTAAGCCGCCCTGGCCCAGATGCAGCAAAACAGGCCCAAACTATGATACTCCCACCACCATGTTTCACAGATGGGATAAGGTTCTTATGCTAGAATGTAGTGTTTTCCTTTCTCCAAACATAACACTCCTCATTTAAACCAAAAAGTTCTATTTTGGTCTCATCCAGCCACAAAACATTTTTCCAATAGCCTTCTGGCTTGTCCATGTGATCTTTAGCAAACCAGATGAGCAGCAATGTTCTTTTTGGAGATCACTGGATTTCTCCTTGCAACCCTGCCATGCACACCATTGTTGTTCAGTGTCCTCCTGATGGTGGACTCATGAACATTAACATTAGCCAATGTGAGAGAGGCCTTCAGTTGCTTAGAAGTTACCGTGCGGTCCTTTATGACCTTGCCAACTATTACACGCCTTGCTCTTGGAGTGATCTTTGTTGGTCAACCACTCCTGGGGAGGGTAACAATGGTCTTGAATTTCCTCCATTTGTACACAATCTGTCTGACTGTGGACTGGTGGAGTCCAAACTCTTTAGAGATGGTTTTGTAACCTTTTCCAGCCTGATGAGCATCAACAACGCTTTTTCTGAGGTCCTCAGAAATCTCTTTTGTTCGTGCCATGATACACTTCCCCAAACATGTGTTGTGAAGATCAGACTTTGACAGATCTCTGTTCTTTAAATAAAACAAGGATGCCCACTCACACCTGATTGTCATCCCATTGATTGAAAACACCTGACTCGAATTTCACCTTCAAATTAACTGCTAATCCTAGAGGTTCACATACTTTTGCCACTCACAGATATGTAATATTGGATAATTTTTCTCAATAAATAAATTACCAAGTATAATATTTTTATCTCAGTTGTTTAACTGGGTTCTCTTTATCTACTTTTAGGACTTGTGTGAAAATCTGATGATGTTTTAGGTCATATTTATGCAGAAATATAGAAAATTCTAAAGGGTTCACAAACTTTCAAGCGCCACTGTATATAAAAAACAGTTATTCCATGAAATGGAATTGTACATGAGCTGATAGCCGACGAGGCGCATAGCACTGAGTTGGCTATAATCCATGTACGACAAGATTGAGTGGAATAACTGTTTTATTCTATCCACGTTCACTGGATTTTGAGAAACAGAGCATTTTTATTTTTTGCAAATTCGATAAATAAAACTTTATACAAAACGTCCGACAAAGTCATTTCCACTTAGAATGTAAACAAACCGGCAAAATGACAGGAGCAATTTGTGAAAAATGTGATAATAATAATTCTTGAAAAATAAAAAAAGATACGTTCTCACCATCAAATAATTTTATTCCATATTTCATTGCTTTTTTATGATTTTGTGGGTTTTTATTTTCGAGCAGAGTTTTTATTTCATCCTCGGTTGGTTCAGCAACACACTCTGCCATTTTCTTCTTCTTCTTTCGGGTTTTTTTTTGGCAATTGGCAAACCCACTTAAAGGTGCATTACCGCCACTGACTGGGCTGGAGTGCGGAACAGGAGATATTTGGGGGGGGGGGGGGACGACAACGACTATTTTCTTTTAGCTATCTGTTTCTTGTAAATACTTGATAAAGTGATATATCTGACTTGATGCACGTCAGCATTTTGTTTTGCTCTACTCATGGTATATGAACCTAGTAATACAGTAGAGTAGCCAGAGCGCGCGACTGCTCATATCCAGGGAATGTGGATGGAATGTATGTGAGATATGATGTCATATTGTCATGCAATAAAATATGGACCATACATGGAATTATGTGGTAAACAAAAAAGTGTTTTAAAAAACAAAATGTTTTATATTTTAGATTCTTCAGCGTATCCAGCATTTACCTTGATGATGCTTTGTACACTATTGTCATTACCTTAACCAGCTTCATGAGGTCGTCACCTGGAATGCTTTTCAATTAACAGCTGTGCCTCGTCAAAAGTCAATTAGTGGACGAGTTTCTTGCCGACTTAATGTGTTTGAGATCAAACAGTGAACAGTAAATAATAAAAATACAGTAAATAGCCCTATTCAACACCACAACTGTAGTCATCCATACAGTATTAGATCAAGAACCGATCAATTAAGTAAAGAGAAACGACATCCATCATTACTTTAAGACATGGAGAAGTGTCTTTTAATGAATAAAAATAAAGAAAAAACATTGAATTAGGAGGTGTGTCCAAACTTTTGACTTGCACTGTATATCTCAATAGCGTACATAGTGGTTTGTAATGTTAATGGTATTAGAAGTTTGCACATTAACAGCAATGTATGTTGTAGATCTCAATACACTGAATAAACAATGATTAGCGTACGTCTATTCAGGCGTGATAAATATTCCCATTTCATGACAACAACCAGCGTCAAAATCAAATACTGGTCGAGAAACAGTCAGGCTGATTTGTTAATGGGCATGAAACTGAATATTACACTCCAACTATTACGACATTTAGAGAACAGAAGGAATTTACCTCAAGGAAAATTTTAGCACTGATGCATTTTCAGGTCTCTGGTGATCTACTGTACGTTCATTTAATTACACATTGCACTTATTACAGTGGTGCTTGAAAGTTTGTGAACCCTTTAGAATTTTCTATATTTCTGCATAAATATGACCTAAAACATCATCAGATTTTCACACAAGTCCTAAAAGTAGATAAAGAGAACCCAGTTAAACAAATGAGACAAAAATATTATACTTGGTCATTTATTTATTGAGAAAAATTATCCAATATTACATATCTGTGAGTGGCAAAAGTATGTGAACCTCTAGGATTAGCAGTTAATTTGAAGGTGAAATTCGAGTCAGGTGTTTTCAATCAATGGGATGACAATCAGGTGTGAGTGGGCATCCTTGTTTTATTTAAAGAACAGAGATCTATCAAAGTCTGATCTTCACAACACATGTTTGGGGAAGTGTATCATGGCACGAACAAAAGAGATTTCTGAGGACCTCAGAAAAAGCGTTGTTGATGCTCATCAGGCTGGAAAAGGTTACAAAACCATCTCTAAAGAGTTTGGACTCCACCAATCCACAGTCAGACAGATTGTGTACAAATGGAGGAAATTCAAGACCATTGTTACCCTCCCCAGGAGTGGTTGACCAACAAAGATCACTCCAAGAGCAAGGCGTGTAATAGTTGGCAAGGTCATAAAGGACCGCACGGTAACTTCTAAGCAACTGAAGGCCTCTCTCACATTGGCTAACGTTAATGTTCATGAGTCCACCATCAGGAGAACAGTGAACAACAATGGTGTGCACGGCAGAGTTGCAAGGAGAAAGCCACTGCTCTCCAAAAAGAACATTGCTGCTCGACTGCAGTTTGCTAAAGATCACGTGTACAAGCCAGAAGGCTATTGGAAAAATGTTTTGTGGACGGATGAGACCAAAATAGAACTTTTTGGTTTAAATGAGAAGCATTATTTTTGGAGAAAGGAAAACACTGCATTCCGGCACAAGAACCTTATCCCATCTGTGAAACATGGTGGTGGTAGTATCATGGTTTGGGCCTGTTTTGCTGCATCTGGGCCAGGACGGCTTGCCATCATTTATGGAACAATGAATTCTGAATTATACCAGCGAATTCTAAAGGAAAATGTCAGGACATCTGTCCATGAACTGAATCTCAAGAGAAGATGGGTCATGCAGCAAGACAACAACCCTAAGCACACAAGTCGTTCTACCAAAGAATGGTTAAAGAAGAATCAAATTAATGTTTTGGAATGGCCAAGTCAAAGTCCTGACCTTAATCCAATGGAAATGTTGTGGAAGGACCCGAAGCGAGCAGTTCATGTGAGGAAACCCACCAACATCCCAGAGTTGAAGCTGTTCTGTACAGAGGAACAGGCTAAAATTCCTCCAAGCCGGTGTGCAGGACTGATCAACAGTTACCGCAAACGTTTAGTTGCAGTTATTGCTGCACAAGGGGGTCACACCAGATACTGAAAGCAAAGGTTCACGTACTTTTGCTACTCACAGATATGCAATATTGGATCATTTTCCTCAATAAATAAATGACCAAGTACAATATTTTTGTCTCATTTTCTTTAACGGGGTTCTCTTTATCTACTTTTAGGACTTGTGTGAAAATCTGATGATGTTTTAGGTCATATTTATGCAGAAATATAGAAAATTCTAAAGGGTTCACAAACTTTCAAGCACCACTGTACATGCCTAGAAAGGAAACTGATAACGTATTATTTATTATAATAAGGATTTAGCAAACCATACCGCAATGAATATCACAAAATCCAAATGAAATTTAAGAAAAGCTTCAAATATAGTAATATTTTATAACAGTAGTAAAATAAAAAGTAGAACTGTGCAAAAAAAGTGGTTTCTCTTCAGTATTACGATGTAAAGCATCACACTCACAGCACTATCTGATATTTACGGTAATAATACGCAGAAGCACACAGCGAATCTGCATGGATAAAACTCTCTACACAGACAGAATACATTTATTACACAAAGCCTGCCATGACAGCAGCTTTTCATTATCACAGTACAACAAATGTTCCATTAAACTAGGTATCAAAAAGCATTTATGTTTACCTTCATAATACTGAAACAACACAACAGTTCTGACAGCTCAGCGTGGCTCTGAGCCTTAATGAACGAACGCCACTGTGACAGCAGTCTATTTGACTGATATTTGACTGACAGACTGATGGCGAGAGCATTAATATTTCAGCCAGAGCCAAACTACACTGACAAGTAAATCTACAGTCAATGGAAACTGTACACTGGAAGGGGATGATCATATCTGAAATAAATTAAAAAAGAAAAAAAAACACACACAAAGAGGTTCCTCGAGCTGCAAAGCAATCGATTTTTTTTCATATCCTAAGCATCATTTTTTAATAATCTTGTGTTCTGAATTGCACAATTTTATTTCATCCATTATCCGTAACCACTTATGCCGTACAGCCTATCCCAGCTGACTATGGGCGAGAGGCAGGGTACACGCTGGACAAGTCACCAAGTCATCGCAGGGCTGCGCATAGACACAAGCAACCATTCACACTCACGGTCAATTCAGAGCCACCAATTAACCTAACCTGCATGTTTTTGGACTGTGGGGGAAACCGGAGCACCTGGAGGAAAGCCACACAGACACGGGGAGAACATGCAAACTCCACACAGAAAGGCCCTGTCGGCCACTGGGCTCGAACCCGGACCTTCTTGCTGTGAGGCGACAGTGCTAACCACTACACCACCATGCCGCCTGCACAAGTCTCATCTCATCATCTCTAGCTGCTTTATCCTGTTCTACAGGGTCGCAAGCAAGCTGGAGCCTATCCCAGCTGACTACGGGCGAAAGGCGGGGTACACCCTGGACAAGTTGCCAGGCCATCACAGGGCCGACACATAGACACAGACAACCATTCACACTCACATTCACACCTACGCTCAATTTAGAGTCACCAGTTAACCTAACCTGCATGTCTTTGGACTGTGGGGGAAACCGGAGCACCCGGAGGAAACCCACGCGGACACGGGGAGAACATGCAAACTCCACACAGAAAGGCCCTCGCCGGCCACGGGGCTCGAACCCGGACCTTCTTGCTGTGAGGCGACAGCGCTAACCACTACACCACCGTGCCGCCGCCTGCACAAGTGTACTTAAAAAAAAAAAAGCTTTGTCCTTCAAAAAGATCTGATATAATCCAAACTTTATCTGTTAGAGCTAGAAAAAAAATAGCCCAAACAAATATCAGTTCAAGACAATAAATTGGAGCTTAATACCAGCTCCCAGAGGGAATAAGAGCAATAATATGGGAATAAGAGCAATTCCATGTCTTAAAGGGCTCAATAAAGCAAGGAATCAAAAGCAAGGTGTGTGTGTGTGTGTGTGTGTGTGTGTGTGTGTGTGTGTGTGTGTGTGTGTGTGTGTGTGTTTATATTCTACTGAGGACCAAATATACCCACAAAGATAGTAAAATCTGACGATTTTGATCTTGGGGGGGACATTTGGATGGTCCCTACAAGGAAATTGCTGCTGTTGCGGGTTGGGTTTTTTTTGTTTTTTTTTAAATAACAAAAATTTTAAAAGTAAAAGAGCCTACAAGTTTCCTTTTCATTACTGAGGTTAAGGTTAGGTGCAAGTGCAGCATTAATTAACTGCAAGAATAATTATGTCAATGGAAGGTCCTCACAAGGACAGTGAGACAAACGTGTGTGTTACAGTATGGAGACAGTGTGGTGTATTACAACCCAGCTTGGCAGACAGAAGCATCAATCACCCCACTGGCATCACATTAGAGGTGAAGCCTCTCAGATCACCAAGCATTTAGCTGAGCAAGCACCATGGAAATGACACTCACTCAAAGTCACCATGAGGCAAAAAGAGAGAGAGAGAGAAAGCAGAAGACAGCAGAATGGCAGAGATTGTACATTTGTAGTCACATGAGCTTCGGAGAGCTGCCAAATAAATATCCTAGATGAATTGCAGCCCAATAACACAAACCCACTGGGCTCCAAAAGCACAGTGACTCTGGAGCCAAATCCTGCAAGCTGTCTTGGAGCCCAACCCAACCCCATGAAATCCAAAACTAAAATCCTGCAAAAATCCCATGAACAAATAACTCCAATCTGACTGATCCGAATATACCCCCATTACAACCCAACAACAAAATCACACTTCGCCACAACAATCCATCTTAAAAGTCTGAAAATGCCAGAAATTTAACCAGAGGACAAAACAGTAGAATTGTCCTGGGGCTGCACTGCAATAACACAATCAGAAATGGATCAAAGTGAAACAACACAACCCTGATGGACTCCAAAACATGACTCTGTCAATAGTGTACCCCTTGGAACCCAACAACCCAGGACCACATGGCTTCAACATAACAATGCCACTGGACTCCAATAACACAAAATCTGCTGGACTTCAACATAAACCCAATTCAAGCACACTGACTTTCACCACAACCCCCACTGGACCCAAATGATCTAAACCTACTGAAGTCCAAATCCGCTGGCCACCAATATTACAACTCTAAAGCCCAACACAGGGTTCTCCAGAAAATCTGTAGTAGCTGGCTAAAAAATAGTAGTAGGCGGCTGCGGAATTTGCAGTGGCGAAATTGCTGCAGAATGCCAGAGGCACGCCAATGCTAGAGGGGTCTGGGGGCATGCAAATTTTGAAATTTTCTGCCTTCTGGTGGCTTCTGGTGCATTCACAGGTGATAAATCACTAACCATTTCCCTGTAAAATACTTGCAAAATATGTAGGAAATTTCCCTCCAGGGGGCGGCACGGTGGTGTAGTGGTTAGCGCTGTCACCTCACAGCAAGAAGGTCCGGGTTCGGGCCTTTCTGTGCGGAGTTTGCATGTTGTCCGCGTGGGCTTCCTCCGGGTGCTCCGGTTTCCCCCACAGTCCAAAGACATGCAGGTTAGGTTAACTGGTGACTCTAAATTGAGCGTAGGTGTGAATGTGAGTGTGAATGGTTGTCTGTGTCTATGTGTCAGCCCTGTGATGACCTGGCGACTTGTCCAGGGTGTACCCCGCCTCTCGCCCGTAGTCAGCTGGGATAGGCTCCAGCTTGCCTGCGACCCTGTAGAACAGGATAAAGCGGCTAGAGATAATGAGATGAGATTTCCCTCCAGATGTCTGCGCGCTTGGCTTTCTCAGTTACCTTCTGTAGTACGCTGCCTGAATCTGTAACATAACTACGTGGTGTAACATAACTACATACGCTACAGCATGGTCACGTGGTCCAGCTCAGCCAATCAGAGCACGAGAATCGATCAACAAATATGGTGTCACTTCTGGTCATGTTAGACCCAAATCGAAGACAATTTTGTGGTGAAATAATTGGATTTGCAGCAAATTATGGGCAATGGAGACGATATAAATCGCTTGAACATTGAAAGGCAAGTTTTTGTTTTTTCTGGGATTGAGTAGCCGGTGCAGACCGTCTGTGGAGGCAGAGAAAAACATTGGTTGCCGGTACTTGTGGACATCTCTGCCAACAGATAACCTCACTAGGGGTGTATGAAAATTTGGTGTGAGAGAGCTCAATGAAATAAAACCTTTATTTTCCTTTGTACTAGTTTACGTTGATTTCCTTTGCATTACTTCTTTACTTTTAACTTATTTGTATTATGTAAGCATACAGGTTTGAAATACCACGAGTTGGCCTAGTGGTTAGCATGTCCACCTCTCGACTGGGAGATCGCAAGTTCTACTTGCAGTCGGGTCATACCAAAGACCATCATAAAAATGGTACTTACTACCATCTGGCAAGGCATGCTGCAATACAGATGCAAGGAAGGAAGTCAAACTCTTGCAGTTACCAGAGGACCAGCCCCCAACTGTAACCCTAGCTGTATAGGCGAGAGACCGAAGGCTATCAAAACGGAGATCAGTGCCGCACCCATACACCTTAAAGAGTTGGTTAGTACTGGGACAGGAGACCGCCTGGGAAGACCAGATCCTGGCGTGAGAGGGACTTTGACTTGATATGACAGATCAATACTTGCAAAATATGTATGAAATTTCCCTCCAGATGTTTGTGCGCTTGGCTTTCTCAGATACCCTCTGTAGTACACTGTAACATAACTACTTTTTCTTATCTCATAGACCACACTCATACTTCGACAAACTAGTATCAATCTCCAATCTTCAGGACATGAATGTGTGTTGATTCACTAGGTCTTTCATAGTTTGCACAGTTTCTAAGTTGGTCAGATTCATGCTTGTAGAATGAAACTGAATAAACACACTCATAGCCATCAAATATAGTTCATATTTTTATTCTTTAATACACTATGAAATATAAGAAGAGTACACAAAGGATAAACCTCAACACGGTCCAATGTCAACACTAATATAATCAAGCTGTCAATCCATAAATACACTGTTCAAGCCATGTGACTGTAGGTGTGGTAAGGGCTTTTAGTGCCACATATACAGTATACAGTACACACTGCTATCCACAATTATTGGCACCGTTTGTAAAGATTAGTAAAAAGGGTGAGAAAAAATCCACCTTTTGATGAAGTCGCTTCATCTCACACGGAAAAAAAAGAGAAAAATCCAAACTTTAATTGAAATAAATTTATTCAGAGAAAAACAAATCCCTGATCAAGAACTAATCATTTTCAACAAAAACACATGTACCGCTATTATTGGCACCCCTGTATTTAATACACTGTCCAACCTTCCTTTGTCAGTAAAACAGCACTGAGTCTCTCACATACCGGTAACATTTTATAAGGTTGGAGATCCAGAGCAGGGCATCAGAGCCCATTCCTCTTGACACAATCTCTCCAAATCATCCAGGGTCCTCGACCATCTCTTGTGTTCTCTCCTCTTCAGCTCAGTCCACAAGTTTTCAATGACGTTCAGGTCAGGGGACTGAGATGGCCAGGGCAAAAGCTTGATTCTGTGCTCGGTGAACCATTTTTGTGTTGATTTGGACAGATGTTTTGGATCATTGCTCCTTCCTGCTGGAAGATCCAATGACAACCCAGTTTTAGTTTCCTGGCAGAGGCAGACAGATTCTGATTTAAAATGTCCTGGTATTTCATGGAGTCCATGATGCCACTGACCTTAACAAGGTTTCCAGGGCCTCTGGAGGAAAAACAGCCACAAAACAAACATCACAGAACTTCCACCATATTTTACAGTTGGGATCAGGTTCTTTTCATTATCACCATTTTCATTATTACATCAGACCATAGAACACGGTTTGAGTCACAGTTGTAGTAACTTTTACAAACTTCAGGTATTTACGTTTGTGGTTAACTGACAAAAAATATATATATTTTTTCTGGAAGACCTTCCAAATAATCTGTTGTACATGGAGGTGGCATCTGATGGTGGTTCTAGAGACTTGAAAACCCCAAGATTTTTCTTGTAATCTTCTTTTTCTTGTAATTTACCAACAGTGGTCCTTGGAGATTTTTTGCCTCACTATGCATGAGGGTAAAATAAACTCTGGTTCTCTTCCAGGCGGGTTCGTAAAAGTTCCAGTTGATGTCCACTTTTTAATTATTGCCCTCACAGTACAAAGGGACATTTTCAGGCGAGCAGCTATTTTTTTTTTATAACCATTCTCTGACTTATGAAGGTCAACACACTTCTCCCTCATTTGGTTTGTGTGTTCTCTTATCTTTCCCATGTTGATGTTGAGGGAATTTGGCCTCTATGTCACCTCATATTTGTTCCCTAGTTAATCAGGAAGTCATGGATAACAGCTTGAAAGTTCCTACACACTCCAACTCAAATGTACAATTTAAATGGGAAACATGCTTCAGTTACATTGTGTTTCCTATTATTTCCAGGGGTGGCAATAATTGTAGCGCACGTATTTTAGCTGAAAATAATTATTTCTCGATCAGGAATTTGTTTTTCTCTGAATAAATTAATTTCAATTAAAGGTTGGATTGTTCTCTTTTTTTTCAGTGTGAGATGAAGCGACTTCACCAAAAGGTGGATTTTTTTAACACTTTTTATTCATTTTTACAAGGGATGCAAATAATCAGGAAGGGCATATTGAAGCCGTCTGTATATTGTATACTCTATATACTGTATACTGAAGGCCAGATGTTTATACTGTACGTTTCAAGGAGAAATCATTTAGGCTGCTTACCATTGCTTCAATATAGAAATTAAACAATAATGAAAAGAGAGATGGAGAGACAGAGTAAGTGAGCTGTCCTGCATTAGAGCAGGTTCGGAAACCAGGGATTAATTAAATGTTAAATCAATGTTCCCATAACATTTGAGTCATCTCCAGCTGACAGCTCATCAGACCTGTAGATGTTCGGCTACTATTCAACGTATTCCGTCAATACGAATATGATGCACCCTTTACATCTACACTAATCAGCAGTCACTCATCAAAGATAAAACAATGAAACAATGATCACAGTCCAGAGTGCTGTAAATAAGCACAATAATAATAATCATAATAATAATAATCATAATAATAATAATAATAATTTCCAATGAGGCTTGTGAGGTTAAATAATTGTGCTTTGAATTATAAGTCATAACTCCAGGAAATGAAAACAGTTATGCAATTGGTTTTATTATGCAAAGTACACACACCTTCACTCTATATTGACTCAGAGATATGGTAGTTTAGAAAGACGTTGAAAAAGTCAGGTGCGTGTGTGTGTGTGATAACTCCCAACAAAACGCTGCATGCAATTCAAGTCAAACCTCCTGAATATTATTTTAAATAAAATCATACAGCACCTGTTCCAAAGTTAACATTTCTGTCTGATCAAATCTCCAGGGAGTCAGAACCAGAAACCTTCTCAATGCCAGTGCACAGCTTTGCTCGAGCCAAAGTGCAACAAATGAAGTGTAAATAAATACATAAATAAGTAAAATAATAATAATAATCATAAATAAATAATTCATTTAAAAAAAAAAAAAGCTCATACCTCTACAGTGTCCATGCGAGCGCGCGCGGAACAACTTCCGTCCAGTATGGAGTCGGTTTACATGGTCCTCATCTGGCGGCTTCAACAGCAAAGCAGAGAAACGGAAGCAATAACGGGGAGGAAAGTCGTGCTTCTCTCTCGCTCGCGCTCCACGTGAAACTAACGGTGGAATCTGACCGCGCGCTCTACCGGCTCTGCGCTGTCGCGTGCGTGCGCGTAACCGCGCGTCGCCAGGTGGCGCACCGAGCATTCACCAGCTGAGGGCTGGGATCATATACTATACCGGGGCTGCACGCACACTGGTGAGAGCCGCAGGAGGGGAGAGAGGGGGTCTTTCGGGAGTTACGATGGTGATTCGGTCACTTCTGATTTTATGCATGAGCATCTGCGACCTGCGGCACCATGCACCAGCAGTGCGCTGGTTCATACAATTTCGCGCAATGCAGTATGGTTTGGAACATGACCTTTCACTCTGACTTGATTTATTATTATTATTATTATTATTATTATTATGGGCGGCACGGTGGTGTAGTGGTTAGCGCTGTCGCCTCACAGCAAGAAGGTCCTGGGTTCGAGCCCCGGGGCCGGCGAGGGCCTTTCTGTGCGGAGTTTGCATGTTCTCCCCGTGTCCGCGTGGGTTTCCTCCGGGTGCTCCGGTTTCCCCCACAGTCCAAAGACATGCAGGTTAGGTTAACTGGTGACTCTAAATTGACTGTAGGTGTGAATGGTTGTCTATGTGTCAGCCCTGTGATGACCTGGCGACTTGTCCAGGGTGTACCCCGCCTTTCACCCGTAGTCAGCTGGGATAGGCTCCAGCTTGCCTGCGACCCTGTAGAAGGATAAAGCGGCTAGAGATAATGATGAATGAGATTATTATTATTATTATTGTTGGTAGTGGTGGTGTTGTCCACAATCATAGAACTGTCTGATATTTACTCCAATTATCTCTTTTTGCTTTGAACATTTTTATTCCAGTTATGGAATAGGAGGATAGAGAAGGATGGAGGCTGTAAAACCTGTAGGAGGACCTGCCCAAAGGCAGAACACTAGGAAGAAGAAGAAGTATTTGTATATAAAACTAAACCTACTCAAGGGCAATGAAATATTTAAATCATACTGGCTGGTGTTGAGTGGTAGATCAGATATACAGTGGTGCTTGAAAGTTTGTGAACCCTTTAGCATTTTCTATATTTCGGCATAAATATGACCTAAAACATCATCAGATTTTCACGCAAGTCCTAAAAGTAGATAAAGAGAACCCAGTTAAACAAATGAGACAAAAATATTATACTTGGTCATTTATTTATTGAGGAAAAGGATCCAATAGGACGTATCTGTGAGTGGCAAAAGTATGTGAACCTTTGCTTTCAGTATCTGGTGTGACCCCCTTGTGCAGCAATAACTGCAGCTAAACGTTTGCGGTAACTGTTGATCAGTCCTGCACACCGGCTTGGAGGAATTTTAGCCCGTTCCTCCGTACAGAACAACTTCAACTCTGGGATGTTGGTGGGTTTCCTCACTGCTCGCTTCAGGTCCTTCCACAACATTTCGATTGGATTAAGGTTAGGATTTTGACTTGGCCATTCCAAAACATTCACTTTATTCTTCTTTAACCATTCTTTGGTAGAACGACTTGTGTGCATAGGATCGTTGTCTTGCTGCATGACCCACCTTCTCTTGAGATTCAGTTCATGGACAGATGTCCTGACATTTTCCTTTAGAATTCGCTGGTATAATTCAGAATTCATTGTTCCATCAATGATGGCAGGCCGTCCTGGCCCAGATGCAGCAAAACAGGCCCAAACCATGATACTACCACCACCATGTTTCACAGATGGGATGAGGTTCTTATACTAGAATGTAGTGTTTTCCTTTCTCCAAACATAACACTTCTCATTTAAACCAAAAAGTTCTATTTTGGTCTCGTCCATCCACAAAACATTTTTTCAATAGCCTTCTGGCTTGTCCACGTGATCTTTAGCAAACTGCAGACAAGCAGCAATGTTGTTTTTGGAGAGCAGTGGCTTTCTCCTTGCAACCCTGCCATGCACACTATTGTTGTTCAGTGTTCTCCTGATGGTGGACTCATGAACATTAGCCAATGTGAGAAAGGCTTTCAGTTGCTTAGAAGTTACCCTGGAGTCCTTTGTGACCTCACCGATTATTACATGCCTTGCTCTTGGAGTGATCTTTGCTGGTCGACCACTCCTGGGGAGGGTAACAATGGTCTTGAATTTCCTCCATTTATACACAATCTGTCTGACTGTGGATTGGTGGAGTCCAAACTCTTTAGAGATGGTTTTGTAACCTTTTCCAGCCTGATGAGCATCAACAATGCTTTTTCTGAGGTCCTCAGAAATCTCCTTTGTTCGTGCCATGATACACTTCCACAAACATGTGTTGTGAAGATCAGACTTTGATAGATCCCTGTTCTTTAAATAAAACAGGGTGCCCACTCACACCTGATTGTCATCCCATTGATTGAAAACACCTGACTCTAATTTCACCTTCAAATTAATTGCGAATCCTAGAGGTTCACATACTTTTGCCACTCACAGATATGTAATATTGGATCATTTTCCTCAATAAATAAATGACCAAGTATAATATTTTTTGTCTCATTTGTTTAACTGGGTTCTCTTTAGCTACTTTTAGGACTTGTGTGAAAATCTGATGATGTTTTAGGTCATATTTATGCAGAAATATAGAAAATTCTAAAGGGTTCACAAACTTTCAAGCACCACTGTATTCCATTCAGCTAGCATGATACCAAACGAGTCAAAGACGAGTAGCAGAAATTGAATATATCTGATAGACAAGAAAAGAAAAGCCAGCCAATATTATTATTATTATTATTATTATTATTATTATTATTTCTTACACATACCTTTCAGGTGTTTACTGCATCTTTCTCTTTCAAAATCTTCCGTATTTAATGAAGCAAACCTGGTGGCCATGTTTGTTTACAAACTGCCACAGTTGCTCACTCGCTAGCACAGAAGTTTTACATCTCCGACGTGTGACGTCATGTTGTCTTTACAACCACGCAATATCGTAAACCATATTTGACAGTCATTCTCCGTTGGGTAGAGTGACGTAATGCACAAAGGATCAGCGACATGATAACAATATTGCATGCTATCAAACTAAATTAACGAAACCCATGAGAAGGAGAAGGGAATAGAATGCATGTTTTTATTCCATCGAAATAGTGTCCTGTACATATAATATCGAACATCTAAGAATAACAAAGCGGGTGGCACAGAGGGTGGTGCAGTGGTTATCACGGTCTCCTCACAGCAAGAAGGTTCTGGGTTTGAATCTGGAGTTCAGCTGGGGCCTTTCTTTGTGGAGCTCTGTGCATGTTCTCTTCATGCCTGTGTGGGTTCCCTCTGGGTGCCCTGGTTTCCTCCCAGAGACTAAAGACATGCGGATTAAATCAACTCTAATTTGCCGATAAGTGTGAATGTGATTGTGAATGGCTGTTTGTCTGTCTGTGTTAGACTGACACTGTGATAGATTGGTGACTTGCCCAGGGTGTACCCCACCTCTATCCCAGGGTCAGCTGGGATTGGCTCCAGCTTCCTCCATGACTCTGAATGGATAAGCAGCATAGAAAACGGATGGAATACCCTTCATACTTTCCTCTGCTGGAAGCAAAAATAGTAATAAGAAGGTCAATGCCCAACTAAACTACGACCTGCGTTAACCAAATAAAAGAACCACGGTGGAACAGACATTATTTAGTGGTGGACTTTTCTCAACACAGCAGTGATACTCACATGGTGGTGTGAGTGCATCAGCTACAGCACCATTATCAGAAACGCCTTTATTAAAACACACCTACTTTGTTATTCCACATTGTAGGTGCATCATTACAGACTAACGATCACTTTCCATGCCAAAAATGCCAAAACCTAAACTCTCCAGCCAAATATCATCTGGACAGTGGTGGTCCTGTGTTGATCCCTGAGCCTTAATGATCAGCATAGACACATCACACACCTGTGTTGAACAGCTTCACAGCTGAGTTAAAGTGAGTAACTGTACACTTACAAAGGGACGTTCATTACCTCGCCTGTGGAGGAGTAAGCGGGGCGAGGTATTGTAATCAGTGTGGTTTGTTTGTTTGTTTGTGTGTCTGACTGTTAACAGTCTAGCGTCTAGACGGTGGCATCGATTGACTTCAAATTTTCAGGGTAGGTGGGCAATGGCCCATAGAGTACCTCAGTAAATTTTGGGGGTAATCAGGTCAAGGTGAAGGTCACCAGAAAGGTCAACCTTTTGGTCAAAATAACATTTTCCATTATAACTCAAAAACGGTTGCCGATAGACAGGCGTTTACTATTATGAGCGTATAGGAACTCCCATATGGCCTTTCATTTGGCACCATGATCTTTGACCTTGAAAGGTCAAACTGAAGGTCATGGGTTTTCAAAGGGCTATAACTTTAAAATGGTTCATGATAGCCAGATGTTTATCATTATCAACATATAAGATGTCCCATATGGGCTTTCAGTTGCTGCCGTGACCTTTGACCTTGAATGACTTTGAAACATCAAACTCAAGGTCATGGATTTTCATAAGACTATAACCTGACAGCTGATGATTAAGAAATATTACCATTATCAACATACAGGTATAAAATAAGTGCTGCTGGATGAGGTTTGTTTTGCCTGGCGACACTTGCTGTATGTGTAAAGTAGCCTCTGAATCCATGTAGCTTGTTAAATAATATAACCATGTTTCTTCTCATACGCTTTGATACATTTTCGTGTGAATAGCTATATGCTATGCTGACTAATTCACAAATAACAAGTCATCATCATATCCTATCACGCCACTATTGTATCCACACTAGGGCAGTTTTGTTAGCTTCCAGAAGGTCTTGATCAGAGCAGCTTGGGCCCAATGGGTATCCTCAGAATAGGTGATCCATGGTTTGGACAGGTTCACTACAGGGGCACGCAGCGCTTGTGGTGAGTCCCCACTTCAGAAGGTTGTCTCCTGTTTTGCCAACCTTGGCTCTTGCACAATTTAATGTGACCCAGTCTTTCCTGCAGAGGTAAGTTCCATTGGGAAGATCCTCACTGGGTTTGGGGACAGCCTCGTTATGGTGGGATTGGTCGTTCACCATCCATCGCCTGAGTCTGTACTCTGATGACCTCATGTTCTCTAAACCAGTTACTGTTGCAAAGCTCATCCATGATCAGAGTTTTCTTGTTACTCTGTGATAATTGTAAAGTGGGTGTCTATTGTTAGTCATTTACTTTTCTCTTTTTGCCATGATCTCTCTCTAGGGTGGTAAAAGGGTAGACAAATAACAAGCCATGTGACACATATGTTCAAAACTGTGCTGTACATTTACCTGGTAACAAACATATTTTCACATTATTGTATAATAACCATGTTCATTTTAACACTGCACTAACCCTGAACAATAAATGATCACTTTGGTACATCTTGCCTTTAAACAAATCCACAGTGTTAATTCATATGTTGGGTAAAATGGGCAATTTATTTAAGCAGTCTGTGCAGTTGTTTACTTTATTTACTATAACACAAGGTTGTGGAATATTATTAGTAAACTAAAAACTCTACATCAAGCCAAAAGAGACTCAATAGGGCAGGAAGTGTTTATGAAGTTCCACATTAGGTCCGTTATGCTTGAGAGAAAATAAACAACTGAGTCTTTTAAGCAAATTGGAATTAATTTAATCAGATTACAGACCAAATATAGCTACATTTTAAGCACAGCAATTTCAGTTATAGTAATGGTAATGTGAACCAGAAGTGGCCCAATTGTAAGCAGCCAAAATTGAATTTGGGAATCTGCACCAAGAATGTAACCAAGCAATTCTAAATCATGTGCAGCATTTCAGTTTTAGGCTGAAAGTGGCCCTCTTTAAGGTCTGGGCTGAATTATATATGAGATATGAGATTTGGTCTCATCAAAGCTGATTTGTGACTTGTTTAGATGAGTGCAGAGGAGTTCCTTGCCATCAGTCCATAACAGTTTTTTTTGACCAGATGAAGGTTGTAAATATAGACTGATACTGGGCCATCAGTCAGTTGCTTATCTGGGACACCAGATTAAAAAAATCTGCTTAAAAAGGGAAAGAAAAGAAATTTAAGAACGCCTGTGAGATTAAGTGGGGTCACTGATTCACAGTATTCAGTCTTCCTTTGGACGCTAACAGGCTGCTGGGTCAAAGTCAAGTCAAGTTTATTTGTATAGCGCTTTTAACAATAGACATTGTCGCAAAGCAGCTTTACAGAAAATGAAAGACTTTAAACATGAACTAATTTTATCCCTAATTTATCCCCAATGTATCCCTGATGAGCAAGCCTGTGGTGACCATGGCAAGGAAAAACTCCCTCAGACGACACGAGGAAGAAACCTTGAGAGGAACCAGACTTAAGAGGGAACCCATCCTCATTTGGGTGATAAAAGATCGCGTGATCATATATAATTCAAAGTCTTACAGCTCTTTAATAAAGTAACACTAGTTATGATTTTTACCTTAAAATATCAGCTTCAAAATCATTTTGATGGTACACTGACTTGAAATAGGGAGAATGGCTTGTCGTCCATCCTGACTCTGCACCTGGTTTGCCAGTTATGGCAATACGCAACTCTGGTGAGTCTCTTGGAGAGAGTTCTCACACAAACTGCGTAAGGTTTTGTGGCACCATGTAATACATCAACAACTATGGAGTATTCAGCTAGCTAGAAACTTTTAAAAAAAGCTAGGCTGGTATTCTCAGTACAGACACCATGGCAAAAGAGAAAATGGCAAAGCAAGAGACTGGACAAGAGTACATTGCAGGCATTTAGCAGACACTCTTATCTAGAGCGATGTACAACATACCCAGAGCAGCCTGGGGAGCAGTTGGGGGTTAAATGCCTTGCTCAAGGACACTTCAGCCATTCCTGCTGGTCCAGGGACTTGAACCAGTGACTTTTTTGTCACAAAGCTGATTCGCTAACTTTTAGACCATGGCTTGCCCAGAGTAGACCTTGGAATGACTTTCTCATTGGTGGAAGCTAAGTGAGATAAAATGCTGCAAGACAGATGCTGAGCTGGCCTTATTCTGTTGGACTCAAAAAATCAAAGTCCCTCCCATGCCAGGACCTGGTCTTCCCAGGCAGTCTCCTGTCTCAGTACCAACCTGGCCCTTAAGGCACACTGGGCGGCACCGATCTCCGCTTCTATAGCCCTTAGTGTCTCACCTATACAGCTAGGCTTACAGTGGGGGCCTAGTTCTCTGGTAACCATAATAGTTTGACTCTTCACTCGCATCTTTATTGCAGTGTGCCTTGCCAGACTGCAGTAGGTGCCATTTTTATGATGGTCTTTGGTATGACTCAACCGCAAGTAGAACTCGTGATCTCCCAATCAAGAGGCAGACATACTAACCACTAGGCCAGCTCGCAGTATTTTGTTGGACTAGTAAGTAACATTACATTAGCTGCCTTGCTATGACTTGTGTTGTTTCACTTGCTTGATGTTTGGCTATGTTAACAAAGTTGCCAACCTGCTAATTCTTGATCATAAACCAAGTCAGTCCATTTCAAACAGAGGTTTAGCCGCTAGCTACATCTCAAGGCGTTGTTAGCAAATTTTCTAGATACCACTCAAACATCGGTAGGGGAGAGCGGGGTAAGATGAGCCAGGGGGTAAGATGAGCCACCCCCTGTTTCTAAGAAACAGTAAACAAATGTGACCATGTGACCACATTCAAAGGGGGGCGGGACCATTTACTTACACTTGTGGAGAGGAGCACCACATGTCAAACTAGGTGAGGGAGATATTTATAAAAATGTGTTTTTGTGCTTTCTAAGTCAATTCCATGTTTGTCCACAGTGAAGGTAATTTAGAGAAGACAAAAGTAGAATAATATTTAGACACATTAGGGTTAAGTTAGTGGCTTTCTAAGCTATGATATGAATGCTAATAAAAATAATTTTGATTAGCCTAATCCCCTTTATTAGCATTTTTCTACAAAATGGTGGCCACGGGGTAAGATGAGCCATTAGATGTGGGGCAAGTTGAGCCACTGGCTCAACTTACCCCATTGGTGGCTGAGCTTACCCAATATGGATGACACTTAAGTTTTCACATTTGCTGGTCATATATGACAACAACAACAAATAAACAAACAAATAAATAACATGTTAATATAAATAATATGTTTAAAACATTTTTAATAAATAAAATAATGCCCTCTGTAATTACAGATGTGCATGATGCCACACTCATACAAAAGAAAAACAGACAGGGCCGCACAGTCCCGTGCAGTTTTGGAGAGAGCCGCAGAGGAAGTCAGGAAAGGCAGGCCTATTCGGGCTGTGGCGAGGGATATGCATTTGGACAGGATGACTCTGACTAGGTTCATTGAAAAGATAAAGAATGGAGAGGTAGAGACAGGTTATACCAAGTTGGTGAAAGTGCATTTCTTCATTGGCCAGATAATCAAATTGGATGTCTTCGAAATAGAGGCAAGATTTCTCAAAAGAAACCGGTCATGCCATGGCTCTGCAAGAAAGCCAACCTTTGTCTTCAAAGAGAAAGATGAGGCTGTCCTGTCAAGACAGGATATTGTGAAAAAATTGCCCCGCCCCTTTACTGTTGGGGGGACAGCACGGAGGGAGAGGCAAATGGTGTTCCCTTGCAATTTGAACGCTTGGAACATTGAATAATGATGAAATGATTGATGGAATGATTGCTGCATGTTTTAACCTACTGAAAGAAATAAGATTTTTTGGCACTGCTCTACTGTTTTAGTAATTTCTATAATATAGTATATCTCTCATTCCCTCTCTAACCATCCCTCTTTCTATCTATCTACGCATATCTCTCTCTCTATCCATCTATCTATCCCTCCCTATCCCATCTCGTTCTATCACCTCTCTCTTCATCTCCCCTTCTCTATGCAACGGCCCTATCCCCCACTTGATTGACTTGACTTGATTCATTGATTGCATTTCTAATAATAAAAGTTGTTTACTTTGTTAACCTAACATGTTTTGTGTTGGCTCAGTTTACCCCACACAGTGGCTCATCTTACCCCATGCATGGGGTAAGTTGAGCCACTTGACATTTTTTTTTCCAAGAGGTAATATCACTCTAGCCATAAGAGCTTATCAATTGTTTTTTGCTCAGATAGTAACAGTACACTTTGAAATTTGGTATGGTGTGTAGACTGGAAGCAAAAATGGCTTTAACATGTAGTTATGATGAAAAATGTAAAAAGTGGCTCATCTTACCCCGCTCTCCCCTATTGGTGGTAAGTGCTTTTGTGTTGGTTGCTATCTAGTGTTGTTGGTTAGCTTGCCACCCAAGTTTGCATCACTTTGTGTCAGGGGCATGCAAATTTTGTAAGGTTAATTTAGTTGACTAGCTAGAGACATCAGTGTTAGTAGGGTTCTGGCTATGTTAGCTTAGCATGCTACTATTCCGAGTTGTGTACAATACTTGTGCAAACTTTGACTACCACATGTTTACCTCAAGACTTACATTTTCAAGACATAGCATTGTTATAACTCTGCCTTCAGCTTGTCAACAAATGCATGTGTACACCTGTCCAGGGGGGCTCAAAGCATGACTTGCATTTACAACAGTAGTGTAAAAATGAATTACGCTTTACGCAACAGGGAGCCCAGAGGCAAAAAATACAAATTCTCGCATTATCGGACTTTATATGTCTGGATCAAGATTTATATCACAGAGCTGGTGTGTATCAGCATGCCTCATCACCATGTTATCCCTTCTGTATGTTTGTCATTAACTTAAACACGGAGGAGTGTATGCCTTGCAAAACGTGTTGTATCACAGAATTTGCAAATAAGGCAATCAGAATCAGAAATAGTTTAATAATCCCAAGGGGAAATTGAGTACATGTGCAGTTGTTCACTCTCAAGTAGAGAAAAGAAATTACAAAATTAAACAGATATGCAAAATGTAAGCTATATATCAGTATCAGTAATGGCAAACTCTTGCTCTTGGAACATTGCACTTTTCCGAGAACTGACTAAACTCCCCACTTACTGTCTTGCTTCAGGCTGACACTTGTGAAACAAACAGAAAATAAATCTGTCCTCAATCAAAGTGTTCGTGAAACAACAACAGCATTGTAAGAAAATGTCACAGCAGAAATGTCTCATGAGTTCATAGCCATCCACGAGCAGGTGTGAATTAATGACAACATTACAATGGTCAGATATTACATTATGGCACAGAAACACAAAGTGGCCGCCTTCTAGTCTCCATCCATCCATTATCCGTAACCGCTTATCCTGTGCAGGTTCGCAGGCAAGCTGGAGCCTATCCCAGTAACTATGGGTGAGAGGCGGGGTACACCCTGGACAAGTCATCAGGTGATCGCAGGGCTGACACATAGAGACAAACAACCATTCACACTCACATTCACACCTACGGTCAATTTAGAGCCACCAATTAGCCTAACCTGTATGTCTTTGGATTGTGGGGGAAACCGGAGCACCCGGAGGAAACCCACACAGACACGGGGAGAACATGCAAACGCCATACAAAAAGGCCTACTGGGCTCAAACCCAGAACCTTTTTGCTGTGAGGTGACAGTGCTAACCACTACACCACTGTGCCACCCACACCTTCTAGTCTGCTATGTAATTTCATCAAGAATTGTATTATTTTCAAGTATCATTCTGGGCTACTCTGATATGTATGTGTGTTGCTATATTGTGAGATGATGTGAACCAGAAACCGGGCTCAAGTGAACACTGCTGGGAATCTTTTGTTCCTTCTTCCATCAAGCACACATGCAGGCTTCATACCAGTTATAAAGAACATCATGTCCTCCAATTATTGTAGCATTAACAGCATTAAATCTTATCAGTTTACCATAACTCTATTTGGCCATGAACCCCCAGATCTGTACCTTAAACTAAGAGAAGTGATATTTACAAGGGTACTTCAAAAAGTTCTCAGCCTCACCCAGAAAATGTCACAGGAGAAAGATTGTTCTTGCATTATTTTTCTACATAGTCTCCTTTAACTTCAATGCACTTGGTCCACCGATGTTCAAGCTTTGCTATCCCTTTGCGGAAGAAGGTCACATCTTCAGCCTCCAGATTCTCCTCAACAGCATGGATGACTTCATCATCACTCTGAAAATGGCGACCACGTGAGTGGGATTTCGGTTTGGGAAACAGATGGAAGTCAGACAGTGCTAGGTTGGGTGAGTAAGGTGCATGGGGCAAAAATTCAAAGCCACATTTGGCTGCTTCTGCCCCTGCCACCTGTGCTGTGTGGACAGGTACATTGTCCTGGAGAAACGGTACGCCAGCTCGAAGCTTTCCTCTCTTTCTTCTTTGATTGCTTCTTCCAGTTGTCACAATTCTGATGCAAATAGTCCCCAAGTAATGGTTTGACCCTTTTGCAAGAAGTCAATCATGAGCGCACTGTCGCTGTCCCAAAACACAGAACACAAAACACAGAAGCCATCACCTTGCTGACAGATGCCACTTGCTTGAACTTTTTGGGAGGCAGAGAACCGGTGTGTTTCAATTGTTTCCTTTGATTCTTTGATTCAGGATCAAAGTGGCGAACTCATTTTTCATCCCGGGTCACAAATCTCCTCAGGAATTTGGCTGCATCATTCTGAAAATGAGCCAAAAAAGTGTCCTCAAAATTTCCTGTCTGTTCAAATGTTGATCTGGTGTCAACATTTGGGGCACCCATCTTGCAGACAGAGATGATCTTGCAGACATTCCCAAGATGTCAGCCAAAATAGCATGAACCGAGCCAACAATGATGTCCATGGTTTCCGCTATGTGTTGGACAGTCACACGTCTATCATTCATTATATACCAACAAGACACACCCTAATCTCATCCCATGCATGTTAATAATTTGAGATAAATCATGAGAAATTCTCATTCTCATTATCTCTAGCCGCTTTATCCTTCTACAGGGTCGCAGGCAAGCTGGAGCCTATCCCAGCTGACTACGGGCGAAAGGCGGGGTACACCCTGGACAAGTCGCCAGGTCATCACAGGGCTGACACATAGACACAGACAACCATTCACACTCACATTCACACCTACGGTCAATTTAGAGTCACCAGTCAACCTAACCTGCATGTCTTTGGACTGTGGGGGAAACCGGAGCACCCGGAGGAAACCCACGCGGACACGGGGAGAACATGCAAACTCCACACAGAAAGGCCCTCGCCGGCCCCGGGGCTCGAACCCAGGACCTTCTTGCTGTGAGGCGACAGCGCTAACCACTACACCACCGTGCCGCCCCATCATGAGAAATTGGAACAGGTAAATGAAAATTCGAAACAAATAAAACAAATTAAATCTCATTATTCCTAAATGCATGTGGGACACATTTCAGAAAATAACACCTTTGCATTTTCTGCCTCTCCAACTTACAGACCATGAGTCATTAATATTCATGAAACAGATCCCCAGTCTTCATTACTATTCAATAATCAACATGCATAACTAAATACAGCTGGTCTGAATGACAGAGTATAAAGAAGCTTGTCTTCTATGCCATTTTGCTTGTCTTCTATATAATGAGTCTTTTTTAAACTGACGTGGTTCCAAACCTCAGCAGGAAAATGCAGTACCATAAAACTCGGAGTTAAACCACTTGCTGACTCCTGAGCTGCATTCCCAGTGCTGTCATATGAGAAATATAATGTACACATTTAAGAATAAATATTTCAGAAAGCATTTGAAGGAAGGCATGTAATGATTCACCGAATTCATAATTCAGTTTGATTTATGATTTGATTTTCCCAGGATATTTTTGTAAAAAATATTAAATGGAGAAACATTTTATTACAAAAAAATGCAACATTTATTTTCCTGTTCTTTATTAATTTAAATATTCACTTTGTCAAAAGAAATTGTTTCATTTTCTTAATAACCAGCAATAATTCCTTACCCACATCTGTAAAGGTTGGAGTAACATATAATAGTCTATTAATTAAAATATTCATTTTATTAAAATGAAAAAGTTAATAACAAATAGGTCTTTTCTTAATAAACTTTAACGAACATTTGTTCTCCCTCCATTTGCGTCTTTTTTCTTTTCAGCAGTCTGTAAAGAGAGAGAGAGTTCTGATTTCTTGTTAAATCTATTTGTACAGTTACACAGCAGCTCTCTTTCATTTTAGATCTGCTTTTTTGTGTGTGTTTTTGCAGCATTAGAGCTGTGTTACTTCCACCTAGGATGAAGTAACATGTATTCCCACTACTGTACAATGCAATTACAGCTAGGAAAATCTAAGAGATTACACAGCCTGATAGTAATCATGATTCATTTTTTTAATTTCATTGATCTGAATAGTCATAAATTTGTATCACAATTAACACAAAAACAATTGTCACCTGCCAGTTATGGAGCATTTTTTTTTTTGTCTTTGTGGAACTGTGGTTATGTCTAAAATTCTATACAAGCATACTATGTACTATATAGTGAGACAATTTACTTTGACAGGGTTTAGAATGTAGCTTGTACTGCAGTTGGACTGTATGTTAAATGAGAGATGTAAGCCAATGACATGGTATGCAAATGATATGCAAATCCATATCTCATGTGAACTACATAATGTCTATGATTTTGTATGGAATGTAAAAATTGAGATTCTCATCACTGCTGAAATAATTTTTCTCAGCGTCACTGCAACTTCTTTTCAGTCTGAAAATGAAATGCAGGGTATCAGAGTGACTGGCACAAAATGCACTAGCAGGGTTAAAGCTATACGGCCTTTAGATTTTATAAAATCGGTGAAATTTATTTCCCTCTGAAATTTGGTCATTGTGATATATGTTTATTTCTATAAAATCTCACAAAATAGCAGGCCATTCTGTGGCTGGGTTGTTATTTAATTTGAGGGGATTAAAACAAATAATGTGCATGAAATCGCTCGCTTCGTGCAATCAAGCAGACAGAGGAAGTCCGTGTGTGTGTGCGTGTGTATGCATGCGCAGGTTTACCTTTGACTGTGCACTGACAGTTCCATCATTCTGTCATTAAACGAACAGCTGATCACACCGAGGTGCTCGCTGAGCGCCGATATTTATTAGTTCCTGGGTTTCCTTTCCTTCGTATATAACAATGTCTTTTCTTCTCACTTTCCGTTACTGTAGTCGGTCTTTCACGTTTCATTTGCACACTCACGTCCTCCATTTTTCTCTCCTATTTCAAATGTGTATCCCACAATGCCTTGCGCGAATGGGGAAAGACCACCACGTCATGCATGACGTAGTATCTTGCAGACATGTGGACTCGAGTCATGTGACTTTGGACTCGAGTCAGACTCGAGTCACCATTTTGATGACTTGAGACTTGAAATCCCTAGATGAGGAATGACTTGCAACTCGACTCGGACTTGCACGCTGTTGACTCGAGACTTGACTTGGACTTGACAGTTTTAGCTTGCAATGACTTGGCGTATCAGGTATAAATATTCTTTTTTTCCCCCCCCCTCGATTTTGAATCCAAGTACACTCGTCATTATTTGAATGCGGTGTAGCTCCTTGTCCTAGGCTACGGCAGCTCAATCCACTAGCACTAGGTGTCACTCAAGCACTTCAACTGGTTCAAATGAAAAACCAAACGGTGATGGGCAATGAGGACGCTGAACATTGATGACGCTGAATGATGAACGGACGGATAAAAACATGATTCCCCGCATAATTTCCTTTGGATTTAAAGAATACTCCAATACAGATGGCAAACGCATTGCTACGTGCAGAACATGTGGAGCCACAATTTCGGACAGCCAGTCAACCACATCAAACTTCGTTCGTCACCTGAGGCTGCATAAGGAAAAGTAAGTAACAAAGCTAGGCTACAGCTAGCAAGAATCTGTACAGGCTAGTTGGTGGCGAGAAGTGGAATGTGTTAATGTATTAATGCTGTCAAGGATTTGTTTTGCTTTGCTGAATATAAAATAGTGAAGTAGATTTTTTTATTGGATTGCTTTTGTGTTCAGTCTAGTGTTAGATTATGTGGGCTAGGCTACCAGTTAACACACATTGGGAAGGCATAGCCAGAAGGTGGTGATTTGGTCAGAGCAGAGAACGTTTACAAGATTGTTATAAAGGCTCTGGTCAGAACGACACAGACTTATGATAAGAACCGGACAGCAAAGGATAAAACGTGAATCAAATAAACAGTTACCCAGGCTGCAAACTAAGTATGTAAAACAGAAGTTCGCTCTTTGCAATTGGAAAGTCAGTGCTTGTCATGAAAGGCATTTAAACCACTGAGACGAGATGACTAGCAATGCAAGTTAAACCAGGCGTTTAACTGTTTGCTACGTACTGCACCAAGTCGTGGACGCTGTGCGATGTGTGTTATTAGTGCTTGGATTACGCGTCATCAGAGACGTTCAATTCTATTCTCTTCCTCTCTCTGGTGTCATGTAGGCAATGTGAATAATGGGCCATTTGGGCTATGTAAAATGTAAGCTCAGCCGACGTTTTATAGCGCAGTACATCCCGACAGATTGGAGTGTAGCCTACTCCGACGCGAAGCATTATCCCACAGTCTTACCCAAACGACAGGGCACACAATGCCTTTACATAGCGTGGCTTTACCAGTGCATTTATTAGTCTCTGGCGAGAAACCAAATTCGCCAAAAGCACGCAACTTGGATCTGGAGGATTCCGCTGAACATTCTGAAATTCACAACAACTGTTTATTCTACTTTATTATACGGCTCTCTAGAATGTTGCCAGGGCTTCATTCTCACATTCTGGCCAGAGCCCTAGAGGACTCTGATTCTGGCTACATCGTCACAACGTTCTGTGTTTACTGAGGCTACCGGTATTTTAGCGAGTGTTTAGTGAATGCATTGTGGTCTAGCTAAACTGCTTAAGGGAACATCCTGGCTGGGTTGTATTAAACATTATACTGTGTATAAACAAATATGTTCAGATTAAATGAACTCAGACTTTGATATTGAAAATGATAAAAACATGTTAATGTCTACATCAGGGCTTTTCAAAGTGTGGGGCGCGCCCCCCCTGGGGGGCGCCAGAGTTCTTCAGGGGGGGCGCAACGTGAGAGACAAAATGGATCGATTTTTAAGCTACAGTGAGTGAGGAGACGGCCAAGCAAAAAAAAAAAAACCAGAGCCTCCAGGATGTTGCGATTTGCAACTTCAGCGCAAATTCAACCAATCCCCACGAATTCAGGGCGGTGCTGCAATTATATCCAATCACCGCAACTTTCCCGCAAATTTGACCAATCGTTGGCGTCGTCTTGAGGTGACATCGACAAACTACCTTCCGCCTTACTTCCGGATGTCTATGTTCAAGAGAAGCAGCATGCGCGCAGTGTTGCCAGATTGGAGGTTTCAAGTGCATTTTGGCGGGTTTTGAACATATTTTGGACTGGAAAAAGTCAGCAGTATCTGGCAACATTGCATGATGTGCGAGTCAGTGTTTATGTAGGCTTAAATTCTGTTACTGAAAGTGTGTTATGTTTACAGTGAAGGACTGTGTGCACTTTATTTTTTTACTTAATACAAGAAATTAATGGATGCCAACATTTTTGCCAAAATGGTATTTTATTTTCCATTGTTTAGGCAGCTTCAGCATCATACTGTGAGATTCTGTTCAAATTGTTTTTTTTTCCTTCTATGAAGCCTGAGCCATTTATTTTATTAGTTTATAATTATTGTTTAATTTAGTCTTCAGGAGAAACTGCCTGCACACGGTACTAGTATTAATAGTTTTTTTTTTCTTACATGAAAGCTGAGGCATTTATATTATATTTTAAGGTAACTTCATGTTGTGCTGTGAGGTTCTCTGCACTTTAACTTTTGAACCAACAGGTGCATTTGGATAAGTAAAGCCTATTTTTTTTCTGCATTTTTGTAGTCCTGGTAATCTTTTATATTAGTAAAGTTGTTTATAGGACCATTTCTCAGTGTCTTTGTTTTTTAATCAATAGTTTTTCAGTAATAACTTAATATTTAACATATCACTCAATTTTAATCACAAAAAGAGAAAATCGCAACAATTTCTCGCAACTTTCACTTCCTCCCGCAATGTAATCGCAACAAAAACCTAAACACCGCAACTTTCATCGCAATTTTTTTGGAACCCCCCCCGCAACAGCAGACATTTTAGCCCGCAACAATCACAAAAAAGGCCCGCGGAATCCTGGGGGACTGGAAAAAGAAGGAGGTATGACCACAATTATTTAAAGTTTGGATTTTCATGGACTGGATCTGAAGATGCTCCACTGCCACAGTGTGTTGTCTGCCAAGAGATGCTAGCTAACGATGCTATGAGATGTTTAAAATGTGTAAAACAAGATGTTTTAAAAAGCACAGATGTTTAAAATGTGAAAAAGAAAAAAAATAATGTGTAAAACAACCATTTTTTTTTAATACGAATGGAACATTAAGTATAGCAACAACAAAAATTGTAAGGGGGGGCGCTGTTGTTTATTTGCTCTCCGAGGGGGGGCTGACTCTCCCACACTTTGAAAACCCCTGGTCTACATGATCAAAAACAGAAAACAAGTAAGCCTACTAATTTTACATTTTTTTCCTTGTTTAGATTTGCAGAATATCTGAAGAACAAGATCATCCCAAGTGAGACAGAGCAGCCGTCCATTTCTGGATTCCTTACTGCAAAAGATACACAGTACAATGCTACCCACCCACAACAAAAAGCCATCACAAATTCAATACTAACAGATTTGGTCATTGGATGCAACATCCCTCTCTCAGTAGTGGAGAACAGATATTTCCGGAATTTTTTATCAGTTAGTTGGCCTCTCTCACACACACAAACGTACTCAAGTCACGTTGTATTGTGTTAAAGGCATGTCATGTTGTATGTTGGGACAGTGCCTAACTTCAGAAGGAAAACCATTCTTTGATTCTAAAAGTACACAGATCATCTGTTAGCTTGGACTTTGAGTTTCATGTCTTAAAATGCACATGAAAAGCATTTTTATGTGAAAAATGACATGAATGAAATAAAAAGAAAATGATTTTTGTTACACAGTACCAGTACTAGTTTTGTTTAGAATTTTTTTTTAATTTCTCACTAATTTTCCAATAAAAAATTGAAGGAAATGGTCATACTTTCACTCATTCTCACACCCTTAGCCTCAGATGTACACTGACTCACTCAAACTAAACTCACTGAAAATTTAGGATGCTTTACTAACGTTAACTAACTAATCATTGTCTCCTCTGAGATTCTTTGATTGTCTTGGGGCACAAGCTCTAAAACATTTTAAAATGGAAAAGAATGGGTGTACTGTAGTTACTTGTGCTGACTCTATGAATCATTGACATTACATTACATTTAGCAGACATTTTTATCCAAGGTGACTGGCAAAGGAGGACATACACTGCAGTGTGGAGAGGTTATACATTTGTGATCAAAAATGTGTTGATTGCCTGTAGAATAAATGGTGACTTGTTAGGGACTTGGAAAAAAATGAGACTTGGACTTGGACTCGACTTGGCTTGGGTAGGACTTGGACTTGGATTTGACTTGGTCAAAAGTGCCTTGACTTGTGACTTGACTCGGACTTGAGTGGTAGGACTTGAGACTTACTTGTGACTTGCACATTAGTGACTTTGTCCCGTATTGGGTCATGGTGAAGCAGGAAAAATAGCAGAGAATTTAGGGCCACATGGCCTTAACTTCATTAATTGTTCTATTTTTTAAAAAGCTAATAAAATTGGAAGTCTGTCATTCGAATTCAGTAGCTTTTAGTCACTAAACAGAAATAATTGGGTGTCAGGGAAAATTATTTTTATGATCTGCACTTGAAAAATCTGAAAGGCAGTCTAGCTTTAAATGCCTGGATCTTTCAAATATTTAACAGTTATTCCACGAAATCGAGTCATACATGAGCTGGAGAAAAAAATTCTTGAAAAAAAACAAAACAAACATTCTTACCATAAAATATTTTTATTCCATATTTTTGTTGCTTTTTTTTGTACAACCCCGATTCCAAAAAAGTTGGGACAAAGTACAAATTGTAAATAAAAACGGAATGCAATGATGTGGAAGTTTCAAAATTCCATATTTTATTCAGAATAGAACATAGATGACATATCAAATGTTTAAACTGAGAAAATGTATCATTTAAAGAGAAAAATTAGGTGATTTTAAATTTCATGACAACAACACATCTCAAAAAAGTTGGGACAAGGCCATGTTTCCCACTGTGAGACATCCCCTTTTCTCTTTACAACAGTCTGTAAACGTCTGGGGACTGAGGAGACAAGTTGCTCAAGTTTAGGGATAGGAATGTTAACCCATTCTTGTCTAATATAGGATTCTAGTTGCTCAACTGTCTTAGGTATTTTTTGTCGTATCTTCCGTTTTATGATGCACCAAATGTTTTCTATGGGTGAAAGATCTGGACTGCAGGCTGGCCAGTTCAGTACCCGGACCCTTCTTCTACGCAGCCATGATGCTGTAATTGATGCAGTATGTGGTTTGGCATTGTCATGTTGTAAAATGCAAGGTCTTCCCTGAAAGAGACGTCGTCTGGATGGGAGCATATGTTGCTCTAGAACCTGGATATACCTTTCAGCATTGATGGTGTCTTTCCAGATGTGTAAGCTGGCCATGCCACACGCACTAATGCAACCCCATACCATCAGAGATGCAGGCTTCTGAACTGAGCGCTGATAATAACTTGGGTCGTCCTTCTCCTCTTTAGTCCGAATGACACGGCGTCCCTGATTTCCATAAAGAACTTCACATTTTGATTCGTCTGACCACAGAACAGTTTTCCACTTTGCCACAGTCCATTTTAAATGAGCCTTGGCCCAGAAAAGACGTCTGCGCTTCTGGATCGTGTTTAGATACGGCTTCTTCTTTGAACTATTGAGTTTTAGCTGGCAATGGCGGATGGCACGGTGAATTGTGTTCACAGATAATGTTCTCTGGAAATATTCCTGAGCCCATTTTGTGATTTCCAATACAGAAGCATGCCTGTATGTGATGCAGTGCCGTCTAAGAGCCCGAAGATCACGGGCACCCGGTATGGTTTTCCGGCCTTGACCCTTACGCACAGAGATTCTTCCAGATTCTCTGAATCTTTTGATGATATTATGCATTGTAGATGATGATATGTTCAAACTCTTTGCAATTTTACACTGTCGAACTCCTTTCTGATATTGCTCCACTATTTGTCGGCGCAGAATTAGGGGGATTGGTGATCCTCTTCCCGTCTTTACTTCTGAGAGCCGCTGCCACTCCAAGATGCTCTTTTTATACCCAGTCATGTTAATGACCTATTGCCAATTGACCTAATGAGTTGCAATTTGGTCCTCCAGCTGTTCCTTTTTTGTACCTTTAACTTTTCCAGCCTCTTATTGCCCCTGTCCCAACTTTTTTGAGATGTGTTGCTGTCATGAAATTTCAAATGAGCCAATATTTGGCATGAAATTTCAAAATGTCTCACTTTCGACATTTGATATGTTGTCTATGTTCTATTGTGAATACAAAATCAGTTTTTGAGATTTGTAAATTATTGCATTCCGTTTTTATTTACAATTTGTACTTTGTCCCAACTTTTTTGGAATCGGGGTTGTATTTTTTGGGGTTTTGTTTTCGAGTAGAGTTTTTATTTCATCCTCGGTTGGTTCAGCAATACGCGCTGCCATTCGCTGCTCCTTCTTTTTCTTCTTTAGGGTTTTTTGGCGGTTGGCAAACCAACTTAAAAGTGCATTACTGCCACCGTTACTGCATTACCCGGCCCCCATCATGCACACGTTCTACAGAGGCACCATCGAGAACATCCTGACCAGCTGCATCACCGTGTGGTACGGCGCCTGCACCGTGTCCTGCTGCAAGACTCTGCAGCGCATCGTGAGAGCAGCTGAGAGGATCATTGGTGTCTCTCTCCCTTCTCTAATGGATATTTATAACTCCTGCCTCACCCGCAAAGCCATCAGGATTGCAGGTGACCCCACCCACCCATCTCACAGCCTCTTCAGCCTGCTGCCGTCGGGGAGGAGACTGCGGCGTCTCCGGGCCAAAACCAGCAGGCTCAAGGACAGTTTCTTTCACCAGGCAGTCAGGAGGCTCAACTACCTCCTTGTTCTGCCCCTCCTCCCCCCTCTGCCCCCTGCCACAGATTCTGCCCGTACACCCCCCTGCTCCCCCTTCAGCATCTGACATCATGTCACCCTCACAGTCCCCCCCCCAACACACACACACACACACACACACACACTCTCTCTCTCTCTCTCTCTCTCTCTCTCTCAACATTCATTCGCACACTGAACTCAGGAACTGCACATTTCACTTTACCTCGCTCATTTGCACTATTCTGCACTACGTCACCTTAACAGCTATTAGTTTATTGTTTATACTGCTTATTTCATGTTTACCTGCTATACCTCAAGTGCCCTTGACTGTTTATTTTATGTCCTTTTGCTCCAATTTATATGTGTGTGTGTATGTATATATGTGTGTGTGTGTGTGTGTGTGTGTATGAGTGTTTAGTCTATGTCTATTTCTTATCTCGAGTGTTTATACTGTTTATATTGTTTATTTCAATTATTCTATTTTTATTTATTGCATTGCCTGTTTGCACCGTGGGTCAATGAGGACTGAAATTTCATCTGTGCTGTATGTCGCGCATGTATAGCATATTTGACAATAAAGTTGACTTGACTTGACCAACTGGGTTGGAGTGGGGAACAAGAGATAATGTGGGGGGGGGGGGGGGGGGGGGCAAACAAACAAACAAACAAAAACCTACATTTTTTTAGCTATTTCTGTTTCTTTTAAATACTTGATAACAAAGCCGCCATTTTGTTTTTCTCTCCTCGTGGTATATGAGTTGATATCCTAGTAGGACAGTAGAGTAGCCAATCAGAGCGCACGATTGCTCATATCTAGTGAATGTGGGTAGAATAAAAACAAATGTCAGTGTAGTGTTTCAAATTATATCCTTATTTGCTGTTAACAAATATCTACAAGTGGGTTATTTTGAACTTCTGGGAAATAAAGAGCAAATTAAATACATGAGTGTAATGAACATGAACATGTTGATTTTTGTTGAAATGTCTTTTGAGGAGAAACTAAAATGAGACAGACTCATCAGACATCGTCCAAAGTATAAATGACACAATATGACTGAACCACCAGGGTTTTGTTTTGTTTTTTTAATACAGAGTTAGTTACAGTTTTTTTTTATCGTGTTTATCATGGCATTTGAAAGAAACATGACACAAGCCCAGTAGATAGTCCACATTACGGACTTGAAACACTTATTAGAAATCATAAATGTTGCTGGCTATATGCCTGTGTGTGTGTGTGTGTGTGTGTGTGTGTGTGTGTGTGTGTGTGTGTGTGTGTGTGTAAGATTATCATGTTAGTGATAGACAGATTTTGGCCTCCTGACTAACATCACCAGCCATCATTCGATACAATACGGACAATATTGATATTCAAACAGTATAATCATTTAAGTGATTAAAGAAAAAAAAAATTCACAAGACCGAAACATAACCTAAAAGTGTCTATGACTTACCTTAAATTCTTACAAAAATTTCTATCATGAGACCTTGTAGAGGGAATCTTGACAAGGCTCAGATTTATTAGTTCCTGTAGAGATCTTCTGAAAACAAAATTACAGCTTCTCAGGAAGAGAAGAGCAGGACAAAGCTAGTCTGGAAGAAAAGAACAAGACAATACACAGGCGCTCTCTCTCTCTCTCTCTCTCTCTCTCTCTCTCTCTCACACACACACACACAGAGAACTTTCTGGCAGATTTTTTTTCTTTTCATTTTCTCGTAAAACAAGTTATCTTTTTTTCATTGACTGCTTATTGCATTAACAAGGTCACACAGTGTGATGAATGTGAAGCAGCACCCTTACTGAGCAGTCTGGTGTGTATTTTATGCCTGTGCTCATCTTCATGACCATTACTGGCTATTTATAGATGAGATAATTGCAAATATAACTTTGTTTAAATGATGCCAATGATAATGAAACAGAATAAAAATACTGATGGCTGGTTGAGACAGAAGATTGGATAGAAGGCGTTAAAGAAAATCTGCTATCTATCAGGAACTCAGGGCTGCTAAAACCATTTTTGAAATATGCATGTTCAACAAAATAATCCACCTCATGCATGTCTGTTTCACATACACCTTCTGAGTCACTGCTGATGACGTGTAATGAATGTGTCGGTGATGTGGGATTAAATAAATGAACTCCAAAGCATGCCAGATCTCGGAGGTGTAATCACCTGATACAACTGACACTGAATGAACCTACTGTCTGAGCTTAAAAAAAAATCAGCCCCAGCCTTGCTTCTTCTTACCATTCTGTGTTTTATTCATGACCACTGGTGGTGCTGTTGTTTTTGGTTCCACAAAGATCAAATACAATCCACATCGAACTATTTATCACGATGGGGGTATCAAAAACTGAGCGTACTATTGATTTTTTTTTTTTCCTTGACAGGGTAAAAGAGTTGCGTTAGCCAATTTATACCAGCTAATTCCTGGAATAAAGGAAGGTGTGACAGATTTAAGTTTATATACTCAGCAAAAATAAAAACTTGACACTCATTATTTTTCAAATAGTGTTTAGAAACTTTTCTTGAAAGAGTTCTTGTTGTGATTATGGTTAAATGCATTGTCAAGGGCATTACGTCACACATTCATTCTACTGGTTGGGCCTACATAGCACGTGCGAGAGCACTGCACGCTAAAATCACGTTTCCACGTGACACAAGTGACGTGACCTATTGATACACGTGCAATTGATCTCACGGTAGCAGAGTAGAGTGTCATCTCAGAAAAACAAGGTTTTATGGTTAATTATTCATTAATTTGCAATGCCACGACTGTCAAACATTCAGCGTGAACATGCCATTGGCATGCTGAATACGGGAACATCCGTCACTGACGTTGCAAGGGTTATGGGATGCAGTCGACAGACCATCCATAATCTCCAGACACGTCTCCATCAAACTGGCACCACAGTCGACCGCCCCCGTCCTGGTCGACCACGTGTGACGTCACATGCAGAAGACCGGCAGATTGTCTTACGTCATTTGCGTAATCGGTTTGTCACCGCCACATCCACTGGGAATGAATTGTTTGGAGGTCGAGTGACTGCCCAAACCATTCGAAATCGTCTGTGCTCTGCTCTGCATTAAGTTGTGACTCACAGTTTTTGATCATGGGCATTGTCGTCGCATTTCCGGTGGAACCGATTCCATGACAAACATGATCTGTATGCTATAGCATCTTTAATGACAAGATCATTGAATACAATCGTTATTTCAAACCTATTTTCCAAAATGTTCAAATTATTGACTTTGAAACGAGTGTAAAGTTTTTATTTTTGTTGAGTTTACATGATCGACAGCTCCAGATACAACCAATCTAATATGATATAATGTGTGAATGTGTGTGTGGTTTAGGTTTGGTGCAGGTAGTGCAAGTTTATATATGAAAACAAAATAGCGTGGCTAAGATTTTTGCACAGTACTGTGTATATGTGGATATAATGTTCTATCCATATTCACTGGATATGAGCAGTTGTGCACTCTGATTGTCTACTCTACGACTAGGATATCAGCTCATATACCGTGAGTAGAGAAAAACAAAATGGCGAAGCGTGTTACTGAACCAAGCGAGGACGAAATAAAAACTCTCCTCAAAAACAAAACCCTAAAAAATTTAAAAAAAGCCCCAATAAAATATGGAATAAAAATGTTTCATGGTAAGAACATATATCTTTTATTTTTCAAGAATTCTTATTACAGCATTTTTCACAAATTGCTCCTGTCATTTCGTTTGTTTATTTACATTCTTCATCTTTAAGCATTAAAATTTGTTGAATTTTTTTAGACTGGTTCAAAAGCTCAAAGTTGTTTGAAAATTACAGAGCTGAAATGTCCAAGGAAGAATAAAATAAATATCTGAAGCTATTCTATACTGTACCTCAGCACGACAGCAAGACAGCACTTTCTACAAAAAAACAACACTAAAGTCAATTCATGCCACCATTGATCGTTTTTTTAAGAAGTCTGTCTAAGCGGAAACGATATTGTCGGACATTTTGTATAAAGTTTTTATTTATCGAATTTACAAAAATAAAAATGATCTGTTTCTCAAAATCTAGTGAATGTGGATAGAATGAAACAGTTATTCCACTCAATCTCATCATACATGGCTTAGAGACAACTCAGTGCTACGCGCCGCGTCAGCTATCAGCTCATGTACGACTTGATTTCGGGGAATAACTTAAATATGTCACACATGAGGAAATCAATGAATTGTTTTGATACATTTGTTGATGAATTGTTTGAAAATAATTAATTTGTTCTACATTGTAGAACAATACTGAAGACATCAAAACTATGAAATCACATCTGGAACATATCTGGAATTATGGTAAATAAAAAAATTGTGGGGCGGCATGGTGGTGTAGTGGTTAGCGCTGTCACCTCACAGCAAGAAGGTCCGGGTTCCAGCCCCGTGGCCAGCGAGGGCCTTTCTGTGTGGAGTTTGCATGTTCTCCCCATGTCCGCGTGGATTTCCTCCGGGTGCTCCGGTTTCCCCCACAGTCCAAAGACATGCAGGTTAGGTTAACTGGCGAGTCTAAATTGACCGTAGGTGTGAATGTGAGTGTGAATGGTTGTCTGTGTCTATGTGTCAGCCCTGTGATGACCTGGCGACTTGTCTAGGGTGTACCCCGCCTTTTGCCCGTAGTCAGCTGGGATAGGCTCCAGCTTGCCTGCGACCCTGTAGAACAGGATAAAGCGGCTAGAGATAATGAGATGAGATAAAAAAATTGTTAAAAACAAGATATGTTTGATATTTTAGATTCTTCAGCGTATCCAGCATTTACCTTGGTGATACTTTGTATACTATTGTCATTATCTTAACCAGCTTCATGAGATCGTCACCTGGAGTGCTTTTCAGTTAACAGCTGTGCCTCATCAATTAGTGGACGAGTTTCTTGCCTCCTTAATGTGTTTGAGATCAAACAGTAAATAGTAAATAATAAAAATACAGTAAATAGCCCTATTCAACACCACAACTGTAGTAATCCATACATTATTATATCAAGAACCGAACAACTAATTGAAGAGAAACGACATCCATCATTACTTTAAGACATCAAGAAGTGCCTTTTAATTCATAAAAATAAAGAAACACCATTGAATTAGAAGGCATGCCCAAACTTTTGACTTGTACTGTATGTTATAAAATCATTGGTGTTGGTTTGATGACAAAAATTAGTATTAACATCAGAAATGATATGATTTAAGCCAAACCCACTGTTCTTAAGCAAAATTCCAATGGCTAGAAAGTTGAATATAGCTGTATTTTACATAGACTGTGTGTTTTTGGGTTTAACCTTATATAGAGAAACACATGTGAGTGCAAACATACGGTATATGGATGCCCAAGGGGAATCATCAGGGCGTCCAGAGACGGCCCAAACATATTAGCATTTCAAATGTTATATTTAATTTAATTTATTTCATAATTTCATTATAATTATTATCTTCTGATTCTTATTTGGCCTCATTTTCTATCAAATTTGCTTCAGAAATGAAAGGGTTACTGTCCTCAAACATAAACATCGAGTTTATGAGATTGTTTTGTTTGTTGTCTCTAGGCTGAGAAGAGTTTAGAGCTGCTCACTCATTGGTTAGGACTTCATTGCCGGGACAGAAGGCCATGGCAGTGTATGTTTACAGTGGTGCTTGAAAGTTTGTGAACCCTTTAGAATTGTCTATATTTCTGCATAAATATGACCTAAAACATCATCAGATTTTCACACAACGCCTAAAAGTAGATAAAGAGGACCCAGTTAAACAAATGAGACAAAAATATTATACTTGGTCATTTATTTATTGAGGAAAATGATCCAATATTACATATCTGTGAGTGGCAAAAGTATGTGAACCTCTAGGATTAGCAGTTAATTTGAAGGTGAAACTAGTCAGGTGTTTTCAATCAGTGGGATGACAATCACGTATGAGTGGGCACCCTGTTTTATTTAAAGAACAGGGATCTATCAAAGTTTGATCTTCACAACACATGTTTGTGGAAGTGTATCGTGGCACGAACAAAGGAGATTTCTGAGGACCTCAGAAAAAGTGTTGTTGATGCTCATCAGGCTGGAAAAGGTTACAAAACCATCTCTAAAGAGTTTGGACTCCACCAATCCACAGTCAGACAGATTGTGTACAAATGGAGGAAATTCAAGACCATTGTTACCCTCCCCAGGAGTGGTCGACCAACAAAGATCACTCCAAGAGCAAGGCGTGTAATAGTCGGTGAGGTCACAAAGGACCCCAGGGTAACTTCTAAGCAACTGAAGGCCTCTCTCACATTGGCTAATGTTCATGAGTCCACCATCAGGAGAACACTGAACAACAATGGTGTGCATGGCAGGGTTGCAAGGAGAAAGCCACTGCTCTCCAAGAAGAACATTGCTCCTCGTCTGCAGTTTGCTAAAGATCATGTGGACAAGCCAGAAGGCTATTGGAAAAATGCTTTGTGGACGGATGAGACCAAAATAGAACTTTTTGGTTTAAATGAGAAGCGTTATGTTTGGAGAAAGGAAAACACTGCATTCTAGCATAAGAACCTTATCCCATCTGTGAAACATGGTGGTGGTAGTATCATGGTTTGGGCCTGTTTTGCTGCATCTGGGCCAGGACGGCTTGCCATTATTGATGGAACAATGAATTCTGAATTATACCAGTGAATTTTAAAGGGAAATATCAGGACATCTGTCCATGAACTGAATCTCAAGAGAAGGTGGGTCATGCAGCAAGACAATGACCCTAAGCACACAAGTCGTTCTACCACAGAATGGTCAAAGAAGAATAAAGTTACTGTTTTGGAATGGCCAAGTCAAAGTCCTGACCTTAATCCAATTGAAATGGTGTGGAAGTTGAATATAGCTGTATTTTACATAGACTGTGTGTTTTTGGGTTTAACTTTATATAGAGAAACATGTGAGGAAACCTACCAACATCCCAGAGTTGAAGCTGTTCTGTATGGAGGAATGGGCTAAAATTCCTCCAAGCTGGTGTGCAGGACTGATCAACAGTTACCGTAAACATTTAGTTGCAGTTATTGTCGCACAAGGGGGGTCACACCAGATACTGAAAGCAAAGGTTCACATACTTTTGCCACTCACAGGTATGTAATATTGGACCATTTTCCTCAATAAATAAATGACCAAGTATAATATTTTTGTCTCATTTGTTTAACTGGGTTCTCTTTATCTACTTTTAGGACTTGTGTGAAAATCTGATGTTGTTTTAGGTCATATTTATGCAGAAATATAGAAAATTCTAAAGGGTTCACAAACTTTCAAGCACCACTGTATGTTGGAAATGACAGATTAATTAACCAATCAGATTTTGATTTATAGTGGGAAGGACCAAAAATTTATCGCCCTCGGCCTTCTCGAAGGCCAATGTGAGCTTACCCACAATTTGGTGCCATCAGCTCAGCAGTGAAGTCACCTTCCAGCCGGTGTAGCGTTCATCAGTAGTGTTAGCAAATGTAATAAAGAAGTCAAACCAGTGTGTGGCAGCAGGGCGTGGTCAAGCGTCGGTCTGTGACCGGAGGGCGGAGTCAGGGAAGGTAAGTGGCAGAATCACTGCACCTGATGTTGGTGAACCTGTGTTTGTGTGTCTTCCCCAGTGACCACGCCCTATATAAAGGAGAGAGCAGAGGAAGGAAGCTCTCTCCCTGACCTGATGACTCATGTGCGTGCATCTGAGAGAGTGAATAGTTACTGAAAAGTACTAAATAAAAAGAGGTTTTCTTGTGGAACTTAGTTCTGGCCTGCCATCTTTTCTGTGCTCCACCCCTACGAACTGCTACAGTGGTGCCGAAACCCGGGATCGAGCACAGGAAAAAGAACAGCCCCATGGAGTCCTCCCCCTTCGCGGACCTGGTCCACGCCCTCGCCACGGCCCAGCAGAGCCAGCACCAGGCGCTAGTCACCCTCCAAAAGGAGCAGGAGCACCGGTTCGAGGCCCTGGTGCTAGCGCAGCAAGAAGACCGACAGGCGTTCCGGCACCTCCTCGCGTCGGCGGGGTCCACCACCTCGGGCCCTTCTCCCCTCACCCTCACTAAGATGGGCCTGCATGACGACCCCGAGGCCTTCATCAAGCTCTTCGAACAGGCAGCAGAGGCCTCGGGCTGGCCGGTGGAACAGCGCACAGCGTGCCTCCTCCCCCTGCTAACGGGCGAGGCGCAGCTGGCCGCACTACAGCTCCCTGCTGACCGCCGGCTGGTCTACGTGGACCTTCGCCGGGCCATCCTCCAGTGGGTGGGGCGCACCCCTGAACAACAGCGTCAGCGCATTCCGCGCTCTGCATCTGGAGGAAATCGGCCGGCCGTTCGTGTTTAGCCAGCAGCTCCGGGACGCCTGCTGGCGGTGGTTGAGGGCCAACAACCGCGACGCCGAGGGGATCATCGATCAGGTGGTACTGGAGCAGTTCATCGCCCGCCTACCAGAGGGAACCACGGAGTGGGTCCAGTGCCACCGCCCAGCGTCGCTGGATCAGGCCATCGAGTTGGCAGAGGACCATTTGGCGGCTGTTCTGACGGCAGGACAGTGGACATCCTCTTCTTCCCTCTTCTCTCTCTCTCTCCCCCTCTCCTCCTGTGTCTCGTCCTCGCCCCGTTCCCCCACCGCGGAGGCAGGGGCCGGCCCCACCCCAGCCGCCCCGTCGCACCCGCGGTGCCCTCCCGTTTTTCCCTTCTGTGTCTGTCTCTCCCCCCCTCAGGTGAGTGAGCCCCAGAGCGCCAGTGCAGAGAGGAAGCCTGGGCTGGTTTGCTGGCGCTGCGGGGAGCCGGGCCATCTCCAACAGCAGTGCTCAGCAATGGAAGTGGGCATGGTGGTTCGGATCCCCGACGCGCCAGGAGCCGCCCTCGATCGGGCCGGAGCATATTGCATACCGGTGAGTATCCAAGGGGATACACATCAGGGTTTGGTGGACTCTGGCTGTAATCAGACCTCAATTCACCAAAGCCTGGTGCAAGACGAGGCATTGGGGGGAGCACAGGGGGTGAAGGTGTTGTGTGTGCATGGGGATGTTCACAGCTACCCTTTAGTGTCAGTCCACATTCTTTTTCGAGGGGAAAAATTTAGAGTAAAGACGGCGGTTAATCCTCACCTCACCCACTCTATAATTTTGGGGACTGATTGGCCGGGATTCGGGGAGTTAATGAGCCATCTAGTGAAGAGTGGGTCCTGCCGTAATTCAGCAGGGCGAGGTCCCGGTGTCGCTTTGGCGGGAGCAGCTGTCACAGAGCCGTCTACGTCATCTCTACATCAGAGTGAGGAGCAGCAGGCTCCTCCTCCCTCTCTCGGGGAATCCCTTGGGGATTTCCCATTAGAGCAGTCACGAGACGAGATTCTGCAGCATGCGTTTGACCAAGTGTGAGTAATCGATGGTCAAACGCTCCAGCCAAACACCACCCCGTCCTTCCCCTATTTTTCTATTATGAAGGATAGATTATACCAAGTGACGCAGGACACTCAGACTAAAGAGCAAGTCACGCAGCTTTTGATTCCAAAGAACTGCCAGGAATTGGTATTCCAGGCGGCTCACTTTAATCCCATGGCTGGACACTTAGGGCAGGATAAAACACTAGCCCGACTAATGGCCCGGTTCTATTGGCCAGGGATTCGCGGCGATGTCCATAAGTGGTGTACGGCGTGCCGCGAATGCCAGTTAGTCAATCCGGCGGCCATTCCAAAAGCACCTTTGCGCCTTCTCCCATTAATCGAGACCCCGTTTGAAAGAATTGGGATGGATCTCGTCAGGCCATTAGATCAGTCAACACGAGGGTACCGCTTTATTTTAGTTCTGGTGGACTATGCAATGCGATACCTGGAAGCAGTGCCTCTTCGCAATATCTCAGCACGCAGTATTGCGGAAGCGCTCTTCCGCGTGATCTCCCGAGTTGGAATCCCGAAAGAGATTCTGACTGACCAAGGCACCTTGTTTATGTCACGTACCCTGAACGAAGTGTATGGGTTATTAGGTATTAAGCCGATCCGCACCAGCGTTTATCACCCACAAACGGACGGTTTAGTTGAACTGTTTAATCACACCCTCAAAAATATAATTAAAAAATTCGTAAGTGAGGACGCACGTAATTGGGATAAATGGCTTGAACCCTTGCTATTTGCAGTGCGAGAGGTCCCCCAAGCCTCCACAGGGTTCTCCCCATTCGAATTATTATATGGGCGTAAGCCGCGCGGCATTCTAGATGTACTGTGAGAAAATTGGGAGGAGGGACCTTCGCCCAGTAAAAATTAAATTCAATACCTTATGGACCTGCGCGCAAAACTCCACACACTCACACACCTAACCCAGGAGAATTTGCGGCAGGCCCAAGAACAGCAAACCCGCCTGTACGACAGGGGTACGCACCTTAGGGAGTTCGCACCGGGAGATAAAGTTCTCGTACTGTTGCCCACATTGAGCTCCAAATTAATCGCCAAGTGGCAAGGACCCTTTGAGGTCACACGGCGAATCGGGGACGTTGACTACGAGGTGAGGACTATAGAAAAGTCAATGCAGTATCTAAATTCGACGCATACCCAATGCCTCGTATTGATGAGTTGCTCGATCGACTAGGCATGGCTTGCTTTTACTTGACACTGGATTTGACAAAGGGTTATTGGCAGATCCCCTTGACTCCATTATCCTGAGAAAAAACGGCCTTTTCCACACCGTTTGGCTTACACCAGTTTGTCACACTTCCTTTTGGGCTGTTTGGGGTGCCCGCTACGTTCCAGCGACTGATGGACAGGGTCCTCCGCCCCCACGCCACCTATGCGGCCGCATACCTAGACGATATCATTATTTACAGTAATGATTGGCCGCGGCACCTACAACACCTGAGGGCCATCCTTAGGTCACTGAGGTGAGCGGGTCTCACAGTCAACCCAAAGAAGTGTGCGATTGGGTGGGTGGAAGTACAGTATCTGGGCTTCCACTTGGGCAACGGGCAGGTGCGTCCCCAAATTAACAAGACAGCAGCTATTGCGGCCTGCCCGAGGCCCAAGACCAAAAAGGGGGTGAGACAGTTCCTGGGGCTGGCTGGCTACTATCGTAGGTTTATACCTAATTATTCGGATGTCACCAGCCCGCTGACTGATCTGACTAAAAAGGGGGCACCAGATCCGGTCCAGTGGACGGAGCAATGCCAGCAGGCTTTCTCTGAGGTGAAGGCTGCACTGTGCAGGGGGCCACTGTTACACTCCCCTGACTTTTCTCTCCCCTTTACGTTACAGACAGACATGTCGGACAGAGGGCTGGGGGCCATTCTGTCTCAGGAAGGGGAGGGGGAGGACCGCCCCGTCCTGTACATAAGCAGGAAGCTGTTGGTGCGTGAGGGGTGCTACAGCACCATCGAAAAGGAGTGCCTGGCGATCAAGTGGGTGGTCCTCGCCCTCCGCTACTACCTCCTGGGGCGCTCTTTCACCCTCTGTCTGGACCACACGCCCCTCCAGTGGCTCCACCGCATGAAGGATGCCAATGCGTGGATCACCCGTTGGTATCTGGCACTCCAGCCCTTTAATTTCAAGGTGGTCCACAGGCTGGGGGCACAGATGGTCATGGCAGACTTCCTCTCCCATCGGGGGGGGGTGCAGGCCGGACGGCTGCCCGGCCTGAGTCGGGCGGTGGGGGTATGTGGCAGCGGGGGCGTGGTCAAGCGTCGGTCTGTGACCGGAGGGCGGAGTCAGGGAAAGTAAGTGGCAGAATCACTGCACCTGATGTTGGTTAACCTGTGTTTGTGTGTCTTCCCCAGTGACCACGCCCTATATAAGGAGAGAGAGAGCAGAGGAAGGAAGCTCTCTCTCTGACCTGACGACTCATGTGTGTGTGTCTGAGAGAGTGAATAGTTACTGAAAAGTACTAAATAAAAAGAGGTTTTCTTGTGGAACTTAGTTCTGGCCTGCCGTCTTTTCTGTGCTCTACCCCTATGAACTGCTACACAGTGCTATCGAGAGCAAGTAGCACAAGCTAACGACCGAGAAACTAAGTGTGGTAGTTCCTGATGTGGGTGGAGCATAGAAGCACGGCAGGTGAGAATTGATGGTCACACACAACCTCTTTATTGTACTTATTTTAGCTTTTTCAACCTTACTCAGTCACACTATCACTCATACTGCCACACACTACACGCACACATGGGTTGTGGTTGGAAGCCACCTATTCTCTGCTCTCCCCCTCCTTTTATGCTCCGTCTTTGCAACAAACAAAACACACACACACACACACACACACTAATTAACAGCCACTTACCTTCCCCGACCCTGCCCTCCATTCACAAACTGCCGCTTGGCCACACCCCCACTGCCACAAACCCCCACCATCCGACTCAGGCCGGGGAGCCATCCGGCCTGAAGCTGACTCCCCCCCCGACGAGACAGGAAGTCCGCCACCACCATCTGCACCCCCAGCCTGTGGACCACCTCGAACTTAAACGGCTGGAGGGCGAGATACCGATGGGTGATCTGTGCATTGGCATCCTTCATGCGGTGGAGCCACTGGAGGGGCATGTGGTCCGAACAGAGAGTGAAAGGGCACCCCAGCAGGTAGTATCGGAGGGCGAGGACCACCCGCTTGATGGCAAGACACTCTTTTTCGATGGTGCCGTACCTGCTTTCATGCATGATGTACAGCACGGGGCGCTCCTCACCCTCCATCCTCTGGGACAAAACGGCCCCCAGCCCTCTGTCCGATGCGTCAGTCTGCAAAATAAAGGGGAGAGAGAAGTCAGGGGAGTGTAAAAGTGGCCCCACACACAGTGCAGCTTTTACCTGAGAGAAAGCCTGCTGGCACTGCTCCGTCCACTGGACCGGATCTGGAGCCCCCTTTTTAGTGAGATTGGTTAGCGGGCTGGTGACGTCCAAATAATTAGGTATAAACCTACGATAATAGCCAGCCAGCCCCAGGAACCGTCTCACCTCCTTTTTGGTCTTGGGCCTCGGGCAGGCCGCAATCGCGACAGTCTTGTTAATTTGGGGACACACCTGCCCATGACCCAAGTGGAACCCCATCTACTGTACTTCCACCCACCCAATTGCACACTTTTTTGGGTTAGCTGTGAGGCCCACACACCTCAGCGACTTTAGAACGGCCCTCAGGTGTTCCAAGTGCCGCAGCCAATCATGGCTGTAGATTATTATATCGTCTAGATATGCGGCTGCGGAGGCAGCATTAGGGCGGAGAACCCTGTCCATAAGCCACTGGAACATAGTGGGCGCCCCAAATAACCCAAAAGGGAGCGTGACAAATTGGTGTAATCCAAATGGTATGGAAAAGGCCGTTTTCTCTCGGGATAGAGGAGTCAAGGGGATCTGCCAATATCCCTTTGTTAGATCCAGTGTCGAATAAAAGCAAGCAGCACCTAACCAATCAAGCAACTCATCAATGCGAGGCATTGGGTATGCCTTGAATTTAGACACCGCATTGACTTTTCTATAGTCCACACACAACCGGACCGACCCGTCGGTCTTGGGAACCAGGACCACTGGGCTGCTCCAGTCACTGTGGGACTCCTCGATTATGCCCATTTCGATCATGGCTTTGAGTTCATCCCAAACCACCTTTTTCTTGTGTTCAGGCAAGCAGTAAGGGCGGCTATGCACTACCACCCCTGGGGGCATTTTGATGTGGTGTTCTATGAGGTGGGTACGACCGGGAAGGGGCTACAACACGTCAGAAAATTCCTTTTGCAACTTGGCTACCTCTGTAAGTTAGGTCGGTGAGAGGTGGTCCCCACAAGGGACCGGAGTGGTTCAAGATGTTATCTTTTTTACCTCTGGCCCCAGCTCTGCTTTCTCCAGGACTACCGACACCAACGCCACGGGGACCCCCTCATTCCAGCGTTTTAAAAGGTTGAGGTGGTAAACTTGCAATGCTCCGCCCTTATCCATTCGCCTCACTTCATAGTCGATGTCCCTGATTCGCTGTATGACCTCGAAGGGCCCTTGCCACTTGGCGATTAATTTAGAACTCGATGTGGGCAATAATACGAGCACTTTGTTTCCCAGCATGAACTCTAAGGCGCGTGCCCCTGTCATACAGCCAGCTCTGACGTTCTTGTGCCTGCCGCAAATTCTCCTGGGTTAAGTGCATAAGGGTGTGGAGTTTTGCGCACAGGTCAAGAAAGTACTGGATTTCGTTTTTGCTAGGCGAAGGTCCCTCCTCCCAATTTTCTTGTAGCACATCCAGAATGCCACGCGGCTTACGCCCATATAATAATTCAAAGGGAGAAAACCCCGTGGAGGCTTGCGGGACCTCTTGTACTGCAAATAACAGGGGCTCGAGCCACTTATCTCAGTTATGTGCATCGTCAGTTACAAATTTCCGGATTATGTTCTTGAGTGTTTGGTTAAATCGCTCTACTAAGCCATCCATTTGTGGGTGATAGACACTGGTGTGGATAGACTTAATCCCCAATAACCCATACAGCTCACGTAGTGTGTGTGACAAAGAAAGTGCCTTGGTCTGTCAGGATTTCTTTTGGAATCCCGACCCGGGAGATAAAACGGAAGAGCACTTCTGCAATACTGTATGCTGAGATATTGCGGAGAGGTACTGCTTCCGGATATCGTGTTGCTTAGTCCACTAGAACTAAAATAAGTTCAAGTTCAAGTCAACTTTGTCAATTATGCCATATGTGCAGGACATACAGAGAATTGAAATTGCGTTTCTCTCTTATCCGCAGTGCAAACAGTAATAAACATGAAATATAAAATATAGGTACAAGATATAAACTATAAAAAGGAAAAAGGAAAAAAGGGGGGAACCCGGGGGGGGGGGGGGGGGGGTGTACACACACAAGCTAAAGCTACGGTATCTAAGAAAAGACAAGACAGTGGCAATCCAGAAAGTGCAAATGTGGCAGTGTGAACAGAATTAACGGTATAAATTTAAATGTGATGAATGACAATATAAACAGAATGAACAATGTAAATGGGAACAACAGTCTGACAGTATAGTAATTATCAGTATAAATATAAATATAAATAAATAAATGGCAGTATGAGCAGAATTTTCAGTGTAAGTATAAATATGGCAGATATGACAGTATAAACAGTGTAGCAGTGAAGTGTATCAAAGATTAAAGATGTATAAAGTGTAAACAGTGTTGTAAACAGTTTTTATATAGTGCAATTAACAAAAAATAAATAAAAGGCAGTATGAGCAGATTTTTCAGTGTAAGTATAAATATGGCAAATATGCAAAAAGTGTAAACAGTGTTCTAAACAGTTTCTATATAGTGCAATTAACTTTTAAAAAAGGACCCATGTAGACAGTATTGTAAACAGTTTTAACATAGTGCAATTTAATTTCGTTACAGTTCGTTAAAGTGGCTGGTGACATTTGGTTTGTGTATTAAGGGAAGGGGGTACTGGCCTGGGAGGGAGTTCAGCATCCTGGAGGTGGTGATCGATTTCAGAAGGACAGTTCCTCAAATTGCACCAGTGAACATCCAGGGTTTGGACATTGAGATCGTGGAGGAGTACAAATACCTGGGTGTTCACCTCAACAACAAACTGGACTGGACTAACAACACAGATGTCCTGTACAAGAAGGGCCAAAGTCGTCTCCACCTCTTGAGAAGACTGTCTTTTGGTGTGTGCAGGACACTGCTTCGGACTTTTTATGACTCTGTAGTAGCATCAGCGATTTTCTACGCTGTGGTCTGCTGGGGCTGTGGAAGTTCAGAGAGGGACAGAAAGAAACTTAAACTGGTCAGAAGGGCTGGCTCAGTCTTGGACTGTCCTCTGGACTCCATTGAGGTGGTGGGTGAGAGGAGGATGTTAGCCAAGCTGACCTCAATCATGGATAACCCCTCTCACCCCCTACATGAGGCTGTGGGGGCTTTAAGCAGCTCTTTTAGTAGTAGACTGCTACACCCACGGTGTAAGAAGGAGAGGTACCACAGGTCATTCATACCTACTGCTGACAGACTGTATAAGACCCACAACTTGTAACGAAGCACCAATAACCTGTTTGTCATTTAATTTGCACTACTTCACCACTACTACCTCTGCCATCTGTAACGACCCTCTCTTGGTCTGCTCCAGGTGTAGGTGAATGACGGACTGGACCCAGGGGATTTCTCAGTGGCTTTTATTGCTTGTCTGCATTCACACATTCACATAAACAATGTTGGGCTCTATGTCGTGACTGCATGCATGTCTTCCAGCGCAGGGAAATCTAGCTGGAAGGTACAGGAGCTAGCAACTATTGCTGCATTACTATTGCTGGATTACTTAAAGGAACAGTCCACCGTACTTCCATAATGAAATATGCTCTTATCTGAATTGAGACGAGCTGCTCCGTACCTCTCCGAGCTTTGCGCGACCTCCCAGTCAGTCAGACGCAGTCAGACGTGCTGTCACTCCTGTTAGCAATGTAGCTAGGCTCAGTATGGCCAATGGTATTTTTTGGGGCTGTAGTTAGATGCGACCAAACTCTTCCACGTTTTTCCTGTTTACATAGGTTTATTTGACCAGTGATATGAAACAAGTTCAGTTACACAAATTGAAACGTAGCGATTTTCTATGCTATGGAAAGTCCGCACTATAATGACAGGCATACTAACACCTTCTGCGCGCTTCGGCAGCGCATTGATATCTGAGCTCTGTATCAATGCGCTGCCGAAGCACGCAGAAGGTGTTAGTATGCCTGTCATTATAGTGCGGACTTTCCATAGCATAGAAAATCGCTACATTTCAATTTGTGTAACTGAACTTGTTTCATATCACTGGTCATATAAACCTATGTAAACAGGAAAAACGTGGAAGAGTTTGGTCGCATCTAACTACAGCCCCAAAAAATACCATTGGCCATACTGAGCCTAGCTACATTGCCAACAGGAGTGACAGTGCGTCTGACTGCGTCTGACTGACTGGGAGGTCGCGCAAAGCTCGGAGAGGTACGGAGCAGCTCGTCTCAATTCAGATAAGAGCATATTTCATTATGGAAGTACGGTGGACTGTTCCTTTAAAAAGCTTCATAAAGCATTATGTGAAATAACAGCTCACTAATATTTATGCAAGCAATAGTGTGAAGTAGACAGGATAAAATGACAGGCAATTTCTGGCACACTGAGTGATCGTATAGTTTGTATAGTAACATGAACATAACATTGGCAATACATACACATTCTTAACCATATGCAATAATTAAAGCGTTCAACACTGCCATTTCCCATCGGATGGTATGGAGTAGTATGGGACTTTCGCACACCAGATAACTGTAGAAGTTCGGCGATCAATTCACTTTCAAAGCTTGGGCCCTGGTCGCTGTGAATCCTCTCAGGGAACCCCTAGACACAAAAATACTTCTCCCAGAGGACTTTTGCTACTTGCTTGGCTGATTGGTCTTTGCAGGCAAAAGCCTGGGCCAGTCTGGTAAAATGGTCAGTTATTACTAAAACATCTACAGATTTGTTGTGCGAATCTTCAGCTGACCAGAAATCAATGCAAACAAGTTGCAGTGGTCGGGAGGTGACAATACTTTCAAGAGGAGCTCTTCCTGCAGGTTCGGTGACCTTACTCACTATACAGCGCTGACAATGATGAACATACATCCTCACATCTCTGTCCATGTGCAGCCAAAAAAATCTTTGTCTGGCAATGTTCAGGGTTCTTGACTGACCTTGATGACCTGCACTGTCATGTACCCCTTTCAAAACCTCAGCCTTCAGGCAATCAGGAACCACAAACTGATGGCATCTTGTCTTTGAAATCTGATCACGTGACACTCTGTACAGGACGTCATCACTCAGGACAAACTTTTCGTAGTGTTTCAGCAACCTCAGGACTTGACCTGTCTCCTGTGCTCTTTCATGTCTGGATGGTCTCCGGGACCTTTCCACATAAAAATGAATTCGAGACAACAATTTGTCTTTGGACTGAGCATCTCTCAGATCATCAACAGAGAAGGCAGGCAGGCTGGGCAAATTGTCAGAAATGAGCTGAGGCAGGTGGTACACAAGTGCTGTCGCACGAGTCTTTGCTCCAGAGGACCATTCAGTGTGTGACTGGAGAACAGCAGTGACTTCCTGTGCGGAGAGAGACTGTGCTGGCAAGTGAAGGGACTGGGCATTTGTGCTTATGAGACGGGTTAGCTTTTCTGCCATTACAGACTGGTCGGTAGATTCCCTGAGAGTCTGTGTCAGACAAAACGGCAGCTTCTGTAGCAAGGTCATGAAGTGGTTCACTGACCAGTCTGTGACCAACACTGCAAAAAGGGACACGGCTGAGGGCATCGGCAACAGTGTTTCTTGGGCCTGGCACATATTTGATGTGAAAATTGTAACTGGCTAGTTTCAACACCCATCGCTGCTCACAACAGTCAAGCTTAGGTTTCGTCATAATGTGTGTCAATGGATTATTGTCGGTCCACACAGTAAAGTCATGGCCTTTCAACCAATGGCTAAACTTGTCACAGACTGCCCATTTCAGTGCAAGAAACTCTAACCTATGGGCTGGATAGTTCTTCTGTGACCGGGTCAAAGACTTGCTAGCAAATGCAATTGGGTCTAGCCACTGAGTCACCTTCACGCACTTGAGATAAAACGGCTCCAAGGCCATCCAGTGACGCGTCTGTAGACAGCAAAAATGGTCGGCTAAAGTCAGGGTGGGCCAAAATGACAGAATGTATGAGGGCCTGTTTGAGTTCAGCAAATGCCCGGTCATGGTCAGGGGTCCAGTCAGCCGACCTCAGTTTGCGGCTCACTACAGCACCTTTAGTCTTTCTGCCTTTCTTTTGTTTCTGGCCAGCCAGCAGTGAGAACAGAGGCTTTGCAAGGGCTGAGTATCCCGGGATGAAGTGTTGATAAAAATTCAGCATGCCAAGGAAAGACCGCACACACTTCTCTGATGGCGTCACCCCGTCAGCTTCCATCAAATCAGTTACAGCCATACTGCTTATGCTCTCAACTTTGCTGGGATCTGTCAAAACTCCATGCTCATCAACAATGTGGCCCAGGAATTTGACAGATTTCCTCAAAAAGTGGCATTTCTTAGGGGCCAGTTTCAGATTGTGGGCACGGAGTCTGCTGAACACCATTTCAAGGCGCGTGAGGGCAGAGCTTTCATCAGGAGCAAAAATCAAAATATCATCCAAGTAGCATAACAAACTTAAAAAATTTTGATCACCAAAAATGGCGGTCATCATTCTCATAAAACTTCCAGGACTGTTACAGAGCCCCTGGGGCAGTCTGTTGTACTTGTAAAGGCCCATAGGTGTAGTGAATGCTGAGTATTTCCTGTCATCCTCATTTATAAAAACCTGAAGTCAAATCCATTGTGCTGAAGAGTGAATTACCACCGAGTGCTGCCAAGCAATCAGCCTGATGTGGCAGAGGGTGAGCGTCTTTCAAAGTTTTCTTGTTCAGCCACCTAAAGTCAGTACATACATGCAAATCACCATTCTTCTTCCAGATAAGGACTAATGGTGAGGCATACTCGCTTGTTGACTTTCGAATTATCCATACCTGTCAACTTTGAGTTTTGAAAAAAAGGGATATTTCCCAGATTTTTAACTCAAAATAAGGGAAAATTTCGGAAAGTCATACCCTTCACCAAAAGTGGGTGTGTAGTTGAATGGGGGGCAATTTTCTATCTAGTATTTGTGATTTCCTGTACTCTGGTGCATGTTGGTGATAGCCAAGACCCAAACTCAATATGCTTATGGTTTATAGGGTGCATTTGCGAATAAACTATACATTTATTTTTATTTGCTTTCAGTGGTACCAGTTATTTCCCAAATTAAGGGCTAAAATACGTATGTTAAAATAAGAAAGGTCATTATATAACCAGTCAATAAATTCAATTCCATTGCAATTTATTATGGTTTTACCATAGTCATGGCCTCGGAACACTAGATAGATAGATAGATAGATAGATAGATAGATAGATAGATAGATAGATAGATAGATAGAGTAATAAAAAGATAAAGAGTAATATAAGATATTAAACCAAGAGTGATTTAAAATGGGTAAGTTTCAGATAGAAAATAAAATAGACAATGAATGGATAAAACAGTTAATACACCAATTAGTTTACACTAGGCTATTTATGAGGTCTTAGCCAGGACATACTTAATGTAAACATATGTAGCTTACCTTTGATTATTTGGGAGGCTTTCGTTTTCCCCATGGAAAATTTCTTTGCGATGGAAGAGTCTGGGAACATTCCAGCCACACATTTATTGAAATCATCAAAGAAAGAGAGGCTAATGTTTTTCTTAGCTATTAGCATCGCCATCTTTACCTCAGACCTAATCAGTGTTGCCAGATACTGCTGACGTTTTCCAGCCCAAAATATGTTCAAAACCCGCCAAAATGCACTTGAAACCGCCCAACTTGGGCGGGAAACCGCCCAATCTGGCAACACTGGACCTAATCACTTGTTCAGCCTCGCCTCTGGACGGAGTTATGTAATTACTAATGCCTGAGAGGGCGGGGATGTGAATTCATGGCCCAACTTCCTGCTGTAAACTCCTGTCAGAGGCGCGTCATGAATTCTGGACCTACCGACTTTTTTATATTGTGAAAATACGGGATATTTTCGGGAAAATAAAAAAACGGGAAGACAGCAGGAAATAAGTCAAAATAAGGGATTTCCCGGGAAAAACGGGAGGGTTGACAGGTATGGAATTATCTCTTTTTCTTCCATTTCACTTAAGACTTGGCGTAGCTTTTGGTACTGACTCGGTGTCACCCGTCTGAAAGGAAGTCTGAATGGCTCTTGGTCAATCAAATGAATTCTGTGGACAAAGTCTTTTGCCTTGCCACAATCAAGGTGGTTGCGTGAGAAGATATCCTGGTAGCGAACAATGAGTTCAGACAACTTTTCTCTACATTCAGACGACGCATCACACAGGCTGATGTCTAGCTCACTCAGGCCAATGGACTGTAGCTTCTTCCTCAGCGCATTTCACATCAGGGCAGACAGGAGGAACTGGCATGTCAGAAGTGCTCTGGTGACCATTGACCAGGTCTAAATCTTCCAAAGCAACACAGGGCACCAGGTCAGCAAGCTTGGCATTGCATCTCAAAAACAGAGGCTTTTCAGAGACATTCATCACCTTCAACGGAACCCATCCATCTGTCCACAAAGGAGTGACAACTCTGGAAACCATGAGACCTCTAGGTGCAGACCGTGCCGACGTAGGTTCTGTCATTGCTGCACTGCCAGGGGACACTCGTGTGGGTTTCGGCAGCCTTCCCCACAGGAGGTATTCACGGCCGGGTTCAAGACAGGTGGCCAAGTTGCAACGAACTGTGCCTATCTTGTCAGGCATTTCACCATCACGCCATCTATGCAAGCCAGCCAGCATGGAGAGGAAATGTTCGGTTTCAGTGTCGGTGGATGATGGTGCAGAAACTGCTGTCCAATATGAACTACATTTCTTTGACTCACGCAGTATGTGTTTTATCACATTGGTTCCAATAATTAGGTCATCATGCTGTCCTTCAACGACAATTGTGGGCACTAACATTTTGCAGTTGTTCACTTCCATGTTAATGTTGAATGCTGACTTTGGACAGACCCGTCGACCCCCAACACCAATGAGTGTCACATCTGTGGAGAATCTGTCTGCTTCACAGACAGCCCCAGCCAAGAGCAGGTTACTCATGGCAGTATCACGCCATTGAGCCACTATCCAGCATACCCTCCAGAGTCACAAGGCCACCCACTTTCACCAGTACATAAAACAAACTGTCACTGCTACCTACAGTCTGAGTGTTTTGATATACCATACAATGTTCGTCGATTGGGCTTGAGAAAAATTGTCAAAATCAAAAATATTGGTGTCTAACGAGTGGGAGTAGTCTTTGTGACCTGTACTGCCTCCCCCTGAATACAGGTCATCTAGTTTCCCGAAGCAGGGCTGAACTGGGGCGGGGCTTTATTTGGACAATGCTGCTTTGAGTGACCAGGGGCCAGGCACTTGAAACAGAGATGATCAGATTTGCAGTGTGACAGGGTGGAGTGATTTGCGCCCCCACAAACCTTACATGGTGGTGAGCTGAAAGGGCTGGAGCATTTCTGACTACGCTCAGGACTGCGTGGCTCCACTCTGGCCAAGACACTCTCAAGCATGTTCATCATGCAGCCAAGGATGCCATCATCGAGCTGCTGAGTACTCTGTGGTGGTGTGATGTGCTGAGGGCATTGGACCTGCTGCTGTAGGAGGTTACGCTGCGGGCACTGAACATGCTGTTGGACACAAGCAGAGCCTGAGCAGGAGTTGGAAGTGGCATCATAACATGGCGGACAAGCTGACTGGGGTTCTGTCTCAGAGTGTATACAAGCGTGTGGATCATTGTCAAGAATTGCTGCTGGGTAACTTTTCAGCTGTCGGACACTGCAAGACATAGCACACGCTCCTGATTCTCTTTGGTACTCATCTGTCCTGAGCTGAATGTCTTTAGAAGTCCACTCACTGACAGGCTTGCATTTAAAGATGGAAGAGAGCTGTGGGTCAGGACAGTGCTTTGCAAACATTTGTGCCACTTCTCCACTTATGTTCTCCATTCTCCTACCCTGACGACGCAATCCCTCATCAGCTGTGTCTGCTGCTTTGTTTAGTCTAATCCATTAGTCAACTAGATTTTCTTTTGGCTTGGGCAGTGTAGTGTAAAAATCTTGCAAGGGAAGTGATGATGAAGACTGACTGAAATATCGCATTAAGATGTCATATATGAGGTCTGGGTTTTGCTTCACATCAAGTGTGTCATCACTCCTCAGGGCTACTTTAACAACGTCCCTCGCCTTTCCTAAAAGCCTTCCTTGTATCTCATCTGCCTTTTCAGCTGTTGTGTAGGACTGTTTCCTGAGGTCAGCTTTTGTCATGGCAATCCATTCTTGAACAGAATATTTGTCAGAGCTATTTCCCCTAAAAGTCACAGGTTCTCGGTCAGTCTTAACATGGACTACTACTGGCATTGTGTTTTGCTGTGTTGACCTTGGAGTCGGAACACTCGCTGGTTCGTCAGTCAGATGTGTGTCATGTGTATGAGTGCAATCAGTAAACCCAGAAGAGAAAAGTTTAGCTACAATGGAGTTACCTATTTGCTCTCCCAGTTGGCCTACCATATCAGTTAGGTGTTGCATGGCAATGCTATCACTCACTGGAGTAGAAGTATGTGCATCCTCCTTCAAAAACTGTCCACTAGGAGACCAGCTTGGGCTCACACTATGCCCCTTGCTCCTAACATCACCAACATGTTCTTGAATACCACCTGCCCCCTCACTCCCATACCCACTAATGTTAGCATTAAGACCATCACAGTGAACACCCCTGCCCATACTCAGAGGGAAACCCTTAAACCCATTGCTCTGACTGCTATGCCCTTCAGCCATGACGATTTCGAGTAATACACTATTAGAAACAAAAACTGAGAAAATACAAAATGACTAATACAGAATATTACTGTCACAATACTTGAAATACACTCAATACTAATTGTAGTTTGATGTGGGAAAATATTTTCAATATATCAAAATAGTACATTAAGATAAAGGATAAACAGCTAGACACTTGATGTGGATACACATGAGATTTAAAACATTTGCGAATGCTATTTTAGAATACCCCCTAGCGGTCATATAAAATCACCAGAACATTCCACGCAGCACCTTCGGCGATCTGCTTGCAAAGCTGATCCAGGCGATCCAGAAGAGGTCACGGCACCAGTGTAACGACCCTCTCTTGGTCTGCTCCAGGTGTAGGTGAATGACGGACTGGACCCAGGGGATTTCTCAGTGGCTTTTATTGCTTGCCTGCATTCACACATTCACATAAACAATGTTGGGCTCTATGTCGCGACTGCATGCATGTCTTCCAGCGCAAGGAAATCTAGCTGGAAGGTACGGGAGCTAGCAACTATTGCTGCATTACTATTGCTGGATTACTTAAAAAGCTTCATAAAGCATTATGTGAAATAACAGCTCACTAATATTTATGCAAGCAATAGTGTGAAGTAGACAGGATAAAATGACAGGCAATTTCTGGCACACTGAGTGATCGTATAGTTTGTATAGTAACATGAACATAACATTGGCAATACATACACATTCTTAACCATATGCAATGCATATAAAACACGTACCTGCATTCACACATTCAGATAAACAATGCTGGGCTCTATGTCGCGACTGCATGCATGTCTAAAAATTGCATAAAACCAAAATTAGTCAAGACCATGCTTAAGTTATAGCGTGGCGCGATTGGCGCCAGAATACACTTAAAGGACATGGGACATGAAACATAAATGCACGCTATATCAGTTTCTTTCCATTAAAAATATGAAATAATTGCATCAACAAATACAAAATTATCTATTAAATTCAGCAAAATCGTTATATTCGTGATGATTATATGGCATTTCTGCTCGAGCTCCGATATGCATATTTTACAACCGGAAGAGCCGCTGTCACGTGATCATACGTCACAAAAACTTTCGGGTACAGCACAAGCGGGTAGATGAATATGGAGAAGTGTGAATCGTGATGATGACGAATGCGACAAAATAGTTTGTGTGTCTTGGATGACAAGAAAATTGTTTCGTTTTTAGAGTGTTTAACGTACATTGAACATCATGGTGTATTGCGACCTCCCAGTCAGTCAGACGCGCTGTTACTCCTGTTCAGTGTTGGGGAGTAACGAATTACATGTAACGACGTTACGTAATTTAATTACAAAAAAAGTGTAACTGTAATTCGTTACAGTTACAACAGGAAAATATGTAATTCAGTTACAGTTACTTATGGAAATATTGAGAATTACAATTTTAGTTACATTTGAAAAACAAAAACCTTTGCGACATGAGCAAGGATATTTTTATTGCTTTGCGCATAATTTTGCCGTTTCCCGCCACGGCTCCTTGTCTGTCCTGGGTTTTCCTATCATGTTTGCCAGCAGCGCCACTCTGTTTCTGTGCTTGAGCACTAGAGCAGCAAGAAGCGCGCGGTTCGGTTCAGTTCAGCTCAAGCAGCAGTCATGTCAGACGCCTTCAAGCATTGGAAATTTAAGAAGCATTTCATCTACATCACTGAAAATGGCTAAAATTTAACTGTCCAATGCAAGCAGTGTTTGCCGGCCATCAAGAAGTTGTCCACGTCGAAGCAGTCTATGTCAAACCTAAGCAGTGGCGGAACAAGTCAGAGCCGGGCCGGGGGCGGGGCAAATGACCGGGCCCTTTATTAAAGCTTATTATAACATCATTTTAGGCTACAAAATGTCCGCAACTGCGGTGTTTACCAGTTTCAACACTACCGAGTGCAACTATGTTATTTAGTACATCAAGTCCTTCAAACGAACATGTAACTCAGAAACAAAAAACATTAGGATACTGTACATGGCTCATAATAAAACATCAATAGCCTATACTGCGCACATTATTTGAAGGGCATACGAATGAGCGCTCAGAGGTTGCAACGGTGACAGGAAGAGTCAGAAATAAAAGGAGGGCGGTGCATGTTTTCAGCAAAATTGGCCCGATCAGTCGGAAAACACTCTAGAGGAGGGTTTTCACCATCCACAGTCTGCGTGTCAGCTGTAGTGTGAGGAGACCGGCTGCTTTCATTTCCAGTGTCCAGCGCGGGTGGGGAGGGGGGCTGGTCAAGCACCAGGTCTGGCTCTACCCTGGAGCAGCTCGCAACTGCTGAGTCCCTAACATCACTATACAGCGGAGAGAGAAAAAAGTGGATGAATGTAGCAACTCGTCTAATATCAGGAAAGTAGCCTATATAATTCAGAAAGGAAAAATGGTGGCGTATAAGCTGTATAAGCGTATAAGGCTGGGCTAACCAGATTAAAGCCAACGTTATAAGCACATTAAAGCTAACATCGTCTGATTGTTTGAAATTCTAGGCTACCTGTCAGTCTGGCTCCCTGCTAGCAGTATTGGTGGGCCTGAATTGCTGCCAACATTGTCGGGTTCATTTCCATGACCATGAGGACGAACTAAATATGTGTCCAGTTTAAGTAATTTAGCCTTTCCCTGCTCCCTTTTTTCCCTTTCTTTTCGCTTCGCCGCTCCACTTTTATGTTTATATGAACTCATGTTAACTATCGTAGTAAAAATGCTTGTAGCATAGCCAACTCTGTTGACAAGTGACTGATGACGTTGTGGAGAGTGATGACGATTTTACCCAAAATACACTTGGAGACAATATCTTATTAAATTTGCACGCTGTAAAGCAAAACGCGAGAGTGAAAAGCAGGACAGTTATACAAAACATTTTATTCTATATTTTACAGCTGTTAAATCTTGAGTGAATCTTGAGTTCAGTTTTTAGCAACTATGAGGCATAACTCACCCTGACTGTGTCAAGCTATAAGCCCTAACACAACCCCTGAGCTACGGCAACATACATTATCTTACAACATTGTACACGCTCGCGCGCTCGACTATTTGCAACACATTGCAATGATTTTAAGAGGTGCATTAGATAACTCCCCGGGCCCTCACACGGGCCCGGGCATGAGCACGACAAATGTAATCTCGAAGGACTGAGTGTAAGCGATATATCGGGCTTATCTCCGGGCCTTCGCCCGGGCTGGGGGCGGTTCGCCCTCTCAGCCCCCCCCTACGGTCCGCCCGAGAATCTAAGGAAACATTTAGAGGTAAGTGCAACTCACTGGTTTATTTCCGATCAGAAGGCATTCATTTTGAGGTTGTAAGCACATTAACAGCAAGGTAGGCTATGCTGACGAAATATGTTGAACTACCAGCTCTAGAACAACTGACACCCACCTACATACCATCGTTATTAATCCCAGTGGGCAACATAATATAATGATGTACGATTGATTCAATGTCATATATCACAACAACGGTTAAGCACACATGTCGTTTCCCTAGTTAGCTACGTGCTAGGCTACTACCATTCACTTGAATGTGTTTATTGTATTTTTTTGTAATCAACATTCCATTGACTCTTAAATGTTCAATGACTGACTACCCATCGTCAGTCTTAATTCTTGATGGGCTGTATTGTGCCATGTTTCATTTTACAAGCAAAGAGAAAAACAAGAAAAATAAAATGTGATGTAAAAGTCTCACTTTGGTTATTTATTACTAGATTAAAGTAGAACACTTCATTGTCATTGCACATGTATGAAGTAATGAAATGCAGTTTGGCATCTAATCAAGTGCAACACGTGCAGACTGCACATAATGCAGTATTTAGAGACAAAATGCCGTTATTTACAGCTAGTGTAAGTAAAGATGGTTATATGTGCAGAGCATGTATGCGCAGAGTATGTACAATGTAGTTATGGCAGTACAATGCACAGGGCAATGAAAAATAGCATGGTATAAATAAATGTGATGAATACAGATGGAATCATTATACAGGTAATCCTATACCACTGTAGATAGGGCTATACAGATGTGAATTGAAGAGGAACACTATATGGATGGTAAGGTGTGGATAGAGGGAAACGAAAGACTGGTCTTTGGGAAGAGTTCAATAAGGTGACCGCTGTGGGAAAGAAGTGGTTTCTGAACCTGCTTGTGTAGTCTGCAAACTGTGAAAACGGTAGAGCCTAGGGGAGGAACAGAAGAGTATGGCCCCTATGACAGGAGTCTGAGAATCACATGCACGGTGCAAGCATCTCTTATGGACCTCCTGTGATTGCTTGTCAGCAATTCCCTCTCAGCTTAGTACTGCTTTAAGGTTCACACTGTCCGTTTTCAAAAATTAAATGGTGAACATGGGTCAATATTCATTAAAACCTTAAAGTAATTAAAAAGTAATCCAAAAGTAACTAGTTACATTACTTTTTAAAAGTAATTGAAAAAGTTACACTACAATTACATTTTAAACAAGGTAACTTGTAACTGTAACGAATTACATTTTTAAAGTAACTTACCCAACACTGCTCCTGTTAGCAATGTAGCTAGGCTCAGCATGGCCAATGGTATTTTTTGGGGCTGTAGTTAGATGCGACCAAACTCTTCCACGTTTTTCCTGTTTACATAGGTTTATATGACCAGTGACATGAAACAAAGTTCAGTTACACAAATTGAAACGTGGCGATTTTCTATGCTATGGAAAGTCCGCACTATAATGACAGGTGTACTAACACCTTCTGCGCACTTTGACAGCGCATTGATACCTTCACTCGGAGTTGTACCATTATTTTTTAGACAGGGCGGACGGACCAGGGCATTCGCCCGCCTGGCCGTGCCCGACGAGGAGCGTTCTCAGCCAGCTTGGGAGACAGACGGCAGCCCCTCCTGGAAGTGTGGTTTTACCATGGGCCTCATGCAGTAAGGATTAGTATTATAATTTTGGATGTATCAATTATTGATTATCATAATTCTGACTCGTTTCGCCATTTTGAATGTTTTCATCTCGGACTCTGGAAGCATTGTATCTCAATCAATCTCGAAAAATATCAGCAAAAAAAAAAATAGCTTGCAATGGACTTTAGCTAGATCTATGATGAACTTTCAATGTATGATACAAAAATAATACTTCTTTCAACAGATCATTAGCCTTTGAGCAGAATTGTTTTTAACTTACCAGGATGTGTTATCGAGCCAACCGCTTTCAGTTTCATGGGGATTGAATGAACTCTCACTCTAAGAATCATCTGACCCATCAGAGTAAAGACAAGATCTATGTTCATGTGAATTTCCAGCTATCGGTTCAAATTGATAAGGTCTAACTTCACATCTCTGTGAAACATCGGGAATGTCACTGTCGATGGTGTCCATTTCGGTAACCTGTTTACATTAGATTCCCAAGCGCTGGCTCCTTGAAAAGTTTTTGTGACGTCACGGGTCACGTGACCGCTTAGCTAATTAACGAATCATTGTTTTACGCTGATGTATAAAAAAGTTGAATAATGTGATGATTTTCACATTTTTGACGCCCTGCAGTGATTTAGATGGCATTTCTTATGTCCTTTATACATAATTATACCCAGAAAAAAATCCATGTCCCATGTCCTCTAAACTTGTTTACAATTTACATAGCATTTCATTCGTTACAATTTCAGAAAAACCTGTTAGTACACCTTATATATATCAATATGCATTAAACATTTTGTGGATTGCACGCGTCAATTTACTAAAATATCAAAGTTGTACTCAGAGCGTTTCCAAAGCATGCTTACCTTCCAGCGCAGGGGAATCTAGCTGGAAGGTACGGGTAGCGCACGGACCCAAAAAGCATAAATATGAACATGAACGAGCAGTCGCGCAGCCCCATATTCAACATTGGTGAATGCAGGACAACACCCGAAACCTTTACAAGGAAACCAATCAAAAAGTATAACATTATAATGATGCTGTATGTGATCTACAATTTTGTACGAATTCACCTCACATACCAAAGGCCATTTTTAACTCTGTTACACATCTCTCATCGATGCAATTATTATGTGCAATAATATAGGCCCTAAACTATTTTTATGCATACTTATATTTATATAAATATAAATATTATTTATGTATATATGTGTGTATATATACAGAGTCTACCTGTAATGTGCAATTTTTCCGAGCCTCTCAATAAGGCAATTTTTCTATACTTTTTCACGGTAGATAATGCAAATAGCCCTTTGTATTTAATCCTTCGTTTGTCTCATTTTTTTTTTTTCAGTTTTATTTGTTATCTGTTTGACATTTTTCTTGCTACTGTAACACGTGAATTTCCCCGATGTGGGATGAATAAAGTGAATCTAATCTAATCTAATCTAATCTAATCTAATCTAATCTAATCTAATCTAATCTAATCTAATCTAATCTGTTTTCTGTTGCTGCTCCACGCCTCTGGAATCAGCTACCACCGGACATCAGATCTGCTCCCTCCATCTCTGCCTTTAAATCTAGGCTAAAAACCCATCTCTACTCCTTGGCCTTTCCCTGACCATCAGCTTATTGTTATTGTTATTATTATAGTTTTATTTTTATTTTTATTTTTTTTCTTTTTGATCATTTGTCTTTTAATACTGACTCTGGACAGCACTTTGGTCAGTGTATGCTGTGTTTAAATGTGCTATACAAATTAAACTTACTTAATCTAATCTAATCTAATCTAATCTAATCTAATCTAATCTAATCTAATCCTGACGGCTTGGTGGATGAAGCTGTCTCTCAGTCTGCTGGTTCTTGCCCGGAGGCTTCTCCTTCTCCTCCCAGAAGGCAGGAGGCTGAAGAAGTGGTGGTTGGGATGGGTGGAGTCGCCCGCAATGCTGAGTGCTCTGCGGGCCAGGCGTGTGTTGTAAATACCCTGAAGGGAGGGTAGGGGGACACCGATGATCTTCTCAGCTGCTCTCACTATGCACTGCAGGGTCTTCCGGCAGGATGCAGTACAGCCGCCATACCACACAGTGATGCAGCTGGTCAGGATGCTCTCGATGGTTCCGCGGTAGAAGGTCTGCATGATAGGGGCTGGTGCTCTAGCTCTTTTCCATCTCCGGAGGAAGTAGAGGCGCTGCTGAGCTTTCCTGGCCAGCGATGTGGTGTTGCTGCTCCAGGAGAGATCCTCGGTGAGGTACACACCCAGGAACTTGGTGCTGCTCACTCTCTCCACAGCGACACCATTGATGGTCAGTGGAGGATGCTGGGTGGAGGATCTCCAGAAGTTGACGACCATCTCTTTCGTCTTCTCCAGAGAGAGATTGTTGTCTCTGCACCATGCGGCCAGTTGGCTCACCTCGTCCTTGTAGTATGACTCATCATTGTTGTTAATGAGTCCCACCACAGTCGTGTCATCCGCAAACTTGATGAAGAGGTTGCTGTTGTGTGTTGGTGTGCAGTCATGGGTCAGCAGGGTGAAGAGAAGGGGGCTGAGCACACATCCTTGGGGGGCCCCTGTGTTCAGTATGATGGTGCTGGATGTGTTGCTGCCGACCCGGACTGCCTGTGGTCTTCCGGTCAGGAAGTCCAGCAACCAGTTGCAGAGGGAGGTGTTTAGTCCTAGACAGTCCAGTTTCTGTATCAGCTGCTGGGGGATGATTGTGTTAAATGCTGAACTAAAGTCTAAGTACAGCGTATGCATGTAAGAGTCCTTAGTGTCCAGGTGAGTGAGAGCTGAGTGGAGAGCGGTGGAGATTGCATCATCAGTGGACCGATTGGCCCGATATGCAAATTGGTACAGGTCCATGGAGGGAGGGAGGATGGATTTGATGTGCTGTATGACTAACCGCTCGAAGCACTTCATAATGATGGGGGTCAGTGCCACAGGGCGGTAGTCGTTGAAGCAGGATGGAGAGGCCTTCTTTGGAACAGGGATGATGGTGGTGCTCTTGAAGCAGGTGGGAACAACAGCTTGGCTCAGGGAGGTGTTGAAGATGTCTGTGAGCACTTCTGTGAGCTCCTTTGCACAGTCCTTTAGCACACGACCTGGAATGTTGTCAGGTCCTACAGCTTTGCAGGTGTTGATCCTGGAGAGGGATCTCCTCACACTGGCTGGAGACAGGGACAGCACCTGGTCATCCGGAAGGGGTGGTGTCTTCTGTGCAGGCATGCTGTTGTTGGCTTCAAACCGTCCAAAGAAGTTGTTTAGACTGTTCAGCAGAGTGATGTCCTTGTCACAGGTCTGTGGTTGAGGTTTATAGTCCGTGATGGTCTGTATCCCCTGCCACAGGCTCCTTGTGTCTCTGCTGTCAGTGAAATGATGGGCTATCCTGCTACTGTACTGCTACTGTACTGCTTCTTTGCTAGTCTGATGCCACGGGACAAGTTGGCGCTTGCTGATCTCAGACCAGCCTCATCACCTGCTCTGAAAGCAGCATTCCGGGCTTTCAGTAACTGATAGACTTCCCCCGTCAGCCATGGTTTCTGGTTGGCCCATACTGTGATGGTCTTAATGTCCGTGACATCATCAGTGCATTTATTAATGCAGGCTGTAACAGTGTCTGAACACTCCTGAATGTTGATCTGGTGGTTGTAAGTGGCTGCCTGCTTAAACATGTCCCAGTCTGTGATGTTAAAGCAGTCCTGAAGTGCTGAGGAAGCACCCTCTGGCCACACCCATACCTGCTTCTGGACCAGTCTGGTGACTTTGACCTTCGGCCTGTATGCTGGCATTAGCATAACAGTGATGTGATCTGAAGCACCGAGATGGGGGAGGGGTGAGGCCTTGTATGCTCTTCTCAGTGTTGTGTAAACCTGGTCCAGTGTGTTGTTTCCCCGTGTTGCAAAGTCATTGTGTTGATGTAACTGAGGAAACACTGTTTTGAGATTTGCGTGGTTGAAATCCCCAGCAACGATGAGAAGTCCCTCTGGATTGGCTGTCTGTTGGCCGCTGATGGCGCAGTACAGTTCACTCAGTGCCTTGTCCCTATCGTTGTTGTATAAAATAAAGTGATATCCTCGTGCTGACCGATCTAATGGCCTGACGAGATCCATCCCAATTCACTCAAATGGGGTCTCGATTAGAGGAAGAGGGCGCAAAGGTGATTTGGAGTGGCTGCGGGATTTACTAACTGGCATTCATGGCACACCGCACACCACCAACGGACATCCCCATGAATCCCTGGCCAATAGAACCGGGCCATTATTCGGGCTAGAGTTTTGTCCTGCCCCAAGTATCCAGCCATGGGATTAAAGTGAGCTGCATGGAATACGAGTTCCCTGCGGTTCTTTGGGATTAATAATTGAGTTATCTGTTCTCCCGTTTGAGTGTCCTGCGTCACTCGGTACAACCTATCCTTAATAATAGCAAAATAAAGGAAGGCCAGTGTTGCACTCAGCTGGAGAGTTTGACCATCGATTACTCTCACTTGGTCAAACGCATGCTGCAGAGTCTCATCTCGTGACTGCTCTAATGGGAAATCCCCAAGGGAATCCCCAAGAGAGGGAGGAGGGGCAGGGTGTTCCTCACTCCTCGTACTGCTCTGACACGGTGCTGATGTAAATGGCTCTGCGACAGCTTCCCCAGTCAATACCACACTGGGAGCTTCCCGTAACGTATTTATGCAGGACCCACCTCGCATTATGTGTTCCATCAATTCTTTAAACCCTGGCCAATCAGTTCCCAAAATTAATGAGTGGGTGAGACGCGGGTTAACTGCCGCCTTAATTCTATGTGTTTGGCCCCGGAATAGAATATGGACAGACACTAGAGGGTAATGGTGAACATCCCCGTGCACACATAACACCTTCACCGTTTGTGCTCTCCCCAATGCCTCACCTTGCACCAGGCGTTGGTGAATTGAGGTCTGATTACAGCCGGAATCCACCAATGCATGATATGTATTCCCTTGAACACTTACTTATATGCGATACGTCCCGGCCCGACCGGGGGCGGTTTCTGGCTCATTGGGGGTTCGGATCACAGCTCCCACGTCCCTTGTGAAACTCCGACTCTGGAGATGCTCCGACTCCCCGCCTCACCAGCACACTGGCCCAGGCTTTCCCTCTGCACCGGCGTTATGAAAGTCACTCACCTGAGGAGGAGACAACACAGAGATGGAAGAGGAAGGTGGGAGGACACCATGGGTGCAATGGACTGGCTGGGGGGAGCCGGCCGCCGCCTCCGCGGTAGGGGAACGGGGTGGGGAGGGGAAAGGGAGACAGGGGGGAGAGGAGAGAGAGAGAGAGAGAGAGAGAGAGAGAAGAGAAGCGAGGGGAGACACCTCGTCTGCCTGCCGTTGGAGATGCCTCCAGATGGTCCTCCGCCAGCTCGATGGCTCATTCCAGCGACGACACTGGACCCATTCCGCTGTTCCTTCCAGAAGTCGAGAGATTAACTGTTTCAATGCTCTCAGATTGATTATCTCATCGGCATCGCAATCTTCCACCCTCAGCCACCGCCAGTAGGCATCCCAGAGTTGCTGGCCGAATGCAAACGGCCGGCCGACTTCCTCCAATGCCAGCGTCCAAAAGCGCCAGCGATGTTGTTCTGGGGAGTGGCCAACCCGCTGCAGGATTGCTTTCTTCAGGTCAGCATACACCAGTTGGCTGTCAGTAGGGAGCTGCTGCGCTGCGAGCTGTGCCTTGCCAGTCAGGAACGGGAGGAGGTGCACCGCGCACTGCTCCACCGGCCACCCCCATGCCTCGGTGCCTGTTCGAAGAGGGCGAGGAATGCTTCTGGATCGTCCTGTGGGCCCATCTTCGTAAGGATGCCGGCTGCGGTGATGGTCGATGCTCCTGCTGACGTGAGCAGATGCCGGAACGCCTGGTGAGCTTCCTGCCTAGCCAGCATCAAGGCTTCAAAGCGTTGCTCCTGTTCCTTTCAGAGGGCGATCAGAGCTTGATGCTGGTTCTGCTGGGCAGTAGCGAGGGCAAGGATGAGCTCTTCGAATGGGGAGGACTCCATGGGGTGGTTCCCTTCTGTGCGTCCCGGGTTTCGACACCACTGTAGTAGTTCCTGATGTGGGTGGAGCACAGAAGCACGGCAGGCGAGAGTTGATAGTCACACACAACCTCTTTATTGTACTTATTTTAGTTTTTTCAGCCTTACTCAGTCACACTAATCACTCATACTGTCACACACTACATGCACACATGCGTTGTGGTCGGGAGCCACCTCTTCTCTGCTTTCCCCCTCCTTTTATGCTCCGTCCCTGCAACAAACAAAATACACACACCCACACACTAATTGACAGCAGGTGTAATGACTTGGCCACTTACCTTCCCCGACCCCACCCTCCATTCACAAATTGCCACTTGGCCACGCCCCTGCTGCCACACTAAGATTTCTGTCTCCAGACTCTTCTTCCACGCTGCGTGCTCGCTACAGTATTTTTCACTCAGACTTAAGTATTCATTTCCCTGTGTAATTTGCTGCATTACTTTTAAAACCACCATCGACAATGACACACAACGGAGTGACCTGGCAGCCTGCCGCTAATCTCTTACAAAATCCTGTACCCTGTTGCTTTTTAGGTGTCTGGCTAAGTTTTGGTTGAGCTCAAGTCCCAGCTCTAATAGTAACGGTTCGCCACTGATAGACGCTGTATGTCCATTAGATTTTGCTGCTGTTGATTCATGCAGGTTTGCTCTACTTCAATGACAACATACTTCTGAGTAACAGGTGGGGTGGGGGACTGTAGCTTGACACATTGCAGTGCAGTAGGAACCTATAAAAACTAGCATCGAGGAATACTTGAGTCTCAACTCCAGTTTACACACTTATCATGGTAATCACAATGAGCAACCAGAACACAATTTACACAGTAATTTGTAACAGTAAATTCATCTTTTCAACATTGGAGTAATAAAATTAAAAACTAAATACAGGTACTTACACTCCACAGAAAGTTTAAGTTTCCTGGTTTCTGTGTAAAATCAGATCCACACAATTGCAGTGATACCCTATAACCCTTAAAAAAACTCTATTCAAAGTTAAAATTATAGTTTTTAAGCAAATACACCTCAGTGAAGATTTTTTTTTGTCTCTTACAAAATTTAATTCAGCAACTGACTTCCATTATGGATGATTTTTTTTTTTAGTAAACATTGTCTTTTGTCGATTTTCTTTTCTCACTTCGAAGTATGTGATTAAATTATTGTCTGTGGTCATCATCGTGTTTAAAATTGAAACACTACAAGCGAGCACAAGAGGAGAGATTCACCTCTCTCTCTCTCTCTCTCTCTCAGGTGATGTCAAGTCAAGTCAAGTCAACTTTGTCAAATATGCTATACATGCTCGACATAGGGGCGGCACGGTGGTGTAGTGGTTAGCGCTGTCGCCTCACAGCAAGAAGGTCCTGGGTTCGAGCCCCGGGGCCGGCGAGGGCCTTTCTGTGCGGAGTTTGCATGTTCTCCCCATGTCCGCGTGGGTTTCCTCCGGGTGCTCTGGTTTCCCCCACAGTCCAAAGACATGCAGGTTAGGTTAACTGGTGACTCTAAATTGACCGTAGGTGTGAATGAGAGTGTGAATGGTTGTCTGTGTCTATGTGTCAGCCCTGTGATGACCTGGCGACTTGTCCAGGGTGTACCCCGCCTTTCGCCCATAGTCAGCTGGGATAGGCTCCAGCTTGCCTGCGACCCTGTAGAAGGATAAAGCGGCTAGAGATAATAAGATGAGATGAGATGAGATGCTCGACATACAGCACAGATGAAATTTCAGTCCTCTCTGACTCACAGTGCAAACAGGCAATGCAATAAATAAAAATAGAGTAATTGGAAAAAAACAGGATAAACACTCTAGATAAGAACTAGACAGACTAAACACTCAGACAGTATAAACAGTATAAACACTCTAGATAAGAACTAGACAAAGACTAAACATTCATAAACAGACAATATAAACAGTATAAACACTAGATAAGAACTAGACAGACTAAACACTCAAACAAACAATATAAACAGTATAAACACTAGATAAGAACTAGACATAGACTAAACACTCATATATACATATACACACAAATGTAAATTGGTGCAAATAAACAAACAGTCAAGGGCACTTGAGGTATAGCAGGTAAACATGAAATAAGCAGTATAAACAAACTAGCAGCTGTTAAGGTGAGGTAGTGCAGAATAGTGCAACTGAGCGAGGTAAAGTGAGATGTACGATCCCTGAGTTCAGTGTGTTAATGAACGTTGAGATGTATGTATATGTGTGTGTATGTGTGTGTGTGTGTTTGGGGGGGAAAACTGTGAGGATGACATGTCAGATGCTGAAGGGGGGGCAGGGGTGTGTGCGAGCAGAATCTGTGGCAGGGGGCAGAGGGGGGAAGAGGGGCAGAACAGGGAGGGAGTTGAGCCTCCTGACCGCCTGGTGAAAGAAACTGTTCTTGAGCCTGCTGGTTTTGGCCCGGAGACTCCGCAGTCTCTTCCCCGATGGCAGCAGACTGAAGAGGTTGTGAGATGGGTGGATGGGGTCACCTGCAATTCTGATGGCTTTGCGGGTGAGGCGGGAGTTATAAATATCCATTAGAGAAGGGAGAGAGACACCAATGATCCTCTCAGCTGCTCTCACGATGCGCTGCAGAGTCTTGCAGCAGGACACGGTGTAGGCGCCGTGCCACACGGTGATGCAGATGGTCAGGATGTTTTCGATGGTGCCTCTGTAGAAAGTGTGCATGATGGGGGCCGGGGCTCTTGCTCTCCTCAGTTTGCGGAGGAAGTACAGACGCCGTTGGGCTTTTTTGGCCAGTGATGCAGTGTTGTTGCTCCAGGACAGGTCTTCAGAGATGTGCACACCCAGAAACTTGGTGTTGCTCACCCTCTCCACTGCAGCACCGCCGATAGATAGTGGAGCATGCTGGGTGTGCACTCTCCTGAAGTCCACAACAATCTCCTTCGTCTTCTCCACGTTCAGACGGAGATTGTTGTCCTTGCACCACATGGCCAAGCGGCTCACCTCACTCCTGTAGATTGTCTCATCGCCATTGTTGATGAGACCCACCATAGTCATGTCATCCGCAAACTTAATGAAGAGATTAGAGTTGGATGTTGGTGTGCAGTCGTGGGTCAGCAGAGTGAAGAGGAAGGGGCTTAGCACACATCCTTGGGGGGCCCCCGTGTTCAATGTGATGGTGCTGGAGGACTTGCTGCCGACCCGTACAGCCTGTGGTCTCCCTGTCAGGAAGTCCAGCAGCCAGTTGCACAGGGAGGTGTTGAGTCCCAGCTGGTCCAGTTTATGAATGAGCTGCTGGAATGATTGTGTTGAATGCTGAGCTAAAGTCTATGAACAGCATTCTGACATACGAATCTTTTGTCTCCAGGTGGGTGAGGGCTGAGTGGAGGGCAGTGGAAATGGCGTCATCGGTCGAACGGTTGGACTGATATGCAAACTGGAAAGGGTCCAGGGTGGGGGGGAGGGCAGACTTGATATGCCGCATGACTAGCCGCTCGAAGCAGTTCATGAGGATGGGAGTGAGTGCGACAGGGCAGTAGTAATTGAAGCAGGAGGGAGATGGCTTCTTCGGGACCGGGATGATGGTGGTGGTTTTGAGGCACGTGGGGACAACAGCCTGGCTCAACGAGATGTTGAAGATGTTTGTAAAGACATCTGTGAGCTCCTCGGCACAGTCTCTCAAGACACGACCAGGAATGTTATCAGGACCCGGGGCTTTTCGTGCATTTGTCGTCCTGAGAGCTCTCCTCACGCTGTCTGGGGACAGCATCAACACCTGGTCGCCAGGAGGTGGTGGGGTCTTCTGTGTCGTGGTGCTGTTGTCTGCCTCAAAGCGAGCGAAGAAGTCGTTCAACTGATTCAGCAGAGACGTGGAGTTGTCACAGGTCTGCGGCGAGGGCTTGTAGTCTGTGATGGTCTGAATCCCCCACCACAGGTTCCTGGTGTCTCTGCTGTCATTGAAATGGTCAGCAATGTACCTGGAATACTGTCTCTTGGCCACCCTGATGCCTCATGACAGATTGGCCCTAGCTGTCCTCAGGCCCACCTTGTCCCCAGCTCTGAAGGCGGCGTTCCGAGCCCACAGGAGCCTGTGGACTTCCCCTGTCAGCCATGGCTTCTGATTGGCCCGAATGGAGATGGTTCTGGTGACCGTAACGTCGTCCATGCACTTCATCATGTAGGCAGTGATGGTCTCTGTGTACTCCTGGAGATCTGTGATGTTGCTGTAGGTGGCCGCCTGTCTGAACATGCTCCAGTCAGTGGTGGAAAAACAGTCCTGGAGTGCCTCTGAGGACCCCTCTGGCCACACACGTATCTGTTTTGTAGCTGGTTTGGTGACTTTAACTAGCGGCCTGTATGCTAGCATAACAGTGGAGTGGTCTGAGGCCCCAAGGTGGGGGAGGAGTAGGGCTTTGTAGGCGTCTTTATGCATGGTGTAAACATTGTCCAGAGTATTGTTTCCACGTGTGGGAAAGTTAGTTAATATGTCCATAGAATTTTGGAAACACGCTCTTGGGGTTTGCATGATTGAAATCCCCAGCCAGGATGAGGAAAGCATCTGGGTGGGCTGTCTGCTGTTCACTGATGTGTTAATAGAGTTCATTCAGTGCCTCACTCCTGTTGTTATTGGAGCCAGGAGGGATGTATAATGCTACCAGCAATATGGCTGTAAATTCCCTCGGCAGATAGAATGGCCGGCACTTAATAATTATAAACTCCACCAGTGGTGAGCATTGTTTGCAGACCACAACAGCATCACGACACCAGGCATCACTGATGTAAACACAGAGTCCTCCGCCACGAGTCTTCCCCCCCCTCGACTAGCGCCCTGTCTGACCGGTAGCATGTTAGCCGGGCTAGCTGAATGGCACAGTCCGGGACGCTGTCGTTAAGCCATGTTTCCACAAACACAAGGACACAGCACTCACTCACAGACTTAAAAGATGAGCGGAGCAGGTGGACATAATCCAGCTTGTTGTCCAGCGAGTGTACATTGGCCAGAGTGATGGTAGGGATAGCCGGCTGGTGAGGGCTAGCCACTAGCCTAGCCCGGATACCGCCGCGCTTGCCCCTCTTCTGCTTCCGCATGTTCTGCCTGTGGCACTTCCACTGCAGGCTGGATGCAGGAGTGGGGGTCGGTGATTGAGCAGGCCTCCGGAGCAAACCGTAGTCGCATAGCATTTCCGCGCCCACTGGATTTATATCCGTGACTATAGTTCTGCGGATGTCGAGCAGAAACTCACGGGAGTATGTGCGCCTTGAGACTGATGGACGTGACAAAGACGAACAGATACACACTGTTTTAAAACACAAAAAACACGAAAACACCGTTCTGTCGGGACAGAGAGGAGCCGCTGTGTGTGCGCGCACTGCCATCTTGTTAGAAGATAATGTAGATAATGTAGTTTAATTATGTTATGAATCTCAATCATCTTTGTCTGTACAATTAACTTCGCAAACGGCCCAGGGGGTCACAACCACAAATTAACAGAGGTGTGTAGAGTATATTTTTGTTCATCACAGTATGGTTGCTGAATGCTAATCAGCACAAAATGTACAAGATTGTTTTTAAAAATTGTCATTATTAATTATTTCTTAATGGCCGGGCCGCATACGACCTTCACACAAGACGTGGCGAATTTTTCAATTATCATCTTAGACAATCAGACCTGTGTTTTTCACACAAGACACAACACTAGACTTTTAGTGGCTTTACTACTATCACAAGTAAGCTACAGAAATCTGTGCTTTTTATATCCTCGACTGAAATAGTTTTATATGTTTAGTACATGGTTATGAGAGATTTGAACATATCAACATCTGAAGCAACTACATCTTCAGTGTTCACAATCCAATTTCACTCAACATTACAGTTAGAGCTGAAACATCGTTCCCTTCAGATAATTTTGCTGCAAAAAAAAAAAACAATAAGACCACCAAGGGAACAATATTAGAAGACCTAACAGCTTTGATTCCATAATAATTAACAATATCCACAATATAAGGGGATTATATCATAAATCCAGCCTCGTAGACCAACTCCAGACACCAATGACCACAAAATAATGAACTGCAACGGTGATGTATCACAAAAACCCTCATAAAATGATAAAGCAATTAAGTTTTTATGTCATTTTCCCAACTGAATGCCAAACCTGTTATAGTTTGTTGGATTAATGGCCAAACACCTCAATAAAACACAAAATTGGATTTTTTTTTTTCCACAAAAGGGTACAGTATGCTGGATGAAGTTAGAGAATAGGCTAATATAGATAAGAGTGTTTTACTGGGAAATACGACACTCATATTTTTCATACGAGCTCCATCCAGGACATTGAGAACAAAAATCGTGACATAAATCTCATCTCATCTCATTATCTGTAGCCGCTTTATCCTGTTCTACAGGGTCGCAGGCAAGCTGGAGCCTATCCCAGCTGACGATGGGCGAAAGGCAGGGTACACCCTGGACAAGTCACCAGATCATCGCAGGGCTGACACATAGATACAGACAACCATTCACACTCACATTCACACCTACGGTCAATTTAGAGTCACCAGTTAACCTAACCTGCATGTCTTTGGACTGTGGGGGAAACCGGAGCACCCGGAGGAAACCCACGCGGACAACATGCAAACTCCGCACAGAAAGGCCCTCGCCGGCCACAGGGCTCGAACCCGGACCTTCTTGCTGTGAGGCGACAGCGCTAACCACTACACCACTATGCAGCCCGTGACATAAATCTCTATATGTCAAATCATGAGGAAATCGAGGAATTGTTTTGATAAATTTGGGTACATTGTGTTTGTGAATGGGTCAATATAATAAAAAGAAAATCACACGTTGGCTTGAAGATATGAAGTTTATCTTCTCGTGTTGAAAAACTTGCATTTTTCATACAAAATACATCGTGGATCTGAGTGAAATATTTAAATAATATTGGCTGGCATTGAGTGGTATATCAGATACATTCCATTCAGTTAGCATGATACTGAATGAATTGAAGATGAGTAGCTGAATGGAATATATCTGATATACCACTCAACACCAGCCAATATTATTATTATTATTATTATTATTATTATTATTATTATTATACATACACACTCTCTTCATATCAGCATTCTTGAAGGCCAATACCAGCTTACCCGCAACTCAGTGCTGTTAGCGCGGCAGTGCAGTTACCTTCCAGCCAGTGTAGCATTAGCGAAGGCCAGTGCTAGCGCAGTCAAGCCAAATATTATTATTATTTCCCTGTGTAATTTACTTAGTTACTTTTAAAATCAACATCGACACACAACGGAGCGACCTGGCAGCCAAAATTCTCTCAAAATCTTACGCTTTTAACGAAGCAAACCTGGTGACCATGTTTGTTTATAAATTGTCACATTTGCTCATTGGCGCAGAAGTTTTATATCTCCGATGTGTCTCTTTTCCAGTTTTTCGATGCCTGTTGGTATGTTTTTCTCTTGTAACTATGCCTGAAGAATATATAATGAAGTTTTGGTAGCCTTTCAGGTGTTCAAGGCGTCTTTCTCTTTTCCGGTGAACAAAGAAATGCTTCTGCACATGCACAGCAGAAAACTTTCTCAGTGAATATTCACATCAGCTCTGACGTGTGATGTCATGTTGTCTTGACAACCATGCAATATCGTAAACCATATTCAATGCTCATTCTCCATTGAGTGACGTAATACACATAGGATAAGTGATATGATAGCAATATTCCATGCTATCAAACCAAATGAAAGAAACCCGCTAGAAGGGAATAGAACACATGTTTTTATTCCATTGAAAAAGTGTCCTGCATGTATAATAATCGCTGATATTTCACTTCGATGATGTCACTCCCAGGGTTTTCCTGCTGACTTGATATGCGTTGTCAAAATGGTGAACCGGTTCCAAAATTAAAATTCTTTTGATTAACTTGCATATTATTTTTGTGGATGTGTCCATATAATATAAAGAACATTACACAGTGGTGCGAAGATATGAAGTTTATCTTCTCATGTTCAAAAATATTTCAGTTGTTCACTTCACTCACTCGTGAATACATTCACCACTTGAAGATAAACTTCATATCTCTGTGCCACTGTGTAATATCCTCTGCATACTAAGTATATACAGTACCAAGACATATTGTAGCCTAAAAGAGCAAAGTTAAACAACATAACAGCTCAAACTATTTGTACAACTTATTTAGCATGTTAGAACCGCGTACTAGCAAGTTCCAACTGACCTCATGGCGGCTGTTCAAACCATCATGAGCCAATATACAGTAGCTATACTAAGTAAGCCAGGCTAGATCAGCTATCCAGTATACGTAGCTTACCGTCATTTGGTGTCTAACATTAATCACAAATATGCTATGAAATGGTAAAATTTATATTTAAAGCAGAACTGAAGGCAAATCTTTAGTATCAAAATTCTATTTCTCATTTTATTAAATATCGGAATGCATTTTTGATCGCTATTTTGTCACTGCTATAGCAAGTTATGAGTGTTTGAAATATGCTATGTAATATATGAGTCCATATGTCAAAGCAATCGGCGTAAACGAGATTCGTTGAGACCTGTGCAAGACATCATAGGATGGAAATAAAACGTCCAGCAGAAATCAAAGTGACCAACATCTGTCAATGTTGTCAAAAGACGCACGCACCCTCTTTCAAATGCTGATGTAATCAAGCTGGAAGTTTTGTTTGTTTTGATAGCAATCAGGAAAGTTTGAAAAAAGTAGGCAGGAATCGTCATTTAAACTTGCTTTTGTGCAATATTTCACTTGGAAAACAGTTCATTTGGTGGAATAAAGGTGACACAAGATGCTGAGTACGTGTTTTGCACCAGGTTGTGGTCTTGGCTGACACTTCACATTTCGAAGTCTCGCACAAGTCTCGTGAAGATCGCGCGGATAAGTGACGCCTGCCGTGGACCAAACGAACTAAATTCAACATGGATAAAATCCAAATAGGCTGATAAGTATAATATTTAATTGCAGTTAGTTGCCAATACGAGTCACAATATAAGGTTACTAAAACCGAAAATGTAATTGAATAAAACATCTATTAAGAAATAAAGCAAGTTTAAAAATGACTTCAGTTCTCCTTTAAAGTATGTTGTGAGATCAAAAAGTTCAGAGACTGTTCTGGTTGCGACTTATGGAGTACGGCAAGATCACGCACATGCAGCAGGAGCGAGCAGTAACTTTCGTGAGTCAGTATGCCACGTGACATCACGCTGTCAACATCGGGACCTGTGATACATACCGTATGTTTTTGTGACAACATGCATGTACGCATTTGCAATCAGTAATGGAGACCTTTGAAATGCTTCAGCAAGCCTACGGCAATGGAGCAATGAGCCAGGCGAGGTGTTTGAGCCACTGGAGGATGACATTGATGCACAAATAATGTTTATTTTGTACAATATTTTTTTGCCTGTTTTCCTGAAAATGTAATTAGACTTTGTTGATTTATACACCCCTGTATAACACAACACCACAACACAGTGGTGTAGTGGTTAGCACTGTCGCCTCACAGCAAGAAGGTTCTGGGTTCAAGTCCAATGGCTGACGGGGGGCCTTTCTGTGTGGAGTTTGCATGTTCTCCCCGTGTCTGCATGGGTTTCCCCCACAGTCCAAAGAAATGCATCCTTACAAAATGTTTATTCAAGTGTGCTTCTAGTATACGTCTTTTAAACTAAAAATAAGAGAGTATGCTTTCAGTTTACTTTTTATTTACTTATCAGAGATGTACTGAATAAAGTTATACATAAGTATACTTGGCTTATACTGAAAAGTATATAGAAAAGTCTCAGTATATTAAGCTTATACTTAAACTTTTGATCAAGATAAATTTAACAAAAGTGTAATAAAGTATTAAAATATTTGTGCCTTATGTTTAAGTGGATGTGCCCTGTAGTTGTGCTTATCCTTTTGATCACGGGCGATTGCTCTAAGACAATGAGGGAGGCTCAGCCTCCTCTAAAAATGATGAACATCGTGTAGGATGAATTGCGCTAGGCTTATGTTATAGCCGACCTTATAACATTGCTATTTCAGATCCAGAATCATAGAAATATATGTGCTCAACCCAACTACAGTGCAAAATCATTCCGTTATAACTTTCCCCAGTTCGCCTAATGTGTGCGTGAGTTTTTCCCCCTCGTGACAGCGCGATGCAGCCCAGCCTCAGTGCACTTCAATGGCATTTGGGAGCTCTGCGCTTTTCAATCTCAAAATGCAAGACGGTTATTGGACAAATACTGCGAAAACACCCGCCCACAGACTCCCAGCCTCACAGTGGGAGGGACATGGCAGTTTCCGCGAGGAGACTGGTGATCGGTGAAAGCGGCCGGATATTTTCTTTGATTGACAGCTCGTTTCAAATATAGACAGACAGCGGTGAATTTCAGTTCAGTCCCATGCGGATTCGCAAGTGCTGTGGTGTATTGTAAGAGATCAGCTTACATTTCGATTTCATTCATTACATACGGTTTCTACCAGCTTTTTTAGTTTGTATATATTTTCATTGTAAATAAAGTGTAAATATAGTGTTGTCAAGTTTGGTATCTTAGTTCCAGAAATTTCGTTTATTTGAGTGACTGAACTTGAACTTGAGGGGGCTAGTCAGCTAGCAAGAAAGCTGCGCACGGATGCCAAGCATTGCTGATTTAATTTTGGCGAAGCCATTTGCCAGTCTTCCTTTCGAGGAAAAAATTAAAATTAAAGAGCAGGGTAGACCAACGCCTCAAATTGACTTGGTGAAAAAGGTAGGGAATAATACTCGTTCCTTTCAGCTCTCCTGGTACGAGAAAGTGAATTGGCTAACAGCAAGTGACCCACATCAACAACAGTAAATAGGCTACTTTAGTAATATGTCATGGATGGACCAAAAATATAGAATCTATTTAAAATGTTTATGCTGAGTATATTATATTGGAATATATATTTATCTGGATATGAATTAAACACAGCTACAATTTGGAAAACATTTTTAAACAAAAACACAGCCGAGAACATTTCACACTACAGACCTGGATTAAAAGTGAAGGGTTATCAAAATTGTCAATAAAACATTTCTCAGTGGGCGGCACGGTGTTGTAGTGGTTAGCGCTGTCGCCTCACAGCAAGAAGGTCCGGGTTCGAGCCCCGTGGCCGGCGAGGGCCTTTCTGTGCGGAGTTTGCATGTTCTCCCCGTGTCCGCGTGGGTTTCCTCCAGGTGCTCCGGTTTCCCCCACAGTCCAAAGACATGCAGGTTAGGTTAACTGGTGACTCTAAATTGACCGTAGGTGTGAATGTGAGTGTGAATGGTTGTCTGTGTCTATGTGTCAGCCCTGTGATGACCTGGCGACTTGTCCAGGGTGTACCCCGCCTTTCGCCCATAGTCAGCTGGGATAGGCTCCAGCTTGCCTGCGACCCTGTAGAACAGGATAAAGCGGCTAGAGATAATGAGATGAGATGAGACATTTCTCAGTCAAAATAAGTAAAATATAGGGAAAGTGTCATTGAATGAAATGTGTGGCACCCAGCTCTATGTTTGGCTCCCCAAGGTCAGTGCTTGTGCCTATTCCAGAACACTCTGCTGTTACTGCTGAGATTCCTGACAAAGAGCTGCTTTCAATAATGATCAATTTTTAAACAACATGCCACAATTTTAAAATATAAAATGTTAAAATATACCCCCCCCCCCCCCCCCCCCGAACACCACCATCATGTATATTGGACAGTAGGCTAATGGGCCAAAAGAACCTGTTATTTCACAGTTTGTGACCCTGCCAACAATCAGCCAGATCAGAGGCAAGAGTATGGGCAAAATTGATGTGTTTTTTCTTTTAAAAATTTACTTCTTTTTCACACATATCGGCTTCTTTGTGATAGACGGCAGCGTGTTTTAAATCCCATCTTTTAAACCTACAAGTACCATAAGTTTGTGGTCAGCTCAAAACACTTAAGTTGTCTACTGGTAGTGTGCATGAGGTACAGTAAGGGTTAGGGCTAGAAAACTAATAGCATACCTAGAAGGGTAACTGCAGTAAACTTCAAAACTAAAAAATGGACTAGATGTATATAACCAGTAACTAATAGTATATTTCCAATATGCTATAAAGTATACTTTTATAAACTTAAAAGTGGACTAGAAGTGTGTAACGAGTAAACCAATAGTATATTTCCAGTATACTACAAAGTAAACTAAAAAGTGGACTCAAAGTATAAAACAAGTAAACAAATAGTATATTTCCAGTATACTATGAAGTATGCTTTTGTAAACTAAAGAGTGGACTACAAGTATAGAACTAGTAAACTATTAGTATATAAGTTTACTTGTGGTATACTTGCAGTACAAAATAAAAAATACTAGTTGTATACTCAGAGTTTACTTCTCTTAGACTTAAAGTATTACTTTTTATCAACTAAAAGTGGGCCAATTTAGTCCCAAGAAGTATTAGATTAGTTTACTTACAAGTACACTGTAAGTACATTGATATCAGTATACTTGGTACACAAAAGTACACTATCGTTCAAAAGTTTGGGGTCACCCAGACAATTTTGTGTTTTCCATGAAAAGTCACACTTTTATTTACCACCATAAGTTGTAAAATGAATAGAAAATATAGTCAAGACATTTTTCTAGCCATTTTGAGCATTTAATCGACCCCACAAATGTGATGCTCCAGAAACTCAGAGGCTGTCCACACGGCAACGGATTCAGGTGAATCTGATAAAATTGTTTATCGTTTCGGCCTGGCGTCCACATGGCACCGGCGTTTTGGGTGCCCCAAAACGAGAACGGGTTCCAGAGTGGAAAAATCTGGCAATGGCGCCATTGCGAAGTCGTCTGGATGAGTAGAACGGATTTGTTTACGATGATGTCACAACCACATGACTAGAACAAGCAGCACTCTCGCTGTTTTGTATGAACCACTGCATTGCATTCACTTTTGTATACAGCTTTTCTTTTAAATAAACAAGTAACTGAACCATTTCTTGAATTTCTTTTTTTATTGGATAAGACTGCTTTTCAAAATGTTCACACACAATATAAAAAGTTATATAAATTATATAAAAATGCTTTTCAAAATGTTCACACACAATAAGAAAATTAAGTTATATAAAACTATGGACACTAATAAAACTAATTTGTACACACAGAAGGCATGATTTCCTCACGTAGTCGCAGCCATCTTCTTCTTGTTGTTGTGTGCTTGTTCCTGTGAGTGCTTCACGCCAGGTAGAAGAAGGGGTTTATGCGCATGCGTCCTACTTCTTCTATTGTTCTGGTGTCTCCGATGGGACCGTCTTACAGCGCACGTAGAGGTGTGGCATGTGTATTGCATCGTTTTCAGCAAGCGTTGCGTTGCCATATGTACCTGATATTTTATTGATCCATTGCCCATGTGGACGCGATTTTTTTTTAATAAAATTTCGTTGCCGTTGCTGTGTGGATGTAGCCTAAATCTGCTCAAAGGAAGGTCAGTTTTATAGCTTCTCTAAAGAGCTAAACTGTTTTCAGCTGTGCTAACATGATTGTACAAGGGTTTTCTAATCATCCATTAGCCTTCTGAGGCAATGAGCAAACACATTGTACCATTAGAACACTGGAGTGATAGTTGCTGGAAATGGGCCTCTATACAACTATGTAGATATTGCACCAAAAACCAGACATTTGCAGCTAGAATAGTCATTTACCACATTAGCAATGTATAGTGTATTTCTGATTAGTTTAAAGTGATCGTCATTGAAAAGAACAGTGCTTTTCTTTCAAAAATAAGGAAATTTCAAAGTGACCCCAAACTTTTGAACAGTAGTGTATACTTAAGGAAATGTACTTTAACTTTAAGTATACTTAATAAAATGAACTTGAAGTATACTTCTTTTTGATAAGGGCAGGTTAGGTTAATTGGTGGCTCTAAATTGACCATTGGTGTGAGTGTGAGTGTAATGGTTGTTTGTCTCTATGCGTCAGCCCTGTGACGATCTGGTGACTTGTCCAGGGTGTACCCCACCTCTCGCCCATAGTCAGCTGGGATAGGCTCCAGCTTGCCCTGTACAGGATAAGCGGTTACGGATAATGGATGGAATAAAATTGTGCACAACACGATTTCTGAAACAAACTTTTTTGTAGAACGATGCTTCTAGAACCCATTACATTGCTGTGGACTCAGATGTGAACTTCTTTGAAATTCCCCAGACAATTATCATTTTGAGGATTTATGATATTTTTGATCTCAATATTTTAGTTGCTCTGGGGAACAAAAACCTTCATGGAACTTCCAAACACATCAGAAATTTCACACAGGCTCCAAACAGAACCTCGATCTGTGGCTCTAATCATCACTTTTGCATTCATGAATATGGAAATGATGACAGTCAGTCAGCCAAGGGCCGTCAGTGTCAGCGTAATCGGACACTGTGTGCTGGTGTGTGAATGAGAGAGAATCGTTTCGTGTCCCATTTCCAAATCTCACAGGAATATAATGTGGCTTACTTTTACCTCGAGGACTAATTTAGAAGCCGACTGAGGCTATAGTGATATGTAAATTTATGAAAATCAGACAGCTTTTAAGAAATCTAATGACTGTTGACTGATCAAGCGTTAATTAATAATCTGAAATATTTGACAGAAATGGTACAGAGACGCTGTACGTGTATTTTCACGGATATTCCTCTCACACTAGTACCAAGCTGTGCTTTCAACTACCAGTTAACATTTGTGTTTATTGAATCCTGTTTAGTTTTTAGTGTAACGAGACCGTCAATAGCTCACTCCGGCCCCGTCTAGTCCAGAAGGAACAATCTAAAGTGTTCTTACAAGCAAAAAGTTTTCCTGAACGTGTCCATATCTCAACCAGAAGTAAAAGTTATATCATTTTAAATTTAGCCAAAAGTGAAAAGGGAAATTAAAAGGTTTAATTTTGCTCCAGAATGATGCAGCAAAAAAGCATTTATGAGTTTGAATCCCGACGAGGCCACAGCCACCTGTGGCTGGGAGACCAAAAGAGCAAAAGTGGTTGGGAAAGGCATGGCCTAATGGTTAGAGACACCACTTTGAAACCAAAACGTCACCAGTTTAATTCCCTGGATCAGCAGGAATGGCTGAAGTGCCAGCTTTTAAGAAATCTAATGACTGTTGACTGACCAAGCGTTAATTAATAATCTGAAATATTTGACAGAAATGGTACAGAGACGCTATACGTGTATTTTCACTGATATTCCTCTAACACTAGTACTGATCTGTGCTTTTAACTCACAGTTAACATTTGAGTTGATTGAATCCTGTTTAGTTTTTAGTGTAATGAGACTGTCAATGGCTCACTCCGGCTCCGTCTAATCCAGAAGGAACAATCTAAAATGGGCCACCTTGCGCAATAAATGTTGCAAGCTATATACGATATACAAGCTATATTATAGAAGTGATATCCACTCTAGGAATGCCGAACTATTTACCAGAAAGAATCCAAAACGGCGAGGAATTGACCGAGAAGAAGCAATTTTTGTTGAACTGCTCATTAAGGCTTTATTAGTCCATAACGTCATTAATAATTGTAATGAAGCAAATCTGGGCAGCCCTGTGATGACCTGGTGACTTGTCCAGGGTATACCCCGCCTTTCGCCCGTAGTCAGCTGGGATAGGCTCCAGCTTGCCTGCGACCCTGTAGAAGGATAAAGCGGCTAGAGATAATGAGATGAGATGAGAAATCTGGGCAGATGTTATATGCACCCTAGGTACCCCTACCGTCATGCCAGAAAGAATCAAAATCAGTGAAGAATTGAGGGAGAAGAAGCGATTTGTGTGGAAACTGCTCATTATGGATTGATTAATTACTCCATATCTTCATTATTAATTGTAAAAATTGTAATTATGTAAATTTGGGTTTGCACCCCAGGCAGACCTACCTTCCTGCCAAAAAGAATAAAAATCAGTGAAGAATTGAGAGAGAAATAATGATTTTCATGAAATGTGGACGACGCCAGACGGACAACACATGATGGCATAAACTCATCACCTGTCGGCTGGATGAGCTAATAACTAATACTAATAAAGATAGCCAGCATACAAATATCACACACATTTAAGCCACAACAGTCACCATCTATTGCCCATAATACTCCTGATAAAACCGAAAAAAGAAACCCACATCATTCTCCAACAAAATCAAACGTGACTGATACACTGTCTGGCTTTAAAAAAAAGCCGCTATTTGGATTTAAATAAGCAAACACATAAGAGCATTTGATTGGATAATTACTGGAGTGATTAATATGTTTCATGTGGCAACAATTTGTTTAACCCAAACTGATGCAGTGAGTAGCTTCTCATTTCTTTAACAAACATGTTAGAAGGTATATCCTGTGGTCATGGAGAATATGTTACTGTTTCAGAAGAGATAAATTATTGGCCTGGATCAAGCAAAGAAAACTAAGGAGATTGCTGAAATGAGTGGAATTGGGTTAAGAACTGTCCAACACATTATTAAACCCTGGAAGGATAGAGATGAACCATCAACTTCGTTGAAGAAATGTGGTCAGAAAAAGATCCTGACTGAGCACGATCAAAGATCACTGAAACATTTGAAATCGAATTGTAAAAAAATTAACAGTAGAACTCACAGCTATGTTTAATCGTGAAAGTAAGATCATTTCCACATACACAATGTGACGAGAACTCACAGGATTGGGACTAAACAGCTGTGTGTCCATAAGAAAACCACTTGTTAGTGAGACTTCAGTTTGCTAGGGAGCATAAAGATTGGGCTCTGGAGCAATGGAAAAAGGTCATGTGGTCTGATGAGTCCAGATTGACCCTATTCCAGAGTGATGGGCGTGTCAGGATAAGAAGGGAAGCTCTTGAAGCGATGAACTCATCATGCATAGTGTCCACTGTACAAGCCTCTGGAGACAGGGTTATGATCTGGGGTTGCTTCAGTTGCTCAGGTTGAGGCTCAGCAACGTTATGCAATAAAATGAAGTCAGCTGACAACCCGAATGTACTGAATGACCAGGTTATTATCATATCAATGGATTTTTTTTTCTTCCCTGATGGCACGGGCATAAAATTAAGGCTCTGATTGTGAAACAGTGGTTCAGGAAGCATGAGGAATCATTTTCACACATGAATTAACTACCAAAGAGTCCTGACCTTAACCCCATTAAGAATCTTTGGGATGCTGGAAAAGACTTTACAGAGTGGTTCAACTCTTCCATCATCAACACAAGATCTTGGTGAAAAATTAATACAACTCTGGACTGAAATAAATGTGACATTGCAGAAGTTTATTGAAACAATGCCATGGCGAATGCATGCTGTAATCAAAGCTAAAGGCGGGCCAACAAAATATTAGAGTGCGTGACTTTTTTATTTTTTGGCAGGGTAGTGTATTTTATCATTGTTTTAAAAAAATATTAGCTTTGCTTTCATTTGCCTTCCAAGCATTCAATATATATGTTTGTAGTATTTTACACTTCTTACGTACTACTAATGGAATATATTATTTACAAATAAAAAAGTCAGTTAATTTATTAATCCAGCTTTAACACTGTAAACAGGTAAAATAGTTTCGAGTTGAAGCACAAGACTTGGCTGTGATGATTTTTACATGTACATGCAGTTTGAAAACTGGAGGCCATTAGTTTCCCCTGCTTGTTAGCTTATTTAGCTTCATTGCTCCAGTATAAAAATTAAAGAAGCCAAATCAGTCATGTCTTGGCTGATTAACTCCATTTAGGAAAAGACAGACATTTATTCCTTCTTAAAATTGGCCACTGTAATCTGACATCATCTCCACATGGTATTTCTTTTTCCTGTTGAGTCCAAGCAAACTGATTCCCACTCATTGTCCATCATCATCATTACCAATGTGTAGTGATTCTACTGTACCTGTCTTATAATAGTAAGTCAAGGTTCAAGGGGCTTCATCAGTTTTACTGAATGGTGGGAAATTTCTTGCCATTAAAGCCCTGACTGATTCACACCAGTGACATCATGAGACTAGCATGACATTACGGTCAGGAGGTGCAAATTGGTGTGTAACACATACGCAGCATGATAGAGCAGATGGCTGTGTCAAATGATCATCTATCCAGATTGTCTATCCAGAGATTTCTCATTCTGCTCAAAAATGTTCTAGCTATGTGCAAGATGTCCATCAATTTGGGGTGGGGTGGGGGTCAGTCTTTTTAATACACTGTGAATGTGTGACAGCCTGCGAAAACCCTTCATATGGCCATATTGTGTATACTTCACATAGTTATACAAGCAAAAAGCTTTTCTGAACGTGCCCATATCTCAACCAGAAGTAAATGTTACAGCATTTTAAATTTACCTAAAAGTGAAAAGGGAGATTAAAAGGTTTAATTTTGCTCCCGAATGATGCAGGAAAAAAAGCATTTATGAGTTCGAATCCCTAATGATGCCACAGCCATTTGTGGCTGGGAGACCAAGAGAGCAAAACTGGTTGGGGAAGGCATGGCCTAATGGTTAGAGACACCACTTTGGAACCAAAAGGTCACCAGTTCCCTGGACCAGCAGGAATGGCTGAAGTGCCCTTGAGCAAGGCACCTAACCCCCACCTGCTTGATCCATCCTGGTGCCCTATGTTTGGCTGGAGTCTCATCACATCGCTCCAGTGGAGGACGGCCCCATATGGACAGTTGAAAGTCATACTTGGAAGACGCTCTGGACACTTACAGTATTGCTTTTATGTAGGGGCGGTCCTGGGGGCGGTCCGACCGGGCAGCCGCCCGGGGCAGCATCGCGGGGGGCGGGGCGGGGGGGGGGGGGGGGGGGGGGCGGCACGAGCGCAGGTGCGAAAAAAAAAACGGTTCCAAAAAAAAAAGGGTCCCCAAAAAAAACCCCCCGAAAAAAAACAAGACGGGGGGTGTGTGAACATTTTGGATGGGGAAGCCCAATACCAAAGTTGCGCAGGTGACGTCATCATAACAAGAGCCGTCAATACCTGAAGTTGGTCAGTTCTTGTAGCTCAATTGTAATTAAAGGTTTGCAGCAGTGTTACACACACACAAGTGTAACATGCAGCAAAAGCCATCATGCGTCACATTTGCTGTGGGCACAAAACCCCGTATAATTTAAATAACAAACCAAATATGGTGCCGCAATGCATAGGACACAAACTCAAGATGCCTCTCAAATGTGCAGACCACATTACATTACATTGAGCAAACACTTTTGTGTGTGTGTGTGTGCGCGCGAGAAAGAGGAGAGAACAGAAAAGCAGAACAATCCAAACAACTTCAAAACGGCTTTTTCAATGTGGTTGTGGATGCAGCCCTGGCAGCCATTAAAGAAAGATTTTCCACATTGGAAAATGTGGGAAACAGATTTGGCGTTTTAACAGCTTTTGAAAATCTGTCAAATGAGGAGCTGGCAGGCAAGTGTGAGGCACTAGCCACCACCTTACATTTTGGAGGGCACTTTGATTTGAACAGCAAAGAGCTCGTGCAGGAGATCAGGAACTTTCCTGACTTGCCGTCAGCCACCCACGAGCAATGAACCGGTGCTACAGGTGCTCTAGCCCCTGCCCCTTTTCTGTTTGCTGTCCAAAGTGCCCTTTTCATAGGGACTTTTTTAAAAAAAAAATATTTGTAAAAGAGGGCGGCACGGTGGTGTAGTGGTTAGCGCTGTCGCCTCACAGCAAGAAGGTCCTGGGTTCGAGCCCCGGGGCCGGCGAGGGCCTTTCTGTGTGGAGTTTGCATGTTCTCCCCGTGTCTGCATGGGTTTCCTCCGGGTGCTCCGGTTTCCCCCACAGTCCAAAGACATGCAGGTTAGGTTAACTGGTGACTCTAAATTGACCGTAGGTGTGAGTGTGAATGGTTGTCTGTGTTTATGTGTCAGCCCTGTGATGACCTGGCGACTTGTCCAGGGTGTACCCCGCCTTTTGCCCGTAGTCAGCTGGGATAGGCTCCAGCTTGCCTGCGACCCTGTAGAAGGATAAAGCGGCTAGAGATAATGAGATGAGATGAGATTTGTAAAAGATAAGTTAGCTCCAACATCAATATTCTCTACAATTTGACAATAATATATGAAATTATAGATTTATAAAATAACGTTTTTCTATGTAAATGCGGGCATCAATCCGTGACGTCATGCATTCAGTGAGCCTCCGTGCAGAAAGCGCATGCAGGCGGTTGACAGTGGGAGACAGTGTGAGGAACGGCATGGTAAGGTCACACTGAAAGTCTCCTTTCATTTCTTATCTGAACATGCAATATTGTGCAGCTTAGAACACAACAGTAAATGGGTAGGGTTGTTTATCATTTAATGAAGCCGCCTAGGCTATATTTAAACCGTTTGCTCCATCCATTTCATTAACGTGGCAGATTCGGAAACTTTAGTTTGAATGACGGCGTTAATAACATATTCTAGCAGCTTCGAAAACTTAAGGCTGAATGACGACGTCTACAACATATTCTATCAAGACTATTATGTTATAGTAGCTTAGGTTAGTTGAGTTAAAACATAGGGAAACGTTTTCTAAATAAGTGAAAGCCTGCATTATGCAAAGATGCCAAGGAAAGAGAGGATAAAGAAGCAGAAAGAGAAGGAGCTGCGGGAGGCAGCAAAAGGCAGTGGATCTCTGTCCAGTTGGGTCAGAAAGAAAACTACAGGTCAGACTAATCTTCACTTAGTGAAGATATCCATATTGAATACAGTGTTGTCATAGACATTTTCAAGAACATGGCAAACCGAAGACTGCTGCTTTGAAGAATACTACAGCATTTAGATGGATCACACACACACACACACACACACACACACACACACAGAATGTTCAGTTGCAATTGAAATTTAGTTTTGAATAAAGTTAACTTGTGTGAAAAATTTGTTCCAAGTGCCCTTTTTTGAATGTTGAGCCCCTGCCCCTCCAAAGGTCTTTGCACGGCCCTGCCGTCAGCAACTGTGACCCCCCTTGAACTGATCACATTCATGCACGAGAAGGAGCTATCAGAGATCTACCCCAATATCTGGACTGGACTCAGAATTGCTGCCACTCTGCCTGTCACTGTGGCTCAGGCAGAGAGGAGCTTCTCGAAGCTAAAACTGATCAAGACTTACCTAAGGTCAACAATGTCACAGGAACGATTCAGTGGCTTTGCTGTGATCAGCATAAACCACGCCTTAGGGGAACAAATCTCATATGAAGACATTGTGGAAGAATTTGCATCCAGGAAGGCCAGAAAAGCCAACTTTTAGGTTGTGCTTTCACTTTTGCATCCTGAATATAATTCCCACTTAAATGTATATAGACTGTTTTCCTCTTACTTCTTTTGCACGTCTTGTTATTTATGACAAATTATAGTGGTTTGCCATTTTTGCCACTTTAAAGAGTGTTAACTTCTTCATTTGTTACTTCTTGTTATTTATGATACACAATAGTGTTTGTTATTTCTTCTTATGTGTACAGCAATATGTATAGGATTTACCTCTTCTCTGTCATTAGTTCATTTATTTATGATACATGATTGCGTTTTACCATTTTTGCCACTTTAATGTATAGTATTTTTAGATCTTTTGCCACTTCATGTTATTCTGTAATTGTGATTGTTTAACTGTTTAGCTTCTTTTGTAATTTATATGGTGCGACTTTAATGGAGGTTTAAGTCTTCTTGTTAATAATAATGGTGAATGGTACTCTATGATAATTCATTGTGCACTCTGTTGGTAAAACTGACTGACTTGTGCAATATTTTGACCATCGGGTGGTGCTGTAGTGCAGTTGTGCTTTCTTAAATAGCTGTGGATAGCTGTAATGCAAAGTCATTGAGTCTTTTTGTTTATTGTTTATCTTTTATTGTTTATCTTTGTATTTTGTCTTGCACTAGTCATTAAAACTGGAAATTTGTTCTTGAAAATAGCTGTTGTGAGTTTGTGTATGGGGTCGTGTGTGTTCTGGACGAAGTTAGTGTTTTCTTAGGTGGTGGGTGGGAGGTGGTTGTTGGGTTGGGCCGGGGGGGGGGGGGGGGGGGGGGGGCGCCAGCAGGGGGTTTCGCCCGGGGAGTAAATCACTCTAGGATCGCCACTGCTTTTATGGCTGAGGACTACAGTTGACTTGCTAACTTTAGGACTGCAGTTGTCATGAACAGTTTTTCACTCAAGTTTCCATCAATGAAGAGTTATAATATCAACAAAAAAGACTTCATGTTAAAACTGTTAAAAATGTTATAGTCATGTTGTCTGTTATCACCCACATGAGGATGGGTTCCCTTTTGAGTCTGGTTCCTCTCGAGGTTTCTTCCTCATGTCGTCTGAGGGAGTTTTTCCTTGACACTGTCGCCACAGGCTTGTTCATTGGGGATAGATTAGGGATAAAATTAGCTCATGTTTAAAGTCATTAAAATTCTGTGAAGCTGCTTTGTGACATTGTTAAAAGCACTACAAAAATAAACTTGACTTGACCTGCTCCCCAGGCTGGATAAGAGTGTCTGCTAAATGCAATGAATGGAATGGAATGAATGGAATGGTTCTGTTCTTGGAGGGAGAGAGGGATGGATGGATGGTATACTCTCTCTCCCCTGTCAGCCATAGCAACACTAGGCAATCTGTGAGCTCATGGATGCAGAGGGGGTAGATAGCACTTTCCTCTGAATGAGTTTCACCAGTGGTTCGAATAGATGAAGTCAGCTGGCTTTGCATGTCTTCAAGGAAGCATGTGATCGCCTTCACCCTCATAGCTGTCACATTATATGGGAAACTTGATTGAAGGATGGGAATTGGTTGAGATTAAATTAGGCAGAATATCAAAGTCAAGCCAAAGTCCCATCCACGCCAGAATCTGGTCTTCCCAGGTAGTCTCCTGTCCCACTACTAACCAGCACTTTGAGGCATATGGGTGCAGCACCGATCTCCATTTCTACAGCCTTCAGCCTCTCGCCTATTATATAGCTAGGGTTACAGTGGGGGGCTGGTCCTCTGGTAACCGCGAGAGTTTGACTTCACACTCGCATCCGTATTGCAGCATGCCTTGCCAGATGGCAGTAGGTTCCATTTTTATGATGGTCTTTGGTATGACCCGACCACAAGTAGAACTTACGATCTCCTGGTCAAGAGGTGGACATGCTAACCATTAGGCCAACTCACGGTAGGCGGAATATCAGCACAAGAAAAAAACTAGACCAAAAAAAAACCCCTCCGCCAAACCATATATTCAGATTTGCATCAAAATCTAATCAACCGTTCCTTGGCTCATGGCTCACCATTCCTCAAAATTTTATCAAAATCTGTTCACTACGTTTTGAGTTACATTGGAAACAGACAAATAAACCAACCAACAAACAGAGGAGAAAACATAACCTCTTCCAACACAGTTGGTGGAGGTAAAAATAAAAATGGTTGTATTCCAATTCCAGAGAAAGACACTGTGCCTACCTTGACTTTTTAACCTCATCTACTGACAATTAAAAGCATCATTACAGGCAAACTGTAAAGAATTAAAAGTTTACACAAAGAAATGAGTTCTCATTTGACTATCAGCATCATCCACCAGTCCACAAAAATCACTTACAGCATTTAAACCTAAACCCCGGCCTCTTCATTGTCTTTTCACTCTACTGTTCTCTGTTGTAACATCCGCAGGGAAATAATTACTCAGATTCTTGCGATGAATTAATTCCTTTAAATAAATATGGAGGTGATTATAGAAAATCGTGCACACTGATTGGTCGAGAAATTTGGACTTTTTCTCGATAATCACCTCGAATGACTCGCAAAATGGCGGCCAATCGCTTTGTCACCGTAAGTGAGGAAGAATTACAAATTATGAAAGAAAATGCAGTTTCTAAAAGAACTAAAGATGCTACGAAGTTTGGTCTAAAACTATTCAAAGATAAGGTGGAATTGTGTTTTATTTTATTGATTTCAAAACAAAGGATTTTATGTGAGTTGGTGTAGATAAGTGAGACAAGTCTGTGCCGCGATCTTATGACATTTGCATGCTGCTTTTGAAGTGTGGAATAATTTATTTTTAAAATAAGCACCTGTGTATTTACAGTGGTGCTTGAAAGTTTGTGAACCCTTTAGAATTTTCTATATTTCGGCATAAATATGACCTAAAACATCATCAGATTTTCACACAAGTCCTAAAAGTAGATAAAGAGAACCCAGTTTTACAAATGAGATAAAAAAAATATTATACTTGGTCATATATTTATTGAGGAAAATGATCTAATATTACGTATCTGTGAGTGGCAAAAGTATGTGAACCTCTAGGATTAGCAGTTAATTTGAAGGTGAAATTAGAGTCAGGTGTTTTCAATCAATGGGATGACAATCAGGTGCGAGTGGGCACCCTGTTTTATTTAAAGAACAGGGATCTATCAAAGTCTGATCTTCACAACACATGTTTGTGGAAGTGTATAATGGCACTAACAAAGGAGATTTCTGAGGACCTCAGAAAAAGCGTTGTTGATGCTCATCAGGCTGGAAAAGGTTACAAAACCCTCTCTAAAGAGTTTGGACTCCACCAATCCACAGTAAGACAGATTGTTTACAAATGGAGGAAATTCAAGACCATTGTTGCTCTCACCAGGAGTGGTCGACCAACAAAGATCACTCCAAGAGCAAGGCATATAATAGTTGGTGAGGTCACAAAGGACCCCAGGGTAACTTCTAAGCAACTGAAGGCCTCTCTCACATTGGCTAATGTTAATGTTCATGAGTCCACCATCAGAAGAACACTGAACAACAATGGTGTGCATGGCAGGGTTGCAAGGAGAAAGCCACTGCTCTCCAAAAAGAACATTGCTGCTCATCTGCACTTTGCTAAAGATCATGTGGACAAGCCAGAAGGCTATTGGAAAAATGTTTTGTGGATGGATGAGACCAAAATAGAACTTTTTGGTTTAAATGAGAAGCGTTATGTTTGGAGAAAGGAAAACTCTGCATTCCAGCATAAGAACCTTATCCCATCTGTGAAACATGGTGGTGGTAGTATCATGGTTTGGGCCTGTTTTGCTGCATCTGGGCCAGGACGGCTTGCCATCATTGATGGAACAATGAATTCTGAATTATACCAGCGAATTCTAGAGGAAAATGTCAGAACATCTGTCCATGAACTGAATCTCAAGAGAAGGTGGGTCATGCAGCAAGACAACAACCCTAAGCACACAAGTTGTTCTACCAAAGAATGGTTAAAGAAGAATAAAGTTCATGTTTTGGAATGGCCAAGTCAAAGTCCTGACTCCAATGGAAATGTTGTGGAAGGACCTGAAGCGAGCAGTTCATGTGAGGAAACCCACCAACATCCCAGAGTTGAAGCTGTTCTGTACGGGGGAACGGGCTAAAATTCCTCCAAAGTGGGTGTGCAGGACTGATCAACAGTTACCGCAAATGTTTAGTTGCAGTTATTGCTGCACAAGGGGGTCACACCAGATACTGAAAGCAAAGGTTCACATACTTTTGCCCCTCACAGATATGTAATCTTGGATCATTTTCCTCAATAAATAAATGACCAAGTATAATATTTTTGTCTCATTTGTTTAACTGGGTTCTCTTTATCTACTTTTAGCACTTGTGTGAAAATCTGATGATGTTTTAGGTCATATTTATGCAGAAATATAGAAAATTCTAAAGGGTTCACAAACTTTCAAGCACCACTGTATACTAAACCAATGATCCGTCTCAGGCTCAGTGAATATCGGTGAATAATAGAGTGCTCCGAGATGATGCTAAAAATAGTAACCATGCGGTCGGCGCGGCCATCTTGGAAGTCAGTCGCTCCAGAGCGCGCATAGAGTACACATCATAGAGTAAACATTCACCGATTCGTTTCCGCGTTAGAGGGCTTAGAAGCTTTGATTTTTTTAAGAATTTAGACATCTGAAGTGATGGACTACTGTGATAGTTTGGATAAGCAGGCACGGGAGCGTTATGCTGAGAAGGTACGTTTCATTGGGAATGTAGATCCATACACTGTTAGTGAGAAGGAATGGAAAGCTGACCCCAGCTTGTTGCCACATAATTATTATCAATTATTTTAGTCAGTGAATAAAATGTAGGCCTAGTATGTAACTTGTACTAACAGCATGTGTACATAAACATTACTAGGCCTAGATCTTAAATGCCATTTGATGCAACAATGCACTGCAGTAGACATAAGCTACCGAATGTGACAAATATATCCATTAATCATTGCTGAAAGTACATAGAAAAGATAATAGTTTGTATCACATTTATTTTAGTAACTATGAAATTCAAGACAATTTAACCTTCATGTCACAAAGTGATCAGAACAAATCCGGATACAGTCTAGTCCTAAATTTGATCGGTTGATGGCAGCCAGCCACTGTCGTCTCCTCCGCTCGCTTTTCTCCTGTGCTGCAATTCCCGGGTTAGTCACGACTTTAGGGAGTCTGTGGAAGCTTTTGCCACCCTTTTCCCCCCGGCTACTACAGCCAACAATGACACACGTATTCGGCATTTTGCATCGCTGAGCAACAACAATGCACTGACACAGCGACGTTTGACTTCCAATATGGCCGCCGGTGGGTTCACGCTGATCTCGAAGCACTCTATAACGGAGACAAAGTCTCGGCTATTATTCACCAATATTCACTGAGCCTGAGGCGAATAATTCTTAATTATTATGTCATTTAAATATGTTGATACCTGATTACAAACTGAATTATATTTGCTTCACTCCGTCACACAGCTATCCAACAACATAATCAAAGCATGACATTCACTGTATGAGGAAATGCCACTCAGCTAGCAGCTAGCATTTTTTTTTTTTACCCCTCTGTCTGCTTTCCAGAATTCAGCCACGGTGACATTTGACTTTACTGCATAAATCATTTACTTTTTATAAACCATTATCAATAAGCTACTTCCTTCAGTGCGCCTCAGCTATGTTAACAACACTATTATCCTGATTACACTCGCTGGAGTGGCTACTGTTTGTGCTGTCAAATGACCAGTTTTTAAAGCTGATTCATTTCTCCTTTCCCACACCACAGCAATCTGAGACCTGGAAGCAATTTATCACCACTGAAAGCTCAGGCAGTGAAGCAGATGCTTCAGCTTATATGGCCTCTAAATTCGTGGGAGCAAATTAATCGACAATGTTGCTAAATTGCACATCACGCTCAGAGGGACCTCTTGTTCTATGGCTCGTCGCTCAGCCATGCGTGTAAAGTGGAAAAGTATGCAAATGACCATAAATCATTCTGCTTAGAGAGACGGCAGCTCTTCACTCTGTCATCTCATAGACCTGGAGGCTTGCCACAGGCATGCGCGTGTGTGTGTGTGTGTGTGTGTGTGTGTGTGTGTGTGTGTGTGTGTGTGTGTGTGTGTGTGTGCACGCAAGAGTGTGTGATGAAGATATATTGACCTTGACAGATGTGTAGTAGTTTGATTTTGTGGCTTAAAGACTTGTAGTTTTCTAGAACATTCATTTCTCTTCAGAAAATATTATTGCATACAGGCTGCTAGCTGGAACACACACACTACTGTTTATCCTAGTGACATCATGACATTCCTCAGGAGCCGGTTATAAAATGATCAGCGATCTGAACGCTTTGGAGTGAAAAATACTCAGGCTTTTAGCAGGAAATGCTGCTCAACATCAATGCATGTACTGATTTGCATTATTCGGAGGAGGAAGGATTGACTTTGCAAACTTTTACTACAGATATATTTAACAGTTATTCCACAAAATCGAGTCAAACATGAGCTGATAGCCAACGAGGCACGTAGCACCGAGTTGGCTATAAGCCATGTATGACGAGGTTGAGTGGAATAACAGTTTTATTCTATCCACATTCACTGGATTTTGAGAAACAGATGGTTTTTATTTTAATTTTTTGCAAATTCGATAAATACAAAACATCAAAATCATTTCCACTTAGAATGCAAAGAAACTGGCAAAATGACAGTAGCAATTTGTGAAAATTGCTGTAATAATAATTCTTGAAAAACTTTTTAAAAATATACGTTCTTACCATCAAATACTTTCATTCCATATTTTGGGGGGTTTTGTTTTTGAGTAGAGTTTTTATTTCATCCTCAGTTGGTTCAGCAACATGCTCCGCCATTTTGTTTTTCTCTACTCACAGTATATAAGCTGATAGTCAAAACAATTCATTGATTTCCTCATGTGTGACATATTTAACAGTTATTCCCCCAAATCGAGTCGTACATGAGCTGATGGCCAATGAGGCGCATACAGTAGCACCAGGCTGTCTATAAGCCATGTATGAGGAGAGTGAGTGGAATAACTGTTTTATTCTATCCACATTCACTGGATTTTGAGAAACAGAGCATTTTTATTTTTTGCAAATTCGATAAATAAAAACTTTATACAACATATCCAACAAAATCATTTCTGCTTAGGCGGACTTCTTAAAAACCTATCGATGGCTACACAAATTGACTTTAATGTTTTTTTTTGTAGAAAGTGCCGTCTTGCTGTCGTGTTGAGGTATAGAATAACTTGAGACATTTATTTAATTCTTCCTTAGACATTTCAGTTCTGTAATTTTCAAACTTCTTTGATCTTTTGAACCAGTCTAAAAAAAATTCAACAAATTTTAATGCTTAAAGATGAAGAATGTAAACAAACCGACAAAATGACAGGAGCTATTTGTGAAAATTGCTATAATAATTCTTGAAAAAATTAAAAAGATATGTTCTTACCATCAAATACTTTCATTCTATGTTTTGTTTCCGAGTAGAGTTTTTATTTCATCCTCGGTCGGTTCAGCAACATGCTCCACCATTTTGTTTTTCTCTACTCACGGTATATGAGCTGATAGCCTAGTAGAAGAGTAGCCAATCAGAGTGTGCAATTGCTCAGATCCAGTGAATGTGGATAGAATAATTTGATTTAGTCAGGGTTTGATAAATTCATATTTTTGTCCATGTGTTTATTACAGCTCAAACTTACATAATTTCTTCCTAAATGAGGTTTGAAAAAACCCTTTTGCTTCTTTTATCTTCCAAGTATTCAACATAGGGATGCAGTCGTTTATGCTGATGTGCTATTATTACAGTAGGCAGGTGATTAATCCCTAATGATTTCATTAAGTTCAGAGACTTTACAACCGGAAGGTTGTCCAAACCTTAGTATGCATCACATTTATTGTTATTATTCTTTTCCTTCTATTTTACTGAAGTTAATCAAATTGTCAACGGAACGGTGGCGTAGTGGTTAGCACTGTCGCTTCACAGCAAGAAAGTTCTGGGTTCAAGCCCAGTGGCCAATGTGGGCCTTCCTGTGTGGAGTTTGCATGTTCTCCCTGTGTCTGCGTGAGTTTCATCCGGGTGCTCCGGTTTCCTCCAAAGCCCAAAGACATGCAGATTAGGCTCACTGGCTACTCTAAACTGTCCATTGATCAAGCTTTGTCAGGGATGGGCTCTGCCAAGTTTAAATGCCTTCATCAGTGATGGCCCTTTCCAGCTAGGGGATGAAGAAGAATAATCAAATTGTAAGCAACTCTGCTTTAACATTTGCTCAAAATGTTGTGTGAATCTGAAAATGCTTTTTATTTCAAAAATTGATATATAACTTGTAGTTATTGCCCGTGAACCTGATTTCCTCTGAATGGTGCTCTTCACAGGGGCTCTGTTGGCCACTGTGTTGTGTCAAAATGATGTAAATCACTCCTGCGTCTTCTCAGTGATGTAGACTTGGCCCTAGCGGAAGTCTCTGGTTAGGATCGCTGATTGTGAGGTCCCGTACAGTCAAAACTCTCAGCCGAGTGGGGGAGGGGATTCCCTGCTGAGGCTGTGCACAGTGTGTTAACATGAGCACATAGCCTATGGGAAATGAATAGTGTGTTGGATTAGCACTAATCCCATGCTTTGGAAAATCAAAAATGTTGTCTTGGGCCCCTCTGGGGTGTCACCAATCCATGTGCAAAGTATGGAGTATATGTGTCCAGCCGTGTCGATTTGCATAGGCAGAGACAGACAGAGAGACAAACAGAGAAGCAGGCAGCCTTCCTTTAGTAGTATAGATTTGGTTAGGGGTGCTCAAACTTTTGCATACTGGTGTATACTATCTACTTTCAAACTTTATTCAATTGTACCCATGTAAAACAGTTTAGAGATGAACCAAAAGACTGGATTTGTGATAATTTACAAATGCAGTTTGGAAACATGATGCTTTGTGCGTTCTTTATTTGTTAGCTACTCTATAGTGCCAATACTAACTAAAGAAGTTGAATTTAAACACCAAACATGCCTTGGCTGATCATGTGAGGTAGGATAAGCATTTCTTTCTTTCTTTTTTTGTTCATTTGTTTAAACTATTACTTGAATCCACACACAACCTCCATATATGGTAGATGACGCAACCAGGTGATCAAAATGTGCTACGTCATGAGCGTCCGCCATGATGGTGGATATACAAAGCAACTAGTGCCGCTTTTCCACTACAAACGCGGCTGAGTCGGGCTGAGCCGTGCCGTGCTGAGTCGAGCTGAGCGGGGCTGTTGGAGTTGCATTTCGACTACAACCGCGCTGAACCGTGCTGGCTGGAAGTGGGTGGACACATTGGGTGGAGTTAGCGAAAGTGGGTGGACGTCAGGTGATGTCGTTAAGCAGCGCAAACAGTGACATCAGTGAGCTTCTAAGCAGTAGTCTCACGACCCGAATAGTAAACAATAAACATGGAGGACATGAAGTCGTTAGTGTTGCTGGTCTTGGTGCTGTGGCTTGTTGTCACCGACAACGCGGACAGATACTGGCAAGAGCGTATAGATGAGGCGAGGCGCATAAGGCTTCAGAAATTCTCGTAATTCGTAATTCTTCTCCTTCCGGGTTTGCGGTGTTTACAGATCCCAGCGCGCTCGCGGGGCGTGTGTGGGCATGTGAGGACACTCCTCCTCACCAATCAGTGCACAGGGGAGTGTCTGCTCACGCCCCCAGCCTCACTCGGCTCGCTTTGGCTCGCTTCAGCCCTACTCCAAAACGGTGCGAGTTTTAGGGGCTAAGCAGGGCTGAAGCGAGCTGAGTCGTGCTGGTTTTTGGTAGTCGAAACACGAGCCGTGTCGGGCTGAAGTGAGCTGAAGCGAGCTGAAGTGAGCTGAAAAAGGGTAGTGGAAAAGGGCCATAAGATGACAGCCACTTAAAGCGTGTCTGTACACAATGCTGAATTTTCTCAGTATTACCACGATTTGAACGGTCCAGTGAAGATAGATATGTGTGGTTTTGACCCATATTATTTAAAAAAATTCAGACTTTTTTGAAGATAAGACACTTCTGCCGACCATCGAGTACCCAGATATTGCATTCTATCTGGTTCAGCTGCCGAAGAATCAAGTCTGACCTTGGACAAAACATATCCCATTTTCTGAGTGGGAGCCCAGTCTGGATTGTTTCTATCATATAATTTTGCTGGCGCTCCTAGAAGCGAAATGGTAATACACGTGTTAAAATTATAACAACAACCAAGTGAACCACGACAAGAGAGAACGCTCATTTTATAGCAAAATTCTAGCAACACGAGATAAAATTCTTCCATGATATTACTGAGAAAGCTTTTGAATCTCACCCGAGATAAAATGATCACTGCAAACACGAGCTGTTTTGGTTTTAGCCTCTGTTAGATCAGCCCTGCCGATGTTGTTCAGCCGTGCTTATCTCCTCTCCGTACTAAGCCTCAGAGTTTCCTCGCCCTCTTTCCGAATCACGGACGGAATTCTAAAAAATCGGAATGTGCCACGGTCACGAGTGCTGTTGTGACCACAACCATATACAGCACAAAGATATGGCAGAGCTAAAAGAACGATTAAAGCAATGGAAAAACAAAGAGAGTTGCGCACACGTGACTATGTTTTGTATAGAATGTTGCTTGACCCCACATTTGTATCTCCACCAACATGGCCGACATCCAGGTTTCTATTTTGCTTTGACATGACTTGCGAGTCAAGGATGGGGTCCCTTTCCTGTTGAGTTACCAGAAAACAATACAGCTACTGCAGCTCTGTGACGCATGAGGAGCAGATGGAGGAACATGGCATCTCTCTGTCATCATCACACAGTGCAACATAACTGCAGGGAAAAGCACATGCTAATTTACACAGGCTAATTATCCTCTCCAGTGAGCAAATCATTACACTGGAAATCAGGCTGTTTGTGTCAGAAAGAATTCTTTTGTGTATTATTTCTATCTCTCTCTAAATGTGTGAAGAGACTTAATGTCATTTCTGAAACCGCAAAAGAAATGAAAACATTACACAAGCATAGACAATTTAAAAAACAATTTTTTAAAACAAATGCAAAAAGCTAAAGTAATGAGAGAGTTGTGGGCCGGTAATGATGGCGTACACACAGCCTTTATATCATGTTACGGAAATTAATAACAGATTTCATATCATTGCGCATTAAAACCTCAGCTGAATGATATCCTCTGGTATCATGGGTACTGAAACAGTTTCTTATACACAATGAAAGAGAGAAAATGAAGAGGGAGAAATAGAAAAAAAGGAAAAGAAAGTTAGGAAACAAGAGAGGAGTAGGCATACGGTATGAGCTACTATGATGAACACATAGCGAATAAAAACAGAGGAAGCAAAGGTTAGAGCTAGGAAAGAACGAGAGACAGAGAATTGAATTAAAGGTGGGGAGAAAAGATATGAATGGGGTGACGTAGGGAGAGGGAATGAGGGCAAATGAGAGACAGAGCAAGGTGTAGAGGATGAGGTTCTCTCTTGGGTCCACTGCTTTTTTCTTTATATATGTTACCTCTGGGTGATATTATTTGTAAACATATTAGTTTCCACTGTTATGCTGATGACACACAGTTGTATGTTTCTGTAAAACCTGATGAGAGACACCAGCTTAATAGAATTGAGGAATGTGTAAAGGACATTAGACACTGGATGCTTATTAATTTCCTTCTGCTTAACTCTGACAAGACTGAAGTACTCGTACTCGGACCACAAGCAGCTAGAAGTAAGTTTTCTGATTACACAGTCACTCTGGATGGCCTTTCGGTTTCTTCATGTGCAGCAGTAAAAGACCTCGGCGTGATTACTGACCCCAGTCTTTCATTTGAAACTCATATCGACAATATTACCCGGATAGCTTTCTTTCATCTCAGAAATATTGCTGAGATAAGAAATTTAATGTCACTACATGATGCAGAAAAACTAGTTCATGCTTTCGTTACCTCCAGGTTGGATTATTGTAATGCCTTACTGTCTGGATGTTTCAATAAGTGCTGTCTTATCCACACTGCATTGGCTCCCAATCAAATTTCGTATTGATTATAAAATACTACTATTGACTTTTAAAGGACTGAATGGTCTCGCACCACAGTACCTGAGCGAACTTCTGGTCCTTTATGACCCGCCACACCTACTTAGATCAAAAGGTGCAGGCTATCTGCTGGTACCTCATGTAGTGAAGGCTACATCAGGGGGCGGAGCCTTTTCTTACAAAGCCCTACAGTTATGGAACAGACTTCCAAGTAGTGTTCGGGAATCAGACACAGTCTCAGGGTTTAAGTCTCAGCTGAAAACATATCTGTTTAGTCAAGCCTTTTGTTAATGGTGTTTATGAGGTAAAGGTGTAGATCTGGAGGATCCTCAGACATAGAGTGTTTTGGTAAACTGGGATGTATGGATGCTGTCAGTCCCCCACTCGCTTGCTCACTTGAGTTTGTTGACGGTGTAGTGGCTGCTGCTTTATGTCCCGGGGCTCCCTCATGCCTGTGTTACCTTCTGGCTCTCCCCTTTTAGTTATGCTGTCATAGTTAGTTTTGCCGGAGTCCCTGCTTGCACTCAGCGCAAAATGTATACTGTTTCTACTTGTTCAGGTGACATTGGGCATACCTAACAACCTGTGTTTTCTCTCCCCTCCCCCCATCTGTCCCTCTGAGTTACATGTCAATCCTGAGATCGAGATGCTGACCTCTTCTGCTCCTCAGACCTGCCTGATCCATCCTGGTGCCCTACGTCTGGTTGGAGTCTCATCACATCGCTCCTGTGGAGGACGGCCCCATATGGACAGTTGAAAGTCACACTTGGAGGACGCTCTGGACAATTACAGTAATGCTTTTATGCCTGAGGACTACAGTTGACTTGCTAACTTTAGGACTGCAGTTGTCATGGACAGTTTTGAACTCAAGTTTCCATCAATTGAAGAGTTATAACATCAACGAAACTGACTTCTTGTTAAAACTGTTAATGTTATAATCATGTTGTCTGTTGTTGCCCAAATGAGGATGGGTTCCCTTTTGAGTCTGGTTCCTCTCGAGGTTTCTTCCTCGTGTCGTCTGAGGGAGTTTTTCCTTGCCACCGCCGCCACAGGTTTGCTCATTGGGGATAGATTAGGGATAAAATTAGCTCATGTTTAAAGTCATTCAAATTCTTTAAAGCTGCTTTGTGACAACATCCATTGTTAAAATCGCTGTAGAAATAAAATTGACTTGACTTGAGGATGAGACACAAAGATGGTGAGGTAGATGGAAGAACAAAGTGAAAAAGAGCGAAGGGAGAGAAACAAAGACAGAGGAAAGATGGGATGAAAGAGATGAATTGAGCAATGAAGAGAAAACTGGGGAAGGTGGGAAAAATGAGTGAGAGAGAGAATAGAGAGAATATAACAGATACAGAGAAGTGAAAAGAAAAGCAGATAGAGGGAAGGAAGAGAGAGAAACAGATAGAGAAGGAGTGGGATGAGTAAAGGGAAAGAGAGATGTTGAAAAAGGATGCTTGAAAATCAAGCTGAGAGAGAGATAGAGTGGGATTTGTGAAGGAAGAGAGAGAGACGCATGTCAGATTAAAGATTCAACCCTGCATCTCCCTGCCAATGACTTTGAAGATAAAACCGCAAGATAACCCACTGACAGGAGCAAACTCTCCGCAAACATTGACTGTGAACTGTGATCATCCTGGATTTATGATCTCATCTCATCTCATCTCATCTCATCTCATCTCATTATCTCTAGCCGCTTTATCCTGTTCTACAGGGTCGCAGGCAAGCTGGAGCCTATCCCAGCTGACTACGGGCGAAAGGCGGGGTACACCCTGGACAAGTCGCCAGGACATCACAGGGCTGACACATAAACACAGACAACCATTCACACTCACATTCACACCTATGGTCAATTTAGAGTCACCAGTTAACCTAACCTGCATGTCTTTGGACTGTGGGGGAAACCGGAGCACCCGGAGGAAACCCACGCGGACACGGGGAGAACATGCAAACTCCGCACAGAAAGGCCCTCGCCGGCCACGGGGCTCGAACTCGGAACTTCTTGCTGTGAGGCAACAGTGCTAACCACTACACCACCATGCCGCCCGGATTTATGATCAAATTAAAAAAAAAAAAAAGCCTTAGTGAGACTGGAGCTCATACCAGCCACTGTTGTTGCGTGTGAGTTTGAATTCCGATCAATCCTGTAGGAGGAGTAGTGATTTGTGTGAAATTGCATATGACCCCTGTGTAGCTGCATCCAGAGCAGGTGGTGCCACCTGGTGAACAATTCTTGTTGGAATATGTCTTTAGAGTCTTCTGGGCGAGTTTCAGTGAAAACGTCCCAGCAGTTTACGAAGAGTAGTGTTTAATGTTGATGAGGCACCAAAAAATTTCAAATGCCCATAAAATCATAAATATGACAGGTGGCACCACCATCTTGACAATTTTTATACATACCAACCTGGGGGACATTCCATATGAGTTTGATCAAAATCTGATCACGCCTGTGGGAGGAGTAGCGATTTGTGTGAAATTGCATATGACCCCTGTGTAGCTGCATCCATGGCAGGTGGCGCCACCTGATGAACAATTCTTGTTGGAATATGTCTTTAGAGTCTTCTGGGTGAGTTTCAGTGAAAATGTCTGAGCATTTTACGAAGAGTAGTGTTTAATGTGATGTGGCACCCAAAATTTTCAAACGCCCATAAAGTTGTAAATATGACAGGCGGCGCCACCATCTTGACAATTTTTATGCACACCCACCTGGAGAACATTGTGTGCAAGTTTGATCAAAATCTGATCAATTCTGTAGGAGGAGTAGCGATTTTTATAAATTGTGGACGGATGGATGATGACGATGGACAGATGATGCGTGATCGTATAAGCTCGTCTGGCCTGGTCTATGGCCGGATGAGCTAATGACCCTTGATAAGCTGTCCAACTGAACAGGGGTGGGTTTCCCAAAGCCTCTTAACCCTAAGAGCATCTTAACTAAGAGACAGAGTGTTCATTGTGCTGCTTGCGCTACCATTTAATGATTATCTTTGTGCTGCGATGCTTTTGGGAAACTCAGGCCAGATCTGTGAGCTTATAAACAGACACAGGTCCCACCACACCTTCAAACGACATCGTACATCAAATCAAATCCATCCTCCATAAGCACATATGATAAAATATTGCGACTTCAGGATCACACAGAAACAGATCAGCTCTGCAGTGTGGCACAAACAGTGTGCCAAGTCTAGGGTCAGTGAAACTGTATGAAAATAGGGTTTTCACCATATTGCTTAGTCTCTGACTAGTGACTACATGCAGCACAGCATCATCACAGACCTGTAGATCAGTGCGTTATGACTCCAGAGACATTCGGCAAACTGTAATCATTGCGATTGTTTCAGCTCAGGAAGAAAGCTGCTCTTTTCAAGCCTTATTTAGCTTCATCAGGGACAAGCTCTGTGTCTGAATTGGAGCCCATCCAGAAGCCAAGCAACCTTAAAGCCTGGCTGGAGGAAAACGCCAAATACGGACGGGAGAATTTTCTGTGCGGCTGGGATGGTGCCATCCTTGGAGACCTTACGTCAAGGAATAGTGCAAGATTTATTCCTAAATATAATTGTTGGAGACATCAGTCGCTCTGTGCTTTCCCTTTGGGTTCATACTCCCAGAAAGAACTGACAAGATGCATTCATGGGAATTTAACACATAGACACAGAAATTAACAAAGGCTTCATATTTAAAAATAGCAAACACATTCAACGATCCTGATACACATTGGTTGCATCAAATACAAGTTCAGAATGAGCTGCAGATTCGGAGCTAGTCTGGTTCTGGAGAAACGAAGAGCACTGATTTAACTTTGAGCTTTAATTAAAACACAATCCACCCTGTGAAACTTTATCTATAATAAGAACATGACAGTAGAGAAGTTTGTTTTTATGTAACTCACCGGCCACTTTATTAGGAACACCCATCCACCTGCTGTTTGATGCAGTTCTCTAATCAGCCAATCCCTTGACAGCAGCACGATGCATAAAATGAATGCAGATACAAATCAAGAGCTTCAGTTAATGTTCACAATGTTCAAACATCAGAATGGGAAAAATTGTGATCTCAAAGTGTGACTTTCTTTCACTGTGGCATGGGTGTTGGTGGTTTGAGACAGATGGGCTGCTGGTTTGAGTATTTCAAAAACTGCTGATCTCCTGGGATTTTCACACATAACAGTCTCTAGAGTTTACACAGAATGGTGCAAAAAACAAAAACATTATTGAGTGAGGGACAGTTCTGTGGGTGGAAACAAACGCCTCGTTGATAAGAGAGGTCAGAGGAAAATGGCCAGATTGAGCAGTTCGAGCTGCCAGGAAGGATATAGGAACTCATATAATCACTCTTTACAACTGTGGTGAGCAGAAAAGCATCTCAGCACGCAACAGCAGAACAACACATTGGGTTCCGCTCCTGCAGCCAAGAACAGGGATCTTAGAATCAAGAACAAATTCCTATTAAAGTGGCCGGTGATTGTGTATTGAAATGAAATCTGAATCTGTATCCAGCCTCCATGAATAGATGAGAAGGGAATTGGAGTTGGTTTGTGATGGGAAAGGGAGTTAGAGAACTTTATTGGGGTGATGGAGTTAATATCCAAAGCCACATTCATATCACAAGCCTTACAGCTCACTGTCATTATGTGTCATTTGTGGGACTCGAGGGATAATGGAGAAGCCATGGCCTAATGGTTAGAGAAGCAGCTTTGGTACCAAAAGGCCATGGGTTTGATTCCCTGGACCAACAGGAATAGCTGAAGTGCCCCTACTGCTCCGGGTTAGTCCTGGGTATGACTTTAAACTGCAACCGGTGGTGAGTCTCAGGTCCGGGAGGACTTGAGTATTGGAGAAAGTGGAGTTACCCCTTAATCATCATTGCTCCTAGGTCCTCTCTGACCCAGAGTGGTAGCACCTGCCTGGGTTCCACCTATGGGTTAAATAGTACATCACCAATAAGGTGCTGGCAACAGGGTGCTTTTCGGTGTGATGTGGCAGATGAACTCAACAGGGTCAATTGCAGGCCACCAGATGGCATGCAGAAGAGCCATTCAAATGGCCAACGGATGTCATCACTCACTCGGCAAATCAGTTGTCAGTGCGGGACAACTTCCATACCCATCAGGTCTGTGGCACTTTTGTGCACCACTTGGCATCAGGTCTGGAGGTCCAGCACGAGACAACACGATAGGGGCACAACATCGTTTGTCTTACCTTACTGTGTAAGGCACTTCATGAGGAAATCATGGTCCATCTGCGTTTCTGCGCATCCTAATGAACCAGGTCATCATTGCTAATGATGGACAGCCACCACCACCAACTGCTCCGGGTATGTTGTATGTCGCTCTGGATAAGAGTGTCTGCTAAATGTCTGTAATCTAATTTGCATGAACTAGGAACTGAATCTTCTTTCAGCTGCTCCCGTTTGGGGTCGCCACAGCAGATCTGTTCCGCATATTTGATTTGACATAGGTTTTACACCAGATGCTCTTCCTGAAGCAACCCTCCCCAATCTATCTGGGCTTGGGACCGGCACTAAGTATCCATTGCCTTGTACAACCCCAGTGACTGGGTATTTTACCTAATCTGCATGTCTTTGGACTGTGGGGGAAACCAGAGCACCCAGAGGAAACCCACGCAGCACGGGGAGAATATGCAAACTTCACATAGAAAAGCCCCCGTTGGCTGTGATGCTCTAACCCAGAACCTTCTTGCTGTGAGGTGACAGTGCTAACCACTGTACCACCCTGGATTTGGAACTGAGTCACTTCTTAAATAAGCCACATGTGAACTTTTTTTTTTTTAATCAGTACCATCACCTGAACAAGCCATGTGACATGAACAACAAAGACATTTACAAGAAAATCCATTACTTTCGGAGCAAATGAATAAACATACAGCACAAGCCTTTATCACAGAGACGAGTTGCTTGTCAGCTATTCATAATCAGAGTGAAAAGGAGGGAAAAAAGGCCTGTTTTGTTGCCTGTTCGAGACACTTCTGCCAGTCCATTCTCAGTATGGTTGGTCACATGGTCATGTATTTGATGTATTTGAACAAAAGAATGAAACTGATGAAAGCAGCTTATGATTTGAAAATCCTTTTTTGCATTCACAGAGCACTGAAAATATCATTTCAGCCACTGTGTGATATGGCCGTTCGACAGATATCAGCTTAATTTGATCAGGTCATTTGAACACTTTTAATTATTAAATCACAGACCCACAAACATTCACCCACTCATCCATCAGTCTGTCCATCCATCCAGGCTTTTATACATCAATCCATAAACCGAGGTGCTAACAGAATGTGCTGTTTGTGTAAATTCTCTTGTCTCCCACACACTTCCTGTCTGACTCCCAAGAGGAATTAAGCCACTAATGTAATCTGCGAATGCTGTTATTACTCCATTGGCAAGAGCCCGGCTCAGATTAAAGTGTCATCATGAGTGCTAATTAGAGTCAAATACCTTCCACACAATGCCACCCTTCTTTTCCGAGCTGTGATTTACACAAGCCAAGGGATAAACGAATCCATGGTAGAAAGTGATAGCTCAAATAGGACTCGAGGTCCATTGTAATCGGAAAGACAATTAACAGCGGTACCTGTGTTCAGTTGTTTATTTACTGTGGCATAAATCGAACACAAGATTCCTTAATCTCCCTAATTAAAGATTACATAATGACGCTATGGACTATTTAAGCCTTAATGAGCAGTTCAACAAAAATCGCTTCTTCTCGGTCAATTCCTCGCCATTTTGGATTCTTTCTGGTAAATAGGTCGGTATTCCTAGGGTGGATATGTGCTTCAGTCAAATATCAGAAGATTCCTTTAATCACTGGAAAATCAGGTTATCAACAACAGAAAAAAAATCCAGTCAAATGTTGTGTCATATTATTTATCACAAGCAAAGATAATTGTTAATCTCATCAGAAGTTTTCAGCAAAGAGACAACCGAAAGATTATATTTAACAGTTATTCCATGAAATCGAGTCGTACATGAGCTGATAGCCAACGAGGCACGTAGCACCGAGTTGGCTATAATCCATGTACAACGAGATTGAGTAGAATAACTGTTTTACTCCATCTACATTCACATTCAGAGCATTTTTTTTTTTTGCAAATTTGATAAATAAAAATTTTATACAAAATGTCCGACAAAATAATTTCCACTTAGAATGTAAACAAACCTGTGAAATGACAGGAACAATTTGTGAAAAATGAGATAATAATAATAATAATAATAATAAAATTATCATCATCTCATCCGGCTGACAGGCGATGAGCTTATGCCATCATGTGTTGTCCGTCGTCCGTCCAGTGTCATCCACATTTCCTGAAATTCACTTCTTCTCCCTCAATTCTTCACCGATTTTGATTCTTTCTGGCATGAAGGTAGGGGTACCTAGGGTGCATATAACTTCTACCCAGAATTGCTTAATTACAATTATTAATGAAGTTATGGACTAATTAAGCCTTAATGAGCAGTTCAACAAAAATCGCTTCTTCTCAGTCAATTCCTCGCCGTTTTGGATTCTTTCTGGTAAATGGGTCGGTATTCCTAGGGTGGATATCACTTCTATATATTGCTTGTATATAGTGTATATAGCTCACAACATTTATTGCGCAAGGTGGCCCACTTTAGATCGTTCCTTCGGGACTAGACGGCGCCGGAGTGAGCTACACCGTCACTGACTGTCTCGTTGAAAAATAAAAAAAGATACGTTCTTACCATCAAATACTTTTATTCCATATTTTGTTGCTTTTTTTGTATTTTGGGGGGGGGTTGTTTTTGAGTAGAGTTTTTATTTCGTCCTCGGTTGGTTCAGGAACACACGCCGCCATTTTGTTTTTCTCTACTCGCAGTATATGAGCTGATATCCTAGTAGTAGAGTAGCCAATCAGAGCGTGCGATTGCTCATATCCAGTGAATGTGGATAGAATAAGTATAATTATTTACAAAGGAATGGGCTGCTTCAAGAATTTTAAATGATTCATTTTAACCAGTGTGTTTAAAGCTTCAAGGTAATTAGACTTAGTGTAGATATGAAGGTTAAAGTGGGGAGCTAATAAATTACCCAATAAACACACGTACGGTATCTCTCCTGTCGCTCCATGTAGGAAGCTCAGATGATCACATTATTGTTTAAGTTGATAATTACATTAATGGCTGGGTTTCTGATTAAAAGTAAGCCTCAGTTGCATTCTTTTTTTTTTAAGTTTTATTATAAGGATGGTTTCCATATACTCTTCTGTTTTCAGACATGGTTATGCAATAAGTGTTATCTAAAAGGCTTTTAATAAAGGTATTTAATGTATTAAAGCAGTGTGATATTCAGCTGAAACCTGGGAATTCAAAAAAGGACAGGTTTTAAAATTGGATCTGTGAAAATGTAATGAGAATAATAATCAGACAAGATTAGTTTCTGTATGAATGCATTTGAACGTTGGTAACCACTTGACAGCTCCAGGATCCCTGAGCTCAGGTTATTGTCTGTGCACTTTCGGTGCATTTCCTCCAGGTTGTCTGGTTTCCTCATACCTACCAAAAAGATGCCAGGATACCAGGAATGGTTCAGAGAAATTGCTCCTAGTTAAAATGTGTCAGATTCTTGCTTCATTCTCAAAGTTCCCAAGATAAGTTCTGAATCCCTGACCAGCACTTACTGAAAGTGAGTGAATGAATGAATGAATGCAGTTAGTAAGCTATAAATGACACTACACAAGCCTCAACATGATAAGAAGGCCAAGAATATTCACCACTAACTTTCTGATTTGCATTTCTATGAAAGCAACAGCCTGTGATCAGGACAGAGCAGAATGTTCTTTTCCTGGGGCTGAATCTGACTTTAATTAGAATGAACTCTAATAAAATGTGATCATAAAAGGCATGTACAGTTCCATGGTGAAATGGATGCTGTCCATAAGACGTGTTTAAAAGTCCTGAACCCCAGAGATTTGTTACAGTGTTCGCAATTTGGGCCAGGTTAAGTTCAAGTCCGTTTTCACCATAAAAGGTAACGTTCATTTACCAGTGTAAAGGTTGGAGCAGGACGACTGACTCCAACCACACTTCAGACCCTAATCACAGCCTGTTTGAGTTACATCAGCTTTCTGAAAGGATATCGGCGCCAGACCTTTCTGACCAATTCCTGTTAATCACTCCAGGAACCGAAGGATAAAATTGCCCAAAATTGAATAGGTCATGTCATGATATTATGGTTATCACATAATTGAGTTCCTTTCAGGTGACTCTGGTGCCCCAGTAATGCTGTCAGTGTTGTCTAGAAAAAGGAAAACAGGTACCAGCTCACCCAGGTCTTTACTTCCAGACTGTGTGACAGTTTGTTTTTCCACACTATCAGTGCATTCCTGCCTTCCAGAAATGAATAAATGAGGCCAAAAGACCCCCCAAAGCCGTCACCAATATTCACACCAGTATTATTATTCCATTTTGTACCACAGCACTGTTAAATTCTTCATTCTGATTGGTCAGAAAGTCTTGATGAATGTTCTATAACAGTAGCTCTGACAACAGTATTAATGTTAATATTTAATTAATTTTTTATTCAAAGGTTTATTTTAATGTGCTCATTTATTTCTAATGCCAAGTATGTTTGTCAGTTGAGTCTCCAGTATTAGCACTTCGTAACAATCAGAGGTAATATCTTACAACAAGAAATCATTATTTCTAACCTTGTCTAATATAGTCTTGACTATATTTCCTCTTCATTTTGTAACATACTTAGTAAATGAAAAGATGAGTTTCTTGGAAACAGTGGCAAACTGTTACTATTAAAACTGGGACTTCAGCTCAGCTAAAACTTAGCCAGACAAGAAGGCAACAGGGCAAAGGATTTTGTAAGGGATTGGTGGCAGGCTGCCAGGTCACTCCATTGTGTGTCACTCTCGAAGTTGATTTTAAAAGTAACTCAGTAAATTACACAGGGAAATGAATACTTAAGTCTGAGTGGAAAATACTGTAGCGAGCGTGCAGCGTGGAAGAAGAGTCTGGAGACAGAAATCTTAGTTTCTCAGTCGTTAGCCTGTGCTACTTGCTCTCGATAGCACTGGCTTGACCACTTTATTAGCATTTGCTAACACGACTGATGAACACTACACCGGCTGGAAGGTGATTTCACTGCTGCACTGACGGCGCCAACTCACAGTTAAACTCGCGTTGGCCTTCGATAAGGCCTGGGGCGATAAATTTTTGGTCCCTCCCACTATAAATCAAAATCTGATTGGTTAATTCATCTGTCACTTTCTGCATAAACATACACTGCCATGGCCTTCTGTCCCAACAATGAAGTCCTAACCAATGAGTGAGCAGCTCTAAAGTCTTCTCAGCCTAGACACAACAAACAAAACAATATCATTAGATAACTGTATTTTAATGTTTTCAGGACAGTAACCCTTTCATTTCTGAAGTAAATTTGAGGCCAAATTAGAATCAGAAGACAATAATTATCATGAAATTATGAAATCTCATCTCATCTCATCATCTCTAGCCGCTTTATCCTGTTCTACAGGGTCGCAGGCAAGCTGGAGCCTATCCCAGCTGACTACGGGTGAAAGGCGGGGTACACCCTGGACAAGTCTCCAGGTCATCACAGGGCTGACACATAGACACAGACAACCATTCACACTCACATTCACACCTACGGTCAATTTACAGTCACCAGTTAACCTACTGTAACCTGCATGTCTTTGGACTTTGGGGGAAACCGGAGCACCGAGAGGAAACCCATGTGGACACGGGGAGAACATGCAAACTCTGCACAGAAAGGCCCTCGCCGGCCCCGGGGCTCGAACCCGGACCTTCTTGCTGTGAGGCGACAGCGCTAACCACTACACCACCGTGCCGCCCATGAAAGAAATTAAATATAATATTTGAAATGCTGATATGTTTGGGCCTTCTCTGAAGGCCTCGAAGGCCCTAATGGTTCCCCTCTGCTTGGAAAACGTGACCTTTTTTTTTCCCCAAGTGATTCCAAACGTCTGAACAGTAGTGTAAGTTTGACTTTTAAATATCCAAACTATTTTCTCTCTCCTCTTCCTTTATTATATTTATCTGACTGGACATCCAGCTGGATTGTGTGTGAAAAGTAATTAAATACAGAGTGGTTTTATACCATACAATGTCTTTACAAAGAAGACATAAAAAATATACCATGTTATTTAGTTATTTAAGTCCAATCCAAATTTTTCCCCTTGGCCCTATATATATTTTTTTTGGAGGACCCCTGAATGGGTAGCGGCCCTTCAAAACAGACCTAAAAGGGATACAGTAGGTGTTGAAATCTTTCCCTAGGAATTGGGACACCACTCTTTATGTCATCAGTAGCCAATGATGGCATGTACGTAATACACCAGTGATGAGGCATTCCCATTCTGGATAGAGTTCTCCATAACGCTGGCACCAGGTGTGCAGAAAATTTGCTGCTGCATCATTTTTTAAAGCTTTCAAGTTTCATACGTACATGGGACATGGAAATAAATAACTGTACTGTCACCCACAAATTGTTACACAAAGTTCAACTGACATCATGAATAGCGGTTTTTCTGAAATGCCAGTTATAACAGTGCAATGGTTTTATTACAAAGGGATTTGACGGCGTTTGGATCTTCGTGGCCAAACAACATGGCGACTTCGCAAGGTAGGTACACCAAAAAAAAAAAAACAACTTTGTAAAAGCACTTATTTTAATTCTAACAGCTCAAACAGCTCCATAAAAAAAGTTTTCAAGGTATATACTTATTTTTGTAATGTCTTGAATATATAAACAAACAATTTAATGTGTTGATAATAATAACATGAAGCTCAGCTTCCCTCCTCTCAGCTCTTTCCCTTTTATCAGCTGTCTGTGTGTGTGTGAGACAAATAAAGGCTTACTGTAAAAATCTAATCAGAAATTTTCTGTAACCAGGTGATTTTTACTGGCAACAAAATCCGCAAATCAACAGAGTTCACTTTTATGAAGTTCAAATCTGAATCGGCTAGATAACACGTATGCAGTACTGACATGAATTCTAGTAAACAATTGCACTGCCATAGCAACGTGATTCTTTCCATCTAAAAAGATTGCTTTTCTTAATGAATAAAAACAAACAAAATCATGTTACATAAAATGATCAATGAGCCATCGATGCGCTGTAATAAGTATGTGTTATCATTGCGGTAAACTATTCGTTTGTATTTTCAAGATATAGCCCAACCTTACAAAAACAACTAGAAAACTATGTTGACAATTCTTCTAGAAAAGGTAAGATATTAAACGCTATAAACTGCTGGAACTTTAGTGCTTCACCTTGTTGAGGGTTTTCTTTACCTGCTTTCCAGTATGGCTTTGTGATGTGGTATCCAGGGCAGCATGGTGATGTAGTGGTTCGCACTGTCGCCTCACAGGAAGAAGATTCTGGGTTCGAGCCCAGCGGACGATGGCGGCCTTTCTGTGTGAAGTTTGCATGTTCTCCCCGTGTCTGTGTGGATTTCCTCCGGGTGCTCCGGTTTCCCCCACAGTCCAAAGGCATGCAGGTTAGGATAATTGGTGGCTCTAAATTGACCGTAGGTGTGAATGTGAGTGTGAATGGTTGTTTGTCTCAGTTTGTCAGCCCTGCGATGATCTGGTGACTTGTCCAGGGTGTACCCCATCTCTCGCCCATAGTCAGCTGGGATAGGCTCCAGCTTGCCTGCGACCCTGTACAAGATAAGCGGTTACAGATAATGGATGGATGGATGTAGTATCCAAGCATGTGGATACTCTCTTGCTGGAAAGAGCCTATTACATTTTCCTTTGCTTCTCCATTAAACTTAAATATTCCAATGGATTTTAATTTTTGCATGATTATTTGCAAATATTTATGGGCTTCTAGCCTCACACTGGCAGCCATGTTCCACTGCCTCAGTCTGTATCTGAAACCATTTGGAGGGCTAGATAACCACGACATTATATTTCAGGCATTTAGCAGACACTCTTATCCAGAGCCAAGTACAACATACCCACTGCGGCCTTGCTCAAGGGTACTTCAGCCATTCCTGGTGGTCCAGGGAATCAAACCAGCAACCTTCTGGTCCCAAAGCTGCTTCTCTAACCATTAGGTCATGGCTTCCCTGTTTTACGGTTCGGTCGGGCACCACCCAAACTGATGATCACATGATCAATTTTTCTTTGGCTAGTCAGACACAAGGTACACCACCACTCTTGCCAGAGCAGTTGGGAGTTAGGTGCCTTGCTCAAGGGCACTTCAGCCATTCAGGTGGCCCAGGGAATCAAACCAGCAACCTTCTGGTCCCAAAGCTGCTTCTCAAACCATTAGGCCATGGCTTCCCCACTACCCCCCCAATCCCCAAAAGAAACAGGACAACCTTTCAGAACCTACCTGGGAACATTTAAAAAATGGAGGGGTAGGGCTAAGTGGTAGGGCAATGGGAGGGAATTGGAATTGGACCTTAGTGTCAGCATGACTAAGCTCTTAACCCATCAAAGGTGAATTTTCACTAGAGTTTGAAAAAGCAGTGATGGGAATAATTTGCACTGTGAACCTTCCAGGCAAGCTTACTTAGACCACATTATCTGTTCAATATGAATAATGTATTCATATATGGTTACATCTCTAATTTGCACTCGTATCTTACTTTCCATTAGCTCCAGGTTTGTCCAGTGTATCATAACACACTCAGTATTTAACCTCACAAAGTCACCTCAGTCTGCGTAATGAACTCTTTAATAAAACAGTGGGCAGACTATTGAATACATTAATATCCAGCTATTTTAATGTTGTACACGTAGTGTGCCTGAAGGACATCTACTTTAGTCTGAATAACATGACCAGAGAGATAGGACTTGAACCAGTCTAGGGCTGTCCCGCAGATCCCTAGAGCTGATAAGGATGGCAGGAAGATGGAGTGATCAACAGTGTCAAACGCAGCAGAAAGATCAAAGAGATTCAGGACTGAGGAGAGGGAGGTAGCACATGCTACATGAAGTGCCTCACTGACAGAGAAGTGCAGTCTCAGTTGAGTGTCCGGCTCGGAAGCCAGACTGGTGAGGATCCAGGAGGTTGTTCTGTGAGAGAAAAGAGGAGAGTTGGTTAGCTACAGCACGTTCAAGCATCTTTGACAGGAAGGGGAGAAGAGAAATGGGGCGGTAACTCCGGATGGCAAAGGTGGTCTAAGGTGGGTTTTTTCAGCAGAGGGGTGATGTGGGCCTGTTTGAAGCTGGAGGGACAATGTTTGGAGGACAAGGAGGAGTTGACGAGAGAGGTGATACAGTAAATGGGAGGATGTCAGGAGTGATAGTCTGGAGGAGAGATAAGGGGATAGGGTGGTTGGACAGTAAGAGAGCAGGAGCTGGGAGACATCTGAAGTGGAAAGAGAGGGAAAAGCAGAGAGCAAGGGAGAAAAGACAGGGAGGGGGTGGGAGGGTGAGGCAGGCATGGTGAAGGAGTTGTGGATGGCTATGATCTCCTCCTCAAAAAAGATGGAGGACTGAGGTGCAGCTGGTGGAGAGTTGAAGAGAAAACAGAAAACAGAGTTGACATGTCTGCAGGTCAACACTTCTTCCCTGGTCTCTTTCCTTGCTGTTTTCTTCTTCCCTACCAAAGTCAACCAGATGTTCCCACAGCTGAACCAGTGAACCTTAGTGCACTTCTTTCTTCTGCGCTTGTGGAAGGCAAACTGCAATGTCACACTATTTGTCACAGTATTCAGTAACATCAATGAAAATTGATGGTAAGTTGATGGTAAGACAGTAAGTCGAAAGCTAGGCAACCTGATCTCTCATCTAAATGGTCTACATGGTCATCTTCCATTACATCTTTCAAGAGGTTATTTCACTGGTCACAACTTTTATTTGCAGGTATCTTGCCATCTTAAACATTTTCATTCAACCTGCTACACTTCAGCTTTGTTTAGACTGCTAGCATAAATTCATTACAAACTGATGTCCACTTGCTTTTTCTTTGCTTCAGCAGCTGACGTGTGCCGTTTATTTTTAATGATCGAGTCCCTTTAAATTATTTGCTTCAAAAGCAGTTTTTCCATGCCCAGCAATTTTTCTTTTGGCTGCTCTCTTTCTTGTGCCATTGTTTTTGCTTTTAACATTGTTTAATGTACATCCCCAGTTCTGCAGATTTTCTTGCTTTTTTCAATTAGACTAATGCACAGTAGCTCAGGTGGGTTCAGTCGACTCTCATTTCAACTAATTGTGGACTCTAATCAAGGAAGGAAGAAAGAAAGGAAGGAAAGAAGTAAGTAAGTAAGGAATCCATCCAGAACAGTTCATTCATCAAGGCTTTAAAATAGCTTTTCCTGAAACACATCTGATCCCAGGATTAGCGACTCCCAGCCTATAAATGCCTGCACTAATTTAAACTAGAATATATTTAAAAAGCTAAAAAAATCAATGGAAATTCAAATTCAGCTAAACAATGGCAGAAAAAAGAAAATATAACAAAACAAAAAGCAGATGTGCTCTGAAGTAAATTACTTCAAATTACCCCATCACTGAAGAGAAATAGGGTGGCATGGTGGTGCAGTGGGTAGCATTTTCACCTCACAGCAAGAAAGTTCTGTGTTTAAACCTGCCAAGTGCCCGGCTTCCTCCCACAGTCCAAAAACATGCAAATTAGGTTAACTGGCTACTCTAAATTCTTGAATTTCATGTGACATCATATCTGCCTCATTAGTTATTCAAAACTTTAGCTGGTGGTCTACCAAAGCTCAGTTGACAAAGCGTTTATACGGAGAAGGTGCATTGCTCGCATGAAAAATGCCTTACGCTTGTGTTGTTTTAGGTTGTTCGAATCGATCAAACCATGAAACTGATAAAAGTTTCTTTAGGGTTCCCCTTGAACTAATAAAAAAGGGTGAATGAACACAGGGTTTCACAAAAAGACGTGGAGAAAGGTGGCTTTTGAACCTCTCACTGAAATCGAAGGGAGCCGAGTCGAAGCATGCTCGAGTTTGCAGTGATCACTTGGTGAAAGGTTTGTATTTCCCTCTCAGCTCTGTCCTTAGTGTTTTCCAAGTACTTTTCTTGATGTGTCGTTATTTTACGGTACTTTTTTTTTTAGTCACAAAGCGCTAAAGTCCCCAGCTGTTTCTTTGTTTACTCCTCACAAAAGTCCATATGCATGAAGGTCGCAACAAAATTCTTCCCCAGCCGTACAGTTACAATACGCCGTGATCACTTCTCCGTCTTGTTTCACTAAGATCCAGGTCTTTAAAGGGGTTTCTGATGATCTTTGTGAATGATTTAGCTGAGAGATAAGAGCCAACACAAGTGAAAATCAAGCAAACTGTTGTCTGTTTATACTTCAACTTGCAGCGCTTCATTGTAAAGATGCAAACGAAAAGCTTTAAAAAAAAACATACTTACACGGTCAAAAACAATACAGAATTTATTCGGCAGCGACTTGATAGCGAGGTCCTTTACCCAGCCACATACAAAAAAGTTGTAAGCCTCCATACTCTTCCACACTTTCATCTGTTTTGCAGTGTAGAAGGACGTCTACAACACCAGATAGTTCGAGATGTCGGGGAACTCGGCTGAAGGGTAGTTTTCGAGATCGTATAGCAAATCCTTCTTTCCCAGACTGTAGGGATCTATTCCACTGCACATAGCAACCTTCTGAATATATCTAAAGAGAGCAGTGTCTTCTAGATTACGAGCATACTCTGATAACTTATCGCTAGTTGTTTGCACTACGGCAACCATTTAGACCACCAGCGATTTCACTTCCGGTAAAACCGCTAAGAAAAGTCACGTGACTGAAACCCAGCAATACACAAACTCACGTGGCGCTCATTTACGATAGAAGATATGCTCGAGAGGTTGTTACGCTCAAGAATTCCTTTTGTTTCTTCGCTATGCCGACTCTTTGTGCTGTAATTGGATGTGGGCACAACTATTTGAGACAAGGGGACTTAAGTTCTTTAGAATTCCAGCAATTATAAATAATCAAGGAGAAAAAACCAAGAGAGTTGTCCATGGAGCGTAGGCATCAATGGCTGTCCAACATAAACCAGGCAGATCCAAGAGACAAGAAAGCAAAAGCCACACGAGTCTGGAGTGAGCATTTTATCAATGGGAAGTGCTATGAACTAGTTATTAATGAAAGCTTGATATATCTATCTATCTATCTATCTATCTATCTATCTATCTATCTATCTATCTATCTATCTATCTATATAAATTGTGTGTGTGTGTGAATATATATATATATATATATATATATATATATATATATATATATATATATATATATATATATATACACACACACACACATACACATACACTCTCGACTGAAGGGTAGTTTTTGAGATCGTATGACAAATCCTTCTGTGTGGAGTTTGCATGTTCTCCCCGTGTCTGCGTGGGTTTCCTCCGGGTGCTCCGGTTTCCCCCAAAGACATGCAGGTTAGGCTAATTGGTGGCTCTAAATCAGTGGCAGCTGGTAGTCTTTCAAACAGGGGAGGCTGGTCGGTTACGATATTTCCAGATTTTAAAAGAAAAAACACATAAATTTTGCCCATACTCTTGCCTCTGATCTGGCTGATTGTTGGCAGGGTCACAAACTGTGAAATAACAGGTTCTTTTGGCCCATTAGCCTACTGTCCAATATACATGATGGTGGTGTTGGGGGGGTATATTTTAACATTTTATATTTTAAAATTGTGGCATGTTGTTTAAAAATTGACCTCGGCTGTGTTTTTGTTTAAAAATGTTTTCCAAATTGTAGCTGTGTTTAATTCATATCCAGAAAAAACATATTCCAATATAATATACTCAGCATAAACATTTTAAATAGATTCTATATTTTTGGTCCATCCATGACATATTACTAAAGTAGCCTGTTTGCTGTTGTTGATGTGGGTCACTTGCTGTTAGCCAATTCACTTTCTCGTACCAGGAGAGCTGAAAGGAACGAGTATTATTCCCTACCTTTTTCACCAAGTCAATTTGAGGCGTTGGTCTACCCTGCTCTTTAATTTTAATTTTTTCCTCGAAAGGAAGACTGGCAAATGGCTTCGCCAAAATTAAATCAGCAATGCTTGGCATCCGTGCGCAGCTTTCTTGCTAGCTGACTAGCCCCCTCAAGTTCAAGTTCAGTCACTCAAATAAACGAAATTTCTGGAACTAAGATAGCAAACTTGACAACACTATATTTACACTTTATTTACAATGAAAATATATACAAACTAAAAAAGCTGGTAGAAACCGTATGTAATGAATGAAATCGAAATGTAAGCTGATCTCTTACAATACACCACAGCACTTGCGAATCCGCATGGGACTGAACTGATGTTGCCAGATACTGCTGACGTTATCCAGCCCAAAATATGTTCAAAACCCGCCAAAATACTCTTAAAACTGCCCAATTGGGCGGGAAACCCCCCAATCTGGCAACACTGTACCGCTGCCTGTCTATAGTTGAAACGAGCTGTCAATCAAAGAAAATATCCGGCCGCTTTCACCAATCACCAGTCTCCTCGCGGAAACTGCCATGTCCCTCCCATGTGAGGCTCGGAGTCCGTGGGCGGGCGTTTTCGCAGTATTTGTCGAATAACCGTCTTGCATTTTGAGATTGAAAAGCGCAGAGCTCCCAAATGCCGTTGAAGTCCACTGAGGCTGGGAGTCCGTGAGACTCCGTGGGCAGGCATTCTCGCAGTATTTGTCCAATAATTGTCTTGCATTTTGAGATTGACAAGCACATAGCTCCCAATCCACTGAGGCTGGGCTGCATCGCGCTGTCACGAGGGGGAAAAACTCACGCGCACATTAGGCGAACTGGGGAAAGTTATAACGGAATGATTTCGCACTGTAGTGGGTTGAGCACATATATTTCTATGATTCTGGATCTGAAATAGCAATGTTATAAGGTCGGCTATAACATAAGCTTAGCGCAATTCATCCTACATGATGTTTGTCATTTTTAGAGGAGGCTGAGCCTCCCTCGTTGTCTTAGAGCAATCGCCCGTGCTCTAAATTGACCGTAGGTGTGAATGTGAATGGTTGTTTGTCTCTATGTGCAGCCCTATGATGATCTGGCAATAGCCTGGTTGCTCAGAAACTCATCGTTATCAGACAATCAAAGGCTTCTACGATTATTTCGTTTAAAAAAGAGCTATAATTTTTGATGACACTGCTTTTATTTTGCTTTTTCTTTCCATTGGGGAAACCAGCTGATCGTGACAATTTTACGGATCCAGACTGGGCTCCAACACAAAATATGAGCCACAATGAAATCAAAGATGGTAGCTACTAAAGCAGGAGCTCGAAATGCGAGGCTTATAGAGCGCAGAAAGAAACACAAAATTATTGAAGAATCTTCCCAAACGATCACAGAGTCGATCAAACAAGACTCATGTACCATGACCTCAAATACTGCAGCCTCCTCACCCGATGAGCGCTCTTTTATAACTAAATGTTATATTGTGTGTTAGATACCTATCTTTTGAAGCAGTCAAAATTATTGTTTTTAAAATAGATTTGAGAAATGACTACAAGCTTCTAAATGTCACTCCTCTTTACTTTCCAGTCTGTACTCTTGCCACTGTATATTTTACCACTGTGTATGTATATATGTATATTGCATATCCTCCAACATGGCGGCGGTCAATGACGCAAGCATTTTTGGTCATGTGGTTGCAAATGAAGAATTCTAAGCCAGAGATGATGAGGGCTGCGTTGCATGGCTCCTCCACAAAATTTTACAGGATGTGGAACCCTCTTCTTGAATTTCTGGAATCAATTCAGTTCCCCTCTGCCACTTTATAATCCACTTCATCCATCTGTATCTATGAAACTCTTGGAAAATGAAGACAAACAGAAGACTTTATATCTGAATTAATTATATGATGCATGCCTCAATTACTCAAAAACATACTTTTAATGAGTCACATGATTCCTACTTGATGACAACCAAGGACAACATCGTACTCTATCTCAAAGTGTCTGTGTATACAAGATTGCATCTGAATTTCATGAGATGACTCAAAAACACTCATAACCGCAAAGCTATTAGCCTTCTATTCAAGTGAAGTCCATCATTAAAGCTTTCTCTGCTCCAAGTGGCTGGTTGAGTGCTGCGCTAAATGAAAACAATCACCGATCAACAAGCTCTTATGCAGTGTGAATGAAATGTTTACAGCTAAACTGATTGATTTGTCTGACCAGTATTGAACCAGCAGACAGAAAATAAGGAATGGATAATGTGGATTAGTACTCTGATTAGCAGAGGTGGGTTTCTCCGTGACCTCTGCCTCAGTTTACGCAAGCACTCAGGGGTCACGGAGAGCTCAGGGTCTGAACCGGCATACTGTAATTCTATGTGTATTCACACATTAGAAATATTACTGACACACAGCAGATCACTTAAAATGATGATTTATTTTTACTGGAACTGGTTTGAAAGGGGCAAGTATGGGTGTGATGTTTAGGGGTCCACAAACTTTTGGCCATATAGCGTACAGTGATGCACTTATACAGTATATATGTATCATACATGTGAATGTATATATACAGTGTCTTGCAAAAGTATTCATCCCCCTTGGTGTTTGACCCGTTTTGTCTCATTACAAGCTGGAATGAAAATGGATTTTTGGAGGGTTAGCACCATTTGATTTACGCAACATGCCGACCACTTTAAAGGTGCATTTTTTTAAAAAAATTGTGACACAAACAATAATTAAGATGAAAAAAAAAAACAGAAATCTGGAATGTGCATAGGTATTCACCCCCCAAAGTCAATATGTTGTAGAGCCACTTTTTGCTGCAATTACAGCTGCAAGTCTCTTGGGGTATGTCTCTATTAACTTAGCACATCTAGCCACCGGGATTTTTGCCTATTCCTCAAGGCAAAACTGCTCCAACTCCAAGTTAGATGGGTTGTGTTGGTGTACAGCAATCTTCAATTTGTCCCACAGATTCTCAATTGGATTGAGGTCTGGGCTTTGATTAGGCCATTCCAATACATTTAAATGGTTCCCTTTAAACCACTCCAGTGTAGCTTTAGCAGTATGTTTAGGGTCATTGTCCTGCTGGAATGTGAGCCTTCATCCCAGTCTCAAACAGGTTTTCCTCCAGAATTGCCCTGTATTTAGTGTCATCCATCTTTCCTTCAGTCCTGACCAGCTTTCCTGTCCCTGCAGATGAAAAACATCTCCACAGCATGATGATGCCACCACCATGCTTCACTGTAGGAATGGTGTTCTCAGGGTGTTGGGTTTGCGTCACACATGGCATTTCCCATGATGGCCAAAAGTTAAATTTTAGTCTCATCTGACCAGAGAATCTTCTTCCATGTGTTTGGGGAGTCTGCCACATGCCGTTGGGCAAACTCCAAACATGTTTTCTTAAGCAATGACTTTTTCTGGCCACTCTTCCATAAAGCCCCGCCCACTCTGTGGAGTGTACTGCTTAAAGTGGTCCTATGGACAGATACTCCCATCTCTGCTGTGGATCTTTGCAGCTCCTTCAGTGTTATCTTTGGTGTCTTTGTTGCATCTCTGATTAATGCCCTCCTTGCCGATTCTGTGAGTTTTGGTGGGCGGGGCCTTCTCTTGTCAGGTTTGTAGTGGTGCCATGTTCTTTCCATTTTGCTATAATGGATTTAATGGAGCTCCGTGGGATATTCAAAGTTTGGGATATTTTTTATAACCCAACCCTGATCTATACTTCTCCACAACTTTGTCTCTGACCTGTTTGGAGGCTCCTTGGTTTTCATGTTGCTTGCTTAGTAGTGTTGCAGAATCAGGGTCCTTCCAGAACAGGCTGATTTATACAGACATCATGTGACACTCTGCACACAGGTGGATCTTAATCAACTAATTATGTTACTTCTGGAGTGAACTGGTTGGACCAGCTCTTATTTAGGGGTTTCATACGAAAGGGGTTGAATACATATGCACACTCCAAATTTCTTTTTTTTTTCCATCTTAATTATTGTTTGTATCAAAATAAAACAACAATTTTCACCTTTAAAGTGGTAGGCATGTTGTGTAAATCAAATGGTGCTAACAGTCCAAAAATCCATTTTAATTCCAGCTTGTAATACGACAAACACCAAGGGGGAGGAATACTTTTGTAAGACACTGTATTTTGATGCTGTTAAAGGATATTTAAGATACACTCAAACATATTGCTATCCTTGAAGTAAACAATTCACAATCTCGAGACTAAACGTGAGGCTCAACACACAAAATCCCACACGTAAAGTCCCGTTATCATCACTGTCAGGGGAAAGTAAAGAGCTTTTAACACAAAAAAGACAGACTAACGTTCATATTTTAGCTAACTAATATAACTTTCTCAAATTCAAAAGGCATCTTTTTACAAATTTAACATTTTAAATATGTTTTGCATGTTTAATAATTGAAATAATATTTAAATAAATACATAGCTACCATTTCCAATTGCTGTACATGACACTAATGCTGAACTGAATACAGGATTAACAGGCTATAATGTGGACCGAAACTCTGTTTAACGTGATTTCTATCTTTTACCTGAGACCTGAGATGTTAGGTTTTGATCTGTCTGTAGTGAAGGAGGTCGAATTGACAAAGTATGATCTAGGAATGTAGATCTCTGCCGCCTAAGGGATTCTGCCTCACAGATCGATCCGAGAGCAAACAGTCACTGACACACACACACAGCTGCTCAGAGATGTTTCTCAGTTTATTGTCAGACAAACATGAGGATATATTCACATTCAGGGATGTGTTGTAGCTATGGGATTGGATGATGATGATGATTTAATGGACAAAGCCAAGTTACCTATGTATAACGTAAATGAGTGATGAAGCATGACATCACTGGTTGAGACCACACTACTGTATGAGAGACATTACAGTATGTATTGTTACATCACCCATCAGGATCATAATCTTATGAAAAGAAGAAAGACGTTACAGGTCAATATAACATTCATTAAGCAGAGAGCAGAATGTGCGAACGAAGGTAAATCTCAAGGATTTAACAAACCAAAACAAGTAGCAATCAGACCAGCCTGTACCAGTTTCAAGCATACTAGACAAATATTTCTATCAAATACTGTCTTAACCTCATCGCCAGGGTCTTAACCAGACCTGAGGAGAATAACAAAAAACAAACAGGTTCATGTATAGACCCCTTCGCAGTAAACGTCATTCATACGTAAGCGGAAATTGCGCGCGCAGCCTGGACCCAAAAAAGACTCAGAAATGCCGAGTTGTTGTGTTGCCGGGTGTCAGAATCGTAGCAGTGATGGGGTTAAAATGTTCAGAATTCCAGCAGGATCTCACCCATTCCAAAAAAATCGCCGATGTCTATGTCTACAAGCCATTAAACGTGTAGACTGGGATGTAAGCACCATCAAAAATGCACAGGTTTGCAGCGCCCACTTCATCACAGGTAAGATCAGGCTATTTATTAAATCTTTCTTTTTTATTCTTTCTAGTCTTCGTTTATTGATGTAGCAAAATACTTTGGTAACGTTTGTCTGATTAGCTGGGTCATAGTTACACAATGTAATGAATATTGTTAGCATGTTAACTTAGCTTTGCATGCAATTTTGTTTGTAGGAGAGGTCTCGCTTGACTCAAGCAGTCCAGATTTTGTGCCATCATTATTTGTGTATGCCGAAAATCACAATTTTAAAGCAAGGATGGAAAGGTAAAATTGTGTGCCCTCACTCTAAATGCCAACTTACGCTGACTGCTCTAACCTAGCTCCCGCCCCGTTCAGTTTCATTTCTGCTCTCTGCCTCTCGCTTTTTACACAGCTCTGATTTCTCTTAGCTGCACTCTTTACACTATCATTCCTTTCACGCCATTACCTCCTGCAAATTGCTGTTTAGTGTTGGTATTTGCTGTTGTAGCTAAAGCCACATTGCCATCACATCACTGGCATAATTTGATTAAAACAAAATGAATATGAATGTCCCATTGTTAATCAAGTTGTACATGCCCGCACATAATCATATGCGTCTAAAGACTTGTAGGCACGAAGTTTTTCGTGGGTGTACACTGAAGTCTTGTCAATAAGGTACAAGTATATATCTGGCCATTGTATGGACCCTTTTCACGTGACGTCACGACAAACGCGGCCGCCATTTTGGACATGTACTACCAGTAGTTTACCACAGCCAGCATTGAGGAACAGCAGCAAAGAAAGTGTTTATTTTCAGCAAGACTTCCATCATGCCACTATGTTGTTGTGCACCTGGATGTAGTAACCATCAACAAACAAGGCAAGGGTTATCATTTTATCGGATCCCGGTAGATGCTGACCGACGGAGAAGATGGATAGCGGCCATAAACAGGAAAGACTGGCAGCCCTCGGCATACCAGTGCTTGTGCAGTGACCACTTTGTCGGAGGTAAGACGAATAAAATTAGCCAGAAAAGGCATTACATTGCTGTTAACATTCTGTGGCGGCGAGTGTGTAACCAAATAGGCTAAAATAACCCATTGTAACCTCTTTGTTCTTCTGTAGTAGCTATTAGCTAACAACATTAGCTAGCGTTGTGTTCCTTTGCTGTTGGTAGACTGTAGGACAGATCAGAGGCAGTGTCCTACAAACAGCACTTAATTTGAGGGGGAGCAAGCCGGAGCGCGCTCCGGAACCTCGGGCGTTGGCTCCGGCAGCTATTTACACTGGATCCGGTGATCCGACACCTCTTTTGACTATGTAACAAAAAAATAATAATAATAATAATAATTAAATTAAAAAAAATGCAAGTTTATTTAGTGTTAATGTCTGATTTTGATATCTGTCTTGTTGGTGATTTCTCTCATGAAACGACATCCACAAAATATCTACAGATGAACTTACTTTGCAGTGTTATTACAAAACATGCCCAGAAGCGCAGCGCCGCGCCCCCCTCCCCCCTCTTTTTTTCCGCACCGGAGCTGCTCATCCTCTGCGCTCCGGGACCTCCCACTTTACAAATTAAGCACTGCCTACAAATAAGTGTTCAAAACAAGAGTTTTCAGATCAATACCTGTGCATGGCGATGGGTTTTTAACGACATAGGTATAAAGATCATGTGGGCCGAAGTCAGGTAAAAACGAGGGCTTCGTGTACTTCCGTACGTCTGTAAACAATCCAGGCGGAAGCAAATAAACGTCGCTCTCTAAGCCTGCTAACCTCAATTTTTGAAAATACCTCTCCCTCTGCTCGCCCTGTAAATGCCCTACGTCGCTGGATAGCGAAGGTGTTTTCTGCATCTCGCTCCTTTTTCTTGTATGTTCTCCGTTTGTCGCCTTCCTCGCATTCAAACCAATTCGAGCCGAAGTCCGCTACATGTCCAAAATGGTGGTCGTGTTTACGAAGGTCACGTGACTGAAAAGGGTCTATACCAGGGAACTTACTAACATCGTCCGTCCACTCTTTAATTAAATGTGGATCCGGTAGGCGATGTCCACTTGTTAGAGTTAACTTATTTATGTAGCATTCTCGATCTTGTAACGACAATTGTTTGGCATAATCTGACAGCTCATAATGCCGGTCTATGGGCAGCGCCATTGTTTCTGGGTCCAGGCTGCGCGTGCATCCTGGCAACGGTCGGTTTGTTTACAAACATGCGAAGGGGTCTATAGTGTTAAAATATCCCTGATTGTTACACAGTTTGTGTCCTATCTGTGTTTAAATAACATTACCTTACAAGCATTTAGCAGACACTCTTATCCAGAGCAGCGTACAACGTACCCAGAGCAGCCTGGGGAGCAGTTGGGGGTTAGGTGCCTTGCTCAAGGACACTTCAGCCATTCCTACTGGCCCAGGGAATCAAACCAGTGACCTTTTGGTCCCAAAGCTTCTTCTCTAACCACTAGTCCATAGCTTCCCCAGTGCCCATAATAAATCTGTAATTATGAAGAAAAACATGCTTTCATGACTAGAAATATGCAAAACACTGTAAATATTTTTTATTCAGCTTTGCCTGAGGGTGAACAAATTTTAAATAATTTTACAATAATGATACAAATAAGGCAGGGAAACTGCAGCAGTTTAAGCCAATTACTGCAAACCCATACATAAAACTAGGATTACATAACTTAGTAATAAAATATAAATATTTAAAAACAACAAATTCAAGGCCTAAGAAGGCCTTTAATCATGGATTTAACCTCAACTCCGGAAAATATATACACCCCAGAGCAGTCTGCAGAAAACAAGGTCCTAAATTAAACCAACATGTTAAAATACAGAAAAGAAGTCAGACTGTTTTACTAACCACATCACACCCTGATAGTGAGAAGTGTGTTAATTCTACGTCTATGGGGGGAAGCCATTGCCTCGTGGTTAGAGAAGCAGCTTTGGGACCAAAAGGTCACTGGTTTGATTCCCTGGACCAGCAGGAATGGCTGAAGTGCTCTTGAGCAAGGCACAGAACCCCAGGCTGCTCTGGGTACGTTGTACGTTGCTCTGGATAAGATCGTCTGCTAAATACCTGTAATGTAAATGTACTATAGGTGCAACATCTTCCTAATGTGAATCAACATGATATAATGTTGTTGCACCTTAAGATTAAATTATTTAAAAAAAGCATCCATTATAATTAAGAATAAATCAGATCAAACTTGTATTATAATAAGTCACAATATCTGTTTGTTTATAAAAGGTGCTCAGAGAGTCATAAATACAGAGAATTCAAATCCAGCTGTATTCTTTGTACCGTACAGATACACACCGCTATTATATATAGTTTAAGCAGTACGGGTGTGACTGAATACCATCCATCCATTATCCATAACTGCTTATCCTGTGCAGGGTCGTGGGCAAGCTGGAGCCTATCCCAGCTGACTATGGGTGAGAGGCGGGGTTCACCCTGGACAAGTCGCCATGTTATCGCAGGGCTGATACACAGAGACAAACAACCATTCACAATCACATTCACACCTACGGTCAATTTAGAGTCACCAATTATCCTAACCTGCATGTCTTTGGACTGTGGGGGAAACCAGAGCACCTGGAGGAAACCCACACAGACACGGGGACAACATGCAAACTCCACACAGAAAGGCCCCCGTCAGCCACTGGGCTCGAACCCAGAACCTTCTTGCTTTGAGGTAACGGTGCTAACCACTACACCACCATGCCACCCCTGTAACTGAATACCAATACGTTATTCTAGTACAGACTGAACAGATAATGTTTTCTATACAGATACAAACAGGAGGCGCACTGTTCATTTCTAAAGAAGCTCACACAAGTGCGAAGTTTTTATTTTAATGTGGTCCAGGAGTCAGATATACTATAGTATATGGCCAAAAGTATAACATCCATACAGTACCAGTCAAAAGTTTGTACACCCCATACTCATTCATAGGTTTTTCTGTATTTTGACTGTTTTCTACATTGTAGAACAATGCTGAAGACATCATAACTATGAAATAACACATATGGAATTATGTGGGAAATTAAAAAAAAAGTATTAAAAAACAAAATATGTTTTATATTTTTAGTGTAGCCAGTGTTTACCTTGATGATGCTTTGCACACTATTGGCATTATCTTAACCGGCTTCATGAATGCTTTTCAATTAACAGATGTCTCACATCAAGAGTTCATTAATGGATGAGTTTCTTGCCGCCTTAATGCATTTGAGATCAAACAGTAAATAATAAATATACAGTCAATAGCCCTATTCCACACCACAACTGGAGTAATCCATACAGTATTATGTCAAGAACCGCTCAACTACGTAAAAAGAAACAACATCCATCATTACTTTAAGGACATGAAGTGTCTTTTAATTAATAAAAATAATTTTTAAAAAACCCATTGAATTAGAAGGTGTGGCCAAACTTTTGGCTGGTACTGTATGCGAGTCTTCTCCAAACTGCTGTACACGACTGTCTAGAAAGTCCTTACATGCTGGAGCAATAAAATTTCCCTTCAGTGGAACTAAAAGGCTCAAAGCTGTTCCAGCATGACAATGCCCCGTGCACAAAGTGAGCTCCATGAAGACATGGTTAAAGTGGAAGAACTCGAGTGTCCTACACAGAGCCCTGACCTCAACCCCACTCAGGGGCAATTTCTCAGAGACAACAAGGGAAGCCGAGCTTCCCCTAAAATTCTCTCCCCAAACTGCGGCATCTACGACGTTGAATTCTCATTAAAACAATAACTTGCATAACATAATATATGCCCAAGATTGTATTTATGTTCATAACTATCCTGTAACTTATTTGAGTGATGTCTGACGAACTTGCAGTTCGCTACGAGAATCACCTTTGCTGCCAGGCTGTAACCTTTCTTATTTCAATGGGTTCTATGGACCGGCAGCAGTGTTGCCAGATTGGGTGGTTTTAAGTGCATTTTGGCGGGTTTTGAACATATTTTGGGATGGAAAACGTCAGCAGTATCTGGCAACACTGACTGGCAGCCGGGTATCCATTGCAGTCTACTGTATGAGACGGCTCTGAACAGCCAATTTTGGCTTGTTGTTATTGGTTAAAATCAACAAAATCGTCACTTCCAGGGAAGCCGGGCTTCTCTGGGACTAAACGAGACAGTGGGAGGGACAAGAAGCTGGGCTGATAAAGGATTATTGGAGGTAGTGTTTGAAAGACATGAGGAGGGTGGTACTTCGGCGAGGAACACAGAAGTATGATCAGTCAGTCCCTAGCGGATGTCGAGAAAGTGTAGTCGTGTGCCAAAGTGCTGTCCGAATTTCTTTTCATATAAACGTTTCTTCTCATTGATGTCTCTGTACATTACTCTGTAAATAAATGTAAATATTACTCGTTGTGCTCCGTTAACTTTCATCCATTCTATCAGTTTGATCATTCGTGAATTCACTTGTTTATTTCATTTGTAGTTCAATCAACGTGGTTGTAGGCTAGCTTGAGCCTTATTGGGATCTGCAGTGCTAGCTGCTAACAGAAATTGGTAAAGTCTCTGGAAAGCACAACCAGCTGGTATGACAGGGTCACAGACCATTTTCTGGAAAAGGAGCGGAGGGCAGAATTTGTGTATAAATAGTGTTCATGTTCATGAATCTGAAGTGTGTATATTGTTCAGTAATGTTAAGAGAATGGTGGGCTCTGTGTTATAGGTTATACCTGGGTATAATATTCAAGGTTCTGTGTGTTGCATAGCCTACCTGGTTATGAATTTCCAGACTGTGTTGCAGAAGATGTTCAAGGATGTGTTGCACAGCTGGGTGTTGTGTTAAAGACTCTGTGTTGCATATCAGGGTATGATGTTCAAGGCTCTTCGTTGAATAGCCAGTGATTTTTGGATGTTTGATATTTTTGATTAAGGATATGAGGCACTAGCCTGGCAAGCCAGACTATAACATGAAATGTACAAGCAAAAATACTTTCTGCCACTAGGTAGGGTTGTCTAGTTCACTATGCTAATGGGGCACACCTTTCTATGCTTTGATATCCAGCCTACAGGTTTTACGATGAATGCGTAAAATGGGCTTCCCCTGTTTTAAAAACCAGCAGCCGCCACTGACCCCACAGAACACTATTGGGATAAACTGGAACACCGACTTCACCCCAAACCTCCTCAACCAACATCACTGCCTGATCTCACTAATGCGCTTGTAGCTGAATGAACATAAATCATCATCACCACCACCATCACCATCACAGCCACACTCCAAAATCTATTGGAAAGCCCTTCCCAGAGGAGTGGAGGGGACTAAATCTGGAATGGATTTTTAAAAAGTACACTGTAAAACATTTCAAATTGGTTTAACTTGGAAATGCAAGTTAACTCAGTTTGACGATTTTCTGGGTTGAAACAAAGATAAAGTCTCAATTAGTCAAGACAACTAAGTAATTCAAGTCTAACCTTTGAAAACTTGCACAGACTAGTTCGAATTAAAACACTTTTCAGAGCTCATTGAGTTAAAGAGAAAAAGTAAGTGGACAAACAAGGCTGAAATGTTTTACAGTGTACATATTGGTGTGATTTCAGTATATAGTGCATGAAGCTTCCAGAACAAGGAAAGACCACATGCATTAATGTGAAGACGAACAATGTATTTACAGCAGTCACTCATTCATCCTTTGTGACTGTCATTGTAGTTTAAATTAAACTACTAATTACCTCACCCAGGACAGAGTCCACCAGGGGGCGAGGTATTGTTTTCAGTGGGAGTTCTTTGTTTCTTTGTTTTGTTTTGTTTTGTTAGCAACATTACGGGAAAACGGTTGGACCAATCTTCATGAAACTTTCAGGATAGATGGGCATTGGTCTCAAATAGAACCTCCAACATTTTGAGGGTCATCCGGTCAAGGTCAAGGTCACCAAAAAGGTCAAAATCTTTTTTTTTTTTTGCGATGTTTCCTATTTACTTCAAACTAAATCCAAAATGTTCATCTTTCAATTCTGCTTCCATTGATATGCTACATGATGGGGTATCTCTCATAGTTTTCTGAGTGGTCGGGGGTCAAATGTCAGGAGTCAAGGTCACGGGTTTTCAGAGGCTCATGACTGGGAAACGGTTCAAGATAGAGAGATACTTAATATTATCAACATACAGGAAGTCACATATGAGCTTTCATTTGGCACCATGACCTTTGACCTTGAAAGGTCATATGCAGGGTCATGGATTTTCAGAGGCTCATAACTGTGAAATGGTTCAAGATAGACAGATACTTAATATTATTGACATATAGAAAGTGATATATGGGCTCTCGTTTGGCATCATGACCTTTGACCATGAGTGACCTTGAAAGGTTAAACTTAAGGTCACGGGTTTTCAGAGGCTCATAACTTTTAAATGGTTAATGATAGACAGATGTTTATCATTATCAACATATAAGAAGTCCCATATGGGCTTTCAGTTGCCACCATGATGTTTGACCTTGAATGACTTTGAAATGCCAAACTTAAGGTCATGGATTTTCATAGGACTATAACCGGACAACTGATGATTGAGAAATATTACCATTATTAACATACAGGTAGTCCCATATGGGCTTTCATTTAGCACCATGAATGTTGACCTTGAGTGACCTTGAAATGTCAAACTGAAGGTCATGGATTCACCTTGTAAGGCGAATAAACCAGACTGTCAGGCGAGGTTTGTTTTGCCTGGCAACACTTGTTTGTTTATAGTTTTGAAAGTAAGGCCGAGTAAATTTGTAAGAAAATATCATGCGCGGGTACAAATACAACAAATAAAAATGCTCTAGTTTAGGTCACACCCCCCCTTGGGTTTAAATCCAAATACAGATGGGAATATTTGGAGTGCGATACAGATACAGCTAGTGTCATTGTGTAAGATAGTCAAAAAGTTAAAGTCCCTCCCATGCCAGGACCTGGTCTTCCCAGGCAGTCTCCCGTCCCAGTACTAATCAGGCACTTATGGCGCATTGGGTGGCACTGATCTCCATTTCTATAGCCCTCAGTTTCTCACCTATACAGCTAGGGGCTGGTCCTCTAGTAACCACAAGAGTTTGACTCCCCACTCACATTACAGCATGCATGCAGTATTACAGCATGCCTTGCCAGACGTTAGTAGGTACCATTTTTGAGATGGTCTTTGGTATGACCCAACCATGAGTAGAACTCACGATCTCCCAAAAGAGAGGCGGACATGCTAACCACTAGGCCAACTCATGGTGTGTAAAATAGTAAATCATTTATATATTGCTTTTTATTTACTGGTTTTTATATATTTATGTTCCTAAGGGAGATGGCACGGTGGTGTAGTGGTTAGCACTGTTGCCTCACAGCAAGAAGGTTCTGGGTTTGAGCCCAGCGGCCGAAGAGGGGCTTTCTGTATGGAGTTTGCATGTTCTCCCCGTGTCTGTGTGGATTTCTTCCGGGTGCTCCAGTTTCCCCCACAATCCAAATACATGTAGGTTAGGCTAATTGGTGGCTCTAAATTGACCGTAGGTGTGAATGTGAGTGTGAATGGTTGTTTGTCTCTATGTGTCAGCCCTGTGATGATCTGGTGACTTGTCCAGGGTGTACCCCGCCTCTCGCCCATAGTTGGCTGGGATAGGCTCCAGCTTGCCTGTGACCCTGCACAGGATAAGCGGTTACAGATAATGGATCGATGGATGGATGGATGTTCCTCAGGGTCTTGGAGTGAGAACTATACACATTCATGACCTTGGAGCACCACACAGTCATCAAATCATCATTATGACTGCTAACCAAACATAATTAACCATGATGCCCATTCCAACCCCACTTTCCTATACAGCCATCCTTTAAAAATGCCATAATCTGTACTAAATCAAAACTTTTCTGCTCCCTCCATAATGTACTACTTATTTTATACCCCATGAGATGAATTACAGAGCAAGCATGCAGCCATTTCAGAAACATCCTTAAAAAAAACACTCAAAAACAATACATCAAGGTCCACTGATCTTCATAAGACTCCAGTGTCCTACTGTGAGAACAGTGTTCTTCCTTAAATGACTCTGTGTAATGATCTAATGCTTGCAAGTTCAAAACAACTGACACAAGTCAAGTCATGTGAGAAGCTACAAAGGTTCGGATTAATGTTAGTAGTGAAGTTAGAGCCTGTACCTACCTATTTGTATGGTTTTAGTCGAAAAAAATCTACTGATATCCAACTATACGATTCATTCTGATGTGACTGGATCCATGAGATCTAACAGTCCATACATGAGAATGTTTTACCATCTACACACAGTGGGACAATCAGGTGGCGTTGCAGTAATGCATATAATCATGCAGATACAGGTCAAGAGCTTCAGTTAATGTTCAAATCAATCATCAGATTGAGGAAAAAGCACAATCTCATTGACTTTGACCGAGGCGCGGCTGTCACTGCCAGATGTTCTGGTTTAAGTATTTCAGAAACTGATGATCTCCTGGGATTTTTTTTTTCTTCCACACAGCAGTGTCTAGAGTCAGTGAGCAGTTGGATCTTTGCTGGTTTTGACAGTGTATGCATTCGACTACATGTTATGAATTTAGATTTATGGAACAGAAGGCTCTGTGCCTTCTGTTACTTTTGTCCAACATCTCATTTGCTAAGATGGCAGTTTCTTTCACCTGTCACTTATTTCCGTGTTGCATAACGGGCTCTCTATGGGACTGTCAGAACGGACAGCCCTCTATTAGAGTATGATGATGAAGACATTGTAAACAGCAGCTGCAAGAAAGGAAACAGCTGACAAATATGCTTTTGATACAAAACATGACTTTGGAACATTGAGAACGACTGAAAAACTCAACAAGCGTTTTATGAATAGTTTGAAATTTTATCGAGCTTTTTTTTTTTTTTAATAGAAATGCCCTTTGGCAGCATGGTGGTGTAGTGGTTAGTAGGGTTGGGCGGTATCCAAATTTTGATACCTTTAAACCGTCTCTGTGTTTTCCCGGGGTATACGGTATTACCGAGAAAAAAATAATATTTTGTTTCGGCCTACTGTGTAACGTGCGCCTATGCCTCAAATGTACTATTTAAAAGCAGCATAGCGAATTGTGTGCACTGTGGTATGGATTAAGCAGCAAAGCGAATTTTGTGCATTAAGTAGGGTTGCCACATCTGAGTTGTAAAAAACCGGGACACATCAGTCGGCGGCCGCGCCTGCGCACACGTACGAGCGCGGGGGTTGAGGGCTGCGGACACGCACATCTACGATGCCTTATGCCTTATGTGAATGTTCACGTTTAAAAATAAAACAGTTCAACTGGTGCAGTTAGGCGTTTAGTTAAAATTCATTTTGTCTTCTTAACCCTTAAATGGGCACTACCACAAATATTATTACAAAAAATAAGTTCATATAGGAATGATCTTATTTGGACGCCAATTTTTTTTTTAAACAAATATTTAATAGTAGGCTAACAGCCCCCTGAAGAGTCTCTCCTCCCATTCCGTTTCCAAATCAAAATAATACAAATATAATCAATATAATTTCTCTCAGTCTGCTTCGTTGTTGTTTTAGCCTTTTCTCTGGAGAACTGAACTTTAAAAGTTAGACTACCGTATCATACCAAATAGCCCTAATCCTTTGTTTTAATCACAAGAGAGAGGTGCTATGTTATTGGGACAACTGATTTATTCATTTCTCACGCCAGTGTTCAGGCATTCTTTTTTGATATATTTAATGATTTATTTAATGATTCATTTATTGATGAAATTGGCCCAGGCTTTAGAACCAGCCTTTATCAGAATCAGAACATAGGAAGTAGACAGCCAGCCTACTCGCGCACCGACCAAGGGAACTCTCACCTATTGTTTGGTATTACGGTATTCCAGTATCTTTGATTTCGCGCGGCCGCCGTGGTATTGACCACGATCACCTAGCAACGGCGACTGGCTGCGTGCGCAAACATTCGGTGAGGCCACACAAGTAGCTGCCTACAATATGCCCGCTTACGTGAAAACTATTAATATGTTAAGTGGCTGCGAGAAACATTAATGATTTGTGTTTATTTCAATGGGGATAATGTGAGGAAGTAAAAAACCGGGACAAAACGTGTCCCGGGAAGGTTATTCCATTTTCCTGGACATTTTCCATTTTCCACAAAAAACCGGGACAATCCCGGAAAAACCTGGACGTGTGGCAACACTAGCATTAAGAGATATTTCAAAGCATCACGCAACTCTTCCTTCATCTTGAAAATAGCATTCAACTGTCGTTTACACATGTCTGCATTGAAACGCCATTTGCAGCACTATTTCACCTACTCCATCAAAAAAAAGTACACGATGAGCAGGATCATACCCTTTCAAGCATGGGAAATAAAAAAAAGAAAAAGAATCAACCAACACCCAAGTCCGTTTAGACTGCGCGATAAACCATATTCTTCAGCGCAAATGAGGCGAACCTAATTCAAATGCGTGATAGCTGCACAAGGCAAAATCATATGGGCCCACGTCATGCCATGGCGGGGAAATTAATAATCAAATGGCCTTACCTTGCTTAAAACGTTGTCTTGATCACATAACTCCTTACAATTATTCCACTTAAATCCATACAGTTTAACACACCCAACAAAGATAGCAAGCGCATTGCTAATTCCCACCAGAAACCGAACAGTTTACGCTACGATGTTTTCTTCCGTTTCTTCAGTAGATGACATTTCAAACGTTTATTACCCACATCCCAAATGTCATACGTTATATTATTTTACCTTGTTGTTACTCATGTAACCTACTCATAACACAACTCATTGGAGAGATCTCGTGGAAGTGGAGTACCCCAGGCTATGGTGTGCCTTAGGGGACATATTAGATTTTTCGTTTGGTTTGAAACCAAAATACTGCCACACTGCCGATGTTATTTTTTTTTACCACTAACTCGTTATCTTGACTTGCCATCTTTCAACCGCGGTCTCAGTCTCTTTTTTTTTAGATAGGACAGTATAGAGAGACGGGCGGCACGGTGGTGTAGTGGTTAGCGCTGTCGCCTCACAGCAAGAAGGTCCTGGGTTCGAGCCCCGGGGCCGGCGAGGGCCTTTCTGTGTGGAGTTTGCATGTTCTCCCCGTGTCCGCGTGGGTTTCCTCCGGGTGCTCCGGTTTCCCCCACAGTCCAAAGACATGCAGGTTAGGTTAACTGGTGACTCTAAATTGAGCGTAGGTGTGAATGTGAGTGTGAATGGTTGTCTGTGTCTATGTGTCAGCCCTGTGATGACCTGGCGACTTGTCCAGGGTGTACCCTGCCTTTCGCCCATAGTCAGCTGGGATAGGCTCCAGCTTGCCTGCGACCCTGTAGAAGGATAAAGCGGCTAGAGATAATGATGAGTATAGAGAGACAGGAAATGAGCGGGGGAGAGAGAGACGGGATCGGGAAATAACCTCAGGTCGGAATCTTACCCGGGTCCCCGGATTTATGGTACGGTGCCTTAGCCATCTGAGCCATGACACCCCCGGTCTCAGTCTCTTGCGAAGCTTTCTGTCAGACTCCAAAATGTCACGCAGGGTTGCCATGGTAACGACATAAACAACCCTGCACGCGATGAGAACTTCTTTAGGAAATTGATAGAATTAGTGAAAATACGATCACACAGTTATTCGGGACGATCTTCAATTTATTATTTTATATTATGACCTCATGTACTCCATATTTATTTAGATATTATATATTTTTTTAAAATGACGGTAATGAGACCGATACCGTTGGTACTTTTGGATACCTCGGGATACCTTCTTACCGTAATACCGCCCAACCCTAGTGGTTAGTGCTGTTGCCTCACAGCAAGAAGGTCTGGGTTCGAGCCCCGTGGCCGGCGAGGGCCTTTCTGTGCGGAGTTTGCATGTTCTCCCCATGTCCGCGTGGGTTTCCTCCGGGTGCTCCGGTTTCCCCCATAGTCCAAAGACATGCAGGTTAGGTTAACTGGTGACTCTAAATTGACCGTAGGTGTGAATGAGAGTGTGAATGGTTGTCTGTGTCAGCCCTGTGATGACCTGGCGACTTGTCCAGGCGGTACCCCGCCTTTCGCCTGTAGTCAGCTGGGATAGGCTCCAGCTTGCCTGCGACCCTGTAGAACAGGATAAAGCGGCTACAGATAATGAGATGAGAAATGCCCTTTAAAGGACATCCTGTGAAGAAGGCTAGATTCTGCTTTTTTTAACTAAGAAAATAGTCTTGTGTAAAACTATTACATTTCAAATCTGGTTTAAATGTCCTCATCTAATATATGTTTTTGTTTTTTAAACTCCATTAAACTGATAAAACAACTTATTCATTATGGGCAGTAGTTAGCAGTAGTTAGCTGCAAGAAGATTCCAGGTTCGAACCTCACTGCTGATGGAGCCGATCTGGATGGCGTTTGCATGTTCTCCCCGTGTCTGCATGGGTTACCTCAGGGTGCTCTGGTTTCCTCCCACAGTTCAAAAACATGCAGATTTGGTAAAAATACCCAACCACTGGGGTTGTACAAGCCAGTGCATACTTGGTGCCGGTACCAAGCCCAGATAGATTGGGGAGGGTTGCATCAGGAAGAACGTCTGGAGTAAAAACCAATGCCAAACCAAATATGCCAATCTTGATGATCTGCTGTGGCGACCCCTAATGGGAGCAGCCAAAAGAAGAACATTAAACTTATTCATTATCTCAGTGACTCAAAGTAAGTCAGATCCACCTTGACTTACTTTCAGAAACCACTTTATTCTAGTCACAGTGAATCCAGAACTTATCCTGGGATCTCCAGTTTATCACAGGTGACACTCTCAGAAAATAAAGTACATTATTGTACCTGTAGTGGTACAATGGCTTGTCACAAGGGCAGTATCCTCCAAAGTACTTACTGTATTTGTACTTCTTATACACTGCTTGGGAACTATGTGTACCTTTTTGGCCCTAAAAAGGTACACATTTTATGATTGTCATGCTGGAACAGGTTTGAGCCTCTTAGTTCCAGTGAAGGGAAATTGTAATACAACAGCATACAATGATATCTGATACAAATGTGTGCTTCCAACTTTGGGATGTCCAAATACTTTTGGCTATACAATGCCTTGCAAAAGTATTCAACCCCTTTCATATGAAACCCCTAATTAAGAGCTGGTCCAACAAATTTACTTCATAAAGTCACATAATTAGTTGATTAAGATCCACCTGTGTGAAATCAAAGTGTCACATGATCTGTCACATGATGTCTGTATAAAATCACCCTGTTCTGGAAGGACCCTGACTCTGCAACACTACTATGCAAACAACATGAAAACCAAGGAGCCTCCAAACAGGTCAGAGACAAAATTGTGGAGAAGTATAGATCAGGGTTGGGTTATAAAAAATATCCCAAACTTTGAATATCCCACGGAGCTCCATTAAATCCATTATAGCAAAATGGAAAGAACATGGCACCACTACAAACCTGACAAGAGAAGGCCCCGCCCACCAAAATTCACAGACCGGGCAAGGAGGGCATTAATCAGAGATGCAACAAAGACACCAAAGATAACACTGAAGGAGCTGCAAAGGTCCACAGCGGAGATGGGAGAATCTGTCCATAGGACCACTTTAAGCCGTACACTCCACAGATTGGGCGGGGCTTTATGGAAGAGTGGCCAGAAAAAAGTAATTGCTTAAGAAAACATGTTCGGACTTTGCCCAACAGCATGTGGCAGACTCCCCAAACACATGGAAGAAGATTCTCTGGTCAAATGAGACTAAAATTGATCTTTTTGACCATCACAGGAAATGCCATGTGTGGCGCAAACCCAACACCCTGAGAACACCATTCCTACAGTGAAGCATGGTGGTGGCAGCATCATGCTGTGGAGATGTTTTTCATCTGCAGGGACAGGAAAACTGGTCAGGACCGAAGAAAAGATGGATGACACTAAATACAGGGCAATTCTGGAGGAAAACCTGTTTGAGACTGGGACGAAGGTTCACGTTCCAGCAGGACAATGACCCTAAACATACTGCTAAAGCTACACTGGAGTGGTTTAAAGGGAAACGTTTAAATGTCTTGGAATGGCCTAATCAAAGCCCAGACCTCAATCCAATTGGGAATCTGTGGTGTAACTTGAAGATTGCTGTCCACCAACGCAACCCATCTAACTTGAAGGAGTTGGAGCAGTTTTGCCTTGAGCCATGGGCAACAATCACAGTGGCTAGATGTGCTAAGCTAATAGAGACAAGCCCCAAGAGACTTGCAGCTGTAATTGTAGCAAAAGGTGGCTCTATGAAGTATTTGTTTGTTTGTTTGTTTATTTATTAGGGCCCGAGCCCTATAGGGCGAAGGCCCTATTGTTCTTGTAAGAGTTCACTATTATTAGGGCCCGAGCCCTATAGGGCGAAGGCCCTATTGTTCTTGTAAGAGTTCACTATTATTATTCTTCTTTATTTTTCTCCGCTGTTGGGCCATTTTCGGGGCGCTTGCCATGGGCGAAAACGCGCGAAATTTGGCGCCACTTCCGAGAATTGCCACCGCTACTCAGAACCAAAAGCCCACACTTGGCCGGGGCTCAGGGCCTCTATAGCGCCCCCTAAGTCGTTGTGATTTTGGCCTCCCGCATTAAGGTGCCTGGTTGCCATATAGTTTGTAGTAGTGGCATGCCATTTGGTATGCATATGTATCTCACTAAGCCGGACAAAAATGTAATGCCAATGCATTAGCCACGCCCAACAGGAAGTGAGGTAATTTCACTTTTGTGTGAAATGCATGGCCACGAAGACGGCGCAACTCCTCCTAGACCGTTCATAGGAATGTCACCAAAATTTATACACATCATCTACAGACATGGCTGACAAAAGTTACTAAATACGTTTCACGTAGGATAAACCGTTCAGAAGTTATACGTCAATCAATTTTCACTTCAAAATTTTACATGCTAAAACATTCATAACAAATCTTCTAATTGCTCAACACTGCTCATACTTCACACCCTAATCACTCATTGGGCTTCTGACATGTTACCCAATTTCTGTGATATTTCGCCACTGGGGGCGCTATTTTTGGGCAAAAAATCCAATCTTTCCTCAAATTTGGTCAAACTTCACGGCCACCCTCTTACTACCTCCCATGTCATGTATACCACATTTTGGGAATTTTCGTCCATGGGGGGCGCTGTTTTTGGCCGACGCAATTTCTCCAAAATGGGTTTTTGGTAAATTATTCCATAATGCTTTTCCTTTACACCACTACCTTGTGATAGTGCGTTGCTGTTGTGGACACTTATTTTTCCATTTCATAATCACTCATGTACAGCATAGCGCCACCTACTGACATGGGAAAAACCAAAAAATTTATTCTTCAAAAATCTATATCTCATCTTCTGTGTACTCAATTGTCATCAAACTTCATAACCAAACTCTTCATAGCTCACCTGACATGTACGCCAAATTTTGTGCACTTTCGCCCCTGGGGGTGCGGGTTATGGCAGAAATGATATTGCAGCTTCTGATTTGTCAAACTTGGCAAGCAAACTCTTTACAAGACCCTTTTTGGGGCGCTTGCCATGGTCGACATCGCACGAAATTTGGCTCCTTTTTCTTAGACTCCCACCGCTACTGAGAACCAGAAGCCCAGATCCAGGCGGGCCTCAGGGCCTCTATAGCGCCCCCTAACTCATTGTGATTTTGGCCTCCCGCATTAAGGTGCCTGGTTGCCATGTAGTTTGTAGTAGTGGCATGCCATTTGGTACGCATATGTATCTCACTAAGCCGGACAAAAATGTAATGCCAATGCATTAGCCACGCCCAACAGGAAGTAAGGTAATTTCACTTTTGTGCGAAATGCATGGCCACGAAAACGGCGCAACTCCTCCTAGACCGTTCATAGGAATGTCACCAAAATTGATACACATCATCTACAGACATGGCTGACAAAAGGTCCTAAATACGTTTCACGTAGAATAAACCGTTCAGAAGTTATACGTCAATCAATTTTCAATGCAAAATTTTACATGCTTAAAAATTCATAACATATCTTCAAATTGCTCAAAACTGCTCATACTTCACATGCAAATCACTCATTGGGCATCTGACATGTTACCCAGTTTCTGTGATATTTCGCCACTGGGGGCGCTATTTTTGGGCAAAAAATCCAATCTTTCCTCAAATTTGGTCAAACTTCACGGCCACCCTCTTACTACCTCCCATGTCATGTACACCTCATTTTGGGAATTTTCGTCCATGGGGGGCGCTGTTTTTGGCCGACGCAATTGCTCCAAAACAGGTTTTTGGTAAATAATTCCATAATGCTTCTCCTTCACACCACTACCTTGTGAGAGTACGTTGCTGTTGTAGACACTTATTTTTCCAACTCATAATCGCTCATGTGCAGCATAGCGCCACCTACTGACATGGGAGAAACCAAAAAATTTATTCTTCAAAAATCAATATCTCATCTTCTATTTTCTCAATCTTGATCAAACTTGATACGCACACTCTTAACAGGTCACCTGACATATGTGCCAAATTTTGTGAACTTTTGCCACTGGGGGCGCTGTTTTCAGGCAACAATTTATATCTCGGCTTCTGATTGGTCAAACTTGATCAAACTTTACAAAACAACTCTTCATAGGTCCCTTGACATGTATACCAAATTTGGTGAACTTTCACCACTGGGGGCGCTCATTGCGCTGTAGCAGTTGCAGGAGAGGTGTTTACAATCATGAGGCACCAGGAGTATGTTGTTTTGGTTGCCTTAAACACACATGACTTGTGGGGGATGGGTAGGCAGTCGGGAGCAAGTGTTGTAGCATAGCGCCACCTACTGACATGGGAGAAACCAAAAAATTTATTCTTCAAAAATCAATATCTCATCTTCTATTTTCTCAATCTTGATCAAACTTGATATGCACACTCTTAACAGGTCACCTGACATATCTGCCAAATTTTGTGAACTTTTGCCACTGGGGGCGCTGTTTTCAGGCAACAATTTATATCTCGGCTTCTGATTGGTCAAACTTGATCAAACTTTACAAAACAACTCTTCATAGGTCCCTTGACATGTATACCAAATTTGGTGAACTTTCACCACTGGGGGCGCTCATTGCGCTGTAGCAGTTGCAGGAGAGGTGTTTACAATCATGAGGCACCAGGAGTATGTTGTTTTGGTTGCCTTAAACACACATGACTTGTGGGGAATGGGTAGGCAGTCGGGAGCAAGTGTTGTAGCGTTACATACAGACTAATAGATGTCTAACAGAAGACAATCCTATGTAGCTATAGCTTGGTGACTGATGAGGTAAATACATTAATTTGGTTGGGAAGCCATGGCATAAAATGTTCTGTCCATGACAACATCTCAGCGCACCGTGTACTCTGTGTCCAATTCTGTGCTTTGTCACCATTGTGGGAGTAATGTCTCTTGCCAAAGAAGCTGTGGAAGGTATTTCGCGGGGACGCATGCCCCCGCCCCCCTTGGCCGCTGGCGCGAGGGCCCGTCGAGGCCGCTTGCGGCTTTAATTATTCTTCCGTCTTCTTCTTCTTCCGTCTTCTTCTTCTTCTTTATTTTTCTCCGCTGTTGGGCCATTTTCGGGGCGCTTGCCATGGGCGAAAACGCACGAAATTTGGCACCAGTTCCGAGAATTGCCACCGCTACTCAGAACCAGAAGCCCAAACTTGGCCGGGGCTCAGGGCCTCTATAGCGCCCCCTAAGTCGTTGTGATTTTGGTCTCCCGCATTAAGGTGCCTGGTTGCCATGTAGTTTGTAGTAGTGGCATGCCATTTGGTACGCATATGTATCTCACTAAGCCGGACCAAAATGTAATGCCAATGCATTAGCCACGCCCAACAGGAAGTGAGGTAATTTCACTTTTGTGCGAAATGCATGGCCACGAAGACGGCGCAACTCCTCCTAGACCGTTCATAGAAATGTCACCAAAATTGATAGACATCATCTAGAGACATGACTGACAAAAGTTACTAAATACGTTTCACATAGCATAAACTGTTCAGAAGTTATACGTCAATCAATTTTCGATGCAAAATTTTACATGCTTAAAAATTCATAACAAATCTTCTGATTGCTCAAAACTGCTCATACTTCACACGCACATCACTCATTGGGCTTCTGACATGTTACCCAATTTCTGTGATATTTCGCCACTGGGGGCGCTATTTTTGGGCAAAAAATCCAATCTTTCCTCAAATTTGGTCAAACTTCACGGCCACCCTCTTACTACCTCCCATGCCATGTATACCACATTTTGGGTATTTTCGTCCATGGGGGGCGCTGTTTTTGGCCGACGCAATTGCTCCAAAACGGGTTTTTGGTAAATTATTCCATAATGCTTTCCCTTCACACCACTACCTTGTGATAGTACGTTGCTGTTGTAGACACTTATTTTTCCAACTCATAATCGCTCATGTACAGCATAGCGCCACCTACTGACATGGGAAAAACCAAAAAAATTATTCTTCAAAAATCTATATCTCATCTTCTATTTACTCAATTGTCATCAAACTTCATACGCAAACTCTTCATAGTTCACCTGACATATTCGCCAAATTTTGTGCACTTTCGCCCCTGGGGGTGCTGGTTATGGCAAAAATGATATTGCAGCTTCTGATTTGTCAAACTTGGCAAGCAAACTCTTTACAAGACCCTTTTTGGGGCGCTTGCCATGGTCGACAACGCACGAAATTTGGCTCCTTTTTCTTAGACTGCCACCGCTACTGAGAACCAGAAGCCCAGATCCAGGCGGGCCTCAGGGCCTCTTTAGCGCCCCCTAAGTCGTTGTGATTTTGGCCTCCCGCATAAAGGTGCCTGGTTGCCATGTCGTTTGTAGTAGTGGCATGCCATTTGGTACGCATATGTATCTCACTAAGCCGGACAAAAATGTAATGCCAATGCATTAGCCACGCCCAACAGGAAGTGAGGTAATTTCACTTTTGTGCGAAATGCATGGCCACGAAGACGGCGCAACTCCTCCTAGGCCGTTCAAAGGAATGTCACCAAAATTGATAGACATCATCTACAGACATGGCTGACAAAAGTTCCTAAATACGTTTCATGTGGGATAAGCCGTTCAGAAGTTATACGTCAATCAATTTTCAATGCAAAATTTTACATGCTTAAAAATTCATAACAAATCTTCTAATTGCTCAAAACTGCTCATACTTCACACACAAATCACTCATTGGGCTTCTGACATGCTACCCAAATTCTGTGATATTTCGCCACTGGGGGCGCTATTTTTGGGCAAAAAATCCAATCTTTCCTCAAATTTGGTCAAACTTCACGGCCACCCTCTTACTACCTCCCATGTCATGTATACCACATTTTGGGAATTTTCGTCCATGGGGGGCGCTGTTTTTGGCCGACGCAATTGCTCCAAAACGGGTTTTTGGTAAATAATTCCATAATGCTTTTCCTTCACACCACTACCTTGTGAGAGTACGTTGCTGTTGTGGACACTTATTTTTCCAACTCATAATCGCTCATGTACAGCATAGCGCCACCTACTGACATGGGAAAAACCAAAACATTTTTTCTTCAAAAATCAATATCTCATCTTCTATTTACTCAATCTTGATCAAACTTGATACACACACTCTTAACAGGTCACCTGACATATCTCCCAAATTTTGTAAACTTTTGCCACTGGGGGCACTGTTTTCAGGCAACATTTTATATCTCGGCTTCTGATTGGTCAAACTTGATCAAACTTGACACAACAACTCTTCATAGGTCCCTTGACATGTATACCAAATTTGGTGAACTTTCACCACTGGGGGCGCTCATTGCGCTGTATCAGTTGCAGGAGAGGTGTTTACAATCATGAGGCACCAGGAGTATGTTGTTTTGGTTGCCTTAAACACACATGACTTGTGGGGAATGGGTAGGCAGTCGGGAGCAAGTGTTGTAGCGTTACATACAGACTAATAGATGTCTAACAGAAGACAATCCTATGTAGCTATAGCTTGGTGACTGATGAGGTAAATACATTAATTTGGTTGGGAAGCCATGGCATAAAATTTTCTGTCCATGACAACATCTCAGCGCACCGTGTACTCTGTGTCCGATTCTGTGCTTTGTCGCCATTGTGGGAGTAATGTCTCTTGCCGAAGAAGCTGTGGAAGGTATTTCGCGGGGACGCATGCCCCCGCCCCCCTTGGCCGCTGGCGCGAGGGCCCGTCGAGGCCGCTTGCGGCTTTAATTATTATTATTATTATTATTATTATTATTTTATTCTTTTTGGGGGGGTTGAATACATATGCACACTCCAGATTTCTGTTTTTTTCGTCTTAATTATTGTTTGTGTCACAATAAAACAACAATTTGCACCTTTAAAGTGGTAGGCATGTTGTGTAAATCAAATGGTGCTCACCCTCCAAAAATCAATTTTCATTCCAGCTTGTAATGCGGCAAAACAGGACAAACACCAAGGGGGAGGAATGCTTTTGCAAGACATTGTAGATCAGTGTGAAAAGATGAGAGCAATTGCACATATCTGCATGTGTATTTGTAGATCAAATACAGTATCAGGACAGAGATGCTGTGAGGGAGCAGGAGCAGGGCAGAGTGTTGGTGCTGGATGAGTGTAATTGCTGGTTGTGGTGTAATGATTTACAGTAGCTATAGGGCAGAAGGGTCCAGATAGGCTTTCTGATCTAATCACAGGGTGCTACAGGCTCTAATGCCGCTGTAACATCAGAGAGATGCAGGTTTTTGAGCTGCTCTAATAACAGGAATCATCTCATCTCATTATCTCTAGCCGCTTTATCATGTTCTACAGGGTCGCAGGCAAGCTGGAGCCTATCCCAGCTGACTACGGGCGAAAGGCGGGGTACACCCTGGACAAGTCGCCAGGTCATCACAGGGCTGACACAGACACAGACAACCATTCACACTCACATTCACACCTACGGTCAATGTACAGTCACCAATTAGCCTAACCTACATGTATTTGGATTGTGGGGGAAACTGGAGCACCCGGAAGAAACCCACACAGACACGGGGAGAACATGCAAACTCCATACAGAAAGCCCCTCTTCGGCCGCTGGGCTCAAACCCAGAACCTTCTTGCTGTGAGGCAACAGTGCTAACCACTACACCACCGTGCCATCTCCCTTAGGAACATAAATATATAAAAACCAGTAAATAAAAAGCAATATATAAATGATTTACTATTTTACACACCATGAGTTGGCCTAGTGGTTAGCATGTCCGCCTCTCGTTTGGGAGATCGTGAGTTCTACTCGTGGTTGGGTCATACCAAAGACCATCTTAAAAATGGTATCTACTAATGTCTGGCAAGGCATGCTGTAATACTGCATGCATGCTGAAATGTGAGTGGGGAGTCAAACTCCTGTGGTTACTAGAGGGCCAGCCCCTAGCTGTATAGGTGAGAAACTGAGGGCTATAGAAATGGAGATCAGTGCTACCCAATGCGCCACTACACCACCGTGCCACCCCAGTGCAAGGATGAATTAGTAAATATAAATATAAATATACAGTGTGCACAGAATGACGGGATGAGTGTGCAGATATTTCACAGTTGATGTTATTGATATTTGAGTCCGGTTTTAGCTGTTCATCACAGAGACAGCCTGAGGGGAAAAAACTGTTCTTGTGTCTGGTTGTTTTTGCATACAGTGTTCTGTAGCGTCTCCCAGAGGGGAGAAGTTTAAACAATTTGTGACCAGGGTGTGATGGGTCTGCAGAGGTGTTACCTGCTCATTTCCTGACTCTGGACAGGTACAGGTCTTGGATGGAGGGCAGGCTGACAGGCTGACACCAATAATTTTCTCTGCAGACCTTATTGTCCATTGCAGTCTGTTCTTCTCCTGTTTGGTGACCGATCCAAACCAGTGATGGAAGAGCAGAGAACAGACTGAACTTATTTTAAGTAAAATTATTTGTAGATTTCAGCAGTCAAACTTTCATTTTCAGAAACCAAATAGTGTTCTAAAAAAATTTATTTTTATTAAAATACCAGATGGGCCTCCCGTGGAAGTGACATATGCCATGATGTGGCTTAGTGAAAGCTTGGAGCAACACGGCTGTTTATATCCTCTGCTTGCATTGTGGTTTTGCTAGTTTTACAAGTATTTTTACCAAATTTATAGGTTTTTAAAGAAGTATATAAATGCCAAAATGATGCTAAAAAGGACGATAAAAGAAGATATCTTTTCACCATTTACCTGGCCAGAATCGTTCAATTATTCACAAAAAATGGATTCATGCCATTACAAGACCTCAAAACAATCTGCCTGCAGTGCCCTACTTATGCTGCAAACATTCTGAATCATCCTGCTTCGATGAATCAATGGAATTAAATGCAAGATTAATGGGGCTTCCAGAATTAAAAGAAATATACAACCCTGATTCCAAAAAAGTTGGGACAAAGTACAAATTGTAAATAAAAACGGAATGCAATAATTTACAAATCTCAAAAACTGATATTGTATTCACAATAGAACATAGACAACATATCAAATGTCGAAAGTGAGACATTTTGAAATTTCATGCCAAATATTGGCTCATTTGAAATTTCATGACAGCAACACATCTCAAAAAAGTTGGGACAGGGGCAATAAGAGGCTGGAAAAGTTAAAGGTACAAAAAAAAGAACAGCTGGAGGACCAAATTGCAACTCATTAGGTCAATTGGCAATAGGTCATTAACATGACTGGGTATAAAAAGAGCATCTTGGAGTGGCAGCGGCTCTCAGAAGTAAAGATGGGAAGAGGATCACCAATCCCCCTAATTCTGCGCCGACAAATAGTGGAGCAATATCAGAAAGGAGTTCGACAGTGTAAAATTGCAAAGAGTTTGAACATATCATCATCTACAGTGCATATCATTATCAAAAGATTCAGAGAATCTGGAAGAATCTCTGTGCGTAAAGGTCAAGGCCGGAAAACCATACTGGGTGCCCGTGATCTTCGGGCCCTTAAACGGCACTGCATCACATACAGGCATGCTTCTGTATTGGAAATCACAAAATGGGCTCAGGAATATTTCCAGAGAACATTATCTGAGCAACATTATTGAGCAACTTGTCTCCTCAGTCCCCAGACGTTTACAGACTGTTGTAAAGAGAAAAGGGGATGTCTCACAGTGGTAAACATGGCCTTGTTCCAACTTTTTTGAGATGTGGTGTTGTCATGAAATTTAAAATCACCTAATTTTTCTCTTTAAATGATATATTTTCTCAGTTTAAACATTTGATATGTCATCTATGTTCTATCCTGAATAAAATATGGAATTTTGAAGCTTCCACATCATTACATTCCGTTTTTATTTACAATTTGTACTTTGTCCCAACTTTTTTGGAATCGGGGTTGTAATAAACGATATTGTGCCAACAATATTTGCCCATTGTTCAGCTCCAAAATTCCGCCGATGCAGTGTTGAGCAGCAACAGAGACAACAACACCAGGTTTCAACTTTGTTCTACCATGATTCTCTGTGTATAGATACCTTGCAACCACGTGATCAAAATGTGCTATGTCACAAGCATCTGCCATGATGGTGGATTATACACAGCAACTAGGATGGCAGCCACTGAAAGCATGTCTTTTTTATTTAAATTAAAAAAAAAAATTATTAGCTTTTGCCATAGCAAGATCTATATATGCACATACTTTATGGCTGAGAAACCACTACAGCTTGCTCCAATTACAGTGGCCCCATTGTACCGAATCTGTATGTCTTTGAACAATGCTGAATTTTCTTAATATTACCATGATTTGAACGCTCGAGTGAAGATTCGATACAAAGAGAAGGTAGATATGTACTGTATGGTACTGACCCATATTATTTTAAAAAAGTCAGATTTTTTCTGAAGATAAGATGCTTCTACCAAACATCTAGTACCCAGATATCTGTTCTATCTGGTTTGGCAGACTTTGTGGGTCGACAAATCTCAAATGAAGGCTTATACGTCCATGAACGCTGATAACTTCTTTGTCTCTGGATGGGTAAATACTTTATTAATTAAACCAGTCAACAGTGACAAAGCAGTTGTACTTGCAAGGGTAAGTTAGGGCTTCTTTTGCATTTAGTTTACTTCTGTGTATAAACAACAGACGAAGTGTGAAATTTTGACAAGTCTCTAGCTTTATGGCTCACAAATCACATTTCAATTTATTTCAGGTCAACCATTCTAAAATTATAACAACTATGACAAGAGAACGCTCATTTTATAGCAAAATTATTGCAACACGAAATAAAATCCTTCCATGATATTATTGAGAACGCTTTTGTATCTCACCCGAGATAAAATGATCACTGCAAACATGAGCTGTTTTGGTTTTAGCCTCTGTTAGATCAGCCCTGCCGATGTTGTTCAGCCGTGCTCGTCTCCTCTCCGTACTAAGCCTCAGAGTTTCCTCGCCCTCTTTCCGAATCACGGACGGAATTCTAAAAAATCGGAACGTGCCATGGTCACGAGTACTGTTGTGACCACAACCATATACAGCACAAAGATATGGCAGAGCTAAAAGAACACTTAAAGCAGTAGAAAAACAAAGAGAGTTGCGCACACGTGACTGTTTTGTATGGAATGTTGCTTGACCCCACATTTGTCTCTCCACCAACATGGCCGACATCTAGGTTTCTATTTTGCTTTGACATCCCTTGTAAGTCAAGGATTATCGATGTCTTACCTGGTGAATTGTAATTGGTATTTCGATGCATTGTAGGTTCTTCAGCGTATATTGGAAGAAAATACAGGTAACAAAGAAAACACTAACGTTAAAGAACAATCACCGACGGATCAAGAGACGGAGCATTTGATTAAGCTTCAGGTACAGTCGACTACACTCCAGATAAGAGAATTCCTCAGAACATTTTGCATGAAACTCACTCATTAGAACTTCCTGAAGTTTTATTTCATGCTAGTTTCAGTTTCATTTATGTCCCGGGAACATGAATTGACCAGAAAGAGGGATATTGTCCAAACAGATGAACCAGTCACTGCTGAAATCTAGACAGAGACAGTTGTCTTCGAAGACAAGATTATCCAGTGTTCATTGTTGGGAGATGAAAGTGTCTCATTAGATGATTTGTTCGAACTCTACTAGCAAAACCACAGTGTAAGCAGACAATATAAACAGCCGAGTTGCTCCAAGCTTCCACTACGCCACATTATCACATACGTCATTTCCGCAGGAGGCCCGTCTGGTATTTTAATAAAAATTCATTTTTCTAGAACACTATTTGGTCTCCGAAAATGAATGTTTGGCCATTGAAATCTACAAATACTTTTACTTAACATAAGTTTAAGAATAAATCTGCGGGAGGATCCCTTTAAATTTAACTTCTAAAGGCTGTGCGGAAGGGATGCAATCATCAACAAACATTCACCAATTAAGTTATAGTCAATAATAAAAACTAACAAGATCATAAACTGGTGTTTTGACATCACTGACATCATCATCAGAGTAAAATAAACCATGTTTGAGTAAGTGATGAAGAGTCAGTTCAAGTTTTCATAAGGTCCCATCAAGTAAAAACATTAGCACATACAGAATCAGACTGGATGTTTAGTTTTGGCTTTTTTGCTTGAATGAGCAACATCTCATAAATCAGACAGTCCAGCTGCTTCCCAGTGCATTTTTGTAGAAAAGTAAATTGATTGCTGAAATCAGAGATGTCTAGGAGGCCATGCTCAATCTTAAGGTGTTTACCAATGGTTGAATGGCGATGTTCTTCACTTCGCTGGTACAGATGCCTGTAAGTTTAGCTAACATAGTCTGCATCACACAGACCACACTTAAATAAATAAACAACATTCTGTTGGCTAACCAGCGATGGTTTGACTTGGTGTAACTTGACTCCCTCCTGGATTTTCCTCCTGGAAAAAAAATAACTTGTAAGATGAAATACAACCCCGATTCCAAAAAAGTTGGGACAAAGTACAAATTGTAAATAAAAACGGAATGCAATGATGTGGAAGTTTCAAAATTCCATATTTTATTCAGAATAGAACATAGATGACATATCAAATGTTTAAACTGAGAAAATGTAGGCGTCCCTGATTTCCATAAAGAACTTCAAGTTTTGATTCATCTGACCACAGAACAGTTTTCCACTTTGCCACAGTCCATTTTAAATGAGCCTTGGCCCAGAGAAGACGTCTGCGCTTCTGGATCATGTTTAGATACGGCTTCTTCTTTGAACTATAGAGTTTTAGCTGGCAATGGCGGATGGCACGGTGAATTGCGTTCACAGATAATGTTCTCTGGAAATATTCCTGAGCCCATTTTGTGATTTCCAATACAGAAGCATGCCTGTATGTGATGCAGTGCCGTCTAAGGGCCCGAAGATCACAGGCACCCAGTATGGTTTTCCGGCCTTGACCCTTACGCACAGAGATTTTTCCAGATTCTCTGAATCTTTTGATGATATTATGCACTGTAGATGATGATATGTTCAAACTCTTTGCAATTTTACACTGTCGAACTCCTTTCTGATATTGCTCCACTATTTGTCGGCGCAGAATTAGGGGGATTGGTGATCCTCTTCCCATCTTTACTTCTGAGAGCCGCTGCCACTCCAAGATGCTCTTTTTATACCCAGTCATGTTAATGACCTATTGCCAATTGACCTAATGAGTTGCAATTTGGTCCTCCAGCTGTTCCTTTTTTGTACCTTTAACTTTTCCAGCCTCTTATTGCCCCTGTCCCAACTTTTTTGAGATGTGTTGCTGTCATGAAATTTCAAATGAGCCAATATTTGGCATGAAATATCAAAATGTCTCACTTTCGACATTTGATATGTTGTCTATGTTCTATTGTGAATACAATATCAGTTTTTGAGATTTGTAAATTATTGCATTCCATTTTTATTTACAATTTGTACTTTGTCCCAACTTTTTTGGAATCGGGGTTGTATTCAAGATGTGCTTGTCAATATCTGTATCATTGGGCAGAAGTCTCATGATCTTATTTATATGTTTTGTCATCACATCTGCATACAGCTTCTTACGAAGATCAACCATCACTTTCACAATGGACATGTATTTGAAGAGCGAGCAGTGGGTGCAGATCTCATCGAAGATTTGGTTTATCCCTGTTCTCAAAGAGGAAATATGATTAATTTTGGCTTTGATTTCTTCTGCGATGACATTTTCAGCGAATCGTTTGGAGGAACTTGCCCATTTGGTTGCCTTTTCTTGATTGACTCTAACGAATGTAAGTGTAAGGTTGAAGTTTTGACAAAGATGAAGGAATTCAATCCCTCTGTCACCTTTGACCAATCTTTTGCTACAATCTTCAAGTCTCCTGAAGGAATGTACAGTGGTGCTTGAAAGTTCGTGAACCCTTTAGAATTTTCTATATTTCTGCATAAATATGACCTAAAACATCATCAGATTTTCACACAAGTCCTAAAAGTAGATAAAGAGAACCCAGTTAAACAAATGAGACAAAAATGTTATACCAGTACGTGGTCATTTATTTATTGAGGAAAATGATCCAATATTACATATCTGTGAATGGCAAAAGTATGTGAACCATTGCTTTCAGTATCTGGTGTGACCCCCTTGTGCAGCAATAACTGCAACTAAACATTTGCGGTAACTGTTGATCAGTCCTGCACACCGGCTTGGAGGAATTTTAGCCCATTCCTCTGTACAGAACAGCTTCACCTCTGGGATGTTGGTGGGTTTCCTCACATAAACTGCTCGCTTCAGGTCCTTCCACAACATTTCCATTGTCAGGACTTTAACTTAGCCATTCCAAAACATTCACTTTATTCTTCTTTAACCATTCTTTGGTAGAACGACTTGTGTGCTTAGGGTTGTTGTCTTGCTGCATGACCCACCTTCTCTTGAGATTCAGTTCATGGACAGATGTCCTGACATTTTCCTTTAGAATTTGCTGGTATAATTCAGAATTCATTGTTCCATCAATGATGGCAAGCAGTCCTGGACCAGATGCAGCAAAACAGGCCCAAACTATGATACTACCACCACCATGTTTCACAGATGGGATAAGGTTCTTATGCTGGAATGCAGTGTTTTCCTTTCTCCAAACATAATGCTTCTCATTTAAACTAAAACGTTCTATTTTGGTCTCATCTGTCCAGAAAACATTTTTCCAATAGCCTTTTGGCTTGTCCACGTGATCTTTAGCAAACTGCATACGAGCAGCAATGTTCTTTTTGGAGAGCAGTGGCTTTCTCCTTGCAGCCCTGCCATGCACACCATTGTTGTTCAGTGTTCTCCTGATGGTGGACTCATGAACATTAACATTAGCCAATGTGAGCGAGGCCTTCAGTTGCTTAAAAGTTACCCTGGGGTCCTTTGTGACCTCGCCGATTATTACACACCTTGCTCTTGGAGTGATCTTTGTTGGTCGACCACTCCTGGGGAGGGTAACAATGGTCTTGAATTTCCTCCATTTGTACACAATCTGTCTGACTGTGGATTGGTGGAGTCCAAACTCTTTAGAGAGGGTTTTGTAACCTTTTCCAGCCTGATGAGCATCAACAACGCTTTTTCTGAGGTCCTCAGAAATCTCCTTTGTTCGTGCCATGATACACTTCCACAAACGTGTTGTGAAGATCAGACTTTGATAGATCCCTGTTCTTTAAATAAAACAGGGTGCCCACTCGCACCTGATTGTCATCCCATTGATTGAAAACACCTGACTCTAATTTCACCTTCAAATTAACTGCTAATCCTAGAGGTTCACATACTTTTGCCACTCACAGATATGTAATATTGGATCATTTTCCTCAATAAATAAATGACCAAGTATAATATTTTTGTCTCATTTGTTTAACTGGATTCTCTTTATCTACTTTTAGGACTTGTGTGAAAATCTGATGATGTTTTAGGTCATATTTATGCAGAAATATAGAAAATTCTAAAGGGTTCACAAAATTTCAAGCACCACTGTAGTTCTCCATTGTGTTTTAGTATCTTGATTTAAACAACACTGTTTAATTTTACTCAGATGATGATGTCCGTGATGTTGAAACGTCAGTTTATAATATCACGAGGTTTTTTTTATTATTAAATGTATAACAAAAGTTGTTTTAATTGAGTTACAGTCAACTGAATTATTATGAAGAACCCTGGGAGAGGGAGTGTAAAGTATACTGAAATATCCTCAGCATGCCATCTGTCTGTTCAGTGATGTTTAACTGCAAATAAACCTTCTGCATGGAGCTGAACTTTATTTGGCTCACAGTCAATGCTGTAACAGTGTTTCTGATAATATTTTTAGTCACACTGGCAGTGAAACACACTTCAGCCGAAGAGTATGTTTTTTATGTTTGTGTAATAAAGAGAGGTGCCAACATTATTCAGCTTCATATGGCTAATTACACTCACCGGCCACTTTAATAGGAACTTGTTCTTGATTCTAAGATCCCTGTTCTTGGCTGCAGGAGTAGAACCCAATGTGTTCTTCTACTGTTGCATGCTGAGATGCTTTTCTGCTCATCACAGTTGTAAAGAGTTGCTATGAGTTACTATATCCTTCCTGGCAGCTCGCACCAATCTGTCCATCTTCCTCTGACCTCTCTTATCAACAAGGTGCTTGTTTCCACCCTCAGAACTGTCACTCACTCAAACAGATGGTTTTCGCACCATTCTGTGTAAACTCTAATATCTCATCTCATCTCATCATCTCTAGCCGCTTTATCCTTCTACAGGGTCACAGGCAAGCTGGAGCCTATCCCAGCTGACTACGGGCGAAAGGCGGGGTACACCCTGGACAAGTCGCCAGGTCATCACAGGGCTGACACATAGACACAGACAACCATTCACACTCACATTCACACCTACGGTCAATTTAGAGTCACCAGTTAACCTAACCTGCATGTCTTTGGACTGTGGGGGAAACCGGAGCACCCGGAGGAAACCCACGCAGACACGGGGAGAACATGCAAACTCCGCACAGAAAGGCCCTCGCCGGCCCCGGGGCTCGAACCCAGGACCTTCTTGCTGTGAGGCGACAGCGCTAACCACTACACCACCGTGCCGCCCTAAACTCTAATATAATGTAAGATAACTGATCCAGTCACAATAGACATTTGAAGTCTTTTACTTCATCAAGGTAACACTTTATAACAAGATCAACTGTGAGTTACTGCTCACTTACACATCCCCCCACTCTCGCTTATATCAGAATGCAAGCAATCGAAGGAATAGGACACTTATTATGAATGTTGTCTTCAACAAATAATTAACCCTGAAATAAGTAAGTAAAGAGCAGTGCCTCTCCCCAGGGATTTCAAATAGCATCCTGGAAAACAGTCATTTTGAAATAGCATTTTGCTTCTTGAAATAGTGTCAAAATCCACCCTATATGTTTTGTAAATACATTCAGTCGGTAAACAGGAAGTCAATGTGCGACAGACCTGAAAATGGTATACACGGGACAGAACCCCAAGCTGAAGTTCGGTACCAAGTGGCTATGATTTGTGGTTGCTGAGAAAAAGGGTGTGCTGGACGGATGGAAATATAGACATATGGAGATATGGATGGATAGACAGAGGTTAAAAAAAACAACAACAGTATACCCCCCCTCCTTTGGAGGTTAAAAAAAAGGAGAGGGAGTAAAATAGAATGTAGTAAATATAATAAAAAGAATATAAAGAACATATGAATTTAAAAAAATAAGAACATGATGACGGAATGCTCTGCAGAAGATGCACAACATACAGTGTGTATGTATAGATACACACACACACACACACACACACACACACACACGTATATACAGGATAAAAGCTTTGCAATATACACATGTATGAAATGTAGCAGGATGGCATACAACAGGAATCAGTGGAGAGATATGACTAAATCCATGATCTCCACTTCTCAATCATAAGGAAAGAAACAAACAAAATGCAATATACACAATACACACTGTAGAATATACAATATACAGAATATGTATAAATATATTGTACACAAGAAATATATTGCACTGTAATGAATACAGTGCCTTGCAAAAGTATTCATACCCCTTGGTGTTTGTCCTGTTTTGATGCATGACAAGATGGAATTAAAATAGATTTTTGGAGGGTTAGCACCATTTGATTTACACAACATGCCTACCACTTTAAAGGTGCTTTTTTTTTTTTTAATTGTGACGCAAACAATGATTAAGATGAAAAAAAAAACAGAAATCAGGAGTGTGCATAGGTATTCACCCCTTTTCATATGAAACCCCTAAATAAGAGCTGGTCCAATCAATTCACTTCATAAGTCACATAATTAGTTGATTAAGATCCACCTGTGTGCAATCAAAGTGTCACATGATGTCTGTATAAATCACCCTGTTTTGGAAGGACCCTGATTCTGCAACACTACGAAGCAAGCAACATGAAAACCAAGGAGCCTCCAAACAGGTCAGAGACAAAGTTGTGGAGAAGTATAGATCAGGGTTGGCTTATAAAAAATATCCCAAACTTTGAATATCCCACGGAGCACCATTAAATCCATTATAGCAAAATGGAAAGAATATGGCACCACTACAAACCTGACAAGAGAAGGCCCCGCCCACCAAAACTCTCAGACCGGGTAAGGAGGGCATTAATCAGAGATGCAACAAAGATACCAAAGATAACACTGAAGGAGCTGCAAAGATCCACAGCGGAGATGGGAGTATCTGTCCATAGGGCCACTTTAAGCAGTACAAATCAAGTTTATTTGTATAGTGCTTTTAACAATAAACATTGTCGCAAAGCAGCTTTACAGAATTTGAACGACTTAAAACATGAGCTAATTTTATCCCTAATCTATCCCCAATGAGCAAGGCTGTGGCGACGGTGGCAAGGAAAAACTCCCTCAGACGACATGAGGAAGAAACCTCGAGAGGAACCAGACTCAAAAGGGAACCCATCCTCATTTGGGCAACAACAGACAGCCTGACTATAATATTAACAGTTTAACAGGTATAACCCTCAGCTGTCCTCATGGGGCCGTCCTTCACAGGAGCGGTGTGATAAAACTCCGACCAGACACAGGGCACCAGGATGGATCAAGCAGGTCCAAGGGGCAGAAGAGGCCAGCATCTCAATCCCAGGATCAACATGTAACTCAGAGGGACAAATTGGGGGGGGGGGGGGGGAGGGAGAAAGAAAACACAGGTTGTTAGGTATGCCCTAAAAATGACAAGTATTAAATCTGTGTGGTAGGCTCGCAGAGACGAGAGTCTTTACATCAGGCATAACACACAACAATGGCATGTTAATATGGTAAAAAATATCATGACCTGCTCTGGCTGGATGCTTGATTGGGTGATGGGAGCACACTCCTCAGCAATGATGAGATGCAGATGGGACCCTTAGGGCTGGCCAAGACAATTCAGTTACATTTCACCAGGCCTGGGACATGCGACAGAATGTCTGATGGCCGATTCCCTGCAGGCTACGATAGCCAGTCGAGGTCTCCACCCTCTCCACCAAAAGATTTCCTGTTGACTCCATGTAACTCAGAGGGACAGATTTGGGGTGGGGGGGAGGGAAAGAAAACACAGGTTGTTAGGTATGCCCAATGTCACCTGAATAAGTAGGAGCAGTATACATATTGCACCAAGTACAAGCAGGGACTCCAGCAACTAACTATGACAGCATAACTAAAAGGAGAGAGCCAGAAGGTAACACAGGCATGAGGGAGCCCCGGGACATAAAGCAGCCAGCCACTACACCGTCAACAAACTCGAGTGAGCGAGCGAATGGGGACTGACAGCATCCATACATCCCAGTTTACCAAAACACTCTATGTCTGAGGACCCTCCAGATCTACTCCTTTACCTCATAAACACCATTAACAAAAGGCTTGACTAAACAGATATGTTTTCAGCCTAGACTTAAATGCTGAGACTGTGTCTGATTCCCGAACATTACTTGGAAGGCTGTTCCATAACTGCGGAGCTTTGTAAGAAAAGGCTCTGCCCCCTGATGTAGCCTTCACTATACGAGGTACCAGCAGATAGCCTGCACCTTTTGATCTAAGTAGGAGAGGCGGGTCATAGAGGAGCAGAAGTTCACTCAGGTACTGTGGTGCGAGACCATTCAGTGCTTTAAAGGTCAATAGTAGTATTTTATAATCAATACGAAATTTGATTGGGAGCCAGTGCAGTGTGGATAAGACAGGCGTGATGTGGTCATATTTTCTAGTTCTAGTAAGGACTCTTGCTGCTGCATTTTGAACTAACTGGAGCTTGTTTATGCACTTATTGGAACATCCAGACAGTAAGGCATTACAATAATCCAACCTGGAGGTAACGAAAGCATGGACTAGTTTTTCTGCATCATGCAATGACATTAAATTTCTTATCTTTGCAATATTTCTGAGATGAAAGAAAGCTATCCGGGTGATGTTATCAATGTGAGTTTCGAATGAAAGACTGGGGTCAATAATCACTCCGAGGTCTTTTACTGCTGCATGTGAAGAAACAGAAAGGCCATCCAGAGTTACTGTGTAATCAGAAAACTTACTTCTAGCTGTATGTGGTCCTAGCACAAGTACTTCAGTCTTGTCAGAGTTAAGCAGAAGGAAATTAATAAGCATCCAGTGTCTAATGTCCTTAACACATTCCTCAATTCTATTAAGCTGGTGTCTCTCATCAGGTTTTGCAGAGACATACAACTGTGTGTCATCAGCATAACAGTGTAAACTAATACAATGTTTACGAATAATATCGCCCACAGAGTGGGCGGGGCTTCACGGAAGAGTGGCCAGAAAAAAGCCATTGCTTAAGAAAACACGTTTGAGTTTGCCCAACAGCATGTGGCAGACTCCCCAAACACATGGAAGAAGATTCTCTGGTCAGATGAGACTAAAATTGAACTTTTGGCCATCATGGGAAATGCCATGTGTGGCGCAAACCCAACACCCTGAGAACACCATTCCTACAGTGAAGCATGGTGGTGGCATCATCGTGCTGTGGGGATGTTTTTCATGTGCAGGGACAGGAAAACTGGTCAGGACTGAAGGAAAGAGAGCACTAAATACAGGGCAATTCTGGAGGAAAACCTGTTTGAGTCAGCCAGAGGTTTGAGACTGGGACGAAGGTTCACATTCCAGCAGAACAATGACTCTAAACATACTGCTAAAGCTACACTGGAGTGGTTTAAAGGGAAACATTTAAATGTCTTGGGATGGCCTAATCAAAATCCAGACCTTAATCCAATTGAGAATCTGTGGCATAACTTGAACACTGCTGTCCACCAACGCAACCCATCTAACTTGAAGGAGTTGGAGCAGTTTGGCCTTGAGGAATGGGCAAAAATCCCAATGGCTAGATGTGCTAAGCTAATCGAGACATACCCCAAGAGACTTCATCTCATCTCATTATCTCTAGCCGCTTTATCCTTCTACAGGGTTGCAGGCAAGCTGGAGCCTATCCCAGCTGACTACGGGCGAAAGGTAGGGTACACCCTGGACAAGTCGCCAGGTCATCACAGGGCTGACACATAGACACAGACAACCATTCACACTCACATTCACACCTACGGTCAATTTAGAGTCACCAGTTAACCTAACCTGCATGTCTTTGGACTGTGGGGGAAACCGGAGCACCCGGAGGAAACCCACGCGGACACGGGGAGAACATGCAAACTCCACACAGAAAGGCCCTCGCCGGCCACGGGGCTCGAACCCAGGACCTTCTTGCTGTGAGGCGACAGCGCTAACCACTACTCCACCATGCCGCCCCCAAGAGACTTGCAGCTGTAATTGCAGCAAAAAGGTGGCTCTACAAATTATTGACTTGGGGCAGTGAATACCTATGCACACTCCAGATTTCTGTTTTTCATCTTAATTGTTGTTTGTGTCACAATTTAAAAAAAAAATCACCTTTGAAGTGGTAGGCATGTTGTCAAGTCAAGTCAAGTTTATTTGTATAGCGCTTTTAACAATAAACATTGTCGCAAAGCAGCTTTACACAATTTGAATGACTTAAAACATGAGCTAATTTTATCCCTAATCTATCCCCAGTGAGCAAGCCTGTGGCGACGGTGGCAAGGAAAAACTCCCTCAGATGACATGAGGAAGAAACCTCGAGAGGAACCAGACTCAAAAGGGAACCCATCCTCATTTGGGCGACAAAAGACAGCATGACTATAACATTAACAGTTTTAACAAGAAGTCAGTTTCGTTGATGTTATAACTCTTCATTGATGGAAACTTGAGTGCAAAACTGTTCATGACAACTGCAGTCCTAAAGTTAGCAAGTCAACTGTAGTCCTCAGCCATAAAAGCATTACTGTAAGAGTCCAGAGCGTCCTCCAAGTGTGACTTTCAACTGTCCTCATGGGGCCGTCCTCCACAGGAGTGATGCAATGAGACTATAACCAGATACAGGGCACCAGGATGGATCAGGCAGGTCTGAGGAGCAGAAGAGGTCAGCATCTCGATCCCAGGACCTCAGAGGGACAGATTTGGGGGGAGGGGATGTTGTGTAAATCAAATGGTGCTAACCCTCCAAAAATCAAATTTCATTCCAGCTTGTAATGTGACAAAACACCAGGGGGGGAGGGGGTGAATATTTTTGCAAGACATTGTATTACCCTATCATTGTGTTGAAATATATTTATATCTGACTATTTGTCAGAAATCAGCCATAGCGTCAGCCAGTAGAGTTTCCGAAAATCAAGACTTAAAACTTTACAATATTTTCACTCTTAATTCCTACAACCCATAATATTTCTCCTTCTCCTCCTGTTAAGGCCTCCTTAATGTGTGCAGTTTATTCAGCAGCACATTTCTCCCCACGGAGCCGATTTCTTTATACAGAAGACTGAACCAAAACAAGTCTGTCTCAACCAAGGCTATGAAAAAAAGCAGTGATGGAGCATTAAGCACAAGCATGAGCATTAAAAAAAAGTGATTAAAAATAACAGTCAGACTCATGATGGCTCTCCACTGTCAGCAATTAATACAGAACTAATCGATTCATTTATAGGCTACACATCACCCTGCAAGTATGTTCAGTAATTTAAGAAGATTAAATTTGATTGCAGTTTGCAAATAAATTGTTGACACAAAACTTGATGCTGTTTTGAAAACCTGCATGTCGTCTGAAACTCGTCAAGTTTCACTTGCTTTTGAAAACGATTTTAACAGTGATCTCATCTCATCTCATTATCTCTAGCCGCTTTATCCTGTTCTACAGGGTCGCAGGCAAGCTGGAGCCTATCCCAGCTGACTACGGGCGAAAGGCGGGGTACACCCTGGACAAGTCGCCAGGTCATCACAGGGCTGACACATAGACACAGACAACCATTCACACTCACATTCACACCTACGCTCAATTTAGAGTCACCAGTTAACCTAACCTGCATGTCTTTGGACTGTGGGGGAAACCGGAGCACCCGGAGGAAACCCACGTGGACACCATGCAAACTCCGCACAGAAAGGCCCTCGCCGGCCACGGGGCTCGAACCCGGACCTTCTTGCTGTGAGGTGACAGCGCTAACCACTACACCACCGTGCCGCCCCTCGTGGCATTCTGAACAATTAAAATGTTAATGGAAGATAATTGATCCAGTCAGTAAAGACATTTGAAGTCTTTTTTTTTTTTGCTTCATTGACTTGATAAAATGCTTTGGAGATTCAGCATCAAGGTGATGGATGGAAGGAAGCCTCTGTAAACAGTCATTAGGGACTCCTACCCCCCCCCCCCCCCCCACACACACACACACAGTGAGCATGACTGAACTGTGCACTCCAGTGCAGTTCATCACGCCCACTCAAGCTCTAACCGCCTGTCAGTGTGCATGTTGGCCCAGCCACAAAACAGCCAAACAACATGGGCTTATTAACTCTGTGTGTGTGTGTGTTTTTATCTGAGCAGATAAAATTTGCTACACAGTGATAATAATCTGGAGTAAAAATGCATCATGTACTTATTTGCTGCCCTAAATGAGCTCAGCAGGCTGCAATTTCTTCTACAGAGCATGAAATCTGTGATACAGCACTCTCGATGCATTTATTTCTGCACCATTATACGATTAGGCAACACGATTCAACCAGCTTGATGCCCATTCTTCAGTCCCTTATCATACGATGTGCCACATGCTGGATGAGAATTAGAAACTCAAAGCAATCAAATGCATTGCTGATATATTAAACTGATTAATGACACTATTGCACTCTCAGGTGGGATTTCCAGCCACTTGGGTTGATATAACTGAACCGTATACAAAAACAGTTGGAATATAAACTAAATTTGATACCCAAATACCTACAAATTATGCAAAAAATGTGTTTCTGCTTCTCGGAGAAGATGAGGTTTTTTGAATAAATGTTAAACTGGTGCAGTGAAGGTCTCTCTCCCTTTCTCATACACACACACACACACACACACACACACGTTTATCTTACTGTCCTTGTGAGGACCTTCCATTGACATAATTATTATTGCAGTAATTCATGCTGTGCCTGCACCTAACCCTACCCCGAACCTTAACCTCAGTCATGAAAAGGAAACTTTCTGGCTCTTTTATTTTTTAAATTTTTTTTTTAAATTAACACACCAGCAATTTCCTTGTGGGGAACATCCGAATATACCCACAAGGTTGAAATTGTCAGATTTTACTATTCTTGTGCGGACATTTGGTCCTCAGTAGTATATAAACCCCCCCCACACACACAGAGTCCAGCTGCTTGGAGAATCGAGCAGGATTTGAATAGTCAGTATATAATGCTTACAATCAATAGATAGATAGATAGATAGATAGATAGATAGATAGATAGATAGATAGATAGATAGATAGATAGATAGATAGATGTGTATTTCTGATTGTTGTCATGGTTACATTCAAACCTGGTTACAGAATATCAGGAGAATGGACTTCATTCATTTTTGATACACATTACATAAGTCCTGTTAGGAGAAAATAATCAGAACCTGTTGATCCCCTGTCATGCTTCTCATGGTCATGATACTTATTCGTAACATACAGCTAAAAGCAAATGATCAGACGTCAGCCCATGTTGGAAGAAGAAGAAGCCTTTATTTGTCACATGTACACTCAAGCACAGTGAAATTCATCCTCTGCATTTAACCCATCTGAAGCAGTGAACGCACACATGTATGTACACACACACAAGTGAGCAATGAGCACACACACCCACACATACCCAGAGCAGTCAGCCCGGGGAGCAGTTGGAGGTTTGGTGCCTTGCTCAAGGGCACTTCAGCCCAAGGCCGCCCCCATGTTGACCTAACCTGCATGTCTTTGGACTGTGGGGGAAACCAGAGCACCCAGAGGAAACCCACACAGACACGGGGAGAACATGCAAACTCCACACAGCAAGGCCCCCGTCGGCCGCTAGGCTTGAACCCAGAACCTTCTTGCTGTGAGGAGACAGTGCGAACCACTTCACCACCACCGGTGTTGGGGTCATGTCCCTGTCATATGACTATGAGTCCAAATGTTTGACATACATAACCATCTTAAACATGTGAGTAATAATTAAAGCAAGCTTTTCAGGTCCAGACTCTCAGCAGGAGGGGCTGCTGGGTTGCCAGATTTCAAGATAAATACTCATTAATATTCGTTTCTGTATCAGTGGTGTTGAATTACAAACGTGTCTCACAAAGCGATCATGTGTACACTGTTACCAGTGGGCTCTTTCCTGCTCCGAGTTATTAGAAATGGTTTGGTTGTTGGTGGGTCTTTTTTTTTTGTTTGTCTGTTTCCAATAACAACAGAGGAAAAGAACAAACGCTGGAGGCTGAATCTTCGACACATGTCCCACTGTGTGACTGCCATCAAAAGGAGAGATCTATTATTTTATTTCTTTCCACACTGCCTGTTATTCTTTGTTGTCTTCCTTTTACATACACACACACACACACACACACACACACACATAAAATTCAGATAATGCACTGAAATATCAAATACACTCATTTGGCCAAAAGTATATGGACACCTGAAAATATACTGACTTGGCCAAAAGTATATGGACACCTGAGCATCACACCAATGTGTTGTTGTTCTCCAAATTGTTCCCACAATGTTGGAAGCAGACAACAGTCCAGAATGTCTTGGTATGATGCAGTGTTATTAATTCATTAAAAAAATAAAATTAATAATAATAATAATAATGTGAAGTTCAGGAGGCACGGTGGTGTAGTGGTTAGCGCTGTTGCCTCACAGCAAGAAGGTCCGGGTTTTAGCCCCGTGGCCGGCGAGGGCCTTTCTGTGCGGAGTTTGCATGTTCTCCCCGTGTCTGCGTGGGTTTCCTCCAGGTGCTCCGGTTTCCCCCACAGTCCAAAGACATGCAGGTTAGGTTAACTGGTGACTCTAAATTGAGCGTAGGTGTGAATGTGAGTGTGAATGGTTGTCTGTGTCTATGTGTCGGCCCTGTGATGACCTGGCGACTTGTCCAGGGTGTACCCCGCCTTTCGCCCGTAGTCAGCTGGGATAGGCTCCAGCTTGCCTTCAACCCTGTAGAACAGGATAAAGCGGCTAGAGATGATGAGATGAGATGTGAAGTTCACTAGAAAATAAATCATGGATGCTGCTGAAGATCACATGATCGTTACAAAGATTAATTTCTTTTAAAAACTCAGGAGGAAGACAGATGGAGAGAGAGAAAAGTGAAGATCTATTTTGGAAGAATGAAAACTATTTTTCAGGGAAGAACAGAGGGAATGAGTCGAGTAGAGTTACGAGAAAGAAATGCCTGAGAAATCAGAGAATGAGAATGGAGGGAAAGTATTAAGTTCTGTAGAGGAGGTGGTGATGTGATGTCAAGTCAAAAGAGGAAAGATCTGATACACCCACAGAGAAAGCAAGCAATTAGTGTGGGCACAGAGCAGAAATCTGGCTTCTCCTTCTCTCTCTCTCCCTCCAGATGTCCTCCATACATTTCTACTGTTCTGAAAAGCCATATCCTGCACTATTGTGATGCGATCAAATCGGTGCTCCGTCACCACAGATCTGATCTGACAGGCCATTACGTGGAGAAGAGGGCCAAAGCAAAGGGCCATCTAAAGTACACACAGATAAAGGCCATATATATCCCTTTCATAACAGTCTTCAGCTTGACAGGAGCAGGAAAAGTGTTGTGAAGGTTTTTCCCAGTGTCATGAGAGGATCCTGTTTTTATACACGTGTAGGCTTACAGGTGGACGTCAAGGTGACAGATTACTGAAGTAGGTAATTAATTTCACCCTGCACATGTTGTGGTGTGACAGTGATGGATGTGTGAATCTGACCCCAATGTGTGAAGGCTGACCTTATTTTTGCTTCAAATATCTCTGTAACAAGGCCGAGTTTTCCAGCGTGAACCCCCTGAGCGAACAGAACAGTTCATCTGCACAACATGAAGGAGTAAATACTCAGTTCTGTGTCCCATAGGAAATGAGCAAGAGATGAAAATTCAGTGTACATTATATATCACGGCATACACGACAATGACGCTTTGAATCTTCAGAATTCAATTCAATTTGTATCCAGATTTTATCTAAATACATTCAAAACATTTTTTTTTTATTTTTGTATTTATTTCTATAGCATTGTTTATCTACTATTCCACTCTATCAGCCAATCCATTTATTATTGGATACATCAATTCATCTACAACTCCAAATCAGAACAAACTCGGGACGGTATGGCAAATGAAAATAAAAAAAAAAAGAAAGTAATGATTTCTAAATTTACTTTGACTTGTATTTCATTGCAGACAGGACAAACCCAAGATGTTTTATGTTTTTTTGGTCGACTTCATTTCATTTTTTAAGATACATCCGTTCCTAGGCCTGCAACACATTCCAAAAAAAAAAAGGTGGAAAGGGGCGATTTAGGGCTAGTAATGAGATAAAATAATGATATAATTTGAAACAGGTGGTTGTCATCATGATTTGGTATATAATGCCTTTTTGTACTGCTTTAAAATGAATATACATCATTAGTAACAACCAAAATGAATTAATTAAGCAGGGGGAAAAATATTATTAATTATTTATTATTTTATTATCAAGCACAAAACTAGAGATAAATTGAGGCATCCGGATTCTGGAAAAAGGCAGCCTTGCCTCAGGGCTGATCTCACACAACGTCACATGTGGAACCCTGGTTATCTGGGTCATTTCCGTTCATCTGACTCCGTGCTTGTTTACTCATTGAAATTGGATATTATTGTTGAAATCTTACAAAAATAACGATGGGAAAGCGCTGCATTGTGTTTGGATGTTCAAATTCCTATACAACAGGACATTTTCACAAATTTCTGAGAAAAAACACAAATCTAAAGTAAAACGAAGCAGGCAAATTTCGTGTCGCCTATGAATAATAAATCTGATTCATCAAGTGTTCACCACCACCACCACCAGAACGACCACATTGGAATTATTGGGGCAAAAAGAAACCATTTATTTAATAAATGACATTTGATCTGACATTTGGACAGTTTATCAATTCCCCCATTATCTCACACAGACACACACACACACACACACGCGTGCACCAGACGCAGGCTTATGAGCGACATTTACATGCTTGCAACATCTGATATCATATCTGATGCACTTTAACAGGAAGAAAAATTTGCATTATTAATTATTAACTGAAAGGTGTTAAATGCTCTCAGACTGCAATATTGCAAGACTCAATTTGTTTTTAGTTTTGTTCAGGAAAACATGATGAAAGGTAACTACCATCCATCCATCCATCCATCCATCCATCCATCCATCTATCTATCTATCTATCTATCTATCTATCTATCTATCTATCTATCTATCTATCTATCTATCTATCTATCTATCTATCTATCCATCTCTCATGCACTACAGAGGAAGACTGTTGTGAACTGAGTGAACCGGCATCTGTTTTTCGCCTTGGGGCTCGAAAAGATAACCATTTACTCCAGGATATCCTTGATAATCATCTGCTCCTTCATCAGACAAATAAGAATCCCAATCACTATCAGAATTCTCTCCAAAATGTGATTCCATATCGAGACTGGTCCAACCACTGCTGCACACGGGAATGAAATTGATACCTGGATTGTTACACGTGTGACGTCAGGCATCCCTTCAGGATCTTCCAGATGAGTCTTGGCAGATTCCATGAAAATCAGCTCATCATCTTGATTTTCCATCAATATATGGCCTTTTGGATCAGCTATGGTTCAAAAGCACATGGTCAATCAAGATAATGATTGTTGCTTTGTACAAGGAAAAAAAGTGGGGTTGAGAGGCATTACATACACTTTATTAAAAAAAAAAAGTCCAGGAAAGGCCTAATCTTTGAATTGCAAAGATGGGCAGAGGATCTCTAGTTTGTCAACAAATGTGTGAGAAAATTATTGAAATGTTTAAAAAAAAAAAAAGAAAAAAGATAAGAAGGGATTTGGATTTTTCATCCAGTGCATAATATTATGAAATGATTCAAGGAATCTGGAGGAATTCTGGTGTGTAAAGGGCAAGGGCTCAAGTCTAATCTGAACCTCCGTGATCTCCGATCCCTCAGATGGCACTGCATCAAGAACTGTCATTCATCTACAGCTGATAGAACCACATGGGCTCAGGATTACTTTGGCAAACCTTTGTCAAGCTACAATACAGAGTTACATCCATAAACACCAGTTAAAACTTTACCGTGTAAAAAGGAAGCCTTATGTTAACTGTGTCCAGAAGCGCCGTCGACTTCTCTGGGCTTGGAGGCATCTGGGATGGACCATCACACAGTGGAAATGTGTTTTGTGGTCAGACGAATCAGTATTCCAGGTCTTTTTTTTGAAGAAATGGACATCGTGTGCTTCAGACCAAAGAGGAAAAGGACCATCCAGACTGTTACCAGGAACAAGTCCAAAACCCAGGGTGTGTCACGGTATGGGGTTGTGTCAATGCCCTTAGCAAAGGTAACTTACGCTTCTGTGATGGAGCATTAATGCAGAAAAGTACACTGAGATTTTGGAGCAACATGTGCTGCCTTCAAGACATCTTTTCCAGGGATATTTCAACAAGACAACGCAAAACCACATTCTCCACACATTACAAAGGCGTGGCTGTGGAAGAAGAGGGCGTGTCCCCTCTGTCCCTAATAGAGAATGTGTGGCAAATTTTGAAATGAAAAATATGACAGTGACACCGTACTGTTGGACACCTTAAGACCTGTTTGCAGGAAGAGCGGGACAAAATAACACCTGAAACACTTCCTCACTTGGTATCTTCAGTCCCTAAACATCTTTGAAGTGTTGTGAGAAGGAATGGCAATATTGTAAAGTGGTAAATGCTTTACTGTCCCAACTTTTTTTGAAATGTGTTGAAATAAGTGTTTATTTTGAAAGAAAAGAAGAAAATATATGAGGTAAAATATCAAGTAATGTGCTGTTGCATTCCTTTGAGTGCAATACAGGTCAAAGATTATTTACATATGATTGTTTTCAGTTTTAATTTCAACATACATCCCAACTGATTTGGGGTTGTACACATCCATCCATCCATATATTGGATATAAAACAGTCAAATATTTATCAACATCAATTCATCAATCCATTCACAAATCTGTTCATTTATCTGCCTATTACTCCATCTATCCAGAGATTAATCCATCTATTCATTCATCCACCCATTCAACCATAAATTATTTTTTCCAACCCCTCTATTAATCCATTTTTTTCTCTGCTTACTAATCCATCCATCCATTTATTTATTAATTCATGTATCCATCTGGATACCGAGTAAACCATTCAATCCATCCATTAGCAAAATAATTCATCCATCCTTCCAGCTATCTATTAATCCATTCATCCATTTAGCCTACTGTCTATTAGACCATTCATATTTTACATATTTATATACCCATAGTCAGTTATTTATCCATACATCTATCTGTCTATTAATCCATCCATCAATCTATCCATCCATCCATCCATCCATCCATTTATCTGTTTATTAACCCATGTTTCTATCTGTATACCTAGTAAACCATTCAATCCATCCATTAGCAAAATAATTCATCCATCCATCTGTCTATTAGACCATTCATATTTTACATATTTATATACTCATACAGTCAATTATTTATCCACACATCCATCCATAACCACTTATCCTGTGCAGGGTCGCAGGCAAGCTGGAGGCTATCTCAGCTGACTATGGGCAAGAGGCGGGGTACACCCTGGACAAGTCACCAGATCATCGCAGGGCTGACACAGAGAGACAAACAACCATTCACACTCACATCTACGGTCAATTTAGAGACACCAATTAGCCTAACCTGCATGTCTTTGGACTGTGAGGGAAACCAAAGCACCCGGAGGAAACCCACAAAGACACAGGGAGAACATGCAAACCCCATCAGCCACTGGGCTCGAACCCAGAACCTTCTTGCTGTGAGGCGACAGTGCTAACCACTACACCACCATGCTGCCTATCCACACATCTATCTTCTTCTTAATCCATCTATCAATCCACTACTTCGTGTATCCATCCCTCTAACTCTCCATCCATTCATCAATCCAGGTGCCAATTAAACCATTCATCCATCATTCAATACATCCATCCATTTATGCTTCCTTCTACCATATATCCATCTTCCCACACATCTACACATCCATCTATATTTATATCATGCCACTTACAAATTTATCAACCCGTCCATCTACATGCTGAACATTTATTCATTTACACAACCATTCATATGCCCATCAACATATCCATCCATCCATCCATCCATCCATGCAACCACCTTCCCAACCCTATAGCTCATCCATCCATCCATCTAATTTCCAAATTCTACGAATCACTGCTCACCAATATTAACTTTGCAACAGTATTCCAGAGAATGGAGAAAGGTCATCAGTGTTCATGGGTAAAATCTCTAGAGCAGTCCTTTTTCACTTCTGCACTGAATAAACACAAATTGTCCTGTCTAAATGGAAACAAATGGATGAAAAATGAACCCATTTGCACACCTGTATTGAGAAACTGGATCCAACTGCAGTGAGTGTACAGTAATTGTTGATTATTTGGCCCCATCTGTAATCATAGAATTAACATTTTGGGAATCAAAATACTCATTACCTGTGCAGGACACTGAACCAAACAGCGGTCCTCCATTCCTCATGACCTTGAAAGTCCAGCTGCTCATTTCTGCTTTCTACCTTGTTTCTGTTTATAAAATTAGGATAATGAATTGAATTTTTACTGCAGTAACATCACAAAAAAAGGTTTATAAACCAAAAAAAGAACATGGACCAATACTGCTCCTAGCGTGCCCTTGACAGCGTCTTATTAGAAGCAACAAGGTTTTTTAAAAACCAGAATCCACTCATCCATTACAACAGGAACAACCACACACTTTACAATTTAATCACATGAAGCCACCCATAGAAAGAAAGAATAACAGTGCTCTCTTTATGGACTGTCCAACAAGGCTGGGGACACTTGTCCTTGACCCCCCTTTACATTCTTAGATTGTGTGGCCTTTTCAATGTCGAAACACTGGGGTTTTTTATTATTATTATTATTATTATTATTATTATTAATATTGTTGTTGTTATTTCAGAACGCTAATTTTGACATGAATGTATATTTCTATTCATTGTCTTGAAATATACAGAAAAATCAAGACCTCATGACAGAGGCAACCAAGTTTTGGGGCTAAAATATCCTGGTATTCATCAGAATTCATGAGTGTACACTTGGAATCAAAATATATCTCAGATCTGATCCCTGGATCATGTGCAATCTGCAAATTAACCACCAACTTCCTGTTCTGGGACAGTTACATTTAACAGTTATTTCACAAAATCAAGTCGTACAACCCCGATTCCAAAAAAGTTGGGACAAAGTACAAATTGTAAATAAAAATGGAATGCAATAATTTACAAATCTCAAAAACTGATATTGTATTCACAATAGAACATAGACAACATATCAAATGTCGAAAGTGAGACATTCTGAAATTTCATGCCAAATATTGGCTCATTTGAAATTTCATGATAGCAACATCTCAAAAAAGTTGGGACAGGGGCAATAAGAGGCTGGAAAAGTTAAAGGTACAAAAAAGGAACAGCTGGAGGACCAAATCGCAACTCATCTCATCATCTCTAGCTGCTTTATCCTTCTACAGGGTCGCAGGCAAGCTGGAGCCTATCCCAGCTGACTACGGGCGAAAGGCGGGGTACACGCTGGACAAGTCGCCAGGTCATCACAGGGCTGACACATAGACACAGACAACCATTCACACTCACATTCACACCTACGGTCAATTTAGAGTCACCAGTTAACCTAACCTGCATGTCTTTGGACTGTGGGGGAAACCGGAGCACCCGGAGGAAACCCACATGGACACGGGGAGAACATGCAAACTCCACACAGAAAGGCCCTCGCCGGCCCCGGGGCTCGAACCCAGGACCTTCTTGCTGTGAGGCAACAGCGCTAACCACTACACCACCGTGCCGCCCCAAATCGCAACTCATTAGGTCAATTGGCAATAGGTCATTAACATGACTGGGTATAAAAAGAGCATCTTGGAGTGGCAGCGGCTCTCAGAAGTAAAGATGGGAAGAGGATCACCAATCCCCCTAATTCTGCGCCGACAAATAGTGGAGCAATATCAGAAAGGAGTTTGACAGTGTAAAATTGCAAAGAGTTTGAATATATCATCATCTACAGTGCATAATATCATCAAAAGATTCAGAGAATCTGGAAGAATCTCTGTGCGTAAGGGTCAAGGCCGGAAAACCATACTGGGTGCCCGTGATCTTCGGGCCCTTAGACGGCACTGCATCACATACAGGCATGCTTCTGTATTGGAAATCACAAAATGGGCTCAGGAATATTTCCAGAGAACATTATCTGTGAACACAATTCACCGTGCCATCCGCCGTTGCCAGCTAAAACTCTATAGTTCAAAGAAGAAGCCGTATCTAAACATGATCCAGAAGCGCAGACGTCTTCTCTGGGCCAAGGCTCATTTAAAATGGACTGTGGCAAAGTGGAAAACTATTCTGTGGTCAGACGAATCAAAATGTGAAGTTCTTTATGGAAATCAGGGACGCCGTGTCATTCGGACTAAAGAGAAGAAGGACGACCCAAGTTGTCATCAGCGCTCAGTTCAGAAGCCTGCATCTCTGATGGTACGGGGTTGCATTAGTGCGTGTGGCATGGGCAGCTTACACATCTGGAAAGACACCATCAATGCTGAAAGGTATATCCAGGTTCTAGAGCAACATATGCTCCCATCCAGACGACGTCTCTTTCAGGGAAGACCTTGCATTTTCCAACACGACAATGCCAAACCACATACTGCATCAATTACAGCATCACGGCTGCGTAGAAGAAGGGTCCGGGTACTGAACTGGCCAGCCTGCAGTCCAGATCTTTCACCCATAGAAAACATTTGGCGCATCATAAAACGGAAGATACGACAAAAAAGACCTAAGACAGTTGAGCAACTAGAATCCTACATTAGACAAGAATGGGTGAACATTCCTATCCCTAAACTTGAGCAACTTGTCTCCTCAGTCCCCAGACGTTTACAGACTGTTGTAAAGAGAAAAGGGGATGTCTCACAGTGGTAAACATGGCCTTGTCCCAACTTTTTTGAGATATGTTGTTGTCATGAAATTTAAAATCACCTAGTTTTTCTCTTTAAATGATACATTTTCTCAGTTTAAAGGGATAGTTCGGGATTTTTGACATGAATCTGTATGGCATCCCCATCAATAGTGTCGTGCAAACACACTGGCTTACCCCTGACAGCATCCTGTGAGTCCAGTTCTTGTCCAGTTTTGGTCCAGACGAAAGTAGTCCAGCAAGTTTGTTGGGGTCACGAAAGTAAAACGTTTTTCGTCTCAAAACAGTATGTGTTCAAAAGAGTGATATATTTGCATCACAAAACCGTTGTCAAATAAAAAGTCAGACCTCGAAATTGCTTGGCACTATTTTCTCTCCCTTCTTATCACTGCGCGCTGCCGCCAGGTGACAGCCACGGCTGTTTCATTCATTGTTTACTAGTGATGGGAATTTCGGCTTTTTTGGCTCTTCTTACTATAAGGAGCCGGCTCTTTCGGAAGATTTTTTATAATTATTTCTCATGACTTGTACATTCACATCGAGTACACATATCAATGCAAATTAACACGAAGGGATTTACTAGACCAATTTATATCTGGAACTATTTTCAGCCACAGCACAGGCAAAGCACCGCTGCAGGCGCAAAGACACCGCGCAGCGCCTGAAAACGGGTGCGCAGCGCCTGAAAACCCGTTTTCAGGCGCTGCGCGGTGTCTTTGCGCCTTCCTTTTCCTACCTATTCCTTTAATTGCTGCAATTAACTAGTTAATTCTGATTCTATTTCTCCTCTCAGTTATAATCTGTCCTGCTTTTGAAAAGATCCTCTCTGGGGGGACAGATGCTGCCACTATACACATCCTCCGTGCCATCACGTATGTAAGCCGTGGATAGAGTGCAGCCTTGGTCTCCCACCAGCTTAGTGGGTCTGCGTTTCGCTGTCACCTGGCGGCAGCGCGCAGTGATAAGAAGGGAGAGAAAATAGTGCCAAGCAATTTCGAGGTCTGACTTTTTATTTGACAACGGTTTTGTGATGCAAATATATCACTCTTTTGAACACGTACTGTTTTGAGATGAAAAACGTTTTACTTTCGTGACCCCAACAAACTTGCCGGACTACTTTCGTCTGGATCAAAACTGGACAAGAACTGGACTCACAGGATGCTGTCAGGGGTAAGCCAGTGTGTTTGCACGACACTATTGATGGGGATGCCATACAGATTCATGTCAAAAATCCCGAACTATCCCTTTAAACATTTGATATGTCATCTATGTTCTATTCTGAATAAAATATGGAATTTTGAAACTTCCACATCATTGCATTCCGTTTTTATTTACAATTTGTACTTTGTCCCAACTTTTTTGGAATCGGGGTTGTACATGAGCTGATAGCCGACGAGGCGCGTAGCACCGAGTTAACGACGACGAGATTGAGTGGAATAAGTGTTTTATTCTATCCACATTCACTAGATTTTGAGAAATGGAGCATTTTTATTTTTTACAAATTCAATTAATAAAAACTTGATACAAAACATCCAATAAAATCATTTCCGCTCTGAATGTAAACAAACCAGTGAAATGACAGTAGTAATTTGTGAAAAATGCTATAATCATTCTTAAAAAAACAAAACATGTTCTCACCATCAAATTCTTTTATTCCATACTTTGTTGCTTTTCTGTATTTTGGGGTTTTTATTCTTGTTCTTCTTCTTTAAGGTTTTTTTGGCGGTTGGCAAACAAACTTAAAGGTGCATTACCGTCACCGACTGGGCTGGTGTGTAGAACAGGAGATTTTTTTTTTTTGGGGGGGGGGATGGATGACTATATTCTTTTAGCTATTTCTGTTTCTTTTAAATACTTAATTTTTGTTTTGTTTTGTTTTCGAGTAGAGTTTTTATTTTGTCCTCGGTTGGTTCAGCAACACACTCCGCCATTTTGTTTTTCTCTACTCATGGTATATGAGCTGATAACCTAGTAGTAGAGTAGCCAATCAGAGTGTGAAATTGCTCATATCCAGTGAATGGGGATAGAATAATCCTAGTTATTCTATGGTTCCTGGATTAAGAATGGTGATTTGGCATGAAATGTTTTATTTTCATAGAATCAGAGGAAGGTGGTGATGATGCCATTAAATTTGGTTCGACTGATCTTCGTTGCACTTGAGGTCAATTTGCGGCTTGTAATTCTCTGCCTACAACCAATAAAACTACCCTCAACTTGAAATTTCAACTCGTTAGCTTGGGGTAATCTTGTCAACCACCAGTTCCTTCCCCATTCATGGAGTGACATTAAATCACCATGGCTACACAAACTGTGCACAGTGTAAAGTCCCCTTTCTATACTTTTAAATTAGTTATAGCAGTATTAGCTTCAGAGCAGTTAATACAGTATACAGACACAGAACTTGGTTAAATTTATAATAACATTGACCAAAGGGGACAAATATCTAATGAATATAACATTAGTGGCCAGTAAAAAGACCATTACCAAGATGTGGTTACTACCAGAGTGCCCTACGATCAGTGTATGGAGAGACATTCTAATAGAAATCTATAGAATGGAACAAATTACAGCTCATCTCAATCAAAAAATGGAAACTTTTCTGAAATACTGGTTAAAATGGTATAATTATGTCACAGCCAAATGGCCTGAATGTATTTCTTTACTTTATTGAATATATAGTACGTGTATGTGAATGATTACTCCCTGTTTTGTATATAGTTTTGTTATTGTGATGTATTTTTTTGTTGTTATTGTTTTTTTTTTGTTTTTTTCTTCTCTTTCTGTTTTTCTTTATCTGTTATTTTTCTGCTTTTCATAATGGAATAACAGGAAATTATGTATATCAACCACCATATACAGAAAACACCAATAAAATATAAATTATAAAAAAAATAATAATAATAACATTGACCGTACTAATTGCTGTTTTGAGAACGTAATTGCCAACACACACAGACAAGTGTGAGTAGCTTAGCAACAAGCGAGCCAGCTGACGTTAGTGTTAACCAAGTTAACACTAACGTCAGCGGGCTCGCTTGTTGCTAAGCTACTTGCACTTGTCTGTGTTTGTTGCTGTGTTGCAATTTCAGTCCAAAATTTTGCACAAATGTTGGAGGTTCATGATTGTAGCATAGAACCAATAACCACTCCAGCCTGTAACTGTAAAAGTGCAGGTAATATAGCTTTTAATGAGCTTTACATGTTCTAACAGTACAAACAAAAGACACACTTTAAGAGAGGCATCCATCTTTTTTTTTTTTTTTACACTTTGTGCCACAGACTCCTCATTAGGTACTACGCTGTAGATTTGAAGGGGTTTGGAGGGGGTTGAGATAGTTCATGGCTTGCAGAAGTTTTCAGTTGCCAGCCTGTCAGGCCAGTTTTTTTTGTTTATCATGTATATACATGGCGGCACGGTGGTGTAGTGGTTAGCGCTGTCGCCTCACAGCAAGAAGGTCCTGGGTTCGAGCCCCGGGGCCGGCGAGGGCCTTTCTGTGCGGAGTTTGCATGTTCTCCCCGTGTCCGCGTGGGTTTTCTCCGGGTGCTCCGGTTTCCCCCACAGTCCAAAGACATGCAGGTTAGGTTAACTGGTGACTCTAAATTGACCGTAGGTGTGAATGTGAGTGTGAATGGTTGTCTGTGTCTATGTGTCAGCCCTGTGATGAGCTGGCGACTTGTCCAGGGTGTACCCCGCCTTTCGCCCGTAGTCAGCTGGGATAGGCTCCAGCTTGCCTGCGACCCTGTAGAAGGATAAAGCGGCTAGAGATAATGTGATGTGATGTGTGTGATGTATATACATGCACCTTGATATTAATTTTTCTTGTGTATATAGACATTTGTCTGCATACATAAACTAGGTTTATGAATGAGATCGGGAGAGAGACAATCTCATTAGGCACGTATTTATAACCATGCCTAATGCATTTCATTTCCCATTTTTGTCATCTCACCCATGATTGGTTGCTGCGCATATTGCAAATGGAAGCCGTTGTGTTTCAGCAACCATTTATTTATTTAAAAAAATTATTTTATATATATATATATATATATATATATAGGGCGGCACAGTGGTGTAGTGGTTAGCGCTGTCGCCTCACAGCAAGAAGGTCCGGGTTCGAGCCCCGTGGCCGGCGAGGGCCTTTCTGTGCGGAGTTTGCATGTTCTCCCCGTGTCTGTGTGGGTTTCCTCCGGGTGCTCCGGTTTCCCCCACAGTCCAAAGACATGCAGGTTAGGTTAACTGGTGACTCTAAATTGACCGTAGGTGTGAATGAGAGTGTGAATGGTTGTCTGTGTCTATGTGTCAGCCCTGTGATGACCTGGCGACTTGTCCAGGGTGTACCCCGCCTTTCGCCCGTAGTCAGCTGGGATAGGCTCCAGCTTGCCTGCGACCCTGTAGAACAGGATAAAGCGGTTAGAGATAATGAGATATATATATATATATATATATATATATATATATATATATATATATATATTTCTGGAGAGAAGGTAGATAGTGCAAGAGGAAGTTTCTGGACAGAAGACAGGCACAGTAGTGGAGGAGGTACCTGGAGAGAAGGTTGAGTTAGATGACAGGGCAATGGACGGATCTAAGTGCAGGAATTGTTTCTTTGAAAGAAACCTGGCAAACAGTTCCAAAACATAAGGCAAAGGGCAGAACCAGGGACAGGCAATCATCAGGCAAGGTACAAACAGGATATACAAGGCAAGGCAAAACATGGTCATGAAAACAGAAAGCAAGTCAAAACCAGAGTAGCAAAATGGTAATCAAGGCTTGGTAACTTCAGATACAAGGAACAGATCATATATGTCACAAAGTCTGTGTGTAAAGAGAGTCCTTATATGCGTGAGCTGTGATTGCACTCTGATCAAGAACAGGTGCTTGGCAATTAGTCTTAATGAGCTTGAGCACAGCACTGCACATGAGTTGCAATCTGCAACATACTGCTGCAGCATTCCAAGCGCCAACGTGCATGGACATAACAGATAGAGACAGACATAATAGAACATTAGCAATGATTTCAGGTAAGTTATCACAGTTGCATGCAGTCTCTACATAATGTGGCTAAAATATCCTGTAATATATTCTACTTCATTAAAAAAAAAACTGTATTACATGATTTAAGTTCTGTAAATCTACTGATTCTTGTGTCCTTAAGTATGAGCACTTTTGGAAAAGTTGCTAAATTTGTCTAATAATAGAACCATCGAATAATAGTGAATTGTGAAATTCTCATTTTTTATTTATTTTACCAAAATTATTATTAGCACAACTTAAAGTTAGATGGACTTTCAATTTGGGTGGCACGGTGGTGTAGTAGTTAGCACTGTCGCCTCACAGCAAGAAGGTTCTGGGTTCAAGCCCAGTGACCAATGGGGGGCTTTTCTGTGTGGAGTTTGCATGTTCTCCCGGTGTTTGTGTGGGTTTCCTCCGGGTGCTCTGGTTTCCCCCACAGTCCTAAAACATGCAGGTTAGGATAATTGGTGGCTCTAAATTGACCGTAGGTGTGAGTGTGAATGGTAGTTTGTGTCAGTGTGTCAGCCCTGTGATGATCTGGCAACTTGTCCAGGGTGTACCCTGCCTTTCACCCATAGTCAGCTGGGATAGGCTCCAGCTTGCCTGCGACCCTGTACAGGATAAGCGGTTACAGATAATGGATGGATGGGCCTTTCCATTTCATAAAATCGGTGAAATTTAGTTCTCTCTGAAATTTGGTCATTGTGATATATGTTTATTTCTGCAATATCTCACAAAATACTAGGCCATTCTGTGGCTGTGAAGTTGTTTAATTTGAAGGAATTCCTGAACAAATAATGTGCATGAAATCGCTCATTTCATGCAGTCAAGCAGACAGAGGAAGTCCGTGTGTGCATGCGCAGGTTTACCTTTTATTTCTTCTTTTCCTTCTTCTTTTGGGTTTTACAGCAGCTGGCATCCAGTGTTGCATTACTGCCATCTACAGGTTTACCTTTGAGCATGCACTGACAGTTCCATCATTCTGTCGCTAAACGAACAGCTGATCACACCGAGGTGCTCGCTGAACGCCGATATTTATTAGTTTGGTCCTGCGTTTCCTTTCCTTCGCGACATAACGGCGTTTCTTCTCGCTTTCCATTACTGTAGTCGGTCTTTCCCGTTTCATTCGCACACTCACGTCCTCCATTTTTCTCTCCTGTTTCAAATTTGTATCCCACAATGCCTTGCACGAACGGGGAAAGCCCACCACGTGATGCATGACATAGTATCTTGTATTGGGTTATGGTGAAGCAGGAAAAAATAGCGGAGAATTTAAGGCCACGTAGCTCTAAATTAATTAATTGTTCTATTAGAAAAAAAAACTAATAAAATTGGAAGTCTGTGATTCGAATTGAGTAGCTTTCGGTCCACTAAACAAAAATAATTGGGTGTCGGGGAAAATTCTTTTTATGACCTACACTTGAAAAATCTGAAATGCAGTATAGCTTTAATGTGAGCAAATTTTCAGTTAATTTCAGTTTCCTAAAAGTGCTAAAATAGTGAAAATAAAGTGGTCGCTAATATTTTGAGATTTCAAGTCCTCACTTTTTGATCTGTCCCTGATTTTATGCAAGACAGATTGAAGAGCCACCTGGAATTGGCAAGGGCCAGCAGAGTTCTAACCCAATTATCCCTTCTGCCCAGTGACAAAAACTGACTAATTTCTACTCCTGGGGTTAGGTTTGTGTTGTTTATAAATGTGTCCTGGGGACATGGAAACATGTACACTTTTTTAACAAGTACCTGAAATGTGTCTCAGACTTTCTGTATTGCTTTGAATGAGATGTAAAATTCATTGCTCTATATTATGATGAGCTCAGTCTAATTCACTGGCGTACAGTATACAGTATACTTAAAACTATTAAAAGGGAAGATCAATGAATCTTAAAATCATAACTGAAAGCATTAATCTAGTTTTGGTTTCTTTATTTGCCTCCTCGGTGTTTACACTGGTGTTTGATAAGTGGGTGGGAAGCACAACAGGCTAAAACCCATGTGTCACAATAAACCTGATGTGGATGCCAATTAGCTGTGACACAGAGTGGGGCGGGTCTGTTTACTCATTTGGCTGAGAGATAATGCACTGCCATGTCTGTCATATTTACCTGCTTTGAGACATGCAAGCGAGCTGCTAGGGAAAGCAAAGAAGATGAAAACGAACAAGAATGTCATAAAGATGAACATGAGAGAGCAAAACACAAAACATACCATACTCTATACTTACTATCTATCTATACTACTAAAGGAAGGCTGTCTGTCTCTCTGTCTGTCTCTTTGTCTGTATGCAAATCGACACGGCTGGACGCACATACTCCATACTCTGCACATGGATCGGCAGGGCTGCCAACTTTTCGAAATTCCTTGGAGTGAGATTTTTTTTGGGGGGGTCGACGGCAAAATTTTTCCACACACCATGCAGTAAGTGGGAATTTTGTATTCAGTTTGATATTCACTTGTCCCCCTTGTAGGTATCATGCCGCCATCTTGTGTCAGAACTACAATTCCCAGGCAACTTCCGCGTGACCTACGTCACGCGTGGGCGGGATCATCTACGTCAGTCCGCCATGCGTGCATAAGTCCGAGCGGAAGCTCCGCCATTTTGTCTCTCGCGTCCGGATTTCAACAAGTCTAGACGCACAAAAGGGATGCTCTCCACCTAAAAAGACGTCTTCTTTCTTGCAAGATCCATCACTCAGCGCGATTTTCTTTCTTACCCTTGGCAAAGGTAAACTCTAGAGTCGCGCGATCTTTAAACTCAACCTGAGTTACAACCGGTTTACTTGTATTAGAAGTGACGTCATGACTGCAGCTCAGGCAGTTAAAAGTTAAGAAGCGATTGAATCCTTTTTAACTCAAAAGCGCTGTGCATCTTATTCTGATCAGAGACTTTTCCTCACGAATGCTGAGGTTCGGACCAAGAATCCTCTGCTTTCTACGGGAACCACCCAAGTGCTCTGCTGGACCCGAAAGTTTCTACGCCTCCATCACGAGCGGCTCATGTGCTCCCACGGCGAGGCCCAAAACTACACCGGCGAATAGTTCTTCATATCTTGCTAAAGGCAGGATTAAGTAAGATTTTGGCATTTGGGCATAATTAGGATAGTCTTAGGAATTTGCTTTTATTTGAAATAGTGTGAATCTAAACCCAGGTTTATTGTTACACTGTTAAAACACGCAGCGTGTTGATTTATTTTGGTTCTATGTTCCCTCAATTGTTTGATAGGTTGTGCATGCTCCTTCTCTCTCTCTTATTCTGACTAACACTTTAAATTTCCTTATCATACATTTTGACCTTATCAAGGTTTCAGTGAGTTTGGTAAATGTTATGAGTGTGGAATATTTTTGTTACTGAGAAAACACGTGCTCAACAGGCCTGACCAGGCCTGATACACTTTAGACAGCTTCCCTTTGTCTTTAGCAACACGTGCTCAGTAGGCCTCACCAGGCCTAACAAACACACTTTAGCTAGGCCATAGGGCCTTTCACAAACACACTAGCAACACAAGGCTAATCTAGGCCTCCACCACATGTAGTTAGCTACACGAGGCTAAACACATGGTCAAGTCCTTCCCCCACCCACACACACACACACAAGCACGCATTAGCCACAGAGCTAATCCTTTGTTCTATTTAGATAACATTCCTTTGTTTTAGCTAGCAACAAGCTAGGCCATACACACACCACACATAAACACACACATGAATACACACCTCATATTTGTATATATTGATTATCCATTTTTGTCTGTTATAATAAATCCATTTATTATCAAAGCTGTGTGTATTCATCTTGTTGGTGAACAATATATGAAGTCCCCAATCTCCCTCGAATTCAAAAGGGTGCATATAAAAGTTATGTAATGTGGTAAGTGATTGTAATAATTTGGAAATATACCATAATCTAGCTGTTTGGTAATTTATTATTAAGCACCAGGATTAATGGTGTGATTCACTGAACGATTCACTAAATGATTCACTGAACGATTCACTTCAAATGAGACTGATTCTATGGTATGATTCAATTCAAATGAGTCAAAGTAAAACGATTCAATGGGATTGATTCATTTTAATTATTAACCTTCAAAATTTAATGAGACTGATTTAATGAGTGATCACTTAATTTCAATAATTAACTGATTGTACCCACACCCTGCATTCTGGTGTTTTGTTTGTGGGTCGTCCAGCTGGAGATGGACAATGGGGGGGGGTGTTTGAGATTTTGGATTTAGTAGCTGTTCCTGCATTCTGGTGGATTTTTGGAGTGGCCTGCTGTGCCATACCTACATTCTTACACACCCTGACTTGCCAGGCCTTCAGCTTGTTGCCAACAAAAGCACCAAGTTTTGGCTTAAAAGCCCCCACACTAGAAAACTACAGATGACTGCCAATGTTCCTGTAGCCCTATAGACCTGTGTTTCAGATTTAAAGGCAAGTTCATGTTTGAAAATATTTCATCAGCTAAGCCTAAACACCTTCTGAATTGAAACTAAATGTTAAGTTTTTAATAACTGTTGCAAAAAATAAGATTGTCCCTCACTGACTATTCATTATGCATTTAAGGGCTTTCCCCACCACTGGGTTCAGCAGAAGATTGGCATGGGGAAAAATATCAACAGCAAAAGAATAAATAAAATGCTTAAACAGTAAGCAAAATGTGCATGTGCTACAAGAAACATTAAAATGATTAAGTTTGAACAGTATTGAAACACAAAAAGCTGAACCTTGGCCATAGGTGGGACTGTGCAGACAAAGTTGGGCTTAAAAATTTTGGTCATACTTAAATAAGCTATATTAATATATTTCTTATTTATTTCTTATCTATGTTTCTTATTAGTAATAGAGCATTCGTCAGGGCCTGTTATCTGACAAATATTCTCTGCCTGTCTTGTCCTCTTTAAAACCCTGTCTCCTCAGTATATTGTTCTCTGTCTTTTTTTTAATTATTCACAAGTTCAAGTTCTTTGATATTACAGGTGACCATGCTTTATTTACTTTAACTGAGCAATTACATACATCATAAATAATTAAAAATAAATACCCTGTAAATAAACAATAGGTATGGTGGCTAATGGCTCTTCTTGCATTTGTAATATTATCTCTTACTTGCTTTATTTTACAACATTTCCAGTATGGCTTCAAATAAAGTCATAAAGTATGATAACACAGTAAACAAACTAAAAATGCGCCTTAATAACCGTGTGCTAAGGAGGTGCTCTCCCGTGCTGCTTGTTGGGGAAGATAGAGGCTGTGGCATGGCAGTAGGCCTATAATGATTTAGCATGCCTAGTACACAGCTCTCGATATGGCATTAAATATTCTCACAACACTTATAGGCTAAAACGATTAAGAAACTTTATATAAGTTCATAATTATGCCAGTAACACCACACATTGGCGTGCATATGTACAAACCTATCTGAGACACCCGTCTTCAACTCGGATACCTTCTTCTCTCTCCTCTTCCTCTAAATTGACGGTAGGCAATTATCCAACTTCCGGCGAGTGCAGCATCATTAGATGCGCCACCTACCATAGGGGAGTGTGTACAGTAGGGAACACCTCTCTGCCTGTTTAGCCGTGCGTAAGGAGTAATTGATCAATCGCAAGTGGTTGGCGCGACGCAATGGATAGCCGAGATGAGATAGATAAACTAGATTTTTTTCTAGCGTGAGAAATCGGAGGTATGGCGTGTGAGCGTGTGAAGACAATCAAATGCGTGTGTCTCACGCTCATTACGTGAGAGTTGGCAGCCCAGGGATTGGTGACACCCCCCACCCCACCCCCAGAGGGGCCCAAGACAACATGTTTGATTTTCCAAAACATGGGATTAGTGCTAATCAAACACACTATTCATTTCCCATAGGCTATGTGCTCATGCTAACACACTGCGCACAGCCTCGGTGGGGAATCCCCTCCCCCCACTTGCCTGAGAGTTTCGATTGTACAGGACCTTGAAGAGCACCATTCAGAGGAAATCAGGTTCACGGGCAATAACTGCTAGTACTTACCAGGCTTGTAGTACTTGAATCCAACTGGTGACTCGACTTGGACTTGAGCACTGATGACTCGGACTTGGACTCATGCATTAACTGCATTCGGACTCATAAATTGGAGATGAGGACTCGGATTTTTTCTTTATTCTAAAGATCTTATAATTTGGCATAATATATTTATATCTACATTAATTTTTGTCCTAATTTCATGCAAGAGTGTCACACCTGCGTGCCTTGGCATGTGTATCAGATAGACTCTTGGGCATGCTCCAGACGGCACACGCACCAACTGGACTCTCATTCGCACACCATAAACGACTTGCACCTGCACAGGATTAAGGCGCAATCAGCGCGCTGATATAAAAACTGTGAAAACACACTTACTTTGCGAAGTATTGAGTTGTGTTGCTGACACATTACCAAGCCTTATTTCCTTGTTTGGTTTCCTGATCCCTGATTTCTTGTTTCTCATCTTTGATTCTGCCGAGTCTACAATAGCTTGTTTGTGCCTCACTTGGCTTATCGCCTGTTTCACTGTTTTATGATTTTTCCTGCCGTTCTGGATTGTTTACCGTCGCCACTTGTATTAATAAACACACCTTCTGCACTTACATCCATCTCCCAACCATCTCTGACAGAATACTTCACACTCCCTGATAAAGAGAAGCACATTCACCTGTTCATACGCCATGTTCAGGAACAAACTAATGTTAATGGCGCTAAAACAGCCACCATCAAATGGTGCGGTTGGAGTGTTGTTCTCGGACTCGACTCGGATCAATAGTGGACTTGACTTGAAATTTTTTTTAATGACTTGGACTTGAACACTGGGGACTCGAGACTGGACTCAGACTCGAGGTTTAGTGACTCAACTACAACACTGGCACTTACTATACTTATTATAAACACGTTTGGGATATAAACATATCCCACATATAAACATGTATGGGATATACAATCATAGACATACACGCACACCAAAATTATACTGAGAATGTATATGATGAATAGAAATACTGTTTTGTTTTGAGTAATCAGTACACTACTCTTTAGTTCTATAACTAATTAATATGAACGGTGGTTAAGCTGGTTATACATTTTCTTTGTGTTGTCACTCTGAATGACAAATATGCTTCAAAATGAAATTGAATATGAGAGAGAGAGAGAGAGAGAGAGAGAGAGAGATTTGTCCTGCATTAATAATCATTCACCTCAATCCCAATTCAATTTGCAAGAACAAAAGACCAACAAACCTGAAGGCAACTCTATCCTTAACAATGCCATTCACAGCTCTGTCTATCAAAAAACAAAAACAACTGCACTGAAGAAAAGTATTGTTTGTTTATTGTCCATAATCAGTTCTTCTCATGAATGGCAACCCAGCTGATCTGAGCCACAGTGAATTAATAAAGTCAATTTATTTTTCAAGACATTGTTCAAGAAAAAAAAAATCAATCAGCACAAAGCAAAATAAGGGGCAGGAATGGGAGCATAGCCAAGTAGCGGAGGTGAGAATGTTGACTTCTCTGTGTTTACATCATTTTAGCAGAGTTTATTAAGGTTAAAGAGGTTTTAAACACTTCCTGTACGGGTTTGCTGTCTCACAGTCAGCCAAATGACACGACTGATGGATTGGAACACAAATCTGATGTATTGTTCATAACTTCAACAAGATATACTTCATTTTAAAACTTTAATGAATTTCCTTATCTTCAGAATTCTTCTCAAACAGTTGTTAATAAAGGTTTGTAGCTTGTTGCTCGATGTCTTCATAGTTCTCCATGGACAGACAGAGTAACAGACAAAGTTCTTTAGGAACAATCAGGTCAGGAACCCATTCAAATACAAATCAGTCAGTGTAAATGGAGATGGATTGGCTACACCTTGAGGAAACATCCAGACAGTGTTACAAGGCAAGCTTTAAAATGGAATCCCCAGGGCAAGCGAAAAAGAGGACACCCCAAAAACACCTGGAGGTGTGATGTTGAGGCTGTGATGAAGAGCTAGGGCAACACCTGGCACATGCTTGAGAAGCTAGCTAAAGACAGGGCGAGATGGAGGAGGGAGATGGTTAATGGCCTATTCTCCAGGAGGAGCTAAGGGCCTAAGTAAGTAAGTTAAATAAGTAAGTTACCAATCCTGAGATCGAGATGCTGACCTCCTCTGCTCTTCGGACCTGCCTGATCCATCCTGATGCCCTACGTCTGGTTGGAGTCTCATCACATCACTCTTGTGGAGGGCGGCCCCATATGGACAGTTGAAAGTCATACTTGGAAGGCGCTCTGGACACTTACAGTAATGCTTTTATGGCTGAGGACTACAGTTGGCTTGCTAACTTTAGTTGACTTGCAGTTGTCATGAACAGTTTTGCACTCAAGTTTCCATCAGTGAAGAGTTTATAACATCAGTGAAACTGACTTCATGTTAAAACTGTTAAAAATGTTATCATCATGTTGTCTGTTGTTACCCAAATGAGGATGGGTTCCCTTTTGAGTCTGGTTCCTCTTGAGGTTTCTTCCTCATGTCATCTGAGGGAGTTTTTCTTTGCCACTGTCGCCACAGGCTTGCTCATTGGGGATCGAGCAGGGATAAAATTAGCTCATGTTTAAAGTCATTTAAATTCTGTGAAGCTGCTTTGCGACAATGTCTATTGTTAAAAGCACTATACAAATAAACTTGAAACTTGAAGTAAGTTATGAGTTTCCTGGTTACACAGTTGCACTTTCTGACCATATAAGACACTCTTATAGAAGTGAGTTATTTATAATCATGTTATCTGTTATCACCCAAATGAGGATCGGTTCCTGTTTGAGTCTGGTTCCTCTTAAGGTTTCTTCATGGTGTTGTCTCAGGGAGGTTTTCCTCACCACTGGCACCTCAGCCTTGTTCATTAGAGATACATTCATGAGTTCATGTTTTTTAAAATCTTTATTTTTCTGTAAAGCTGCTTTGCGACAATGTCTATTGATAAAAGCACTATACAAATAAACTGACTTGACCTAAAAATTCACTGCATTTTTTTTTAAATTGCATTAATTTATGCACTCAATCATTCACTGGTTCATGAATTCTTATTGTTGCTGCCAGAAATGAGATATTAACTAGTGCTGTAGTCAAAACCACCTAAACCAAGACCAAGCCATGAGCAAGACCAGAGTATATCGAGACCAAGACCAAGACAAGTCTTTGAGGGGTTGAGATAAAATCAAGACCAAGGCCAAAGCAGGACGAGACCAAGTCAAGACCAGGACCAAACCAGTGTGAAGGGGAGGGGAGGAGTAATGACTGTTAACCTCATCTCATCTCATTATCTCTAGCCGCTTTATCCTTCTACAGGGTCGCAGGCAAGCTGGAGCCTATCCCAGCTGACTACGGGCGAAAGGCAGGGTACACCCTGGACAAGTCGCCAGGTCATCACAGGGCTGACACATAGACACAGACAACCATTCACACTCACATTCACACCTACGGTCAATTTAGAGTCACCAGTTAACCTAACCTGCATGTCTTTGGACTGTGGGGGAAACCGGAGCACCCGGAGGAAACCCACGCGGACACGGGGAGAACATGCAAACTCCACACAGAAAGGCCCTCGCCGGCCCCGGGGCTCGAACCCAGGACCTTCTTGCTGTGAGGCGACAGCGCTAACCACTACACCACCGTGCCGCCCCATGACCGTTAACGTTAATGAAAATTTCAAATTCACAATGAGTCACGTTATTGGTTGCATTTGAAGCAGGAAGTTTTACATCCAATCACAGTAACGATGCTAAACAAATACATCAGACAATACATCAGCAATTTAGTGAAATCCCCACAGTTGCGGTCTTGACCGATCTTGAAAGAAGCCATGGCCTAAAGGTTAGAGAAGCAGGTTTGGGACCAAAAGGTCACCTGTTTGGTTCCCTGGACCAGCAGGAATGGCTGAAGTGCCCTTGAACAAGACACCAACTGCTCCCCAGGCTGCTCTGGGTATGTTGCACGTCTGTTAAATTCCATTAATGTATTGTAATGTAATAAAATCCTGAGTCCTCCATGTCCGAGACCAAGACAAGACAGAGTAAAAATGTGGTCGATTCTGAGACGAGAGTGAGACCTTCAAAAAGTGGCCTCGAGACTAATAATAACTTTAAAAAAAAATGTAATTTTAAATAAAGGTTCATTAATGTCATCCTTTAAATTACACATTTATCTTCAAATTTGGGATCAAAATTGTCTTTTTTTTTTTTTTACCGATTTTTCCCCCAGGAAAACTTTAGATGTAACTGATGTACGTCTGACACCCACAGCCTCACTCAATTCTTCAGTATTCTCACACAGACTTGCTGATCTGGTTAAGGACACAGTGTGACTTACTGTACTCTATATGAATGCTGTAATATTTTGACTTCTGTTAGCTACACTATTCTCGTAGCTGCAGTACAAAATTAAAAATAGATGGCCTTTCGATTTCATAAAACCACTGGTCCAGACAGAGGAAGTCCGTGTGCGCATGCACAGGTTTACCTTTCGGCATCATCTTCTTCTTCTTCTTTTGGGTTTTACAGCAGCTGGCATTCAGTCTTGCATTACTGCCATCTACAGGTTTCCTTTTGACCGTGCACTGACAGTTCCATCATTCTGTCACTAAACAAATAGCTGATCACACCAAGGTGCTCGCGGAGCGCCGATATTTATTAGTTTGGTCCTGCGTTTCCTTTCTTTCACAACATAACGTCTTTTCTTCTCGCTTTCTGTTACTGTAGTCGGTCTTTCATTTTTCATTCGCATCCTCCATTTTCCTCTCCTCTTTCAAATTTGTATCCCTTGCGCGAACGGGGAAAGCCCACCACGTGATGCATGACAGAGTATCTTGTATTGCGTCACGGTGAAGCAGGAAAAAATAGCGGAGAATTTAGGGCCACGTGGCCTTAAAAATTAATTAATTGTTCTATTAAAAAAAAAAAAAAAATGAATCAAATTGGAAGTCTGTGATTCAAATTCAGTAGCTTTCGATCCACTAAACAAAAGTAATTGGTTGTCAGGGAGAATTCTTGTTATGACCTAAACCTGAAAAATCTGAAAGTCAGTCTACCTTTAATCAAACAAATTGCACATAATAATATTTTAGTTATTTTAGTGCACAAAAAAATAATTTTAGTTACACCTAGAATTCACAAAGAAATTGGTCGTCGTGCATTTAAGTTTAAAGCACCATCAGACTGGAACAGTCTTCCTTCAACACTCAGGTCCATTTCTTCCTTTCATATTTTCAGATCATCTTTAATTACTCATTTTCAAACATCCTGCTCCTGTTTCTGAATGTTTTTTGTTTGTTTGTTTGTTTTTGTTTTTTCTCTCTTTCTTGGATTAGTTGTGCTGATACTGTATGATACCGTATATAAATGACATTATTGCAGTATGCTGGGTGGGGGTAGTGGGGTAGTTTGGAGAGCAACGTTGGTAAGTGTGTGTGTGTGTGTGTGTGTGTGTGTTTATGTGTATATGTCTATTGTGTATATGTTTAGTGTGTGTATTCAAGTCCTGTTTTTCTTTTTTGGTATTGTCATTAGGACCCCCTTGAAAATGAGATGCCACATCTCAAGGGGTTATCCTCAAAATAAATAAATAAATAAATAAATAAATTACATTAACAGTAAAGAGAGAGTTGTGCAAATTTGATATTTCTCTAATTAATTGCTTTAAATAACAAAACGTATTCAGGTTGTAACAGGATGATGTCAGACAATAACAAGTCTGCACCTTCTCATCACTGTGTTGAAGAGGTCTTAAAAAAAAAACTTTTGCGGTACAATAGTGAGCTCAAATAACTCAGCACTCCTGCTAAACAGACAAACAGAGCTGCAGTACTCTGTGGGCGTGAAGAGGACGATGCCGAGCTTCTGTCTTTCAATGACATGATTCACTCAGAGCACAGGTGGGAAGAATGGATCAGCATTGTTCTGTATGAATCATCATTCAACTCATTCCAACTCACTTCCAGGGAGAGAACCAGGAGAGAGAGAGAGAGAGAGAGAGAGAGATACAGGGGAGGAAGTTTACATTTGATGGTAAGAGCTGTTCAATGAATGGCTTCCAACATCAGGAGTCCATGAATCTTACAGTGCTTTAACAAGAGCCAGTAGATACGGTACCAGACACACACACACACACACACACACACACTAATTGGCACTGGAAATAAACAGTGCTGTGAAAAACTGCTGTGCTGACCGAGTTCCCACAAAGCTGCAATCTATTGCAATTGAGAAAGTCCAGGACAAACAGTGTTTACGAGCAGACTGGAAATATTTTGGCACATGTCACTATGGCCATCATCATTATTTACTGTATGTGTACTGTACATTTTCCTACACGGCTTAATAAACCTCATAGTTGCTCTGCTCTCACTGCTGCTGAAGTCGGGAAGTTGGTTTCATTTCCAAACACTTTCAGGTCCAATGTCAATACAATTCAAATAGCGCTCATGAAAAAGGTCCTAACCCCCCACACACACCTTATCAACAGATTGTAAAGTCATGCTGACACTCTTGATTTTGCATTCTTGTCATATTTCGAGCTTCTCGGTCAGATGGCCGCTGTACAGTATGTCCGTGACCTGGCGGATTAAATAACCACCAACAAAATGACAATAACACTGAGGTTTATAATAACGAAAAGATAATAAAGGAAAAGCAAAGGCAATGGCACATGACAGTTTTGTTTAATTTATTGCAGCTGTGTTTCTCGATCGTTCTGTCTGGGGATGAAGTTAGATTTACTGCTTAGCTGTGATTTGTTGGATTGTTACGTTCCATGCTAATGATTCAGTGACGAGAAGATGAAGGGCTGAGGAGAACCGTATCGGGAGATTGGTGATATAGGGCTGTCCTTGATTTTGGAGAAATTCATTTTCAAATCAAATTGATACAAATAATAATGAGTGCTCTGAGAGCACAATATCCCCCGCTGGCAACTATATCTATGCTATAAGGCCATAACTCGGGTAAAATGCGACTGAACTGAATGAAATTGCAATATGCGTATTACTGACATATAACAAAGAATCCTGTCAAGTTTTGTAAAAAAAATTCCTCCAAAAATTGTAAGCGGAGTTGATTTCAGAAGGTGAGTACCATTCCCAGGACGGACAGACATCACCACAACATAATCCCCCTTCGGGCCTTTCGCCCAGCAGGGGATAATAAACCAGAGTGTCAGCGACACAGTAGCTCACATGGCCGTACCATGAGAAACCAGACTCGTTTATAATTAGCCAAGTTGCTCTTCATGAGAACAATTAGAACAATTTGATCTTCAAAACGGGTGGCACGGTGGTGTAGTGGTTAGCGCTGTCACCTCACAGCAAGAAGGTTCTGGGTTCGAGCCCAGTGGCTGATGGGGGCCTTTCTGTGTGGAGTTTGCATGTTCTCCCCGTGTCCGCGTGGGTTTCCTCCAGGTGCTCCGGTTTCCCCCACAGTCCAAAGACATGCAGGTTAGGTTAACTGGTGACTCTAAATTGACCGTAGGTGTGAATGTGAGTGTGAATGGTTGGTTGTGTCAGTGTGTCAGCCCTGCAGTGATCTGACGACTTGTCCAAGGTGTACCCCACCTTTCGCCCATAGTCAGCTGGGATAGACTCCAGCTTGCCCGCGACCCTGCACAGGATAAGTAGCTACAGATAATGGATGGATGATCTTCAAAACAAAACAATCAAAATCCATTGAAAACTCGGTGAGGAATAGCGATTTTCCTCAAAGTTTGCATGTTCTCCCCGTGTCTGCGTGGGTTTCCTCCGGGTGCTCCGGTTTCCCCCACAATCCAAAGACGTGCAGTTAGGTTGACGTGGGGCGGCCTTGGGCTGAGGTGCCCTTGAGCAAGGTACCGAACCCCTGACCGCTCCCCGGGCACTCTGGGCTGCCCACTGCTCTGAGTGTGCGTGTGTTCACTGCTTCAGATGGGTTAAATGCAGAGGATGAATTTCACTGTGCTTGAAGTGTGCATGTGACGAATAATAAAGGCTTCTTTCTTCTTCTTAAGTTTGTTCATCGGCCTAATTAGCAACTTGTTAATGAGAAATCACAAAACCAGGGAGTAACTTTTGTGCAGACTGATTAGATCTTCCAAACAAAACAATCAGAATCAAAATCCATTGAAAACTCAGGGAGGAGTAGTGATTTTTGTGAACAGACTGATGGACGGACGCCACATGATAGCAATAGCTCATCGCCCTACAGCTGGTGAGCTAAAAAACAAGTGATGTTTGTTGTAATTCTCTGAACAAAGATAAAAAAAAAAAAGATTTCCACAGATCGTTATGTTTTTATTTCTTTTACGGCACATTAAATCTTACCTGTTATGACACCACACGTTCTTTGCCCTTTTTGATATAGTGATCACCACCATAAGTCAGATTCTCTCCTCTGAACTGTGGCTAAATCAGTAGATCCAGACATTATTGATGGCTGTAACTAATAGGGCTGCCAACGCAGTCAATGAGCCGTCACTCGACCTGGGCCACGGTGCGATATGTGCATGGGACATGACTGTGAATTTTACACATTGATTCCAGGCAGACGGAGTTGATTCCCACAGAGAAACCCCACCACCAAAACTCCATTCATCAAACACTGGCCTTTTCTTTTGCATGTTAATAAGAGCCTTTAAAACAGAGGCTAATTAAGGTCACACTATAATACCTGAGGTTAATAGCCATCTCATATGAATGCTGGAGATAGCAAATGGAAAGGCCAAAGAGAAAACGGGAGACATGAGACTCTGCAATGCTTTAAAAAAAAAAAAAAATTGTCAGATTTTATTCTTCTCTCTCTAATTCTGAGGTGAATTACTCTTCTCTGTGGATGAGTCATTATGCAGTCCCCTCCACAATTATTAGCACCCCTTAGAATAATGGGTAAAAAAAAGTGTTAGAAAAAAATCCACCTTTTGGTGAAGTCGCTTCATCTCAGACTGAAAAAAACATGAGAAAGATCCAACGTTTAACTGAAATAAATGTATTCAGAATAAAATAAATCCCTCATCAAGAAAGAATTATTTTCAACAAAATCACATGTACCACTATTATTGGCACCCCTGCATTTAATACTTTGTGCACCCTCCCTTTGTCAGTAAAACAGCACGGAGTCTCTCCTATAACATTTTATAAGGTTGGAGATACAGAGCAGGGCATCGGAGCCCATTCCTCTTTACACAATCTCTCCAGATCATCCAGGGTCCTCAGCCCTCTCTTGTGCTTTCTCTCCTCTTCAGCTCAGCCCACAGGTTTTCACTGAGGTTCAGGTCAGGGGACTGAGATGGCCAGGGCAGAAGCTTGATTCTGTGCTCAGTGAACCATTTTTGTGTTGATTTGGACATACGCTTTGGATCATTGCTCCTTCCTGCTGGAAGATCCAATGACGACCCAATTTTAGTTTCCTCTCAGGCAGACCCGTTGCAACAAGGTAGGCAATTGCCTAGGGCCCCAGCCCTCGAAGGGCCCCCGCTGCCGAACGACTGGTTATGTATTCAATAGCAATGACAACTTTTTGAGCGCGGCAGCGCAGCGGCTAATGACACTTGTTGAAATACCCTAGTTCCAAGGGGGGCCCCCTAATGCACAACAGCACCTCCCTACATGCTTTGGCCGAAAAGTGCAATGACAGTCTGTTGTCAACCCCTCAATGCCCATCTCCGTCCAGTCAAGTGGTTGCAGAGCTCCGCGGCAAAAAAAACAAAACAAAATCAAATATGAAGCGAAATTACCCCTCAGGGAGCCAGAAGAGAAAGAAGAAAAGGGAAGAGGAAGACAGAAAAAAACAAGACACTGGTAAGTGAGAATGTACACACTCATTAATACCAAGCGGGTCGACAAGCAAATTTGGTAGCTAGCTTACGTTAATGGTAGTTATCTTGTAGACAGTGTTTATAACAGTGATGTAAACGTTGTCATGCACAACAGGCTTACAAACTTGCAAGGACTGGCTAAAAATTCTAATATGTGCCACACGAATAGGTGAAAGACTGTCAACTTCTCCCAGATTAACTTATTGTGTTTATCAAAATGTCATAGTCAGAGTTAGTTTCAGCGAACTGCATGGCTTTCATCAGAAGTAGCTAGTGTGTCGTGAGCATGAATGGAGTAGGACAGGGGATGGCTCACAAAAAAGCTCTTTTTTACATAAATAGGCTACGTTTGTGACCTTGGTTGGATATTAATGCAGTAATTCAGCTAAGAAACCCGAACTTTCTGCAAGGTAGCCCTGCTGCGATCAGCACGGCTAATGGCTACGACATGGCAAGTTTGCTTCGCTTGTGTCTCTGTATTGTTTTTGCTTCCATGATTCTAGTTGTGTATTATTAAATTTTTATGTGTTTTTCTATACCTTTTGCACTTTTCTGTGTGTGCTGGTTCTTATTAAGATTCTTATTCATGCTTGTAATCATTTAATCACCATTTGAAGTTATTTCTACTTGTGTATATACTGTAAATATTTAGTGTTGTGTTATTTGCACATTTTATATTACTTTGTCTTATTTTCATATTTGATTTTATATATATATATATATATATATATATATATATATATATATATATATATATATGTGTGTGTGTGTGTGTGTGTGTGTATTTTGTCTATTTTGTCTATTCTTGTGTTTAATTGGGTTTGATAATTATTTATAATAATGTAAAGAGTTCATTTATTAAGTAAAAATCGTAAGAATGATTACAATATGTGTGATGTTTATTTATTAAGTCTTCAGTGGGTAGGTGGCCATAAGGCCTTTCGTCGAGGGGGGGATAATTATGGGCCCCAGATCCCCCTTTGCCTAGGGCCCCCAAATAGCTTGAAACGGGCCTGCTCTCAGGGGCAGACAGATTCTGATTTAAAATGTCCTGGTATCTCATGGAGTCCGTGATGCCACTGACCCTAACAAGGTTTCAGGGCCTTTGGAGGAAAAACAGCCCCAAAACATCACAGAACTTCCACCATATTTTACAGTTGGGATCGGGTTCTTTTCATTATCGCCATCCTTCTTTTTACACCAAACCCACCACGAGTGTTTATTGCAAAAAGCTCAATTTTTGTTTCATCAGACCAGAGAACACAGTTCCAGTCAAAGCTGTAGTAGCGTTTTGCAAACTTCAGGTGCTTACATTTCTGGTTAATGGACAGAAAAGGCTTTTTTTCCCCCCTGGCAGACCTTCCTAATAATCTGTTGGCATGGAGGTGGTGTCTGATGGTGGTTTTGGAGATTTGGAAACCTTAAGATTTTACTTTTTCTTCTAATTCACCAACAATGATCCTTGTGGATTTTTTTGCCTCTCTTATCCTCCTCCTCACTGTATGTGAGACAAAATAAACTCTGGTCCTCTTCCAGGTGAGTTTAGAACAGTTCCAGTTGGTGTCTACTTTTTAATTATTGCCCTAACAGTAGAAATGGACATTTTCAGGTGAGCAGCTATTTTTATCACCATTCTCTGATTTATGAAGGTCAGCACACTTGTCCTTCATTTGGTTTGTGTGTTCTCTTATCTTTTCCATGTTGATGGATGAGTGAGGGAATTTGGCCTCTGTGTCACCTCATTTGTTCCCCAGTTAATCAGGAAGTCATGGAAAACAGCTTGAAAGTTCCTACACACTCCAATCAACTCAAATGTACAATTTAAATGGGAAACATGCTTCAGTTACATTGTATTTGTTATAATTTCCATTGGTGCCAAAAATAGTGGAACATATGTTTTTTTTTGTTGAAAATAATTATTTCTTGATGAGGGATTTTTTTTTCTGAATACAATTATTTCAATCAAAGGTTGGATTTGTCTCTTTTTTTTTTCCAGTGTGAGATGAAACTACTTTACCAAAAGGTGGATTTTTTTTTTCCTAACACTTTTTACAAATCTTTATAACGGGTCCCACTAATTGTGGAGGGCACTGTATGTGAACTGTTTACTGATCAGCCATAACATTAAAACCACCTGCCTAATATGTGTATGTTCCCATTCTGCCACCAAAACAGCTCTGACCTTGTCAAGGCACGGACTCGATAAGACCTCTGAAGGTGCGCAGTGGTATTTGGCATCAAGATGTTAGCAGCAGATCCTTTAAGTCCTGTAAGCTGTGAGGTGGGTTCTCCATGGATTGGCTTTGTTTGTCCAGCATATCCAACAAATGCTTGATTGGACTGAGATTTGGGGAATTTGGAGGGCAAGTCAACACCTTGAACCCTTTATCATGTTCCTCAAACCGTTCCTGAACAAGCTTTGCAGTGTGGCAGGGCGCATTATCCTGCTGAGAGAGACCACTGCTGTTTAGATAGGTGGTACATGTCAAAGTAACATCCATATGAATGCCAGGACCCAAGGTTTCCCAGTAGAACATTGCCCAGAGTATCACATTGCCTCTGCCAGCTTGCCTTCTTCCCAGAGTGCATCCTGGTGCCATCTCTTTCTCAGGCAAGTGATGCACACACCTGCCCATCCACATGATGTAAAAAAAAAAACCATAGTTCATCAGACCAAGCCACCTTTTTCCATTGCTCCATGGTCCAGTTCTGATGCTCACAGGCCAATTGTAAGTGCCTTTGGTGGTGGATGGGTCAGCATGGGCTCTGACAGGTCTGCAGATATGCAGCAAGTCTTCTGAGACCTTTCTATCAATCAGTCAGCATAAAATCTTTCATCAATTTGTGCTACAGTAACTTGTCTGTGGGATCGGACCAGACAGGCTCGCCACAGGCTCTGCACACACATCAATGAGCATTGGGCACCCATGATCCTGTCACCGGTTGTCCTTCCTTGGACCACTTTTGGTAAGTACTAACCACTGTATACCCCACAAGATGTGCAGTTTTGGAGATGCTCAGACTCAAGTCATCTAGCCATCACAATTTGGCCCTTGTCAAAGTCACTCAGATCCTTACACTTGCCCATTTTTCCTGCTTCCAAAACAACAACGTCAAGAACTGACATTTAACTTGCTGCCGAATATATCCCACCCCTTTACAGGTGTCATTGTGATGGGATAATCAATGTTATTCACTTCATCTGTCAGTGGTTTTAATGTTATAGTTGACTGGTGTATAGTCTTTGTATTTAGCTTAAATAAAAAAAAAAAAGGTGGCATCCCAGATAATACACGCATGAACCATTACAGTTCTGAGCAATTCAAGTGCAAATGAACAAGAAACAAATCCTGTGAAGCAAAACACACACAAAAAAAATGGAGGAGTGAGGATGAGGGGAGCAAAAGTGAAACACAGTAGATCCAGGCTTAATCCTGGAATTCATTACTTCAGGCTGAGTGCCATGACTGAAAATGATTTCTATTAGTCACGAAATAAAACCTTCTGCAATTACATTTGGAAGCCATACAGCTTTCTTTCTTTCTTTGAACAATAAAACTTTTTTTTTTTTTTTCCAGTGACTCCTGCACTTCTGGAACATGGGTTAGATGACAGGGTGCTGATAAAATTTGGACAGCAACTGAACAAGATGGGGAAACTGTGTCTTTAGCAATGCCTGCCAGCTGGTGTGAGAGATCCTCTCGAAAATGCTCTCTAAAACCTGGCATGAGCTAGAAAACCTAATCCTACCTCCTGGTATTGTATTACAAAGCTGCCAATTCTGATACACAGTGCCTTGTATAATTATTCACCCCCTTGAACTTGTTTGTAGTGTTACAACCTGAAACATCTGGGATTATTTGGAATAACTCTGTGCATCACAATTCTGCAATGTGGAGAAAATCAATGAAGCGTGCAAAATAATTTACAAATAAAATTGTGATTGCATAAACACTCCTAATTATTTCTAATGAAGCACCATTAAAACCATTATCAAATAAATAGAAAGAATATGGCACATTGCATCTCTGTCTAGATGAGAATTCCAATAAAAAGGCAACCATGAGGGTACGTCTGAAGAAGATGGAGAGATCCACAGCTGAGATGTGCATTTTAGGGTGTTATGGAAGAGTGGCAAGCAATGTGAACATTTGCCAAAAGACTTTTATTTATTTACCTGTTTGTTTGTTTGTTTGTTTGTTTGTTTGTTTGTTTGTTTTTGCCAAAAGCAAACATGTTCTCTGGTCTGATAAAACCCAAGTTCCAAATTCTACCCTTGGCACAAAGTGCAACATTAGATAGAATCCCAACACATTAAACATTATTCCTTGAGTGAAACATGGTGGTGGTCGCATTATATACTGTGGGAATGTTGTTTTTTAAATCAGCCTAGACTGGGAAACCTGTCAGGATTGAGCACAAGATGAATACAGCCAAATTCAGGGCAATGCTTACAGAAAGCCTTTTTTCCAGGCTGCAAAAGATTTGAGACTGGGGCAGAGGTTCACCTTCCAACAGGACAATGACATTATGCATACTGCCAGAACTAACTGTTGTTCACCAACAGGCCCCATCAGATCTGACAGAAGTTGAGTAAGTCTACTAAAAGAATTGTCAAAAAATATCAAAATTCAAATGTGCAAAGCTGATGGAAATGTATCACAGAAGACCTGCAGCTGCAATTACAGTTCTACCAAGGATTGAACCAGGTGGTGAGTACATGCAACTATGAAATATTAGACTCTTGTTTTGTGAAATTAACCACTGTGTTACAATCAACAATATTTCACAACTTCAAATGGTAGCCATATTGTGTAAATCAAATGGTAAAAATCCCAGGGGTGGCATGGTGGTGCAGTGGTTAGCACTGTTGTCTCACAGCAAGAAGGTTCTGGGTTCGAGCCCAGTGACCGATGGGGCCTTTCTGTGTGGAGTTTGCATGTTCTCCTCGTGTCTGTGTGGGTTTGTGCCGGTTTCCCCCACAGTACAAAGGCATGCAGTTAGATTAACTGGCTACTCTAAATTGGCTGTAGGTGTGAATGGTTGGTTGTCTGGAACACAACTGGAAAATGGGAGGGTTGTGGCAGGAAGGGCATCCGGTGTAAAAACTATGCTCCAATTAACATGACATGTCAAGGTCCGCATGGCAGTGACCCCACACATATAAGTGTGACAAGCTGGAAGAAGAGGAAATGGTAAAAAATTTGCTCTGGATTCCGCCACAGTTCAAACATGTGGTTAGGTTAACATGGGGCTGCATTGGACTGAAGTGCCCTTGATCGAGGCACCTAACCCCCAACTGCTCCCCAGGCTTGCTCATTGGGGATAGATTAGGGATAAAATTAGCTCATGTTTTAAGTCGTTCAAATTCTGTAAAGCTGCTTTGCGACATGTTTATTGTTAAAAGCGCTATACAAATAAACTTGACTTGACTGTAGTATAGCTGCCCACTGCTCTAGGCATGTGTGTGTGCTCATTGCTCACTTGTGTGTGTTCACTGCTTCAGATGGGTTAAATGCAGAGGATGAATTTCACTGTGCTTGAGTGTGCAAGTGACAAATGAAGGCTGCTTCTTCTTCTCATAAAAATCCCAGTTAAGTCCATATTGATTCCAGCGAGTAAGACAACAAAATATGGAAAAGCTCAAGAGAGGTGAATACTTATGGACAAAACTGTAAGAGCTAACTATTGACTGTGTTTCTATCAGCACTGAAAGGAAAGAACAGAGAGACAGAGGTTCAGGACAATCAGTACAATGGAAAGCTTTGTTCAAATGCTGCTATACCGTAAAACGAAACAACACACACACACACACAAAACTTGGAATAGATACTTGCACATCTGAGAATGATTGCAGGTCCATCTCCTTATTTCCTTAACTCTTCCTCTGCCTTTTCTTCTTCTTCTTCTTCATCATCATCATCATCCAGCAGTTGCACATCTCAGCTGTATTCTTTGACATCAACGTCCTTGTGGTATTTTGGACTGTGCTTTGCGACGATTCTCATTTCATCAGCAATCAATCAGTGATCAATCAGAAGCCTCTTCCTCCAGCAGCTGTGCAAGCCGTTTTCAGACAGGAACTTTGCCAGAACGTCTCGCTTTGCTTCTAGCCGTTTCTGTGCCTTTGTTATGTTTCATGGTTGTTTGCTCAAGCTCATTTTTCTATTTCATGGTTTTTGCACTAAGGGTTTATTTCTAGTTCATGGTTTTTGCACTAAGGGTTTTTCTCTTGTTTTTGTTTTTTTGCCCTAGCATTTTTGTCCTTGCCTGTTTCGTGTTTTTGTCTAGTTTTCTGTCTCTTGTTATCTGGATTATTTTTGCCATTTGTTTTTGTCCCATTTGTTTACCCTTGTGCCACGCCCTTTTCCCTGGATTAAATCTCTCTATTTATTTGATTATTGTCTGTGTTCTGCTTGTGGATCCTTATCTTGTCATACCTCCACAACCCCTAACAGTACGTTCTGGCCAACATGGATCCAGCGGAACTCACCCATCTGAGAATGGCCATCCAGCAACAAGGGACTCTCCTTGGGACCCATCAGCAAGACCTTCAACAGATTACACAGAACCTCCCCACCCTGTCCAACTCACTCAACCTCCTCACCACACAAATGCAGCACTATCAAGCCATGCCTACCTCTGCCCAGCAGTCTCCAACTTCAGCTCCTGCTACTGCCTTTTCCCGCGAGCTGAGACTCCCAGAGCCTCAGCCCTACAATGGAGAGCCAGGTACTTGTAGATCATTCTTGTCTCAATGCTCATTGATCATGGAGCTGCAACCTCTGACCTTCCCCACAGAATGCTCCCGGGTGGCATATATCATCACGCTCCTCACTGGCAAGGCCAGGGAGTGGAGAACAGCAGTCTGGGACACCGACGCTCCCTTCTGCTCCTGTTTCAAAGATTTCTCCGAAGAGATGGGGCGAACTTTCAACCGCTCTCTGTCTGCTAGGGAACTTATGGAGCTGTGGCAGGGGTCCCGGTCTGCCTTGGACTATGCCATCGAGTTCCGGACATTGGCGGCATTATGCGGTTGGAACGAGAATGCCCAGGCCGACGCGTTCCTGCATGGCTTGTCTGACGTCATTAAGGATGAGCTGGTATCACGGGAACTGCCGTCGGACCTCTCCAGTCTCATGGACCTTGTCAACCGCATCGACGCCCGGATCCAGTAACGGAGGAGAGAGAAGACCCACCCCAGCTTCACCTCCTCTCCACCTCCTGCCTTGTCCATCGAGCCTATGCAGGTAGACCGGGTACGGGTGTCAGTGGAGAAATGACAATGCCGGTGAAGCACAGGGTCCTTTTTCTACTGCGGTCAGCGAAGACACACCTGCTGAGCCTGCCCGCTAAAAGGATGAGCCCCACCAGTGAATCGAGGGGCCCTGGTGGGCAACACTCGGAACCAGCCCCCCGCTGATCGACTGTTACTCCCTGTCATCATTATTCACGACAACCAGCATCACCATCTCCAGGCCCTCATCGACTAAGGGGCAGATAGGAACCTAATCTGCTCCGCCACTGCCAAGCGTCTGGGAATCCCGCTACTCGCCCTCGACACCCCTCTCACTGTCCTGACACTCAATGGCACCGGCTTGACCACCATCACCCACCTTACCGCCCTGCTCACCCTGAGGATTTCTGGTAACCACTTAGAAACCATTCAGCTCTATGTAATGAACAACCCCCACGTACCCATCATCCTAGGATTACTTTGGTTAATGCTGCACAACCCTCACCTAAACTGGGCCAATAACACCATCCTAGGCTGGAGCCATTCCTGCCTAGCTTCCTGCCTGAACTCCGCTCTGCCTCCCACCAGACCACTGCAGCCTCCAGCCAGCGAGTTTCCCGACCTCTCTCATGTGCCTCTGGAATACCTGGACTTAAGACTTGTTTTCAGCAAGACCCAAGCAGTGTCCCTCCCTCCTCACAGACCCTATGACTGCAGAATCGACCTCCTGCCCGGGACAGCGCCACCCAAAGGGCGACTCTACTCTCTGTCTCCCGTCGAAAGGCAAGCTATGGAGAAGTACATCTCAGAGTCTCTGGCAGCTGGGATCATCCGCCCTCTTTCCTCCCCAGCAGGGGCGGGATTCTTCTTCGTGGATAAGAAGGACAAGTCGCTCCAGCCATGCAATGATTATCGAGGTCTCAACAATATCACAGTCAAGAACTGCTACCCACTACCGTTCATGACTACAGCCTTTGAACTACTCCAGGGAGCCAAGATATTCACCAAGTTGGACGTACACAATGCCTACCATCTTGTCAGGATCAGGGAGGGGAACGAGTGGAAGATGGCCTTCAACACCACCACTGGCCACTACGAGTACCTCGTGGTCCCTTTCGGTCTGACCAATGCGCCCGCAGTCTTCCAGGCACTTGTCAACGACATCCTGAGGGACTTTCTCAACATCTTCGTTTTCGTGTACCTGGATGACATCCTGATCTTTTCTTGCTCCCTGAAGGAACATCGGGGCCACATCCGGCAGGTCCTCCAGCGCCTGCTAGAAAATAAGCTATGCGTCAAGGTGGAGAAAAGCAAATTTCACCAGAGCTCTGTCTCGTTTCTGGGGTTCATCATCTCCCCGGCTAGGATCCAGATGGACCTCCTCAAGCTTGAGGCAGTCACTGACTGGCCCACCCATCCTCGCGACGAGAGCTCCAGCATTTCTTGAGATTCGCCAATTTCTACAGGCGCTTTATCCGCAACTTCAGCACAGTGGCCGGACCTCTCACAGTTTTAACCTCGACTAAGACCTCATTCAAATGGGGGGAGGAAGCAGAGTGAGCCTTATCCATGCTCAAGCACAAGTTCACCACAGCACCCATTTTCACCATACCCGATCCCACAAAGCAGTTTTTTTCACAATTTATTTATTGATTTTCCATATTAATGAACATACATTCACAAACACAACAATACAACACTCAAAAACAGAAACCCCTCAAACCCCCCACCCCACCCACACTCCAATAAGATCTACGGTAAATAAAGGGGTCATAAAGGTGGTGGCCTCAGTCCTTGTCCAGGCATTTGAATATTTAAGTTGTTCATGAAGGTTAGGAAAGCAGACCACATCTTGTAAAAGTCTTCAACTTTTCCTCTTGCCATGTAGGTCAGTTTTTCCAGTGCCAAATTAGATGACAGTTCTGTAATCCACTGACCAGAGGTAGGTCCCTGAATCTCCTTCCATCTTAAGGCAATTACACATTTAGCTTGTAACAGACAGAAATTAATTAGTTTAGGTTCCTTTACAGTTGCTGGGAAATCTTCAGGATATATGTGCAACAAGCATATCTTAGCTTCAACTGGAATAACCCTTTCTGTCAGTTTAGAGATTAAGTCAAGAACCTCTTTCCAGAATACTTGCAGTTTTGTACAGCTCCACATACAATGTAGCAGGGTACCAACTTCGTCCATACATGTGATGCAGCAGTCAGGAATATTTGGATCAAAGTGGTGCAATTTAACAGGAGTGATATAAGTCCTAAGCAACCATTTATACTGTAGGAGTTTGCATCTTGTATTTATAGTTTGAGCCAGAAGACATGCCTTCTCCCAGTCCTCTATACTGATGTCTGTCTGAAGATCATTTTCCCATGCAGATAGATAAGAAAGGGAGTTTTCTTTAGAACCTGCTAATAGCAAACCATAAAAGATGGATATTTGACCCCTGCCATGTAAGTGGTTTACCATGGATTGTTCAATGGCGGATAATGAGGGTTCTGAGGTGGTTTTAATTTGGGAGTATATGAAGCTTCTTAATTGCATGTACTTAAAGTGATGTTTCCCAGGTAGGTCAAATTTATCCTTTAATTGTGCAAATGACATAAGGGTACCTTCTTCATAAAGATCCTTTATTTTGCTTAGTCCTTTCTCCATCCAGTGTCTAAATCCCATGTTGCGCCTCCCAGGAGTGAAGTTTTCATTTCCCCATATAGGTGTGAAATGAGAAAGTTTGGGGGTGTCATTTAAAAAGGTGTGGGCTGCATGCCATATTGTCAGAGTGTTTTTGAGGAATGGATTTTGTGTGCATTTTCCAAGTGATTTAGTTTGTGACGAATAAAGGTACAGACATAGTGGAAGCTCTATTGTATCATTTTCTATGTTCACCCAAGCTGGAACCTCTGTGGTATGGAAGTAATATATGGCTGCCTGGAGTTGGGCTGCCCAGTAATAGAGCTTCAAATCAGGCAGTTTAAGCCCACCACATTCATAAGGCAGGTAAAGGAGAGAAAGACGCAGTCTAGGGCGTTTGTTGTTCCATATGAAGCAGGTGAAGTTTTTCTTAATAGTGGAAAAAAAAGAGGCTGGCAGTGGAAGTGGAATTGCCTGAAAAAGATATAAAAACTTGGGCAGGACAGACATCTTAATAATGTTTATACGTCCTATCATAGAGATGGGCATTAAACTCCATTTCTCGAGAGATTCTCCTATGGCTTTAACCAGTGGGTTATAATTGATTGGTATTATGTCTTCAATGACAGGTGATATTTTAATGCCAAGGTAAGTAAATCCTTCTGGGGTATTAGTAAACTGAGTATGGATCTGGGGACCTTCTCTCTCTTCCCTGTTTAGTATTAGCAAAGCACTTTTTTTATTGTTGTTTTTGTAACCTGAGAATTGTCCGAATATTTTCAGCAGATGGCTGAGAGCCCTGAGTGAGGTTCCCAGCTTTGTTAAAAATAAAACAATATCATCCGCAAAAAGAGACAAACTGTGTTCTGTCTTACCAATAGTCATGCCTGTAATGTCAGATGACTGATGGACTGCCATGGCCAAAGGTTCGACAGCAAATAAAAATAATAGAGGGCTCATTGGACAGCCTTGGCGCGTAGATCTACTGAGATTAAAAGGTTTAGAAATTTGGTTATTGGTCGCAATTTCTGCTACCTGATCAGTATATAATAATTGAATCCATTTAAGATATTTTTCCCCAAAACCAAATCTTTTTAAGACGTCAAATAGGTAGCTCCACTTGATCCTGTCAAACGCCTTTTCCGCATCTAATGACAGGATCGCATGATCTCTGGCATTTTGTTTGGCATATTGAACATTTAGCAGCCTACGTGTGTTGTGAAAAGCTTGACTGCCCAGTACAAATCCATTCTGGTCACTGGCAATCAGGTTGGGTATTAGTGATTCTATCCGCCTGGCCAGAGCCTTACATAGTATCTTGGTATCACAAGACATTAAAGATATGGGTCGATACGATGTTCTATCTAAGGGACATTTGTCTGGCTTTAAAAGGAGTGAAATTACAGCAGCTCTTAAAGATGGGGGCAAAATTCCTTTTTCATATGACTCATTAAACACCTCTAAGATATGAGGTAACAATTTTCCTGCAAATGTTTTATATAGTTCTATAGGCAGGCCATCAGGCCCAGGTGCCTTTCCACTGCTCAAGCCTTTCATTGCTTCTGATAATTCTTCAATACACAAACATTTGCCAAGGTCGGTTTTGGCTTCTTCAGATAATGTTGGAGAGTGGAGTTTATCCAAAAACTCCCTTTGTTTTTCTGAGCTGTTCAATGAGCTGTATTCTGATTTGTACAAACCTTCATAAAACTCTTTGAAAGCTGTTTATTTCAGAAGGATCGACCAGGATTTTCCCATCATGTAACTTAATAGAATTAATAGCTCTATCAGTTTGTATCTTTTTCAGCCTCCATGCTAACAGCTTTCTCTCCCTGGTCATAGTATGATTGTTTTAGCCACAATAAACTGGAGGCTATTTTATTGGTGGTTAACTCGTTGTACTGGGATTTCAGCAACATGAGTTCTTGTCGTTTTTCTGGAGCGTCACTATAGTGAAGTTCTTGCTCTAATTTTTTAACTTTTTGTTCAAGAGTGTTAAGCTGTGAGTAATATTTTTTGGACTTATGCGTAGTATAACTGATTATCTCACCCCTTAAATAGGCCTTGAATGCCTCCCATTTTACTGACACACTAGTTTGCTTTGTATTAGAGAGAAATACTCATCTATTTTCTCGTCAATAAACTTAAAGTCCGGGTACTGGAGCCATTTAGACTGAAAACAAAATCTAGGCAGTGAGGACATTACATTGGGTAGTTGCATTATCAAGGAGATTGGTGCGTGGTCTGACAGCAGTATACTGTCATACCAACATTTCTCTATTTTTGATAGCAGTCGGTGTGAAATTAAAAAATAATCTATTCTGGAGTATGTCTTATGTGCTTGAAAAGCATGAAGTCTCTTTTGTTAGGATTAAGATATCGCCAAATATCAGTTAAGTTTAGATCAATCATGAATTTTTTGATAATATTCCTTGTTTGTTGATGAGCGGTATCAATACCAGTTGATCGAGCCTGTGTTGGGTCTAACACACAATTAAAATCACCGCCAATTATGTATTGACCAGGGTAGGATGATATAGAGAAAAAGAGGTTTTGATAAAAAGAAGGGCCATCTGGCGGCACGGTGGTGTAGTGGTTAGCGCTGTCGCCTCACAGCAAGAAGGTCCGGGTTCGAGCCCCGTGGCCGGTGAGGGCCTTTCTGTGCAGAGTTTGCATGTTCTCCACGTGGGTTTCCTCCGGGTGCTCCGGTTTCCCCCACAGTCCAAAGACATGCAGGTTAGGTTAACTGGTGACTCTAAATTGACCGTAGGTGTGAATGTGAGTGTGAATGGTTGTCTGTGTCTATGTGTCAGCCCTGTGATGACCTGGCGACTTGTCCAGGGTGTACCCTGCCTTTCGCCCGTAGTCAGCTGGGATAGGCTCCAGCTTGCCTGCAACCCTGCCTGCAAAGACATTGGTGCAGAAGGCCCTGGAGCAGGACCCTGGAGAAGGTAACTCAAGCAACATACCACCTAACCATCTGCTTGTTCCCTGTTCTGTGCAAACCCAGGTGCTGCAGTGGGGTCATGGCTCCAAGTTGGCTTGTCATCCGGGAGCTGCTCGAACCCTGGCACTCATTCAACAGTGCTTCTGGTGGCCATCCATCAACAAAGACGTCCAGGAGTTTGTGGCAGCCTGCGACACATGTGCCCAGAACAAGACAGCCAATCGACCCCCTGCCGGCCTGCTAAGACCCCTCCCAATTCCTCATCGACCCTGGTCTCACATCGCCCTGGACTTCGTCACAGGACTCCCCAACTCAGGTGGCAACACATGCATCCTCACAGTTATTGACCGGTTCTCCAAGACAGTCCATTTTGTCCCTCTGCCCAAGCTTCCCACAGCTAAAGAAACCGCCGAATTACTCATCCTTCACGTTTTCCGCCTACACAGACTCCCCACTGACATCGTTTCCAACCGGGGTCCTCAGTTCACTGCGCAATTCTGGAGGGCCTTCTGCAAACTCATTGGGGCCTCTTGTAGCCTCTCCTCAGGGTTGCATCCTCAAACCAACAGCCAGGCGGAACGGGTGAATCAAGCTTTGGAGGTGGCACTCAGGTGCATGACATCCAGGGATGCCGCTTCTTGGAATAAGTACTTACCTTGGGTTGAGTATGCTCACAACACTCTCCCTTCATCTGCCACAGGCCTCTCGCCCTTCCAGTGCTCCCTAGGTTACCAACCACCACTCTTCCCCAACCAAGAGGAGGAGGTCGCCATACCCTCAGCCCAGACCTTCATACGCCACTGCAGGAGGACGTGGGCATCAGTTTGGAGAAGACTCATTCGCTCCACCCTAGCATCCAAGTGGTAGGCTGACAAATACCGCTCTAAGGCACTCACTTACCAGGTGGGGCAGCGAGTCATGCTCTCCATGCGCCATCTGCCACTCAGAACCGTCTCCCGCAAGCTGGCGCCCAGATACCTAGGACCCTTCCTCATCATCAAGGTAATCGATCCATGTTCCGTCAGACTGGCATTACCATTCACCCCACTTTCCATGTGTCACAGCTTAAGCCTCTGGTCTCTAGTTCTCATCTGACCACTTTAAGCCGTACACTCCACAGAGTGGGCGGGGCTTTATGGAAGAGTGGCCAGAAAAAAAAGCCATTGTTGAAGAAAACAGAGTTTGCCCAACAGCATGTGGCAGACTACCCAAACACATGAAAGAAGATTCTCTGGTCAAATGAGACAAAAATTGATCTTTTTGGCCATCATGGGAAATGCCATGTGTGGTGCAAACCCAATACCCTGAGAACACCATCCTTACAATGAAGCATGGTGGTGGTAGCATCATGCTGTGGAGATGTTTTTCATCTGCAGGGACAGAAAACCTGGTCAGAACTGAAGGAAAGATGGATGGCACAAAATACAGGGCAATTCTGGAGGAAAACCTGTTTGAGTCAGCCAGAGGTTTGAGACTGGGACGAAAGTTCACAGTCCAGCAGGACAATGACCCTAAACATACTGCTAAAGCTTCACTGGCATGGTTTAAAGGGAAACATTTAAATGTCTTGGAATGGCCTATTCAAAGCCCAGACCTCAATCTAATTGAGAATCTGTGGCATAACTTGAAGACTGCTGTACACCAACACAACCCATCTAACTTGAAGGAGTTGGAGCAGTTTTGCCTTGAGGCATGGGCAAAAATCCCAATGGCTAGATGTGCTAAGCTAATAGAGACATACCCCAAGAGACTTGCAGCTGTAATTGCAGCAAAAGGTGGCTCTACAAAGTATCGACTTTTTTGGGGGGTGGGGTGAATACTTATGCACATGCCAGATTTCTGTTTTTTCATCTTAATTATTGTTTGTGTCACAATAAAAAAAAAACAAAAAAAACAAATGTGCACCTTTAAAGTGGTAGGCTTGTGTAAATCAAATGGTTCTAACCCTCCAAAAATCCATTTTAATTCCAGCTTGTAATGCGACAAAACAGGACAAACACCAAGGGGGTCGAATACTTTTGCAAGGCACTGTATTTTTTTTCCCCCCAAGATATGAAGTTTATTTTTTGATGTAAGAATGTTTTGACATCCATCTGCTGTGTTGATCGCTTGGTCATTCATTGTCTTCCAGAATAAATAGTGACTGATGAACTCTTCGCCTCCTCTGCATCATCTATTAGCCACACAGAGACTTTTAGTTATTATTAGAGTAACTGACTGGTTATAGTCAGTTACATACACTCACCCCAGTATTTTTCACTCAGACTTTACTGTTCATTTCCCTGTGTAATTTACTTAGTTACTTTTAAAATCAATATCGACAGCTACACACAACAGAGCGACCTGGCAGCCTGCCGCTAATCCCTGCCACAAAATCCTTTGCCCTGTTGCTTTTTTTGGTGTCTGGCTCAGTTTTGGCTGAACTGAAGCCCCAGCTCTAATAGTAACAGTTTGCCACTGGTTCTCAACACACCTGATCCAGTCACATAGGGCAGTAATAAATGGACTGATGGACATGAAATCCACCTCAGTACTCACATGAAAATCTTGACAGCATGTGTGCGTTCTCAGTTATTGGATAGTGTTCAGAAATGAGAGCCATCAAGTGTCAAATTCCAGGATCAATGTTGTATGGAATGGATTCTTTAGAAAAATGATAGCTGGAGGCTATGTGAGGAAAAATGTACCTCCCGTAAGCCAACGTCAAAAGGGTGTTGACCCTTCATCCCTAGTGGATGGTGAGCCTTCAAAATATTGAATGCTAAGCTTCATCAAATAACCCGATCACAATTGATTGAGAATTTCTGTCACATCCAGAACCTCAAATACAGAGCATACGTGTGCCGAATGCCAAATGATGCAATACAGAAAGTTGTACTGTTTGACAAGAGGAGTTGGAAGAAGGTGGAAGAATTGCTTGGGGTTGATAAAAAGCAGGCCTACTTTTTAAAGACAATGATGGTCAAGCAGGACGTCATGCGATTGTTGGAGATCAAATTCTCCTGCTCCAAGTAACTACGCCCCAAGGCAGATCTTGTGCCAGGTGGGAAAATATGATGATGATGAGCTGATTCAGGTGAGCTGAGAGTTGGGAAACCTTGAAAGCACAGATCAGTGAGAAACTACTTTTTCCTTGGCAAGAAAACAGTCTGAGAGATCGATCATGTTTTCTAACTCTGTGTGACAAGACACATAAGAGTACACCAATAAAGAAAATGGCTTTTTTTTTTTTACAGCACCTACCATTAAAGTTTGTGTACAGACTTTGGGTGATTTCTAAACCACACTCTAATGGTTTCAGGTTTCTGAGGTTTTTTTTTTTTAATTCTTGTGATTTAGTACAGAAGCGTATTGCTGCCACACCAGGAAAAAAAGTAACAGTACGTAATAACATGAAAAGTTTATTGTTATAACAATGTATTCTTCACATTATAACAAGATCTTATTTCAAGCTCACTCGAACACCATCAACTACTTTCTTCCCCTCTCCACTATCTTCCATGATCTTCATTAGTTCCTCGCTCCTCAATCCAGTATCGCTTCTCAACTGATCCACATATGTTAAAGACGGTCTTCCTTTCTTCCGTTTGCTGTGTTTTGGCTCTCACATGAGCACTTTGCTTATCACCTCTTCTTTTCTTCTCCAACAGTGTCCAATGAACTGCAATCTTCTAATTCGTAATGAATCAGTCTTCTCAGTTTGCCATCGAGTACATTGTTGGTCATGTGCTCTTTCCATGATACTCCAAGTATAGCCCTGAGCATTCTGGTATAAGTACCATCTACGTAACCTGTCATTCATCTTCTTCGTTAGTGTCCGGCTTTCAGCACCATACAGCAACACACTTTCTACAGTGGCACGAAAGAAACTTATTTTGAGACGCCTTTGAAAATTTGACTTCCAAACTTTATCCATTTTGTTTAGTGCACTCCAAGCTTGTCCTATCCTGATTTCCAGATCTTTGTCACTTGACTGAATCCAAGCACCAAGGTAATTGATGTCATTGACCTGCTTCGATTTATTCCCTTCAAATGTAACAAGATCACCTTCAGGTTGGTTGTATAGCATGTATTCTGTTTTCTTGAAATTAACATGCAATCCTACTGCTTCTACTGTAAGATATATTAACAAGACATTTTCACATTATTAATGTGATAATATGGTTTTATGTGATAACTTTAAACTCATGTTTGAATCTATGGTTTGAATGTGGTGTGTGGAGAATAAACTGGGTAATATGACCCATTTACATGATTTAATCAATTTCTATTTCATGCTTGCATTGAACTGTGGTAAAGTTGGAAATATATTCACAGGTTCAAACTTCCCGGATCAATAACTCTTAAATAAAATGTTGTTAAATCACAATAGACACCTCTTTCCTACTGTACCAAGGTAGACAATGAGCTACAACCTAATTTTAATCAAAATGAGTCATTCTCCGAGCTGGACTAATAACACTAGTCTTTCTGTGCAGCTGCCTGTGAGACGAATAGCGCAGGGACCATCTGAAAAGTGCAAGACTGGAAAGAGATGCTATGAAATTATTCTACAACTTCACTCTTATTCATTGTGGTGTCACCAAAAATCACTGCACACATCAACAGTCTCCTGTTTGTTATACTACTACTTTGGAAAAATGTGCTTTTGGATAATTTTGGGCAATTTTTATTGGGAAAAATATTCAATAACTTTACTGTTATTCACTGTAGTTTCACTAAAATCATGATTTTGGTGGCACTACAGTGTATAACAGTAAAGTTATTGAATATTTTTCCCAATAAAAATTGCCCAGAATTATGTTTAAAGTTATCACGTTGCAACATGAACCAAATTATCATGTTATAATGTTAAACATTTCATGTAATAATGCGAAAATATATTGTTACAACGTGGAAAAATATATTGCTATAACAAAAACATTTTCATGTTATTACGTGACACTGATTTTTTTTCCCCCCTGATGTGGCAGCAATATGCTTCCATTACTTAGCTACTAATCTACATGCGAAAATATCAGGCTGTACATCTGCGTTTTTTCCTCATGTGATAACATCCCTGGTATTTGGACAGTATTTGTATGGGAGCACTGCATTACTGTTGCTGACTGCATTGTGATGGAAATAGATTATGAGAAGTGACTTTGCAAACAAGACGAACTATGGTAATACATGCCAAGTAGGTAACATTAAATACTGCCATGTAAGGCAAGGTGAGAGACCGAGGTAGTGAGACAGAGAAGAGTAGGCACGAAAGACACAAAAGGTAACATACATGAATGGAAAGATGCAAAGAAATAAATTCAGAACTGTGACTGCAGATCGTCTTACATAAAAAAAACACCTTGGCTAACTAGCCAACTCTTAAATTGCACAACATAGTATACACATGTACAACCCCATTTCCAGAAAAGTTGGCATATTTTCCGAAATGCAATAAAAACAAAAATATGTGATTTGTGTGGACCTTTATTTAACTGACAAAAATACAAAGAAAAGATTTTCAGTAGTTTTACTGACCAACTTAATTATATTTTGTAAATATAAATGAAGTTAAAATTTGACGCCTGCAATACACTCAAAAGAAGTTGGGACAGAGGCATTATTACCGCTGTATGACATCACCTTTCCTTTTAATAACACTTTTTAATCATATGGAATCTGAGGATACTAATTATTGCAGCTTTGCAGTTGGAATTTGTGTCCATTATTGCTTATTATTATTATTATAACCTTTATTTAACCAGGTTTGTTCCATTGAGATCGAAGATCTCTTTTACAAGAGAGACCTGGGCAAGAATGGCAGCAAAAAAACAGTTTCAACACAGTCACATTAGACATAGACATAAAAATACAAATAAACAATTGAATTTACAAAATCAGGTCAAGATCAAATAAGGCATTTCCATTCGAATAAAACATTTGCACTCATGAAGCCTCGAAACAATGGGATTTATCACAGACTTGCTTGATCCAAGACTTCAGGTCTCAACAATCCGCGGTCACCGTCATCTGATTCTCCTTTTCATGATGCACCATACATTCTCAATAGGAGATAGATCTGGACTGGCAGCCGGCCAGTCAAGCACACGCACTCTGGGTCTTGTGGCCTGTGCAGAATGAGGCCTGGCACTGTCCTGCTCAAATAAGCATGGACTTTCCGGGAAGAGATGTTACCTTGATGAATATGTCTCTCTAAAATCCCTATATATGCCCCAATATATCAATGGTACCTTCACACACATGCAACTCACCCATGCTGTGGGCACTGATGCCCCCATACCATAACAGATTCTGGCTTTTTCACCTTTCTCTGATAACAGACTGGATGGTCGTGTTCACCTTTGGCACTGAGAACTCGATGTCAGGTTTTCCCAAAAACAAGCTGAAAAGTGGACTCGTCTAACCACAGCACACATTTACACTGTCTTTCAGTCCATCTGAGGTGAGTCCGAGCCTAGAGAAATCGTCGTTGTTTCTACATAGAACTGATGAACAGCTTCCTCCTTGCATACTACAGTTTTATATTGTGTTTCTGAATGCAGCGGCGGACTCTGTTAAGTGACAACAGTTTTCCAAAGTACTTCCCAGCCCATGTGACTATATTTGTCACATTAGCATGACAGTTTCTCAGGCAGTGCCACCTGAGGGCTCAAAGGTCACGCACATTCAACAGTGGTTTCCAACCTCGCTGTTTACACACTGAGATGTCTCCGAATTCCCTGAATCTTTTCACAATATTGTGTGTTGTAGATTTTGAAAGAACTAAAATCTTGCATTGAGAAATGTTCTTTTTGAATTGACAAACAATTCTCTCACTAATTTTGGCACAAAGGACTGAGCCACGCCCCATCCTTGCTTGCAAAGACTGAGCCTTTGGTGCATGATCCTTTTACACCCAATCATGATAGCAATTAACCTGTTTCATTGAAAAGTTTCATCGATGCAGCTAATTTGGTAATCATAAGTGATTTTTTAAAATATTTTGTACTGCATAAAAAGCTTGCTTACCCAAGCTTTCAACTCTATCCAGAGTCTTCGTCGGGGGAAATGACGTCACTTCGAGCATGCGTTACGTCCTCCAGCACTTTACGACAGTTGCTGGTTAGGCCTAAGGACTCTACTCCTACTAGTGAATGATGTGGACCTGTGTACCTCATTCAATGTGAGGGGAGTGACAAGGAGAAGTGTACTGCTTCTTATGTTGGTGAAACCGAACGATCTCTTCGAACCAGATACATGGCAGAGGTCTGCACGGGTCAGAATTTTCAGTCCCGCTCCCGCATTGTGCAGTCCCGCTCCCGCTCGCTCCCGCAAAGAATTATGATTTTCAGTCCCGCTCCCGCCTGCGCCTGCCATATTTTGTCCCGCTCCCACCCGCAAATCCCACATGATGCAGATGTTCGCGTTATTTCTCACGGAAGTTCTTGTCATTGGCTTGGGGAATTAAACATGCTGAGCTTAGCTGAGCTCTCCCCTGACCAATCCTTCATTTATTGTAAGTTTATTGTTTTGACTCTGACATTCTGCTGACACATTCCAAGTTGAGCGCTGCATGCGCTCATGATTGACAGCTCTCGCTTTGTGCACTCGCACTCCCACTTCCGAGTCTGTGGCGTTATGATTCCAACCGCGATTTCATTCTCCTCTCATATGAAGTGCTGCGCAACCACAACCAGCTCCTCAGATTATACACTGTCTATTTCTAGCTTTAAACTGAACAATCTGTGCGATACACAGTCCTTTTTAATACTAGTTAATACTTTTTAATACTTTTTTTAATACTTTTTAATACTTAGGACTAATACTCTTGACTTTTTAACAGTAAATGTACCTCTTTTTAAAGCAGCACTTACTTCTGACGCACTGTGAGCTTCACGAGAGGAGCTCTGCTCTTCTGCCATGATCGGAGATCTCAAACACGGAAGAGCGGAAAGGAATCGGAAACGTACGTGGGATTAGACCACATCCGCAAATTTAGGCATCTTAAAATGTTTTTATTAATGCCAAATAAAATATCCAGCACAAATTATATACGATAGACATAAATTAATAATTTATACATTTTATTTTAAACACATTTTTAGTTAGCGGGACTGCAGCTTATCACCTCTCCCGCCCACGCCCACAATGAGCTTTCAAAATTTGTCCCGTGCCGCACTGCTTTGCGTCGGGTCCCACGGGACTCCCGCGGGAGTGCAGGGCTCTAATACATGGAACATAGACGCCCAAGTTCGATATCATCGGAGGTATCGCAACATATTCACAAACACCACATGGGACAAAGGATAGAGCTAGACAATGTGAAAATTCTAGACCAGGAGCCGGACTGGTTTAAACGAGGTGTATGAGAAGCCATTTACATCAGTACCCTCAAGCACTCCTTGAACCAAGACGGGGGCTGGTACCAACTTCCAGATATTTGGGACAACATTCTTTCAGGCATGCATAATGCATGCTCGAAGTGACATCATTTCCCCCTGACGAAGACTCTAGATAGAGTTGAAAGCTTGGGTAAGCAAGCTTTTTATGCAGTACAAAGTATTTAAAAAAAACACTAATAATTAACCCGTTTATTGTGGAATCTTCCAAAATGGTGTTGCTTGAATATTCTATGAACATTTCAGTCTTATTTTGCTTCTGTCCCAACATTTTCTGAGTGTTACAGGCATCAAATTCTAACTTCATGGGGACGCTGTGGCTCAGTCGACTAAGGCGCCATGCCATAAAGCCGGGGACCTGGGTTCAATTCCGACCCGAGGTCATTTCCTCGATCCCTCCCTGTCTCTCTCCAGCTCATTTCCTGTCTCTACACTGTCCTATCAAATAAAGGTGAAAAAAGCCCCTCAAAAAATCTTAAAACAAACAAATTCTAACTTTGTTTGCATTTATGAAATATAATTAAGTTGGTCAGTAAAACTTGAAAGTCTTCTCTTTGTACTTTTGTCAGTTAAATCAAGGTTCACATGAATTAACAAATCACAGCTTTTTTTAATTGCATTTTGGAAAATATCGCAGCTTTTCTGGAAATGGGTTTGTCTCGTCTGAATAAACTCATTTAAACCCACAGACAACATTCAGCCTGTAATTGAATTGAAGAAATAAATCTGATTTGTCCTGCTGTATAAACAAGGTCAAAACACTGAAGCACTACTGCTCCTCCATCACATACTGCCCGACTTCCAGCCCAATTACCACACCGTTCCTTTACACTGCAGCATGTGACTAAAAAAACCCGCAGGCCCCAATCTTCTTTTCGGTCAAGAGTTCTGTTTGCGATTATGTTGAACCTCTGGGCATCAGGACATCACAATGTATGTAACACCAGCCTTCCTCTGCTATCAGAGCACTGCTGTAGAAACTGACTTTTCAGCCACCTGTGGGCTTTTTTTTTTTTTTACGACACTCTTCCTCTAGTGAAGCACTGAGGAAACTCACTACTCTTCACGCTTTACTGAATACTGTGAGGAACTGCCTCATGTCCAGGGTGCATTAGATTCAGGGTTAGTATTCTCACAGGAAGCACAATGTAATCCTGTATTTCTCCTGTGGTCTTCTGAAATTGACTTAATCCACACATTCGTGAGGAGTTACTGGACTGAAGGGCTTCCTCGCTGTGAGTTCCAGATCACTGCTTCTCTTAAAAAAGCTACTGATTATTTATTATTTATTGCTCCAAATGTCACAGCTCCCCCTAATGATTTGTTGACATGTACTTGAGAAATTGTGATTTGCAAGCTGACCTCAAGATAATGACAAACACACACTGCTATGTTCACGATCCGATCACACTGATCCTGACCCCCGATCCATATTTATCCCTTCATGTTTCGTTCAGGAGATCACTTGGGACTTGGACCAAGAAATCTCATTGAGTTGGATACCAGTGGGAGTGACCAATTCTGCAGGTGATCGATGAACAATGAGCAAATTAATAAACACAGATACAGTCAGTTCAGTTTAATAATTACCAACACAATCTACCGAGAGCAGTGCAAATTAGAACAGGGTCGCAAACAGGCAGAGAACCGCACGCCTTGGGAATCGATATGATCCGATAATGTCTTCCTCTGCTATTCCAAATAAATTAACATGAGCCGAGAAAATTATCTCCCTTATTCTGTTGTTCTATCCCTTGTTCTATTCCCTTCTAGCGGGTTTCATTCATTTGGTTTGATAGCGTGCTCTCTTTTTTGTGCCTCATTCTTGAGCCTGTATTTGGGCTTTCACAAGCAAATAAATGAAGTATATTTTGAAGATAATATATTTGCCTAATCTGAGAAAACAAAACTTTATTCTGTGTGTATTTTGCAGCCTGGCGAGATTAGCTTACCAGGTATTTCTAGGCACCATTACATCCTTCACATGTATTAGTTATTTTTTATGTGTATAACTTGATTTCTCTGTGTGATATAATGAGAATATTACATGATCGCGCAAAGATATAAAGTTTATCTTCAAGTGGTGAATGGATATATCACGAGTGAGTGAAGTGAACAAATGAAATATTTTCAACACAAGAAGATAAACGTCATATCTTGGCACCACCATGTAATGTTCTTTATATTATATGGACACACACACACACACACACACAAAAACCCAAACCAAAAAAAAAAGCAAGTTAATCAAAAGAATTTTAATTTTGAATCAGTTCGCCATTTTGACAGTGTGCATCTAGTCAGCAGGAAAATGCTGGGAGTGACATCATCAGATTGAAATATCGGGAATTATTATACACACAGGACACTTTCTCGATGGAATAAAAACGTGTTCTATTCCCTTCTAGCGGGTTTCATTCATTTGGTTTGATAGCATGCAATATTGTTAGAATATCGCTTATCCTACATGTATTACGTCTCTCTACCCAATGGAGAATGAGCATTGAATATGCTTTACGATATTGCATGGTTGTCAAGACAACATGACGTCACATGTTGGAGATGTAAAACTTCCGCGCTAGTGAGTGAGCAACTGTGACAATTTGTAAACAAACATGGTCGCCAGGTTTGCTTCATTAAATACAGAAGATTTTGAGAGTGTTTTGAAAGAAAAAGACGAGTTGAACACCTGAAAGGAATGTGTATGTATAATAATAATAATAATAATAATAATAATAATAATAATAATAATAATATTGGCTGGCTTTTTCATAGTATATCAGATCTATTCCATTCAGCTACTTGTCTTCGACTCGTTCAATATTATGCTACAGGCCCGGCGCCATGGGGGGGCGAAAGGGGGCGTCGCCCCCTCGTGGCTACAGCCCCGCCCCCTCAACGGAGACTCAGATCACTTAATTGTTTTCTTATGAAAATATAATGTATTATAGATGTATTAATAATTTGCATTTTCAAATACGAAATATTAAGTTGTTGAGCATTGCACAAAAATACATTTCACATAAATCACTACTAAAACTGGCACGGTAGAACAAATCTGATTGGTTGTTATGATTCTTACGTTGCAATCGTAGAATTCAACTGTATTAAGGTAGGATTATTTCAAAAAGCCTGAATTTAATATTAACCCTGTTTTAGACATATGTATCAATCCTAACTGCTGGGGACTAGTTATTGTGGGTGTGTGTGTGAAATGCTGACACAGCCGCGCACACACAGACCTGTGATAAGGACAAGGGGAGGGGTCGTGCGGGCGGGCGGGGGTTTTACATGCACACTTACAAGTGCACTGTCTCTGCAATATCCTGTAATCTGCAGTCAGTTTACGGGAGTAGTATTTCCCCCACCGAATTAAACGAATTCAATCACAATATTGTGAATCCATTTTCTTTCTTTGTAGGCTAAGTTTATCTCCGTTTATGTTGGTGCATGTGTTCATATATGGTCTGCTTTGTGCGCAAATAGTACAAGAATGTGTTGTTGATGTCACCCCCCATGCAGCGGGGGTGAAAATTCATCACTTCAGAGTGTTTATTTTGTCCCCTACACGCCTAAACTGGGATCGGGGATTAAGTGGTTAGCGTTGACTCGGTGCAAGTCAGGAAGGCTATTACTGGTGCAGCCGCGTCTGTTAATTTTTTTAAATTATGATTTTGGCCGCCGAGCCAAGTACCTTAGACTCGCATTGACGTTTTGTTTTCATGCCGCGGAGCTATTTGTATGTATTTTAAATGTAAAGGACTTGCCTGTAGGTTTGTGTGTGTTGTTTTATGTTTGGCATCTTTCCGGTTGTACTGTGAGAAAATTGGAGGGGAGGGGTAACAGGTGGGCACGGGTGTTGATAAAGCGCAACTGCCCTGGTAATATGTCACATGATTTTCCCGTACTAAAGCAACCTTCGGGGCCGTGGTGGTTTTGTGGTTGGCGCAGTTAATTGTTTGAAACACGTTGTCAGACCGCCATCACTACTACAGACTATATGAAAAATATTTGCCCCCTTGCGATTTCTAATTGCCCCCTTAGTAAACTGTTCCTGGCGCCGGGCCTGTCATGCTAGCTGAATGGAACATATCTGATATATAGTTTTTCAACACGAAAAGATAAACTTCATATCTTCAAGCCAACGTGTGATTTTCTTATTATGATATCAACACATTCACAAACAAAAAGGATGCAAATTTATTAAAACAATTCATCAATTTCCTCACGAGTGAAGATACTGAGAAATGTGTCATGGTTGTAGCTCTCCATGTCCCAGATGTACTTCGCCAGAAAAATATTTCCCAGTAAAACACTCGGGTCTTTGTAACATAACCAACTACTATTGTGTTGTATTGCGTGCTCGATCTCTGCTGTGTGTGCTGAAAGACACCTGTACGTACACTCACGCACAGTGTTTCTCTTGCTCTCTCAACACCCCTGCAAAATTAAGATATGCTTTTCCGGTGTTAAAGAACAGTGCAGTTAGCAGTAAATTGACTACCACAAACCTTAATAAAATCATGTTGCATGGATATTTTAAACACTCTTTTCCACCAAATTTTGTGATCTGCAATGGAACCACAAAAACAACTTTGTCCACGCCTTTTCATCGCTAACCTTTCACTGCATGACTATCTTTAGTAAATCCCAACAGTAGTTTTTTAAGAGGGTTTGCGCTGGCACAATCCAATAGTAAACCTGGCCCTTATTGTCCGATCTCCCAATCAAACAGTTTCTTATTGTCAAATCATCCATTTTATCAGTTTCTATCTGACTGTTTATTTTACCAAGTTATTGTACAATTTGATATCTTGTGTTTGTTTTTCTGTGAACTGAAATAATGTCTTTAATAAATCTGAATACATTTCAATATTTCATTTGTACAACCCCGATTCCAAAAAAGTTGGGACAAAGTACAAATTGTAAATAAAAACAGAATGCAATAATTTACAAATCTCAAAAACTGATATTCTATTCACAATAGAACATAGACAACATATCAAATGTCGAAAGTGAGACATTTTGAAATTTCATGACAAATATTGGCTCATTTGAAATTTCATGACAGCAACACATCTCAAAAAAGTTGGGACAGGGGCAATAAGAGGCTGGAAAAGTTAAAGGTACAAAAAAGGAACAGCTGGAGGACCAAATTGCAACTCATTAGGTCAATTGGCAATAGGTCATTAACATGACTGGGTATAAAAAGAGCATCTTGGAGTGGCAGCGGCTCTCAGAAGAAAAGATGGGAAGAGGATCACCAATCCCCCTAATTCTACGCCGACAAATAGTGGAGCAATATCAGAAAGGAGTTCGACAGTGTAAAATTGCAAAGAGTTTGAACATATCATCATCTACAGCGCATAATATCATCAAAAGATTCAGAGAATCTGGAAGAATCTCTGTGTGTAAGGGTCAAGGCCGGAAAACCATACTGGGTGCCCGTGATCTTCGGGCTCTTAGACGGCACTGCATCACATACAGGCATGCTTCTGTATTGGAAATCACAAAATGGGCTCAGGAATATTTCCAGAGAACATTATCTGTGAACACAATTCACCGTGCCATCCGCCGTTGCCAGCTAAAACTCTATAGTTCAAAGAAGAAGCCGTATCTAAACACGATCCAGAAGCGCAGACGTCTTCTCTGGGCCAAGGCTCATTTAAAATGGACTGTGGCAAAGTGGAAAACTGTTCTGTGGTCAGACAAATCAAAATTTTAAGTTCTTTATGGAAATCAGGGACGCCGTGTCATTCGGACTAAAGAGGAGAACGACGACCCAAGTTGTTATCAGCGCTCAGTTCAGAAGCCTGCATCTCTGATGGTATGGGGTTGCATTAGTGCGTGTGGCATGGGCAGCTTACACATCTGGAAAGACACCATCAATGCTGAAAGGTATATCCAGGTTCTAGAGCAACATATGCTCCCGTCCAGACGACGTCTCTTTCAGGGAAGACCTTGCATTTTCCAACATGACAATGCCAAACCACATACTGCATCAATTACAGCATCATGGCTGCGTAGAAGAAGGGTCCGGGTACTGAACTGGCCAGCCTGCAGTCCAGATCTTTCACCCATAGAAAACATTTGGCGCATCATAAAACGGAAGATACGACAAAAAAGACCTAAGACAGTTGAGCAACTCGAATCCTCCATTAGACAAGAATGGGTTAACATTCCTATCCCTAAACTTGAGCAACTTGTCTCCTCAGTCCCCAGACATTTACAGACTGTTGTAAAGAGAAAAGGGGATGTCTCACAGTGGTAAACATGGCCTTGTCCCAACTTTTTTGAGATGTGTTGTTGTCATGAAATTTAAAATCACCTAATTTTTCTCTTTAAATGATACATTTTCTCAGTTTAAACATTTGATATGTCATCTATGTTCTATTCTGAATAAAATATGGAATTTTGAAACTTCCACATCATTGCATTCCGTTTTTATTTACAATTTGTACTTTGTCCCAACTTTTTTGGAATCGGGTTGTATTTCAAATGCAACAAAAACACAGTCATCTATATCCCCTGCCTATATACCAACTATATACAAAGTTTCAAGATATTATTTGTCACATTTTTCAGGTTCTGCTGCAGGAAACCAACCCGACCTCTTTACACTGACCAGCAGCCCATGGCATAAACCCACCAGGCCTTTGGTCCAGCTGAGCTAAAAATTAAAATCTCTCACATTTCTTGTATCAAAAGGCACATATACATTACTTAATCAACACATATACCAACTTTCAAGACCAAACCACTCGTAGTTTTCAAGCTCTGCTCTGGAAACAAAACCCACCCCTAAGACTAACCTGATAGACTAAGTCTGAAATTGCTTCCATGGAAACATGAAAAATGTAAATTTCTCAAACTTCTTAGTATGGAAAGACACATTGACATCACCTTGTTAACATGTATACCGAGTTTCAAATCCGTATCATGAATAGTTTTGGATATATGCTCCGGAAACGAACATTGCTCTTAGAAACGAAGTCAAAATCTACAGTATTTTTTCTGGAAAAATTTGAAAAATACTTTTTTTTTTCAAAAATCCAAAATAGCAAAAGGCACCAGTTCACATGTTGCTTGACATGTGTACAAAGTTTCATGAAGATATCTTGAGTAGTTTAAAAGATATGGCCCGGAAACGAAAATGTGCGTTTCTACTGTATATCCCCCGCCAAACTTCATTTGGGCAGGGGATAATTAAGATGCATTCGTTTTAACAACAATAAAACTGTAAAATAACAAGCAATGTTTTTTTTTTTTGTTTTTTTTAGTCATATAAGCCAATATATAATACTGTAAAATACAATTTGCACTCTATTCTACATTATTACAACCTCAAAAAAAATGTATATATATATATATATATATATATATATCTCAGGGGCGATTTCTCAGAGACAACAAGGGAAGCCGAGCTTCCCCTAAAATTCTCTCCCCAAACTGCGGCATCTACGACGTTGAATTCTCATTAAAACAATAACTTGCATAACATAATATATGCCCAAGATTGTATTTACGTTCATAACGATCCTGTAACTTATTTGAGTGATGTCTGACGAACTTGCAGTTCGCTATGAGAATCACCTTTGCTGCCAGGCTGTAACCAGCATTGCCAGATACTGCTGACGTTTTCCAGCCAAAATATGTTCAAAACCCGCCAAAATCCACTTAAAACCGCCCAATCTGGCAACACTGGCTGTAACCTTTCTTATTTCAATGGGCTCTATGCGCTGGCAGCTGGGTATCCGTTGCAGTCTACGAGACGGCTCTGAACAGCCAATTTCGGCTAGTTGTTATTGGTTAAAATCGACAAAATCGTCACTTCCAGGGAAGCCGGGCTTCTCTGGGACTAAATGAGACAGTGGGAGGGACAAGAAGCCGGGCTGATGGATTATTGGAGGTAGTCAATCAATCAATCAATCAAGTTTATTTGTACAGCGCTTTTAACAATAAACATTGTCGCAAAGCAGCTTTACAGAATTTGAACGACTTAAAACATGAGCTAATTTTATCCCTAATCTATCCCCAATGAGCAAGCCTGTGGCGACGGTGGCAAGGAAAAACTCCCTCAGACGACATGAGGAAGAAACCTCGAGAGGAACCAGACTCAAAAGGGAACCCATCCTCATTTGGGCAACAACAGACAGCCTGACTATAATATTAACAGTTTTAACAGGTATAACCCTCAACTGTCCTCATGGGGCCGTCCTTCACAGGAGTGGGGCGATAAAACTCCGACCAGACACAGGGCACCAGGATGGATCAAGCAGGTCCGAGGGGCAGAAGAGGCCAGCATCTCAATCCCAGGATCAACATGTAACTCAGAGGGACAGATTGGGGGGGGGGGGGGGGGGGGAAGAGAGAGAGAGAAAGAAAACATGTTGTTAGGTATGCCCTAAAAATGACAAGTATTAAATCTGTGTGGTAGGCTCGCAGAGACAAGAGTCTTTACATCAGGCATGACACACAATGGCATGTTAATATGGTAAAAGAATATATCATGACCTGCTCTGGCTGGATGCTAGATTGGGTGATGGGAGCACACTCCTCAGCAATGATGAGATGCAGATGGGACCCTTAGGCCTGGCCAAGACAATTCAGTTACATTTCACCGGGTCTGGGACATGCGACAGAATGTCTGACGGCCGATTCCCTGCAGGCTACGATAGCCAGTCGAGGTCCCCACCGTCTCCACCAAAAGATTTCCTGTTGACTCCATGTAACTCAGAGGGACAGATTTGGAGTGTGTGGGGGGGGGGAGAAAGAAAACACAGGTGGTTAGGTATGCCCAATGTCACCTGAATAAGTAGGAACAGTATACATATTGCACCAAGTACAAGCAGGGACTCCGGCAACTAACTATGACAGCATAACTAAAAGGAGAGAGCCAGAAGGTAACACAGGCATGAGGGAGCCCCGGGACATAAAGCAGCCAGCCACTGCACCGTCAACAAACTCGAGTGAGCAAGCGAGTGGGGACTGACAGCATCCATACATCCCAGTTTACCAAAACACTCTATGTCTGAGGACCCTCCAGACCTACTCCTTTATCTCATAAACACCATTAACAAAAGGCTTGACTAAACAGATATGTTTTCAGCCTAGACTTAAATGCTGAGACTGTGTCTGATTCCCGAACATTACTTGGAAGGTAGTGTTTGAAAGACATGAGGAGGGCGGGCTCTGTACTTCAGCGTTGGCGAGGAACATGGAAGTATGATCAGTCAGTCCCTCGCGGATGTCGAGAAAGTGTAGTCGTGTGCCAAAGTGCTGTCCGAATTTCTTTTCATATAAACGTTTCTTCTCATTGATGTCTCTGTACATTACTCTGTAAACAAATGCAAATATTACTCGTTGTGCTCCGTTAACTTTCATCCATTCTATCAGTTTGATCATTCGCGAATTCACTCGTTTATTTCATTTGTAGTTCAATCTGGTTGTAGGCTAGCTTGAGCCTTATTGGGATCTGCAGTGCTAGCTGCTAACAGAAATTGGTGAAGTCTCTGGAAAGCACAACCAGCTGGTATGACAGGGTCACAGACCATTTTCTGGAAAAGGAGCGGAGGGCAGAATCTGTGTATAAATAGTGTTCATCATATAATGTTCATGAATCTAAGTGTGTATATTGTTCAGTAATGTTAAGAGAATGGTGGGCTTTGTGTTATAGGTTATACCTGGGTATAATATTCAAGGTTCTGTGTGTTGCATAGCCTACCTGGTTATGAATTTCCAGACTGTGTTGCAGAAGATGTTTAAGGATGTGTTGCACAGCTGGGTGTTGTGTTAAAGACTCTGTGTTGCATATCAGGGTATGATGTTCAAGGCTCTTCGTTGAATAGCCAGTGATTTTTGGATGTTTGATATTTTTGATTAAGGATATGAGGCACTAGCCTGGCAAGCCAGACTATAACATGAAATGTACAAGCAAAAATACTTTCTGCCACTAGGTAGGGTTGTCTAGTTCACTATGCTAATGGGGCACACCTTTCTATGCTTTGATATCCGGCCTACAGGTTTTACGATGAATGCGTAAAATGGGCTTCCCCTGTTTTAAAAACCAGCAGCCGCCACTGATATATACACACACACACACACCGTATACAGTTAGGTCCATAAATATTTGGACAGAGACAACATTTTTCTAATTTTGGTTCTGTACATTACCACAATGAATTTTGAACAAAACAATTCAGATGCAGTTGAAGTTCAGACTTTCAGCTTTAATTCAGTGGGTTGAATAAAATGATTGCATAAAAATGTGAGGAACTAAAGCATTTTTTAAACACAATCCCTTCATTTCAGGGGCTCAAAAGTAATTGGACAAATTAAATAATTGTAAATAAAATGTTCATTTCTAATAATTGGTTGAAAACCCTTTGTTGGCAATGACTGCCTGAAGTCCTGAACTCATGGACATCACCAGACGCTGTGTTTCCTCCTTTTTAATGCTCTGCCAGGCCTTTACTGCAGCGGTTTTCAGTTGCTGTTTGTTTGTGGGCCTTTCTGTCTGAAGTTTAGTCTTTAACAAATGAAATGCATGCTCAATTGGGTTGAGATCAGGTGACTGACTTGGCCATTCAAGAATATTCCACTTCTTTGCTTTAATAAACTCCTGGGTTGCTTTGGCTTTATGTTTTGGGTCATTGTCCATCTGCATTATGAAACGCCGACCAATCAGTTTGGCTGGATTTGAGCACACAGTATGTCTCTGAATACCTCAGAATTCATCCGGCTGCTTCTGTCCTGTGTCACATCATCAATAAACACTAGTGACCCAGTGCCACTGGCAGACATGCATGCCCAAGCCATCACACTGCCTCTGCCGTGTTTTACAGATGATGTGGTATGCTTTGGATCATGAGCTGTACCACGCCTTCGCCATACTTTTTTCTTTCCATCATTCTGGTAGAGGTTGATCTTGGTTTCATCTGTCCAAAGAATGTTCTTCCAGAACTGTGCTGGCTTTTTTAGATGTTTTTTAGCAAAGTCCAATCTAGCCTTTTTATTCTTGAGGCTTATGAGTGGCTTGCACCGTGCAGTGAACCCTCTGTATTTACTTTCATGCAGTCTTCTCTTTATGGTAGATTTGGATATTGATACGCCTACCTCCTGGAGAGTGTTGTTCACTTGGTTGGCTGTTGTGAAGGGGTTTCTCTTCACCATGGAAATTATTCTGCGATCATCCACCACTGTTGTCTTCTGTGGGCATCCAGGTCTTTTTGCATTGATGAGTTCACCAGTGCTTTCTTTCTTTCTCAGGATGTACCAAACTGTAGATTTTGCCACTCCTATTATTGTAGCAATTTCTCAGATGTTTTTTTTCTGTTTTCGCAGCTTAATGATGGCTTGTTTCACCTGCATGGAGAGCTCCTTTGACCGCATGTTTTCTTCACAGCAAAATCTTCCAAATGCAAGCACCACACCTCAAATCAACTCCAGGCCTTTTATCTGCTTAATTGAGAATGACATAACGAAGGAATTGCCCACACCTGCCCATGAAATAGCCTTTGAGTCATTGTCCAATTACTTTTGGTCCCTTTAAAAACAGGGTGGCACATGTTAAGGAGCTGAAACTCCTAAACCCTTCATCCAATTTTAATGTGGATTCCCTCAAATGAAAGCTGAAAGTCTGGACTTTATGTCAATGTCCATTATATAACTATAACTTGAATATGTTTCAGTAAACAGGTAAAAAAAGAAAATTTGTGTCAGTGTCCAAATATATATGGACCTAACTGTATATAAAGTTTGGACAGTATGGAAAATACAAATAAAAAAAAAAGAATGCAGTGATTCCTATATTTACTTGGACTTGTATTTCATGACAAACAGTATGAACCCAAGATATTTCATGTTTTGTCTGGTCAACTTCATTTCATTTAATGACACTGCATCAAGAACCGTCATTCATCTATAGCTGATAGAACCACATGGGCTCGGGATTACTTTGGCAAACTTTTATCAAGTACTACCAGACAGTTACATCCACAAACACCAGTTAAAACTTTACTGTGTAAAAAGGAAGCCTTATGTTAACTGTGTCCAGAAGCGCTGTCGACTTCTCTGGGCTCGGAGCCATCTAGGATGGACCGTCACACAGTGGAAACGTGTATTGTGGTCAGATGAATCAGTATTCCGGGTCTTTTCTTGGAAGAAATGGACACCGTGTGCTCCAGACCAAAGACTAAAAGGTCCATCCAGACTGTTACCAGGAACAAGTTCAGGAGATTTTGTTGCAACACATGCTGCCTTCAAGACGACATCTTTTCCAGAGAAATTTCACCAAGACGATGCAAAACCACATTCTGCACGCATTACAAAGGCGTGGCTGTGGAAGAAGAGGGTGTGTCCCCTCTATCCCTAATAGAGAATGTGTGGAGAATTTTGAAATGAAAAATATGACCATGACGACGCCGTACTGTTGCACACCTTAAGACCTGTTTGCAGGAAGAATGGAACAAAAATAACACCTGAAACACTTCATCACTTGGTGTCTTCAGTCCCTAAACATCTTTTCAGTGTTGCGAGAAGGAATGGGAACATTATAAATAACATGGTAAATGGTTTACTGTCCCGACTTTTTTGAAATGTGTTACAAGAATCAAAATTAAAATATATTTTGAAAAAATCACCCCAATAAATTTCATGAGGTAAAACATCAAATAATGTGCTGTTTTATTATTTTGAGTGCAATACAAGTCAAAGATTATTTTCAAATCATTATTTTGAGTTTTAATGTCAATTTCAACATACCGTCCCAACTTTTTTTTTTCTGATTTGGGGTTGTATAATAAACTTCACAGGAAGAATGTTATTAATTATTAATTACAGTATCTTCATGGCAACGCTGCTTCCACTAAGTTACCGTCGATTCAGAAAGTCATTTCACAGTGTGCTTCATTAAAAATGTATTGTAGTATGCGACTCTGTAAATGTTACAATTCATAAAGTCAGACTTTAAAGCAGAGCTGAAACTGAAATCACTTCCCAGTTTCCTCTACATGTCACTTTCAATTTCAGTGAGCTTGGAAACAGAATTCTGTAAATTAAAGTTGTGTTTTATTGACACAAAGGAAGACTTTACAGCCGGTTAGTAGTACTATATAATCAGTACTACGATTAAAACAGTACTGCTGTTTAAAACCATGAGGAGTTACAGACCTCCTAAATTGGAGAATGTTCTTCACCAGAGCCTGTGAACCTTTTCAGAATCCTTCCAGGGTATTTAACCAGGGGGCCAGAAATCACACCACACCATGTGTTCTTATCAGTGAAGTACACTTGCTGCATGGAGACAGAAATAGATGAAAGAACCTATCAATCATTTTTAATGCAAAATTGGGGTCTGCACTCTTCTAAACGGTCTGCGAAAAACGTGACCAGAACACATTACTTTGACTTGACTGGGTCTTTAACAAAATGGGTTCTGACTCATTATGCAAACAGGGAACATAGTGACACCGAGTTTCGGTCTGTACTTCACTGTTTAATATGACAACTTTCTGACACTACACAGCACCAGTCTAAAGTTTGGACACAACCTCCAATTCAATATTTTGTCTTCATTTTTATTAATTAAAAGACACTTCGTGTCATTTCTCTTTACTTATTCCGAGGTCAGACGGCAGGCTGCAGTTAGTTTTCAACTATTTGCGTCTACCTGTGATAACAATCGCAGGTAGATGCAAGACTGGTCTTGTGTCGACACACGATGATGCAGATAATGGCAGAGTGTTGCAGAGGGTCTTTAGTAGAGGCAGGTTGACAAGTGGATCACGATCTGTTCGTGTTTCAGCTGGGATTCGCTTCCAATCAGTGCAAATAACAGGTTGACGCATGTAGAGGCAGGCGGTCGTGCAACGCTTGAGCGACCAATCGTGGGTTAAAGCAGGTAGTGGCAGCTGGACGCAGGGGAAGACAAGTCTTTAGAGATGGCTGCGATGCATCACAGGTAGACGCAGACTGCACCTGCAAATAGTTCACAGCAACCTGCGAGCAGTCTTATGGCCTTATATTTTTTAAAAGGTTTTCTGTGCGCTGCATCAACCTGCGTCTAGCTGCATCTGCTTCCGACTGGTTGATTCAGCTTAAAAACTCTGCATCTCGCAATACGTCTGTGTGGCAGCAGGGGCGTGGTCAAGCATCGGTCTGTGACCGGAGGGCGGAGTCAGGGAAGGTAAGTGGCAGAATCACTACACCTGACGTTAATGTGTTTGTGTGTCTTCCCCAGTGACCGCGCCCTATTTAAGGAGAGAAAGCGAGAGCAGAGGGAGCTCTATCCCCAACCAGACGACTGATGTGTGTGAGTGTGTCTGAGAGTGAATATAGAAGCTGAAAAGCTAAATAAAAGTGTTTTGTGAACTCAGTTCTGACCTGCCGTCCTTCTGTGCTCCACCCACCTACACGAACTGTCACAGTGGTGCCGAAACCCGGGACGAGCACAGAAGAGAAGGACGGCAGGCCAGAACCGAGTTCACAAAACTCTTTTATTTAGCTTTTCAGCTTCTATATTCACTCTCACACACACTCAGACACACGCACACACATCAGTCGTCTGGTTGGGGAGAGAGCTCCCTCTGCTCTCGCTCTCTCTCCTTAAATAGGGCGCGGTCACTGGGGAAGACACACAAACACATTAATTAACGTCAGGTGTAGTGATTCTGCCACTTACCTTCCCTGACTCCACCCTCCGGTCACAGATCGATGCTTGACCACGCCCCCGCTGCCACAGTCTGACCACAACGAAGGATTTGATGCAAAATGCCTGCGTCCACCTGCGATCAGTCGCCACCCAACTGATCGCAGGTCACAGCATGCGTCTTTCTGCCATCTGACCTGGGCATTAGTTGAGCCGTTCTTGATATAATACTGTATGGATTACTACAGTTGTGGTGTTGAATAAGGATATTTTTATAATTTACTCTTTATTGTTTGATCTCAAATGCATTAAGGTAGCAAGAAACTCGTCCACTAATGAACTTTTTACGAGGAACACTTGTTAATTGAAAAGCATTCCAGGTGACGACCCCATGAAGCTGGTTAAGATAATGACAATAGTGTGTAAAGTGTCATCAAGGTAAACACTGGATACTTTGAAGAATCTAAAATATCAAACATTTTGGTTTTTTAAACACTTTTTTTTTTTAATTTACCACATAATTAGAGGCCCCCTTGGTGGATGGCTATATATACACTGAACAAAAATATAAATGCAGCGGTCCATATTTTATGAAATACAAATGTTCAGATAGAAATTGATTTTCATTTTCTATGTGCCCGAGCCCAGTCCAGATGAGAACGTCGTCGCCCAGTAGTCAGGTCCAATCCTCGATGAGGTCTACGTGCATGGAGGCCAGCTTCTCTGAGTCGGTTTCTCACAGTTTGACTGCTGACCCTGCGATTGTGTCTCCCCATGGTCTCATCTGCGGTCCGTGTTGCAGTCCGGCACCGATCACGCAGGTGGGTCAGACGGATATGCTGGTCTTGTGCTGGAGTGGTGACACGTGGCCTGCGTGCATGTGGCATGTTGTCTGTGGTGCCATGCTGCTGAAATCGTCGTTGGAGGCGGACTATCATGGAATAGCACCCCCAATTGACGCCCTACAGCTCTGATGGACATTCCAGCCTGCAGCATGCCAATGGCTCGTTCCCGGTTGATTCTGGTCATCTGTGGCATCTTGACATTTGAACATTTTTGTCATTTTAGGGTGGCCTTTTATTGGCCCCACATAAAGGATGGTCATGACATGCATTACTCAGTGAAATTTTTGTCTGCAATGGTCACACCCGACTGGATCATGGATTATCTCAAGTCTGGGCACTGCTCAGAACTTGAGTAGAGGGACTTTTTTTTTTTCAAAAAATGTTTACTGGTATGCTATACTATCATTTGATGTGGGCAGAAAAAAAAATCAGTATCGGATGTACAAAATAAATAAAATCTTTAGGTGCTGCGTTTATATTTTTGTTCAGTGTATATACCGTATATATATTTCACTTTCAAAAATGCTTGTCACCAAACTCCAGGAAATATTAAGGCATGGGACGCACATTAATGGGTGCAGATATATTTAGAATGCTCTTTTCTCGACCTGGCAACGGTTTGACGACAAACTGTCAACATCTAATAGCAGAAAACTGACTTTTATTCCCTCAACCGGTCTTTGCCACCACACATTTATATAGATACTCACTTGCATGGATTCCTCACTAAACTCCAGGAAATACGAAGGCATGGGGCGAGCATTAATGGGCGGAAATATATTGGGGATGCCCTTTTCTCGACCTGGCTACAGTTTTGATACAATCTGTCAACAGTTCTTACGAGAAATGTGACTTTTATTTAATGAACCAGGCATCTATCCAGCCGCCATGGCAGTGGCTGAACGGGCTGGATTTCTCAGAGAATGTATTCCATTCGTGTTCTTGTTTAAGATGTTGGGGATTATTTCTGCGGAAATGCCAAAAATGCTTTGGAAAAACTTGAAATATGAAACACTTGATATCCCTCTTCCATTGTGCATGCTCTGCATCATAATGTAATGCTCTGGATCTCATTGTGTAATTATAAGGCTAATGGCGTATGTTGTTGAATAAATCAACAGTATAAACTGGCCTCCTGTCTTTGGCCTCCTCTGTTACTTCTATGCTTTCTGCAGTGAAAATGACAAAGAACTATGACAGGTCAGCAGACCGATCTGTTTGTTTTTTCCCCTTTGAATGCCATAATAAGCTTTTTGACAGAAAATGTGATTAAACTTCCAGAAAAATAAAATAATAGGTTCATGACGGCTGTATCACCACCTACAAAAATGCTGTTGGGAGAGGCCTCGTGTTCCTTGAACACATTTCTAGTTCCATATGTGTTTCAGATGTTATTTCATCATTTTGATGTCTTCAGTATTGCTCTACAATGTAGAAAATTGTCAAAATACAGAAAACCCTATGAATGAGTAGGCGTGTACAAACTTTTGACTGGTACTTTATAAGCCTGCGGTTTTCCATAACATCAAGGGATACAGTGAAATATTTGCGTAATGAACGCCCTACAAAGCACATTGAAGACCAGAGTAATTACACAGTGTGCAGAGAAACCAGACTGGTGCTCAGGGGTGAGCTGAAGACTTTTGTTCCAATACTGTCTTTACAAATCGCAAACCACCAGAACGTTTGGCATCAAACAATGTTTTCCACTGCCTGCTGGTCAAGTACCAAGAGTTCCTTTTGTATGCATTTTGAAATTTGTTTAAGACTGATGGAGACTGGCTCCTGAGCGGTGCAACAGAAAAGCGTTCACCCGATCATCTGGAGAGCTCGAGTTTGAATCCCGATAATGCCACAGCCATCTGTGACTGGGAGCTCAAGACACCAAAATTGGCCTGAGGAGTGGCGCACACTCTCCCCTGTCAACTACAGTCACGCTGCCAATTATGCGCTAGCCAATCATGGGTGTCTGCTCATGCGTACGGAGGTGGATGGAGAGCACTTTCCTCCAAAGCAGTGGCTCGAAAAGATGTGGTTGGCTGGTGTCATGTGGAAGCACACAAACTTCACCCTCCCTGATTCGTAGCTGTTGTGTGAATTGGGGGGGGGTACTGACACAGGTTCAAGAATAATGCCATTTGTGGGCTGGTCTAGCACCCACAGCACTGACTAAATTGATGATTCATAAAGCGCCTGTCCTATATTTTGATGAAATTTTAATGTCATTTTACAGAGAATGAAAATTCCTCTGTTTAGTTAAAAAAGAAAAAGTTTTAGCTGTTACTGGGGCAGCCATGGCCTGAAGGTTTGAGAAGCAGCCTTAGTCCCAAAGGGTCGCCAGATCGATTCCTGGGACCGGCAGGAAAAATATGAGGGGAGTTGCGTGAATGAACAGCACTTTCCCTTCCATCTGTATCATGGCTGAAGTGCCCTTGAGCAAGAGACTGTGGGTGCAATCAGTTAATTATTGAAATTAAGTGATCCATCTCATTAAATCAGTCTCATTAAATTTGAAGGTTAATAATTAAAATGAATCAATCCCATTGAATCATTTACTTTGACTCCTTTGAATTGAATCATACCATAGAATCACTCTCATTTGAAGTGAATCATTTAGTGAATCGTTCAGTGAATCATACAATGAATCATTTAGTGAATCGTTCAATGAATCATTTAGTGAATCATACCATTAATCCTGGATAAATTACCAAACAGCTAGATTATGGTATATTTCCAAATTATTACGATCACTTACCATATTACATAACATATGCACCTTTTTGAATTCTTTGAGAAAATTGGGGACTTCAGATATTGTTCACACAAATAAACACAGTTTGTTTAATAAATGAATTTATTATACAAAGATAAAAATAATGAATCAGTATATACAAGCAGTGAGGTGTGTGTGTGTGGCCTAGCTTGTTGCTAGCTAAAACAAAGGAATGTTATCTAAATAGAACAAAGGATTAGCTCTGTTGCTAACGTGTGCTTGTGTGTGTGTGTGTGTGTGTGTGTGTGTGTGTGTGTGTGTGTGTGTGAAGGACGTGACCATGTGTTTAGCCACGTGTAGCTAACTACACGTGGTGGAGGCCTAGATTAGCCTTGTGTTGCTAGTGTGTTTGTGAAAGGCCCTATGGCCTAGCTAAAGTGTGTTTGTTAGGCCTGGTGAGGCCTACTGAGCACGTGTTGCTAAAGACAAAGGGAAGCTGTCTAAAGTGTATCAGGCCTGGTCAGGCCTGTTGAGCACGTGTTTTCTCAGTAACAAAAAGATTCCACACTCATAACATTACCAAACTCACTGAAACCTTGATAAGGTCAAAATGTATGATAAGAAAATTAAAGTGTTAGTCAGAGGGGAGCATGCGCAGCCTATCTATTAAACAATTGAGAGAACATAGAACCAAAATAAATCAACACGCTGCGTGTCTAACAGTGTAACAGATAAACCTGGGTTTAAATTCACACTATTTCAAATAAAAGCAAATTCCTAAGACTATCTTAATTATGCCCAAATGCCAAAATCTTACTTAATCCTGCCTTTAGCAAGATATGAAGAACTATTCGCCGGTATAGTCTTGGGCCTCGCCGTGGGAGCACGTGAGCCGCTCGTGATGGAGGCGTAGAAACTTTCGGGTCCAGCGGAGCACTTGGGTGGTTCCCGTAGAAAGCAGAGGATTCTTGGTCCGAACCTCAGCGTTCGTGAGGAAAAGTCTCTGATCAGAATAAGATGCACAGCGCTTTTGAGTTAAAAAGGATTCAATCGCTTCTTAACTTTTAACTGCCTGGGCTGCAGTCGTGACGTCACTTCTAATACAAGTAAACCGGTTGTAACTCAGGTTGAGTTTAAAGATCGCGCGACTCTAGAGTTTACCTTTGCCAAGGGTAAGAAAGAAAATCGCGCTGAGTGATGGATCTTGCAAGAAAGAAGACGTCTTTTTGGCGGAGAGCATCTCTTTGGTGCGTCTAGCTTCCTTGAAAACCGGACGCGAGAGACAAAATGGCGGAGCTTCCGCTTGGACTTATGCGCGCATGGCCGACTGACGTAGATGATCCCGCCCACGCGTGACGTAGGTCACACGGAAGTTGCCTGGGAATTGTAGTTCTGACACAAGATGGCGGCATGATACCTACAGTACCGAACCCCGAACTGCTCCCTGGGTGCTGTAGCATAGTTGCCCACTGCTCTGGGTATGCATGTGTGCTCATTGTGCATGCGTGTGTTCACTGCTTCAGATGGGTTAAATGCAGAGAGGAATATAACTGTGCTTGAGTCTATATGTGACAAATAAAGGTTTCTTCTTCTTCTGGGCTCATGAACGAAACGGCCAATCAGACATCATAAAAGAGAAAAGACAAAATCTGAGCTGTTTACTGTCGTCACTATGACTTTTCCACTCGTGACTCAAGGTTTGTGAAAAATAAACCAGAACCCCAATTTTGATTGGCTCCAGATTGGGCCAGTTGTTGCGTTTTAAGTGGAAAACAGTCCTAGTACACCGATTGGTTTCAATCCCACAGGCGTTCCTCAGCTCCCCTGCCAGCCAGCCTGAAGTCTTTTCTGCTAATCGCAAGACACCTTTAAAAAAAAAAAAAAAAACTCATCCTAATAAACTGATCAGTTGGATCAGGTGCATTGAAAATAGAAAAGAAAAAAAAACACTGCACAGGTCTGTATTAATCAAATTTGCCTAAGGTCAAATCTAACCATCAAACAAGCATCCACAAATTCCACTGAGAGTTTCCTTTTTCATCATCGGCATATCTTCAGGATCAAAGTCAAGGCTTTGAGCATATGAAAAATGATGCACTGTTTTTTAAGAGCCTGATTTGCAGTAAAATAAATAAATAAATAAAATTCTAAAAAGCCCAAGGATATCACCAATATTTACAGCAGGTACTGTACATGGAGCAGTAGCCTAAAAAGAATAATAACAGCAGCAGTAACGTTGATCACAACTGTGCACGTGTGAATCTCATACTACAGTGCAGGTAATGGAGTTTGGGGTCAACATGTAATTTGTAAACGTAAAGTACATTGAAGGCGGCACGGTGGTGTAGTGGTTCGCACTGTCGCCTCACAGCAAGAAGGTTCTGGGTTCGAGCCCAGTGGCTGACAGGGGCCTTTCTGTGTGGAGTTTGCATGTTCTCCCCGTGTCCGTGTGGGTTTCCTCCGGGTGCTCCGGTTTCCCCAACAGTCCAAAGACATGCAGGTTAGGTTAACTGGTGACTCTAAATTGACCGTAGGTGTGAATGTGAGTGTGAATGGTTGTCTGTGATGATTTGGTGACTTGTCCAGGGTGAACCCCACCTCTTGCCCGTAGTCAGCTGGGATAGGCTCCAGCTTGCCTGCGATCTTGCACAGAATAAGCGGCTACAGATAACAGATGGATGGATGGAAGTACATTGAGGAGACATGGATGTTCATCAGCTGATTAAGCCTTCATCTGAGTAACGGGTGCATTTACATACAATAATAATAATAATAATAATAATGTTCAACTCATATAATGCTTTTCTCACACCCAAGGTCGCTCTACAACCACAAAAAAAAAAGTACGAAAAGAGGGTCAGGATGTAATTCCAGTGGCGTAGCTACCCACAGTCCCACGAAAAGACACACGAGGGCATGTCCTACACCACCTGCACAGCCACCGCAACGCCACTGGGCAACGTCGCTCAGAACACCGCGCCAAGCACAGAAGCACCACCGCACAGAGCGCTGGACAACCCCGATGTTAAAAAGAGTAATGTGCACAAGCATCACCAATGGTGGACCAAGGCCTGAAGGGAACCGATGCCCAAAACTGGGTCTGAAGCTACACCACAACTGGCAGACAAAACATTCAAACAAAGACCAAACATCAACCATACAAACACAAAGCTCTGGTGACAAGCGACTGCCAAAACGTACACAGCGTACTCTCACCCGGAAACGGAAATGGGGACATCAAGAGACATCATGAAGCGCTGGTGGATATGAAGCTGTGGGCTATTCAAATACACTTGGAGAATATTGCAGTTTTTTTTTTTTTAACTTATTACAAAATTCTATATCAACACTCAAATAAACCACCACAAGCTGGCCTAGTGGTTATCGTGTCCGCTTCTTGATCGTGAGATCACAAGTTCTACTTGCGGTCAGATCATACCAAAGACCATCATAAAAATGGTACCTACTGCTGTCTGGCAAGGCACACTGCAATACAGATGCGAATGGGGAGTCAAATCCTCGTGGTTACCAGAGGACCCGCCCCCCACCGTAACCCTAACTGCATAGGCGAGAGGCTGAGGGCTATAGAAACAGAGATCGGCGCCGTCCAATGCACCTCAAGGGCCTGGTTAGTACTGGGACAGGAGACTGCCTGGGAAGACCAGGTCCTAGCATGGGAGGGACTTTGACCTTTTGACTCAAACAAACCAGATGTTATTTCCATCCATTCATTATCCGTAACCACTTATCCTATGCAGGATCGCTGGCAAGCTGGAGCCTATCCCAGCTGACTACGGGCGAAAGGCAGGGTACACCCTGGACAAGTCGCCAGGTCATCGCAGGGCTGACACATAGACACAGACAACCATTCACACTCACATTCACACCTACGCTCAATTTAGAGTCACCAGTTAACCTAACCTGCATGTCTTTGGACTGTGGGGGAAACCGGAGCACCCGGAGGAAACCCACGGGGAGAACATGCAAACTCCACACAGAAAGGCCCTCGCCGGCCACTGGGCTCAAACCCAGAACCTTCTTCCTGTGAGGCGACAGTGCTAACCACTACAGCACCGTACCGCCCCCAGATGTGACTTGAAACTACTTAATAGAACACAGAGCGCTTTTCCAAAACTCTGTGCATACACCTACATGATATCAATTGATAATAAAAAACAAGGGATTGCCAAAGACACCCCGACTGAATCATCCTTTCCTCCAGTGAAACTGTGTTGCTGTTTGTGATTGTGATTTTATTTTAAGTTTTCATTTTTCTTTATGCCTTATATACCATTTTTTGAGGGCGGAAAAAAAGAACTTTTACTTTCCGTGACCTCTGACACAAGTCTCTCTGCCTAAGCTTCACTGCAAATCTATTTTCTTCCCTTATCTATTTACTTCCTTCAGACCTTGGAGAAGTGTAGGCTGCTGAATGCTTTACTTTTCTGGCAAGAAACAAGTCATACATTAGGGCATGTCATAAAATAGTTTGACACAAAGTCGTTTGTATGCAACTTGAATGAAGAAGAGCCACAATGTGCAGGGCAGCGTGTCCCCAGGAGGGGAGTAGCTAATCCCTGATTTAGCACGTTGGGAGCATGTAGTGAATGCTGGATGTGGTAGATTAGGGCTGGGATTTGTAGGATAGACGTGAATGATCTGAGTGAGAAATCTTTGATATGAGGGTTTAAAACACTAGAAGTTGCATTAAAGAACTACAACTGCTGAGCAACATGTAAGAAAACCCTGTGCGCATTTACTGCATGGTGTTTCTCAGCTTTGCTAAAGCACAGAAAAAAAGAGCAGGCTGACACTACCGCTGCTATTACACTGCCTCGATATGTACAATATCCACTGCCTGGCCAGAAAACATCACGCACACTAATATTTCACTGGACCACCTTTAGCTTTGCAAACATTACATCACACGTTTGCCTTGGCATTGCTTCAGCAACCTTATGCAACATCATAACATTTACTTCCATCCAGAGCTGCTTTAATTTTTCACCGAGATCTTGTGTTGATGACAGGAGAGTCGAACCACTCTGTAAAGTCTTCTCCAGCATCCCAAAGACTTCCAATGGGGTTAAGGTCGGGACTCGGTGGTGTTTAATTCATGTGTGAAAACGATTCCTCATGCTTCCTGAGCCACTCTTTCACAATTTGAGTCAGATGAATCCCGGTATTATCATTCTGGAATATGGATGCATCACTTCATGTTCTAACCTTCTTACCCTGACACACCCATCACTCTGAAATAGGGTAAATCTAGACTCCTCAGACCACATGACCTTTTTCCATTGCTCCGCAGTCCAATCTTTATGCTCCAAAGCAAACTAAAGCCTTTTCAGGCTTCCAAACTCGTCTTCGATGTGTTCAGTATCATGCTAGCTGAATGGAATATATCTGATAGACCATATACGAAAAAAAGCCAGCCAATATTATTTAAATATGCCACTCAGACCTGCGATGGATTTCGTATGAAAAATGCGAGTTTTTCAACACGAGAAGATAAACTTCATATCTTCAAACCAATGTGTTGTGAGTGTCTTATTATATGGACACATTCACAAACAAAAAGCACCCAAATTCATCTCATCTCATCATCTCTAGCCGCTTTATCCTGTTCTACAGGGTCGCAGGCAAGCTGACTATCCCAGCTGACTACGGGCGAAAGGCGGGGTACACCCTGGACAAGTCGCCAGGTCATCACAGGGCTGACACATAGACACAGACAACCATTCACACTCACACCTACGCTCAATTTAGAGTCACCAGTTAACCTAACCTGCATGTCTTTGGACTGTGGGGGAAACCGGAGCACCCGGAGGAAACCCACGCGGACACGGGGAGAACATGCAAACTCCGCACAGAAAGGCCCTCGCCGGCCACGGGGCTCGAACCCGGACCTTCTTGCTGTGAGGCGACAGCGCTAACCACTACACCACCATGCCGCCCAGCACCCAAATTTATCAAAAACAATTCATCGATTTCCTCACGAGTGACATATTGAGAAACGTATCATGGTTTTGGTTCTCCATGTCCCGGATGGAGCTCGTATGAAAAACATGAGTGGCATATTTCCCAGTAAAACACTTGTGTCCATATAATATAATTCCATACATTCTACAACTGTTATTTCAAAGTTTTGCTGTCTTCAGTATTGTTTTGCAATGTAGAAAACAGCAAAAAAAAAAAGTTGGTGTGTCCAAACTTTTGACTGGTACTGTATACTTTAAGAAGTTGGAGTCAGACATGATATGGCAAAGCTAAGAGAAGATAGGGTTAAGAGCATAACTTGAACACTCAACTTTCTGATCAGTAACCCGAAGCCTTAACCACTGAGCCACCTCTGCCCAGACTAGATTCAGATTGTCAGGAGATGGAGGGTGTGAGAAACTTTAAAAAATGACAACAAAAAAAAACCGAGGGATCGCAGTGATATGCTCAATAGCCACTGGTGACTCCCAACTCGCATGAATAACAATCTCCAACTCTCTTAACCAGGTTAAGATAATTATGGGGCAGAAAGGCCCTCGCCGGCCACGGGGCTCAAACCACTACCAACGCGGCTGAGTTGGGCTGAGCCGTGCGGTGCTGAGTCGGGCTGAGTCGAGCTGAGTGGGGCTGTTGGAGTTGCATTTCGACTACAACCACGCTGAACCGTGCTGGCTGGAAGTGGGTGGACACATTGGGTGGAGTTAGCGAAAGTGGGTGGACGTCACGTGATGTCACTAGGCGGCGCAAACGGTGACATCAGTGACCTTTTAAGCGGTAGTCTCACGACCCGGATAGTAAACAATAAACATGGAGGACATGGAGTCGTTAGTGTTGCTGGTCTTGGTGCTGTGGCTTGTTGTCACCGACAACGCCAACAGATACTGGCAAGAGCGTATAGATGAGGCGAGGCGCATAAGGCTTCAGAAAGAGAGGGAACTTCTTCAATTCCTTCTCAATGAAGACGACGACACAGACACAGACGATGGAACAGTTTCTGACACGGAGTTCACGTAATTCTTCTTCTTCCGGGTTTACAGTGTTTACAGATCCCAGCGTGCTCGCGGGGCGTGTGTGGGCATGTGAGGACACTCCTCGTCACCAATCAGTGCACAGGGGAGTGTCTCCTCACGCCCCTAGCCCCACTCGGCTCGGTTGGGCTCACTTCAGCCCCACTCCAAAACCGTGCGAGTTTTGGGTGCCGAGTAAGGCTGAAGTGAGCTCAGTTGTGCTGCTCTGAGGTAGTCGAAACGCGAGCCGTGTTGGGCTGAAGTGAGCTGAAGAAGGGTAGTGGAAAAGGGCCATTAGTGTCCTGAACTGGACAGATGGAAGTGCATGTTTTCTGATTTTGTAAAAACCAATATGGCAGACAAGTAAAAGGGCGAGGGAAGACTCATAAATGTGAGGCAAACTGACTAAAAACGTAAGCCGTAATCAGGCTCGGATCAAAACATGAATCGAGACAGGCAGATAACAAAGGCTTGGATTTGTCACAGACACCGATCTGGAGCAAGACATTGCAAAGTAACAGAGTCGGGAGCAGTGTGACTGTAAATTGGTGAGTTTGAGCGAGACAGGTGCTTAACTGGGGGCCATGTAATGACGTCATGGGGTACGATCATGAGCGTTACATTATACAACTTCTGAAGTCTGCAGATACAGGTGTGACGGTCAGATCAGAGCGTTGCTATTGATTTAGCTGCCAGCGGAGTGCTGGGATTAACTGCTGAGCTAATGGAAGTGTCAGGCAGCTTAAAAAGCTGAGCAAACACACCTTTTCACATCCTGAGATAAAGAGCAAGCATTAGATCAGATATAGACAGAGGTAAGCAGCCCAAAAGATTTGTGCCCAACAGCACAAGCAGATTTCAGATCACTCCAGATTAGAGTTGTTTGTTGAATAGATGGAAGGAAACGCCACATAATCTTCATACCACATAGTCTCGGAAGTCATGGGTTGGTGAAAAAATGTGCCACAAAGTAACTTTTCAGCAACTTTTCATGTTTAGACTGCCAAGTCCAACAGTGATCCTGACTATGTGGAGCCCAACATGGTTCTACTAAACCTCAAGTCCGAGTCCAGTCTCGAGTCCCCAGTGTTCAAGTCCGAGTCAAGTTCAAGTCATTCAAGAAAATTTCAAGTCAAGTTCACTACTGATCCGAGTCAAGTCCAAGAACAAGACTCCTATTGCACCATTTGACGGTGGTTGTTGCTGCCTTTATGTGAAAGTGTCTCTGCTGCTGTGTTGGACTAACATTACTGCTTGACCACCCCATTTTAGTTAACAGGCTACAGATAAAAAGCTTGTTCATCGCTCAGCAAGCCCCGCCCACTATCAACAGGGCAAATAACATGAGAGAGGGTTAACACTGGCTAGTTCATCGCTCAGCAAGCCCCGCTATCAACAGAGCAATGAGCATAGCGTGTCACTTCCTTCTCTGGGTGGAGTCTTACCAAATGACGATTGAAGTTTGAGGTTGTCCCCGTCGTCTCCTCGATAGTCCTTCTACATATGGAACACACAGCAGGGCATTTTTTCCCACTGCACGAGAAGTCTGTATAAGCAAAGCGTACAATCCTAGGGGTGTCTCTCCAGGCATTTTAGCACCATTAACGTCAGTTTGTTCCTGAGCATGACGTATGAACAGGTGAATGTGCATTCTCTTGCACGAAATTAGTATAAAAATTAATGTAGATATAAATATCTTATGCCAAATTATTATGGCATGTTACAAAAAGTAAAGAAAAAATCCGAGTCCTCATCTCCGATTTACGAGTCCAAGTCATCAGTGTTCAAGTCCAAGTCAAGTCACAAGTCCTTAAAATTAGGGCACGAGTCAGACTCAAGTACTACAAGCCTGGTTCTAATACACGTACCAAATCTAAGGGACCAAAGACAGCAAGTTAGAGGGAGAAAATCACCAAATTGTGCTGCATTTTAGACATCAAGGAGCACAGACTGTCCAAGGTCAAAACCGGTCTCATGTTAAACAGCACATCTCAAGTAATGGGCACTGTTCACTGAACTCCCAATAGCTGAGCTTTAAGTTTGTAAATGAGATATCATGGCCAAAATGGATAGTGTATAGACAGGAATATTGACTTCAAGTGTTTGAGTCTTGAGGCATCATGAGAAAATTTGTGACTCTTCTCAGTCTGAGCTCCAAGATATAGATTTAGCATTGTGATCTACAGACAACATTCTATACACGTCTACAATCTCTACAGTTATTAGCAGGGCTTTGAACCGGTTCAAGGAACGAAAATGAAAACCGGGAACTTTTTCTATTTCACATGGAACAGAAACGAAACCAGAAACTTTATTATTTTTTATGTTCCGGAACAGAAACGCTTATTAAAAATAATGGTAACCGGTTAATACCGGTTTTTATTTCGTTCCTCAAAGTTTCCGTAGCCTACAAATAAAAAAGCCATTCTTCTCCTGCGCAAGTTTCTATGACCCGCTGGGGTTCACTTCCTGTGTGACGTTCGCTGACTGAATGGAGAGAGCGGGAGGGTGGACTACTATCACGTCTCCATTACTGAGTGTCTGAGCAAAGAAGAGCCTGAACGTTGCAACCTCCCTATTGGCTGTTTGTAAAAATGTATCAATTGTTGCCCTTCCCACGGGAATCATTGCGGGCTCGAGAGACGAGACCTGACGAGTTAGTTCGTTGGTAGCAGAACAAAATGTCTGGACACAAATCGGGTTTTCAGAAAAGGAAAGAAAATAAACGGAGGGTTGAAAATACAAAAAAGGAGGCAGAAAATGCAAAACGAGTTTTAAGGTAGGACAAATGGTTACTTTTCTGAGGCAGCCCGCCGTGGCTGCAGGCTTTCAGTTGTCATTGAATGGTTACTTTTCTGAGGCGGCCCGCCGTGGCTGCCTGCAGGCTTATTTATTATAGCCCATTTAGTTAAAATAGTTGATATAAAATGTTTATAGTTATAGTTATGTGATGGTTGTCCTGATTTAGACTGGTGTTTTTTTTTTTTTTTTTTTTGGGGGGGGGGGGGGGGGGGGGGGGTGTTGCGCGATGTTGCACCCGGGTCCAGATTAGGGCAGAACCAGCCCTGGCTACATTTCAGGTGTAGTTTGTTTTATGTATGTATGTACTTGCATAGATGTGTACTTGGTCTTCCAATATGGCGCCTAACAAAATCTCGCGGCGCGGTGACGTCATGCGGTAGCCCTCTATAGGCCCTGACTAGCCTTTGGTAACACACTAAACGAATTATCTTTCATTTTTGGCACTTTTTCTGTTTGTGTAGATGGGAAGACATACTGAGAATCCAAATCACCAACATTTGAAATAATAATTGTTTTGAATTATTTCTTGTCTTATTTAATGAAGGTTGTAATAGAATTAGCCTACATTTGGCTTAAGCTGGATGTCCACGTGATCTTTAGCAAATTGCAGACGAGCAGCAATGTTCTTTTTGGAGAGCAGTGGCTTTCTCCTTGCAACCCTGCCATGCACACCATTGTTGTTCAGTGTTCTCCTGATGGGGGACTCATGAGCATTAACATTAGTCAATGTGAGAGAGACCTTCAGTTGCTTAGAAGTTACCCTTGGGTCTTTTGTGACCTCGCCTTGCTCTTGGAGTGATCTTTGTTGGTTGACTTTGTTGGTTTGTACACAATCTGTCTGACTGTGGATTGGTGGAGTCCAAACTCTTTAGAGATGGTTTTTACTGATGAGCATCAACAACGCTTTTTCTGAGGTCCTCAGAAATCTCCTTTGTTCGTGCCATGATACACTTCCACAAACATGTGTTGTGAAGATCAGACTTTGATAGATCCCTGTTCTTTAAATAAAACAGGGTGCCCACTCACACCTGATTGTCATCCCATTGATTGAAAACACCTGACTCTAATTTCACCTTCAAATTAACTGCTAATCCTAGAGGTTCACATACTTTTGCCACTCACAGATATGTAATATTGGATCCTTTTCCTCAATAAATAAATGACCAAGTATAATATTTTTGTTTCATTTGTTTAACTGGGTTCTCTTTATCTACTTTTAGGACTTGTGTGAAAATCTGATGATGTTTTAGGTCACATTTATGCAGAAATATAGAAAATAAAGGGTTCACAAATATAAAGAGGGTTCACAAAGAGCAATCTTGGTTTGAATTTTAAGAAATAAAAGTTCATTTTTTTCTGACATAATTCCGTTACTGACTTTTCTTTCCTCATAAAAGATTGTGTTCAGAGTTAAACATAGCCAATTTTTCTATACTTTTTTAGGGTCAAAAGATACCCCATACAGTGTGAGTGTTTTATTTAATACTATTATCTTGAGTAATGCAACTGAAAAAAATTGCCACATTTTGCTGTGAATGTAATTCCGTTACCGAAGAACTACTCTCATACTTTCGTTGTGATAAATTATTATTTGTTCGTATCATTATTGTTTTTATTGTTAGAGCATTGAGACTTTGCGAAATGCTTTGAAATAAAATTCTTCTTATTATTATTATTACTAGCCTGGCAAGCCAGACTAAATGTGAATATTTAGTCTGGCCTTGCTTGTAGACATTTCTGAAGGGGGTGGGAGGAACAACCCGCTGTCTTTCAAACTGTCTCTGTGCGTATAGACCAACGCTCTGACCAATCAGCGCAACAGTGACTGTGACGTAGTCAGAGCGACAGAAAGCAGTGGGGGAGGCCTTGAAATAAATAATTTTTCAAAATGCGTATTAATTAATAAACAGGTTCTAGATATTAAGAAGTTTGGAGATAATGACCACAAGTTTGGAGTCTGTACCACATACTTAACATACACTAATTTTTTTTCAAGTGTTTTTCAAGGGTTTGCTTAAACTGTTTTTGAGAGTTTTTATTTAGTGGTGTTTGGTGAAATAATTTCCCTTAAATTTAAAATAACAGGAAAATAAGAAACAATCAAAAAGTAATGTTTCAAAGCTGTTTATTAATTCTTCGTACTGCACAAACTAGCCCCATCCTTTTGGCTACGAGCGGAGCCAGCTGGTAGATCAGACTTTTGCCATAGCCGGTCGGCAAAACAGCGAAAACGTCCTTCTTGAAAAGGAATGAGCGGAGAGCCTCTTCCTGCTCAGGTTTCAACGAAAACTCCAAGTCTAATTCTTCTAAAACTGATTCCAAAGCGGAGTCAAACGAGCGCTGTTCTCTAGCCATAGCCATCTTTTCTGTTGCGCTTTCTCCAGTGTCCCGCAGCCTTGTCGTCACTCCTGCAAAAGCCCGCCCAAAGAATCCAAACAAAAACCTTGCGTTGTGATTGGCGGGCACGATTTGATGCCCGGGGTGTTTTGTTGATATGGTGCGAGGCTAGACCCACTCGCTAGGCAAAAATATTTTTGGCCGCTAGGCGGGTGGGTCTAGTTTACTAGGCTATATTATTACTATTATTATTTCTTCAAACTCGGACTGATCTTTTGTCGTCAGAATTAACATACAGGTGTAGGTCAACAAATGACCAAGGGTCCTGCAGTTCACACTCCTTACTCGGTTAGATTAGATTAGATTAGATAAAACTTTATTGATCCCTTTGGGTGGGTTCCCTCAGGGAAATTAAGAATCCATGTTATAAGTAAAACACAGTATGTCTTCGTAAGAAGAGAAGACGTAAAAAAAGGTGGAAAAAAAGAGGTTTAAAGAGCTAAAAACTACAGAGCTACTGGAGAGGCAGCCGTCTCACACAGCGCCCATACTAATCTTCCATTTGTAGTACTCGTCAAAATTCTGACTGTTCCCAAGAGTGCAGTCTTTTGCAGCAATTCAGTTCGAATTTCCTCCGAGTAACCTCTGTCTGTATCCTCTTAGAGGGATACCGTTTTCATCAACTGGGTTGCTCTGAAAATACCGTAACACCCCATATCAACTGTATCCACCTTCTTGGTCCACTTTTTTCTCATCGCAGTCACTTGATGACGGTTGGTATCATCCTGCGGGTCAGTGAGACACCTCTTGGGTGAGAGACCTTCACCACTGTTTCCAGCCCCGTTTGTGCTGTTATTTACATTATTTGCAATAGACATTTCCCTCATAACTGAGGTGTGTTTTAAGGTTACCACCAACCAGTATTTTTGTTGAGACACCATCTCTAGGAGGGATATCAACCAAGATTAAAGAGCCCCTCCTACCTATAAGACATAGCTATGCCCCACCGGGCACCAATCTCAGTCACAGGGGTATTGGCCTCTCATCTTTGACCCATCTGGCTTGGGTGGCCCTACCAGAAGCATTTGTTCCTGCCAGCATAGCTCTCAGGATCGTCATGGCATGCAAGGCCCACTACCACGACAAAGTGGTAGCCCAAGGCAGACATTATTATTATTATTACTACATTTCCCAAAGCATTTCTGTTTTAGTTCTGGCTCCACTCCATCCTGTCGCTGGCTTGTTCTCCGACTGTGTTCACCTATTCTATGTCTCTCTCTGATAATCTGGTGTTTCATTGTCTCACTGGGCATTTAGTTTCATTACATCTCAGATTGTTGCTGTATTTGTGGTGATTATCATTTATGAATTATGGGGATCATTTCTATCATCACTAATTGTGTCTGCTTGTGTTTTGATCCCTACAATGAAAATGAGGGGTTTTTGGGTTTTTTTTGCCCCCAGTAAAACTCACATCGAGCTCCTTCACTTGTGGTCTGCCTAAATCTCCTATATTACACTTGTAAGCAAAACTAAATACGCAAAATTCAGACACCAAACATCTAATGGCCATAAATGACTAAATTCAAGGCAAGAAAAATAGGCTGTACAATTCCTTTAAAAGTAGTCGGCCTTTCGATTACATAATATCAGTGAAATTTAGTTCCCGCTGAAATGTGGTCATTGTGATATATGTTTATTTCTGGAATCTCATCTCATCTCATTATCTCTAGCCGCTTTATCCTTCTACAGGGTCGCAGGCAAGCTGGAGCCTATCCCAGCTGACTACGGGCGAAAGGCGGGGTACACCCTGGACAAGTCGCCAGGTCATCACAGGGCTGACACATAGACACAGACAACCATTCACACTCACATTCACACCTACGCTCAATTTAGAGTTGCCAGTTAACCTAACCTGCATGTCTTTGGACTGTGGGGGAAACCGGAGCACCCGGAGGAAACCCACGCGGACACGGGGAGAACATGCAAACTCCACACAGAAAGGCCCTCGCCGGCCACGGGGCTCGAACCCGGACCTTCTTGCTGTGAGGCGACAGCGCTAACCACTACACCACCGTGCCGCCCTATTTCTGTAATATCTCACAAAATATCAGGTCATTCTGTTCTGTAGCTGGGAAGTTATTTAATTTGAAGAGATTAAAGCAAATAATGTGCATGAAATCGCTCGCTTCGTGCAGTCAAGCAGACAGAGGAAGTCCGTGTGTGTGCGCATGCACAGGTTTACCTTTGAGCGTGCACTGACAGTTCCATCATTCTGTCGCTAAACGAACAGCTGATCACACTGAGGTGCTCGCTGACCGCCGATATTTATTAGTTTGGTCCTGCGTTTCCTTTCCTTCGTATATAACATAACATCTTTTCTTCTCGCTTTCTTTCCGTTACCGTAGTCGGTCTTTCACATTTCATTCGCACGCTCACGTCCTCCATTTTTCTCTCCTGTTTCAAATTCGTATCCCACAATGCCTTGCGCGAACGGGGAAAGCCCACCACGTCATGCATGACGTAGTATCTTGAATTGCGTCATGGTGAAGCAGGAAAAAATAGCAGAGAATTTACGTCCACGTGGCTCTAAATTCATTAATTGCCCTATTTAAAAAAAAAAAAAACAAATAAAATTGAAGGCTGATTCGAATTCAGTAGGTTTCGATCACTCAACAAAAATAATTGGGTGTCGGGGAAAATTCTTTTTATGACCTACACTTGAAAAATTTGAAAGGTGGTCTAGCTTTCAGGCAACGATTCTTCAGAAACATAAAAAATTCACCATGGAGGAAACCATATATAAATGCAGCTGGTGTGAACTGTGTTACTGGAAAAACATTCGTCCCCAAAAAACATCTTTCAATAAATAAGCATTTATTTTTCAAAATCATGCAAGTCCATTGTTGTGTTTAAGTTTCCTTTACAGGTTTAACACACAGTTATGTATTCACAACTCTGAACAGCACACTCAGTTGTAACAGATTATTTTCCTATGATTTTTTTTTTCTTATGGTGTTTGTTATCAAAATTCTTTACATGAGTAAAATTTCACTTTTATAGATTGGCTTGAGCCAATGTTGTTGTTATTGCAATGGTTTTCACATTATTTCGTGTGACAAATAAGAAAAGCGCTTTCTTCATGGTCTATGGAACGGGTCCAGAAAATAAATACATAATGTGATGTAGGTATTGAAGATGCGACGTTATAAGAATCAATACTTTGTATGATACACATATCCAATAGTCAGATAGTGATATGAGCTTTGACTCTTGGGATGTAATGCGAGGTCTTTCGTGTTAGAGATTGGTTGACGTCCTGTTTCGAAGATCTCTGAGCTTCACACTCTTGACTCAGATGATTTGGCTTCGGTGGATGAGCATCGCTTTAGCGTAGTCCATTCAGATGGAGATGCGTGTTCCTACAGTGTCTCGAGGAAGCCTGGACCAAAGCGGCTCCGAGGCTAATGACAGTGGCTGGTAATACACACGAAAGCCCACAACACTCGGGTAGCATAGAGATATCGTAAATGATCTTAAACCTATATAAAAGTGTCGGTGTGACTGTAGATAGTTTTGCGTCTTTTTAATTTTCGAACGTTCATCTTAAACTTGCATAATAAACATGCAAAAATTAAACTTTTTTTTTCTTAGATAGATTTCTAGAATTTGTATATAAAGAGTTAACTCTGCTGTTGCATAAATGCATTACCGAAAGGAAAAAACAAACAAACAAACAAACAAACAAACACAGAAATGCTGCAGGAAAGGGTGAGGTGGATCTGAAATGAAAACCCAACAGTAATCTTGATGCATTACACTCTCTCTCTCTCTCATGTCCAACATGAACCCCATGGCTTTATATTGAAGCACTTGATATGCTCTTCGGGCTGTGTTCACACTATGTGCTTTTTATACACACAAAATAAACGCTGCATTAAGCTGCTTGTGTGCTGATATGAACATAAAGCAGTACCGAGTTCATTATATCCAGAAGAATGGTGTGACCACTGGGCAGCACCCCCTGCTGAACTCAGACTAATCCCTTAGCCTCTTGGTAGAACAGTAGCTTCTTTAATTTATTTTAGCATAAATACGCAGGTGATTATCAAAAATCGTGCGCGCTGATTGGTCTAGAAATTTGCACTATTTCTCGATAATCACTTCGAGCGACTCGGCAAAATGGCGGCCGATCGCTTCGTCACCCTAAGTGAGGAAGAATTACAAATAATCAAAGAAAATGCTGTTCCTAAAAGCACTAAAGATGCTACAAAGTTTGGTCTCAAACTATTCAAAGGTCAGGTGGAACTGTGATTTATTTTATCGATTTCAGAAAAGCATTTTATGTGACTCGGCGTAGATAAGTGACAAGTCTAAGCACATTACATTTCATGCCACTTTTGAAGTTTGAAATCTTTTTTTTAAATAATCACCTGTGTATTTATACTCAAACAAGTATACGCCTCAGGCTCAGTGAATATCGGTGAATAATAACCTCGACTTCATCTTGGTTATTATTAAATCCTTATTAACCTCGCTTGCTCGGTCTTTACGGGAAAATATCAGACCGAGGTCTTGACAGTACGGACCGAGCCTATGGCTAGGTCCATAAAAAAAAAAAAAAAAAAAAAAAAGACCGCGGTCTGATATTTTCCCGTAAAGACCGAGCAAGCGAGGTTAATAAGGAGTTTGTTATATGGCTTTTTTTCCCCCCTAAGATTAAAAAAGACGCTCATTATAAAGATGTGTGACGCTGCTTTCAGTCAGGTCATATTTGTAACGTAGTTGAGTCACGCACGCAGAGTAAACAGCTAGCGGTTTCAAAACTGAATTTCTGTTAGCGGTTACTGAATGTGCTTCGTTGCTCATTTCTTGAATAACTCGCTGACTCTTGGTTGTCTTTTGTGTTTCGGCCGTTTTTGATTCCGTTTTGATTTCCAATTAATCTTTTTTTGTGGTTTTGTTTTTGTTTGCTTTTTGCAACACTGAAAGTCGGTGCCTTGGAAAGAAAGTCTGTAATCGCCTACGGGCATTATGGGAAAATACTGCCCGCCAAGGAACCAATCAGAGCGCACGATTTTACTAGGAGTAGCTCGTGCCATATAATAAATCACCGATATTCACCTCAACTTCGGCAAATAATTGTTAAATATTACCTTATTGTCTCACGGAAACCCCAGACATGAAGCAGGAATACACCATCAATGCGCAGGCACCATGCACACGCGCACACACTTATTTATACCTAGGGACAATGTTGTGCAGTCAATCTTCCTGGCAGGTGAGAGGAATTCCACATGTACTAGATATTTATGTTTAACTAGTGCGATGATAAAACAGTGCTGGTCAGTTAGCTATATGTAATAGCTACGTAAGACCTTATCTTTGTTTAGGCCAGGGCCGTTCAACAGGCGGGCTTCGGTGGACACTAGATCACTGCCAAGTTTAACACGTGAATGTTAAATGTATTAAATTTGTGGTCTATTTGTCATTTGGCTTCATGACATGCCACAAGCGAGCAAAACGATTTCAGATGCTGGCACAGACAAGCAAAGCTTTGTTGAATGAATGATTACGAGTTAATGTGTGTTTATTGTCATGCAGCCAATAAATAAAACCCACAGGGTTTCACTTCCTTTATTTATACTTCCCCTTTGCTCAGTTTTTCTGATTTAATGAATGCTTTGTGTTTATGGCTGGTAAGCGTGAGGAAGATCATTAAGGTGCTCACATGCAAATAGCCCTGATGTAGGCAACATAGGTAACCAGGTGGATGATTTCAGTTAATGTACCGTGTCCACCAGGAACTCCATACTGCCTAAATTAGTTCTCTATCGAGATTTATTATTAGTCGTAGTAGTAGTAGTGGTTATAGTAGTAAATAACATTAAATTTGTATCTCAGCTGTTATCCAGACAGTGGTTCTACCTTCTGTCTTGGTTTTTTTGCACTTGCCCCCTGGCCTGTAACCTTGTAGGGTGAAGTTTAAAAAAAAAAAGTTTGGTCAGCATTTTTGCTGTCCGTGAAACACCTGGCTTGTTGTTTCAGAAAAAAAACAACAACAACATCTGGCTAGTTGAGGGAAAAACACATGGTGTGAACGCAGCCTTACAACTATATCTACTCACTTTCATACACTACCTCCCCCCCCGACACACACACTCCTAATTATATACCTACACTAGCAGTACATTGCACCTATTGTAGCCCTCTTGACTTCTCTCCACCTGTTTCTTTGTCTATTTTTTTCCCCTCTCTCCCTCTTTGCTCCATCTCTCTCGCAGCTTGCATAGCTCACCCTTTGCTTGGTAAGGCACTGTGTCCCTTCTGTTGCCCCTGGCCAATATCATGGTGCCTGTCTTTCTTTCGTATCCATCCATCCATGCACTCATCTGTTCATCCTGCCAAACAAATAAAGAGACCAAGAATGAGCAAGATGTCTGGCCTCCACTGTCTCTTTCTTTTATGTCATCCGTCCACATCCTCCTCGTTCTTGCGCCCCCTCTCGTTCTTGTTCTCTCTTTTTTTTTTTTTTGCTCCTCTTTATAAGTTTAATAAAGCAAATGTAGAATGGAGAAGCGTTCAGACTCTCCTTTTCTCGCTCTCTGTCTGTGTCCCAGCGTGTTCTGGGAACAGTTCAACTATGGACAAGATCTCAAACTCATTCCAAACTAAACAGCATCCTCCTCCGCGTAAGTCACAGAGAAACAAATCCAAGGGACCCAAGTCTGTGTGTGTGTGTGTGTGTGTGTGTGTGTGTGTGTGTGTGTGTGTGTGTGTGTGTGTGTGAGAGAAAGAGTGTGTGTGTTAGTTGAGCTGGTCCTCATATTGTTTGCGGAAGCAGTCTCCGGCCGGGAAAAATTCCCAGCAGCGTTCCTGGTACATTTTCCAAACGTAGGACTCCTGCAGCAGAACACAGAGGACGTAATGAATAACAGGACTGAGACAGAGTGAGTTAAATAACACACAGACAAGTGATAAATATATGAATACTGCTCTGTCAGAAAACGTTTATGTTACGCATCTTTTTGGTGAATGCTTTTATGGATATTTGTAAATTAAGCTCTGCGTAATTCATTCTGCGTCTTAGTGTTGACTACTTTTTTGGATGGATGGATGGATGGATGGATGGATGGATGGATGGAAGGAAGGAAGGAAGGAAGGATTTATAGATGTGTGTTATCCAAGGCCACAGGACATCCACACAATGATACCACCAAACCTTCAGGAAAGTGAAAGCAACCAGATTTTATTTATTAGCTCATCCGGCCGACAAGCGATGAGCTTATGCCATTATGTGTTGTCTGTCGTCCACATTTAAAGGTCCCATGGCATGAAATTTTCACTTTCTGAGGTTTTTTTAACATTAAAATGAGTTCCTCTGACCTTCTTAAGTCACCCCAGTGGCTAGAAATTTCATAATGTGTAAACCAAACTATGCCCAACATTTGAGAATGGCGCGTCAAAACGGCGCGTTGATAAACTCTTCCCTTGCCTACGTCAGCAAGGGAGATGATCCCCACGCCCCCCCCGGATTCCCACCCACTGTATGGATTGCCTGCCCAGCTCAAAAGTTGCCACCAAACATGGAAGTTGCGCTGTACATGGATGTGACAACACAGAAAGGAGTCTGTTTTCACTGCCGACGGGAGAGCCCCTGAAGACGCAGTGGCTTAATTTTATTTACTCCAATAATACGCCGTCGAGTCTACCTAAGACGGTGTATGTTTGTCGGAAGCATTTTCCTGATGAATGTTTCCACAACTTGGGACAGTACAGGGCAGGTTTTGCACATCAACTGTCACTGAAGCCTGGGTCCGTGCCAAGCATCCCTGCCACATCAGCCACAAACACCGAACAAGTAAGTGTATAACTGTTAAGTCGTTTTGCCGTGTTTTAAAATCGGTGCCACGTTAGCCTTGCAATGGCTACATTAGCTGTGCAGCTAACCGCTTCCTGCAGTTAGCCAGGTACTCTGCGCTACAAAACCAAAAAGCATGCAGCATGCTCTGTTATAATAGCCAATCAAAACAGTTTTTACAAAGACACCCACATTTTTTTTTAAGTCACGCGTTCATTTTATTTGTTTGTTTGTTCAGTAAAAACCCAAACATTTGTTGAATTTATTTTATTTCCTCGCGTCGCACCTTAATGACGTCAGCGTGCGGTATTTTTCCCTTCGCGGTTTGTTCCTTCTCTCTCGCCATAGTAAGACACCCACATCCGCTTGTTCTGACCCACTGGAGGTAGCGTCACAGTGCTGTTAGCCAATCAGAGGTAACACGTTTACATGTCATGAATATTAATGATAAGACCCGCCCCCACCCTCTACCCTTCCCCGCCTCCTGCTTCTCATTAGCAAAACGACGCACTGGGAAAAGCGCTGAAATGGGGCTTTCTCCCAGGAGGCTATATCTACGTGCTGAGGGTTCATTTCGAGAAAGGCTGCGGATATAACACCCGGAAGCCTCCACGAGCCCGTTTAAAGCATCGACAAACCACCATGCCATGGGACCTTTAACGAAAATCGCTTCTTCTGTTTCAGTGCTTCACCGATTTTTACTTTTTGGCAGGAAGGTAGGTCTGCCTGGGGTGCATATGGCTTCTACCCAAATTTGCATAATAGCAATTAATAATGAAGATATGGAGTAATTAATCAATCCCTAATGAGCAGTTTCCACACAAATCGCTTCTTCTCTGATTTTGATTCTTTCTGGCATGAAGGTAGGGGTACCTAGGGTGCATATAACTTCTACCCAGATTTGCTTCATTACAATTACTATTAATGATGTTATGGACTAATTAAGCCTTAATGAGCAGTTTGACAAAAATCACTTCTCGGTCAATTCCTTGCCGTTTTGGATTCTTTCTGGAAAATAGGTCGGTATTCCTAGAGTGGATATCACTTCTATATATAGCTTACAACATTTATTGCACATTAAGGTGGGCCACTTTAGATTGTTCCTTCTGGACTAGACGGGGCCGGACTGAGCTACGCCGTCACCGACGGTCTCGTTTATTTTTATTTTATTTCTATTGTATTACTCCAGTGTTGAAAAGTTCAACAAGTGCCTTCCTGCTCTTTTTCTCAACACGGTGAAGCGTGTCTGGCAATGGTGCTATAACATCATCTACTCTAAAGAAGAGCTGATAAATGCTGGAAGACTCATTTCACTGCTAAAAAGCTTGATGTGTTTCAGACAGAATCTGACACTCAGACTACGTTCAGACTGCACCCTGAAACGACCCATATCCGATTTTTTTGCCCATATGTGACCTGTATCCGATTTGTTATTGACAATCTGAACGACACAGATCCGATTTTTTCACATGCGACCCAGGCCGCTTGGATATGCGGTCCTAATTCCGATGCATATCCGTTATTTTCACATGCGACTGCAGTCTGACCGGACAGGTCGCATTCATGCGACCTACACGTCATCAACAAGAGACAAACGTCACTATTCTGCGTTGGCTAATCCCGCCTCTTTGGTGGAAAACAACAACATTTGTACAGTTTTCAGAATTTAAATAGACTTTTATAGAATTGATCAAGCTAATGGTGGATTTGGTAGGGACCTGGATGTTGATCTGTTAGCCTGATTAAATAAAACAGTTTCTATAACTGATTTATAACTTAAACCATCCTGTATTACAAGATTATAAAATTGTTCTGGAAATTTCCAGTAATTTGACACCTTCGGTCTCATTAGTCTGCTGTTAATCAGATTATTGTGCGAGTTCCGCCGCCGCCACAAAAACCACATCGCCAGGTCTCGCCTCGTCTCCATCGCAAACTGCACTGGTGTTTCTGCACCTTGAGCCAGCGCTGAGAGAAGTTGCAGAATTCAGCTGGCTATAAACAATCTAAATAAATATTTATAAAAATGTAGAAAAAGTTTATTAATATGATGAAATAAATATGTGCAAATTATTAAGCCTGAATTAAGAGTTTGGTAATACAGCGGCCGTGTCCCAAATGACTGCCTACTGAAGCTCGAGTGCACTATATAGAGTTTAAAAATCCATTACTTCCTAGTAACATGTAGTGCACTTATATAGAAATTAGAGAGACATTTAGGAGTCAACCCTCGTTACCAGGCTACACGTTTTCATTTCAGTTCAGAAACAAAAACACACACGAGACCTCACACTTTAACACTAACCAGATAATTAAACAAACAAACAAAAAAAGAAATCATTAAACATGAAGAGTGCGCTTTTTTTTGTTTACGTATTACATAGATGTGCTTATTACGTATCAGTTTACGCATGCGGGACACTTTTGGGTCGTTTTCCGTTCATATTGGAGATCGCATACAAGACTCATATAATTGGTAATGTGAACGGCCTAACAAAAAAATCGGATTTCACAACAAATCGGATATGCGTCGTTTCAGGTTGCAGTCTGAACGTAGTGTCAGTGTCCAGGCATAAATAAGACCATTCTTACGGTAGATGTGTGTCGAGGTGAAATCATCTAACAATACCATTAGCAAAAATGTCATGAAGTACATTTGCCAGTTCCAGCATGTATGATGACTAACTGTATACATCATCATCAGAAAGAAGGAAAGAAAAACAATCAGGGAAAATAATAACAGGGCGAGAAACAAAAGAAGCGGGAGTGAAAAGCAATCATCATAGAAATAATAAGATTTGAATTTACACTCGATAATAGTAGAAGTAGATCCAGTATCAGAGAAAGACAGAGAAAGACAGAGCATCAGAGGATTGTCCGATTGACAGCTGATGATTGGGAGATTACCTGGCCTGTGTGCTCCGTTTCATCCTTATTAATGAGATACATCACAAAAAACCTGCAAAATAAATCGATAAATGGAAACACATTAACATTACAATCAGCATACTGGCAATCTGCCACACTGCTCGTCTGATAAATTAAAAAAAAAAAAAGCAATGATTCAATCTGAGAATTTTACACAAACATTTTAAACCTTCTACTCGATAATCCATCCCACGCCACTCGTCATTATCATTCACATTTATCAACAACACACTCTCACTGCCTTAACACATCGCTCAACAGTCTTAACCCTCTGAGACCTAAGACTAAGAAGCATATTATTAAAGACATGGCTGTGTCCAAGTCCAAAGGAAGTACACTCTTCAGAGCAGTGGCGAACTGTTACTATTAAAGCTGGGACTTCAGTTCAGCCAAAACTGAACCAGACACCAAAAAAGCAACAGGGCAAAGCGGCAGGCTGCCAGGTCGCTCCGTTGTGTGTAGCTGTCGATGTTGATTTTAAAAGTAACTAAGTAAATTACACAGGGAAATGAATACTTAAGTCTGAGTGAAAAATACTGGGGTGAGTGTGTGTGACCGACTATAACCAGTCAGTTACTCTAATAATAATTAAAAGTCTCTGTGTGGCTAATAGATGATGCAGAGGAGGCGAAGAGTTCATCAGTCACTATTTATTCTGGAAAACAATGACTGACCGAGTGATCAACACACAGAGACAGGGGAAAGACTTGCGGCATCCTGACAACATAATACACCAGTTAGCACCCAGCCAAATGGCTACTCAGATAAACACTCGACGTTTCACACAGAATTTTACAACGTTCCCATCTCATCTCATTATCTCTAGCCGCTTTATCCTGTTCTACAGGGTCGCAGGCGAGCTGGAGCCTATCCCAGCTGACTACGGGCGAAAGGCGGGGTACACCCTGGACAAGTCGTCAGGTCATCACAGGGCTGACACATAGACACAGACAACCATTCACACTCACATTCACACCTACGCTCAATTTAGAGTCACCAGTTAACCTAACCTGCATGTCTTTGGACTGTGGGGGAAACCGGAGCACCCGGAGGAAACCCACGCGGACACGGGGAGAACATGCAAACTCCGCACAGAAAGGCCCTCGCCGGCCACGGGGCTCAAACCCGGACCTTCTTGCTGTGAGGCGACAGCGCTAACCACTACACCACCGTGCCGCCATTTTACAACGTTAATTTACATATTTGATCCGATACAGACAGTGGATGTGTGTCGAAACATTCTTACGTCAAAAAATAAACCTCATATATTGGGAAAAATAAACTATATATACTGTATTAATGAATATTGTCCGTGCAGGATTCATTAAGCCAGCTTACGCCTTTCTAGACTTCCCAAGCACGATAATGTCCACAGGTGTGTTACACTAATTAACGCCCCATCAGAAACAACAGTGGAACCATTAACGGAACCTAACAAATTAACATATTTTACAATAGAGGGATTTGGGGAAGTTCACAAAAAACCCCAAAACTTTATTCATATGAAATAATGACATTGCTACCTGTGCGTGGAAGAAGAGTCTGGAGACAGAAATCTTAGTTTCTCGGTCGTTAGCCTGTGCTACTTGCTCTCGATAGCACTGGTTTGACCACTTGATTAGCATTTGCTAACACTACTGATGAACACTACACCGGCTGGAAGGTTACGACACTGCAATGCTGACGGTGCCGACTCACGGTTAAGCTTGCGTTGGCCTTCGACAAGGCCGAGGGCGATACATTTTTGGTCCCTCCCGCTATAAATCAAAATCTGATTGGTTAATTCACCTGTCACTTCCTACATAAACATACACTGCCATGGCCTTCTGTCCTGACAGTGAAGTCCTAACCGATGAGTGGGTAGCTCTAAACTCTTCTCAGCCTGGAGACAACAAACAATCTCATTGGATAACTCGGTTTTAATGTTTTCAGGACAGTAACCCTTTCATTTCTGAAGCAAATTTAATAGAAAATTAGGTCAAATTAGAATCAGAAGAGAATAATTATCATGAAATTATGAAAGAAATTAAAGAATGAAAGAAATTAAATATAACATTTGAAATGTTGATATATTTGGGCCGTCTCTGAAGGGCCAGAAGGTCCTGACAGTTCCTCTCTGCTTCAGAATCATGGAGGACCCCGTTTCTGAGTCGTGATTTCTCTCTGGATTTCTTTCCTGATGATTTTAAGAGAATGAACGTTGTTAAAAGGAAAGGAAAGGAAAGTATGGAATAAGACACTTAGGGACCTGCTGTTAAAGGAAAAAGTCATGGTGGTGTACCAGTGTATTTTCTGAAGCCTTTTATTCCTTTCTCGATTACTCGATTACGTTCATTATGTCTTATATTAGATATGGTTAGTTTTTTTCTTTTTTATCAGACATCTAGTTTTAGGTTTGTTTACCTGACATGTTTCGACGTACGTAACTGTCGTCTTCCTCAGAGTGTCACCGGATGTTGTTGGTGACGCATACATGTCAACCTATACGGAATGTCCGGATTTTATACGGATTTGATTCAATAAACATAGTATACGGGCGTATAAATAAAGTTATACGGATTATTTAAAAAAAACTTCGATATTTATTTAGAGCTATAATCAATTCCCACGATGATAAAAGAGCGCATAACATTTACAAACGTACTGTACACCACAGACAGCCAGTAAAGAGTCTTATGAAATCGCGCGTTATCTTGTGGTAGCGAGACTTCGTTCCACTTTTGATCATGCGCACACCGCATTGCGAGAATCCCGCCAACCATGAAGCCATAGACATATAAACAGACGCCGCCTTCTGCGTAGAATCATACGTCATCCTCGCCGCCATATTGGATGTGGCAAAGTGGAGATTCTTCAACCGTCTCCAGTATAGCGTCTAGACAGTAGCCGAGAATAAAGATGCCTCATTCATGTGCTGCGTTTAACTGTACCAACAGGTTTACCGTCCAAACGAGATCACATGGGATTACCTTTCACAGGTGAGACTGGAAAAATACTTTTCATTGTATTTGGTCATTATAACGTAATTTTACGAACAGATTTTCCTGACTTTGTGGCTAATATGAAGTCTCGTGCATAATAGCCGCTCGGTGAAACCTGTCTCCAAGCAACGAAGTATTTCCTTCGTAACTACGCTGATAACACTTTGTGTTTTTGTCAAACAGTGGAGCTTTGTATTCATTCTGAAGGTTTATTGTTATTAATATTGAATAAAAAGTAACTGGGATATATCATTGTTAATTATCATTCAAATTTTAGGTAAATTATTTTAATTTGCATCTTATATGGATTTTATAAGGGAAATACGGATTTTGGAGGTTGGTTAGACAGGTTTGATTGACCAAAGGTTGACATGTATGGTGACGCATCTTATCAGCTGATGTTTCCGAAGGCGTGGCCTTCCTGTCTGGTTTGACAGGTTGGTCACGCCTTTTACTGTCTGTTCGTCCCCTGCAAAATGGCACTCCAGGTATGGGAGAGCATGTATGCTCCCTCATCCCGGTTGATGGTCCTCGGGCTCCGCTTTCGGATCTCCATGGCCTCCCTGATCCAGCGCTGATGTTTATTATCTTCTGTGCGGATGACTCTGGCATTCCCCCAGTCCATAATGTGATTTTCTCTTTTACAATTATCTGTCATGGCTGACTTGTAATTTTCCTGTTGTGCCTTTTCTTTTATTGTTCGGGTTTGTCTTGTAGCTGTCTCCTTTTTGCACTCTTTCTTATGTTCATTTTTCCTTGTGGTGAAGCTCCTTCCTGTCTCCCCGATGTAAGTTTTATTGCATGATTGACATGGAATCTTAAATACGGTGTTGCATTTGTTATCCGGATGTATTCTGTCTTTGGGATGAACCAGGATCTGACGGAGTGTTGTGTGTGGTTTGACAGGTGTGTTAATGTTGTGTTTCCTCATAGCTCTTTGAATGCGTTCCGTGATTCCTCTGATATATGTGTCAGATAACGGAATCCAGGGACACATTCAGTTAGAATGATATTGAACAAGTCAAAGACGGATGGAGCTGAATGGAATATAGCTGATATACCATGAAAAAAAAAAGCCAGCCAATATGTGGCAGATCACAGAATCCAGGGACACATGTCTGCCCGGGGGCATTTTGAGTTATTGACAGATTCAGAAAGTACAGTTTCTAAGCTTTCCAATGATGCCTTCCATGTGGAGATCTGACAATATTTGAAGAATGTGTGGCCTTTTGAAAGTGTATACCTCTTAAAACAGAAAAGGGAGAAAATCGCCCTCAAAGTTTTCCATCTCAGCTACTCTGGGTGCAGGGCGGGCACATAATGCTGCTCATTTGCATGACATTAAGGAAAGCCCTACCCCCTACTAGCTAGCACGATGCTACTTTCATGTAAACAAAGATCACCACGTCAATTTTCCTTCCATGTAAAGTATGCCCAACACAATTATGAAGTACAAAAATAAGTCCTAAAGTATACTTTAACGTTTTGTGGTTGAAAAATTACTCACACCGTATGAAAGAAAGATAGCACAATGATAACTAACACAACGCTAGTTTCATGTAACCAAACCACAACACTCTCCGTTACATGCAAAAATAACCACACAGCCCTAGATTAATAAACTTACCCCATCAGAAAGAGAAACGTCGCCTTGCACACACCAATGCCTCCGATGGAATGTAGTCCTAGAACACTTCCTTTTGGTTGCGTTTTTTTTTGCTAGAAATGGTTATCTCTGATGTAAATACCGTGCGTCTGTTTGCTTCGCGGTGTTTCAGCTCCTCTGCGCTCTGTTTAGCTTGATCATTCCATAGTGAAATTACATGCCTGTATGCAGCTTAAGTAGCCACGAGCTCAGCTCGTATCATACAGCTGATTCGCAAAAAAAAAAAAAGACTTAAATCTTCATGTGAATGGCCCATATGGTAATTTACCCACACCCCCCAGCAGGCTACAGTCCTGACAAAAACGAGACAATTTGCAACAAAAAATGTATGCTTTTCCAACAAAACAATCTATTATCTGAAATACTGATTGCATTCTTCAAGATCTCAACTTGCACATTATGGAAAAAAAACGAAAATCACAAATTTCGAAAAAAAATGCTTCTTTTGCGATTATCTCGGATTCGTTTCGGCCGACATGTGTCCCTGGATTCGGTGAGGTGTCACATATGGTAATGTTACTACTCCCCTGTGTTCTTGTTTGTTGCTTTGTTTTTGCTCTTTCTTCTGTGTTTTGTTGTTTTTGACCTGTTCTGCCCCTTTGGATATTGCCCACTGTGGATATTCTGCCCCTTTTATTCCTTTTAAACCACAGCAACGTTAATTTTTTTTCCTCCATTTAGTGAGGAAAGGCATCATATCGATCATATCAACCCAGTTACATTTAATGTTGTGGAACGTCTGCAATTTAGTGCCTGTTATCGGTTACATTATGGAATCTATAACCAGTCGTTCCCTTACGATTGTCTCTTTGTATACCACCTTGCAGCAGTGGCTTGAAAGATGTAGTCTGTCGTGTTAATGTCAGGAAACTTCAGCTTAGTTTACTTTAGCTTCACCTCTGACTATGACAAAGCACAGACACCGGAGACCCCTTCCAAAAATGCAATGTAAACATCTTCAAATTTCACCATATCAATGATTACACGTGCTTTTTTTTTTTTAAAATTATGTTCTTGTTGAGGAGGAGTGAGCTGTGGACAAGCACTACTCAGACACAAGTCTGAATCTGATCAACCTCAGCCGGGTCCCTCGGGTAAGGGTGCCTGATGTTTCGAGACCTGAAACACCCAATGACCGTGATACATCATGGATGAGTGTCTGGGTGCATCACACACGCATTTTTATTTGGAAAAATGTGGAACATCCACCATCCAGGTCTATGTGTAAGATTTTTTACTATCGCAGCACAGTATATAACCCTTGCATCGAGAAGCACTGTCAGAGCTGCTGTTATAGAAAATTAATCAATACTTTCTGACCAATCAGAACTGATCATTCCACAGAGCTATGGTATAAAACTATATAAATGGTATAATTTTATCATCAGGTTGTTAAGAAAGCTGTGTATGAATTTTCAGGGAAATCATTACACAGTGGGCGGCACGGTGGTGTAGTGGTTAGCGCTGTCGCCTCACAGCAAGAAGGTCCTGGGTTCGAGCCCCGGGGCCGGCGAGGGCCTTTCTGTGCGGAGTTTGCATGTTCTCCCTGTGTCCACGTGGGTTTCCTCCGGGTGCTCCGGTTTCCTCCACAGTCCAAAGACATGCAGGTTAGGTTAACTGGTGACTCTAAATTGAGCGTAGGTGTGAATGTGAGTGTGAATGGTTGTCTGTGTCTATGTGTCAGCCCTGTGATGATCTGGCGACTTGTCCAGGGTGTACCCCGCCTTTTGCCCGTAGTCAGCTGGGATAGGCTCCAGCTTGCCTGCGACCCTGTAGAAGGATAAAGCGGCTAGAGATGATGAGATGAGATGAGATCATTACACAGTGGTATGCAAAAGTTTGGGCACCCCTGGTCAAAATTGCTGTCACTGTGAACAGTGAAGCAAGTTGAAGATGAAATGATCTCCAAAAGGCATAAAGTTAAAGATGACTCATTCACTTTAGATTTTAAGCAAAACAATTTTTTATTTTCATCTTTTACGTTTTCTAAATGACAAAAAAGGAAAAGGGCCCGAAGCAAAAGTTTGGGCACCCTGCATGGTTAGTACCTAGTAACACCCCCTTTGGCAAGTATCACAGCTTGGAAACTCTTTTTGTAGCCAGCTAATAATCTTTCAGTTCTTACCTGGGAGATTTTCACACATTCGTCCTCGCAAAAGGCTTCCAGTTCTACAAGTTTCTTGGGCTGTCTTGCATGCACTGCTCTTTTGAGATCTATCCACAGAATTTCAATGATGTTTAGGTCAGGGGACTGTGAGGGCCAGGGCAAAACCTTCAGCTTGGGCCTCTTGAGGTATTCCATTGTAGAGTTTGAGGTGTGTTTTGGATCATTGTCTTATTGTAGGACCCATCCTCGTTTTAACTTCAACTTTTTTACAGATGGTGTGATATTTGTTTCCAGAATTTGCTGGTATTTATTCGAATCCATGCTTCCCTCGATCAATGAAATGTGCCCTGTGCCACTGGCTGCAACACAACCCCAAAGCATGATCGATCCACACCCATGCTTCAGAGTCGGAGAGGTGTTCTTTTCCTGGAATTTGGCACCCTTTTTTCTCCAAACATACCTTTGCACACTGTGGCCAAAAAGATCTATTTTGATTTCATCAGTCCACAGGACTTGTTTCCAAAATGCATCAGGCTTATTTAGATGTTCATTTGCAAACTTCAGACGCTGAATTTTGTGGCTAGGATGCAGGAAAGGTTTTCTTCTGATGACTCTCCCATGAAGGTCATATTTGTTCAGGTGTCGCTGCATAGTAGAACAGTGCACTACCACTCCAGGGTCTGCTAAATCTTTCTGAAGGTCATTTGCAGTCAAACAGGGGTTTTTATTTGCCTTTCTAGCAATCCAACAAGCAGTTCTTTCAGAAAGTTTTCTCCATCTTCCAGACCTCACCTTGATCTCCACTGTTTCTGTTAACTGCCATTTCTTAATAACATTACGATCTGAGGAAACAGCTACCTGAAAACACTTTGCTACGTTCTTGTAGCCTTCTCCTGCTTTGTGAACGTCAATTATTTTATTATTCAGAATGCGAGGGAGTTGCTTAGAGGAGCCCATGGCTGTTGAGGAGTCAGAGAATTTATACAGCTTTGAAATCTGCATCATCTGACCTTTCCTAACGAAGAATTTGAACAAGCCACAGCTCAATAAGCTAATTAAGGTCTGGAACCTTGGTAAAAGTTACCTGAGAACTCAAATGTATTGGGGTGCCCAAACTTCCGCATGGTGTTCCTTTTCTTTTTTCACTCTCCAATTGTACAGAACAAAAATAATACACAAATCCTGCAGAAAACGCTGAAAAGAAATGTCTCGTCTTTACCTTTATGCCTTTTGGTGATCAGTTCATCTTCTGCTCACTTAACTATTCACAGTAACAGACATTTTCAGTAAAGGTGCCCAGACTTTTGCATGCCACTGTATGTGCAAAGAGTGAAAAAAATGGACCAAGTTCGCAATGATAACTTTGTCAAGTCATAATGGCGTCTTTTGCAGAGAGAAATTTCCAGATGTGAGACCAGAACCAGAAACGGTGACACTAATTGAGGTGACAGTGGAAAAAAAAAATTAAAAACTTGAGACAGCATGTAAAAGTTAAGACTTCACTGACAAAAGTGGATTCTTATACACACCGATCAGCCGTAATATTAAAACCACTAACAGGCGAAGTGAATAACATTGATCATCTCATTACAATGGCACCTGTAAAGGGGTGGGATATACAACACATTCAGCAGCAAGAGAACAGTCAGTTCTTGAAGTTGATGTGTTGGAAGCAGGAAAAATGGGCAAGCGTAAGGATCAGAGTGACTTTGATAAGGGTCAAATTTGTGATGCTAGATGTCTGGGTCTAAGCATCTCCAAAGCAGCAGGTCTTGTGGGGTGTTCCCAGTATACAGTGGTTAGTACTTAACAAAAGTGGTCCAACTGGGAAGGACAACTGGTGAACCAGTGACAGGTGCCCAAGGCTCATAGATGTATGTGGGAAGTGAAGGCTAACCCGTCCAGTCCGATCCCACAGAAGAGCTGTTGTAGCACAAATTGTTGAAAAATTGTTGTTCATGCTGTCTATGACAGACAGGTGTATGATAGGATTCACACTGCATCACAGCTTGCTGTGTATGGGTCTGCATAGGTCAGTCAGAGAGCTTATATTGCTGATCCTTGCCCACTGTTGAAGGCGTCTACAATGGACACCTTAGCATCAGAACCGAACCACTGAACAATGGAAGAAGGTGGCCTGGTCTGATTAATTTTTTTTTTAAATATATATATACACATCACGAGGATGGCTGAGTGTGTGTGCGCTCACTTATCTGGGGAAGAGCTGGCACCAGGATGCACTATGGAAAGAAGGCAAGCCGTTCTGGCATCAATGTGGAGGTTATGCTGACATGCACCACCTATCTAAACATTCTTGCAAACTCAGCACACCCCTTCGTGGCAACGGTATTCCCTAATGGCAGCGGCCTCTTTTAGCAGGATAATGTGTTCAGGAACGGTTTGAGGAACATGACAAAGGGTTCAAGGTGTTGACTTGGCCTCCAAATTCCCCAAATCTCAGTCCAATCAAGCATCTGTGGGATGTGCTTGTCAAACAAGTCAGATCCATGGAGGCCCCATCTCACAACTTACAGTACAGCACCACTGTGAAACCAGATACCAGAGCACACCTTCAGAGGTCTTGAGGAGTCCAAGCCTCAAAGGATCAGAGCTGTTTTGGTGGCACAAGGGGGACCTATACGTTATTAGGCAGGTGGTTTTAATGTTATGGCTGATTGGTGTACATTATTGTCATCTAGCCTGTTTATTATTGTGAAATAAATGAACTTCAAATTGGATTGGTGTTAAAAAAAACGTTAACATAACCTCTCATTAGCCTGTTTACACTGGGCCGCATTGCCACAGATGAGATATTATTCAGATTTTAGCAAAACATGAATGTGCTGCTGTGTTCACACTGTAATTAAAATGAAATCAGATTAACCTTCTGGGGTTGAGAGGTTCGCCGGTGAAGCTCGGCAAGTTTAGAATGAGTAGGTCGTGTATTCAGATCAATATCTTCATGAGTTTTTAATCATACAAGCATGATAAACATATTGACAGAAACTTTACACTTTCCTATGTGCCCACTGCCAAATAATATTATTAGTTTTTAAATTACCTAAATTCGATGAAACATAAAACTCGTCACCGTACTCCGTCACACCGGAGTCGGAGCACTGAGCGCACACTTACACATTCATAAACGACTATTCACATGATAATGATATGATGATCACTTTCACTCTTGCGGTTTCGATTGGCTTCTTTCTCGCGGTGGGAACGCCCACTGTAAACAGGATAAAATCTGTCAGCCACAGTTTAGGCTCCCTGTTTGGAGGTTGCGAGAAGGCACGGCGACTTGATGCTCAGGAGGCGCTTCAGATGATTCGGGACAGTGATTCAATTTCAGGACAGCAATTCAATTCATGATTCAGGACAGCGATTCAGTTCAATCTTGAGAACTGCGGCACTGATGACGAGCAGTGACTTTTTGAACTTTGAATCAATCCAGCTGAAGATCAACTCGAGTAAGTGTAAATATTTCCTCTATTTCTAATGAGCATGTCAGCTGATATGCGTGTGGTGTAGTGGATAATGTGTGTGTGCTTCTTGAGTAAATAAAACGTGCACCGCCACTTGTTTGCTCACATTTCTTCTTCATCTTTTTCTGGCACGCTAATGATTTTGGCATGCTCTGACGCTGTTGTCAATTTCAACAAATCTAAGCAGTATTTTCAAAGCCATATGACTTTTTTTGTATTCAGCACAAGTTCAGCTACGATAATATCTATGTAGTATGTATGTCATGACAGTACTTAAAAAAATACAGCTAAATGAAGCTGTTGTAAAGCAGTTTTATAACCATTTTGGAATGTGTGAAAAAACATGACCTTACCCATTGTAATGAACCATTTTGATGACTTGACTTGATGGGATTAAGAGTTAGCAGTAGGAGGGGTTTTCACTCTTCTCATTGAATGGAATGAAATTTTTTACCCTTCTCATTGAATACCTCTCCCACTGCCAACCCTTTATCCCAAAACAATAGGACATACATTTTCTGATGGCCAGTTAATTGTCCAATTCAGTGGAGCAGATTTAAGTTTTTGTGCTTGATACTGTACATTCCTAAGACTGAACAGAATCACCTCAAGTGATCAAAATGGTTTGTCACAATGGGTAAGGTCATGTTTTTTCACACATTCCAACACAGCTGTAAAACTGCTTTTTACAACATCTTCATTAATCTGTTTTTTTTTAAGTACAATCATGACATACAGACTACAGAGATATTATTGTAGCTGAACTTGTGCTGAAGACAAAAAAAAAGTCATATGACTCTGAAAATACTACTTAGATTTGTTGAAATTGACATCAAGGCAAGGCAAGTTTATCTATCTAGCACATTTCATACACAGTGGCAGTTCAATGTGCTTTACAGAAGTAAAAGCAAAACAGTAAACAATATAAAATAAAATTACATAAAATAAATGGGGAAGAAGAGAGGAAAAAAAATAAGAATTAAACAATAGTAGAAATAAAATAATAAAATGAAGTAAAAGTTCAGTAAAAAAAACAGCAGAATAAAATAGAATAAAAGTTAAGTAAAGTTTAAAACATGCAGAGACTGTAAAAGTTAAGTAAAGTTTAAAACATGTAAAGATGATGATATTTATCAGTTAGCAGAAAGCATCTGAGAACAGCTTGGTCTTTAGTCTAGATTTGAAGCTGCCAACAGCAGGAGCATTTTTGATGTCCTCTGGGAGTTGGTTCCATAGCTGCACTGCATAGTAGCTAAAAGCTGCTTCACCACACTTTGTTTTAACAACAGGTTTTACCAGTAAATTTTGCTGCTGCGATCTGGTAGATCTGGTTGGGTTAGGCCGCTGCAACATATCAGAGAGGTAATTGGGCCCTGTACCATTTAGAGATTTGTACACCAGCAGCAATGCTTTAAAGTCAATTCTCTAGCTTACTGGAAGCCAGTGAAGGGACCTTAGAATTGGAGTAATGTGCTCTGTTCTTTTTGTTCGTGTGAGAACCCTAGCTGCTGCATTTTGAATCACCTGAAGTCGTTTGATGGTCTTTTTTGGCAGGCCTGTGAAAAGGCCATTGCAGTAATCAACCCTACTAGAGATGAAGGCATGTATAAGTTTTTCCAGATCATTCCAGACATCAGAGCATGCCAAAATCATTAGAGTGCCAGAATATACCCTCAGACCCCAGAGGGTTAAGTTCACTTTCACCCACAGTATGACCAAGGCTTGATGTACTGCACCACATGAATGAATTTCAACCATCATGGTTTTTGTTTCTTTCAGAAAAAAAGGGTAAAAAGAAGCTTCTGTGAGAACCGGCAGAAAGCGACTGCACCGCTGTTTCCCCCGACTGAGTCTGTGTATGTGGTTATGACAAACGCAGACATGGAGGAACCAGGTAATTAACACAACTCTTCCTCGCACAGCAAGCATCTTCCTCACTGCAGGACAGCTCTTTAGAGAGTCCTTACACACTCTTATTGCTTCATGCTGCGATGTTATGTGTCATCACTCTCTCTGTAGGCTCATTTGCGGTTTTATATTAAAATTCGTCACAAACAGTCTCTAACTACATTCGCATGTCGTTGCTGTTGCTCCCTGAAGCATACTAGTTTCATCACTGCTTGTATTTTTTTGTAAAATCTTTATAAACACACGCACACATGCACGCTCCACGTTTACCCGCTTGATATTATTACCATAAAATTAGCATCAAAAGCACCTTATTTTTATATGTATATCTTTTTGGCTTTTCTGAAATCTTTTTTTTTTTCTTCAAAAGTACTTCTTCTCTCACCACACACACCCACCCACATGCAGAACACTCACAGGTAGTTTGCCAAGTTGTGCTCCTGTAAGGTGTGTGTCTCGAAGCCGTGAGGGACCGTGTCGAAATAGTCGTTTCCAATCCCGCAGATGAAACACTTAGTCTGCGAAAGAAACAAAACCACACTGACATGCACTGTACATAAGAAAAAGTCTGCATATTTCAGAAATACAGAACAGATAGTGTGAAATCCCAACACGCATTTTCTAAACTTATAGCGTATTCACACCTACGTTGTTTGGTCCGGACCAAACGACCAAATGAACCAAATTTCCCTTGGTCCGGACCTTTTGGGTTGGTCTGAATACAAACCACCGAACTCTGGTCCGGACCAAACAAGCGGACCGAGACCGAGCTGCAAGGTCAGACTCGGTCCGGACCAAAGGAACCCTGGTGCGGATCTTTTGGAGGTGTGAAAGCAGACCGGACCTAATCCGACAGTTTTGCTTTTTTGTACCTCGGGAGCTTCCGTCGTTTGTCGAGCATTATGGGAAACAGAGTCTTGACACTCCACCGCAAAGTGCAAACACTGTTTCGGTTGTCAAGGGAACCTTACAACAGTCGTTCAGTCATTCAGACCAGTGGTAGGCTAGACTACAGAGTACAAAAAATGAGTAGGGGGCAAACGTGGGCTGAGGAAGAAACGCGTACCCTTGTGGATATATGGGCAGATGTCCACTTATCTGAGCTTTTGGAGAGAACACACAAAAATGCCGACGTGTTTGCTGTATTCAGTGAGAAAACGGAGAAGGGGTTCACGCGCTCCGCAGAACAATGTCGGCGAAAATTGAAGAAACTCCGTCAGACCTACATTAAAATCAGGGACATTCTTTCAAAAAGTGGCGGTACTAGCGACGCAAAAAAGAAATTCATCTATTGCGTGAAGAGCCAGAACTGTCACAACATGACGTGCGCTCATCAGCGCTATCCTCCGTAGCCGCCTTGCCCTTTGTCGTCGTCGTTGATAAATTACTTGTACAACAGCATAGTAATCGCACAATTGTGAAAACAGTAAAAAACATATAGCTTTGATGACATAAAAAAGAATAACAGCACGGAAAGCCTCCATGACTACTTTTGAACTTAACGCTTTGTGCGCGTGTCGTCTCTGACCAATAGCTGAACGACCTCAGGGCGCGTGGCTTTGTTGACAGATTTTGGTCCGCTTACTAAAATGTACAGTGTGAAAGCGAACCGCACCAAAATGAAAAAAAAAAAAAAAAAAACATTTGGTTCGGACCAAAGCAAGTGAACTATCGAACTATCCTGGTCTGAATACACCCTTAGTCAAAGAGCTCTGATTAAACGCGTTATCGTACAAAAAAAAAAAAAAAAGCAAGCTCATCACAACGTTAAAAAGTGGCACCATATTCAAAAAGGAAATGTTCCTCATCCAGACCAACCTCAAAGCAAATGACTCGGTTGTGTATGAAAAAAAAAAGTAAAAAACGGTGTCATAGAAACCAAAAAAAGTGGAATGTCAATGCAGCGACGCAGCGGGTAATTATGGTTATTAGACAGAGGCAATGCTTTGTTACAAACACACTTTGGAAAGGCTTTTTATCAGAAACATATTGACTGTGCAGTGACTCTTCAGTGAAGCAGCTGGAACCCATTAGCCCAAGTGCAAGGAGATACATCACCCACTGAATACACAATTAGCAGCAAATGTAATGGACAGCCAAGAAGTGATGTTAAGCTTCTGCTGTGAAGAGGTAAAAAAGAACAACGTGACTTTACTTCTACTGTGTGTGTGTGTGTACACTCACCTCCATATCCTCCTTCACCTGCTCCTGCTGATCTCTCAGCTCACCAAATGCATCAATAATCAGACCTAACACACACACACACACACACACACACACACACACACACACACACACACACGATCTCCTTACTGCATCTGTAAACGTCTGAAGCAGTCAAATCATCATCATCATCATCAGTTATGTATTTTTCAACTCATCCACGCTAATACGTTTCCAAAAGGTTGTTCATGTCATTTCTGCAGTGATTACTGTTATTATATTGTTATTATACAGTATCTTTTACACGCGTTACGAAACCACTCAGTCTCACCCTGAATGATGGCGAGGAGGATGACGATGACGAAGAAGAAGAAGGTGATGTCGAAGATGATGCGGTAAATCTCATACTCGTCACCTGCAGGATCCTCGATCTGATCGCCGATGCCACCGCCCGCACGTACACCCACGTACATGTGGAACATGTAGCACTGTAGGCATGGCACAACACACACCCACACACAAAAATCAAACATGCAAATACACAGGTAAAGATAAAAATAAATAGATATTGAGCAGTGAAACAGGTTTTAAAATATAGGCTGAGGGCATCATTAAATAAAATGGGCAAAGAGAAAGTTGACTTTTAATATATTTAATATAAAGAAAGAAAAAAAACGTCTTTTTGAGGTCAGAAGTTGATTACGCTCTTCCTTGACATGAATGTTATGGCAATATTGGGCTTTCACTGGTTTCTTTGATTGTACAACATGCATCTTTAACAGAAAAAATTATAATTTGGTGCACAAGTTTTAATTTATTTTGGGTTTTCTGATATCAGCACAGGGTCAGAATTACACATCCAGCACACCTGATATTCTATTAAATGTCCCTTAACAAGTTTCACTTTGACCAGACACTTCTGATAGCCATCAACAAGGTTCTCGCAGAATTCTGGTTGGATATTTGAGCACTCTTCTTGGTAGAATCGGAGTTCAGTTACATTTGTTGGTTTTCTGGCATGCAGCTGACTTAAGCAAAGTCCACCCATTTTCAGTAGGGTTGAGGTCAGGACTCAATGTTCTGCTTTATCCATTCCACACCCAGCTTTGATGTGTTTGGAGTCATTGCCCTGTTGGAACGCCCAATTATGTCCAAGTTCTACCTGTCTCGCTGATGGTTTGAGGTTATACTGATGAATTCTGAGTTCGTTCTCTTTCTCCATTATTCCACCCACGTTGCTGAACCATGATTAACAGTTGGTACAGTGTTCTTGGGGTTGAACACCTCACCTTTACTCCTCCAAGCATACCTCTGGTCATTGTAGCCAAACAACTCAATATTTGACCATAAAACTTTCCTTTAGAAGGCTTTTTCTTTGTAATCTGTGGTTGGTTGAAGAGAGCAACTGGACTTGCTTGAAAAGTCTTGAAGACGTTTCGCCTCTCATCCGAAAGGCTTCCTCAGTTCTGTCTGTCTAATAGGGAGTATCAAGTATTTATCCTCTCATGGATCATCATAGAATCCGAATCAGAATGCTGATGGCTGCATTGTAGGTGGCTGATAGATGTCCTAGACACCCACCTCTGTTCAGTGATGGTCGTGATGGAAGTCCAGTTGCTCTCTTCTACCAACCACAGATTACTATGTACCTGGATGACTGAGTATCTTCACAGATATGTTTCTACGCACTTTGGGATGAGTTCCCTTCGACTGGTGCGGGAGTATGAGAGGACTTCCAGAAAACTGGCAGACATCTTAGCCAGAGAGGATCGTTCATTTTTGTCAACCTGGAACGACCATCACTGAACAGAGGTGGGTGTCTATGACATCTATCAGCCACCTACAACGCAGCCATCAGCATTCTGATTCGGATTCTATGATGATCCATGAGAGGATAAATACTTGATACTCCCTATTAGACAGACAGAACTGAAGAAGCCTTTCGGATGAGAGGCGAAACGTCTTCAAGACTTTTCAAGCAAGTCCAGTTGCTCTCTTCTACCAACCGCAGATTACTATGTACCTAGATGACTGAGCATCTTCACAGATATGCTTTTTCTTTGTCCATGTGGTCAGCTGCAAACTTTAGTCGAGTTTGAAGGTGTTGATTTTGGAGCAGGGGCTTCTTTCTTGGACGGCAGCCTCTCAGTCCATGGAGATATAAACCTCACATGACTCTACACAGTGACACTGGTGCTCCAGCAGATTCCAGTTGATGGCAGGCCTGTGCCTTGGCCGTTCCTGACCATCTGGACCGATTTCCTCTCAGCTGAGGGAGACAGTTTGGGTCTTCTTCCAGAGCTTGGCAAAGTGACTCCACTTCCCAATAACGTGTGCTTGTCAAACAAAACCATTTTATGTTGGCACAGAGAAACTATCAGCTGTAGTCAATCATGATCGCTAACAGGAAGTTAAGAAGCCTTGGCAAGTTAAAACATTTTGGAACTTTCATTCCTACTGAATTAATAATCTAAGTGATTGTGTGGATATTTCTGACTCCGTGTTTGACCCTGAACAGGAAACAGAACCGTTCTAAAAGAGGAGACATAATTAGCAAAGACGTCCATGAAATCTGTTTTCTGTCTGTCTGCATGCCTGTCTGACTGAACAATAACCCTACAACCTACATACACATCCATAATAGCCACCGGTCACTATCCTGTCCTCCATACACTCCCTCACTGCACGTCGCAGCTCCATGGCAACAGTACCACGTGCTTTTGTGTTATCTGATTATTCGTTCCTGTTCTAGCCGTAACGTGATTGGTTAGTGTCCTTATCTTGTTCACCTCTTGCCCGGTTATTTTTTCACTATCCAACAACCCCAATTTCATATTTTAGTCCTGCTTTAACTACAGTAGCTTGTCTTGTCAGTTGTGACCTTTTGTATGCTTTTAAATAAATAAACGTACATTTATTTATTTTTTTTAACCAGGCATTCAATTCATTAGCATTTTAATAGTGCAAATGTGTAATTCCATGTTCACTTTGATGGTTGAATAAAGCACTGTGGCGGAATATTACTGAAGCCTGAACATTTTGTAAAGTAGCACAAAAATGAAATGACATTCTGAGCATTATATATACCCTGCACAGATACACGCAGCCAAACACACACCCACACACACAGGGACCAGAAGGCTTGCAGATATCAATCTGAGGGATTTGTGTAGCTAGAAGCACTGGTCCTCAACATAGCTGAGCCTGTGCTTCCTTTTCGAGTGGATGTCAAACCCCTCCACTGGAGCACAGAACCACTGCTCTTAATAGAACACGCTGAGATTGAGAGGCGAAAAGAAACTGACGGACAGAGACGGAAACTGAATGCCATCGGCACGTTTGCTCCAGCAATGGATGAGGTCTCATGCTGAATCATGACAGCGAGAGCAGAATGAAAAGAAGGAGATTTGATACGATGTAAGACACAACTATATCAAAGTCATGTCACGTTCTGATGTAGTGGAGTTTTTTCGCTATAAAAGTGTCATTAATCTTCACGTGTTAGAAATATACAGACTTTATTGTTTATCTTGCCCAGACATTCCTGATTCAACTCACTCAACGATAAGCTACCTGGAAGATTTTTTTTTTTTTAAGTGAGATGGAGCAGAACTATAGACAGGTTTGCGAGCAGATTTGAATAGTGTATCTGTTAACCCTTCGCTTTCTAAGATACGTCCTGCTTTCACAGAGTGAAGGGAAAATTAAAGCTTCCTGAATATGCTTCCCAAATGCTGTAGCTGTAAATGTAATTATTATCCATACAGGACACTTTTTCGATGGAATAAAAACGTGTTCTATTCCCTTCTAGCAGGTTTCATTCATTTGGTTTGACACCGTGCATTATTATAAGCATATCGCTTATCCTATGTGTTGTAGGGGGGCCTGCCATGCCGTAGCCATAGTAACCAATTCCCTGCTTCGCTTTATGAACCATCTTCTCCCTTCCACCGTACAGCATTGAACACGAAAATCCCTGTACTCGATGCCGTGTTCTATCTCCGCCCATTCTTCTGAGTCCCTGTAATGGTATTGGATACAGAGATGATACTGGATGCCAAATACAGTGACGTCACGAGTGTGCTTTAAACCCGCGGCAGAATTTAAATTCCTTCTCTCTGGCGGTGGGTTTCCACGCGTAAAAGAGACGTCGTTGCATCGGTGCTACAGAAGAACAAAGGACAAAGAACGAGCTATTGATACGGGACCTTTAGCCAAAGTTCAATGTATTTGATCTTCGCATAGTTGCAATAATAACTGAACCGGTTAGTTACTGCAGCCCACGCAGTATTTTAAAGAGAAAAGGCGACCGGATCCCTTTTCCCTTTCGCAACGTCGACGAACTACAAACAAGATTCCTTCCAGATCATCGGACGACCGACAGGACACCGAAGATCTTCAGCTGACGAGCTGTAAAAGTAAAAGGAACAGAACGGTTTTCTCCCTGGACCTGCGCTCCGCGCTGTCTTCGGATAACAGACGGCGCACTTTCAGTCGCCAAGCAAGAGCGATCTCAAGTAAGGCTGGCATCTGGGCAATTGTTAGTCTTAGTTGTAGCTAGTTAACGTGAAGAGTGTTGTTTATTTGAATTCATTCATGGTTTAAATGTACGTATTTTGATTCACCGCGTGTTGTTTGATTTGCTTTGTTTACTATTTGTGTTTAGTTAGATCGTGCATGCGTTCTCGCTCTCTTTTTAACTCCCTCCGTCGCACTACACCCCTCAACGTTGGGATTTCAGGAGTAGCTAAGGTTGAGTAGAAGTTTGGATTTGAGGCCTAGCACAAAGGCTCGCACATTACATTCACATACCACACCTATCTCGCCCGTGCACATGCACAGCCTCACTCCGCTCCTCCTTGTCGTGCACCTGCGCATGCCCTCTCTCCCTAGCTCCGCCTCATCTCGTTAGTGCGCAGCTGCGCACACGCCTACACTCGCCTCTCACACATACACCCAGACACACAAACACGTGATTTCCCTTTCACATTTTAACATCCACTCGCCCCTACACTGTAAACTTGCATATAGCTATTACTTCTGATCACCATTAGTGCCTTAGTTATCATATACACTACTGATTATTACCTGTATACATTGCATCACCATTTATATTGAATTATTCCTTGGCTGCTATTATTGCTATATCTGATCAATATTAGTTTGCTAATTCGTGTCAGCTATTTCAATAAATGGTATCTTTTGAATAAACTGTGTTCTGTCTATTGCTACAACATTCACTGAGTGCCAACCTCTGCCAAACAAATATTCTAATTGCCTTCGCCCATTTGGTTGTTATGTGAATGTTATAGATCTAGAGTAAACGCATTACATTAGAGCTACGATACTCACTAAAACTATAGCAACATCAAGTTATTCCAGTGATTTTAATAGTTTAGCTATCAACTTTTAGACACTTGAATTAATGATTAATGAATTTGTGAGATTGATCCCTTTTTACATGAGACTGATTCGATAAGCCTATTGCACCTACAGTGTATTACGTCACTCTACCCACTGGAGAATGAGCACTGAATATGGCTTACAATACTGCATGGTTGCCAAGAAAACATGACGTTGGAGCTGATGTGAATATTGAACGAGAAAGTTTTCTGCTGTGCATGCACAGAAGCATTTCTTTGTTCGCCAGGAAAGAGAAAGACGCCTTGAACACCTGAAAGGCTACCAAAACTTCATTAGGTATTCTTCACACATACTTATAAGCAGTGGCAAACCGTGACTATTAGAGCTGGGACTTGAGCTCAGCCGAAACTTAGCCAGACACCAAAAAAGCAACAGGGCAAAGGATTTTGTAAGGGATTAGCGGCAGGCTGCCAGGTTGCTCTGTTGTGTGTAGCTGTTGATGCTGATTTTAAAAGTAACTCAGTAAATTACACAGGGAAATGAATATTTAAGTCTGAGTGAAAAATACTGTAGCGAGCGTGCAGCGTGGAAGAAGAGTCTGGAGACAGAGATCTTAGTTTCTCAGTCGTTAGCCTGTGCTACTTGCTCTCGATAGATAGCACTGGCTTGACCGCTTTATTAGCGTTCGCTAACACTACTGATGAGCGCTACACCGGCTGGAAGGTGACTTCACTGCTGCGCTGACGAGTCGCAGGTAAGCTCGCGTTGGCCTTCGAGGAGGCTGAGGGCAATACAATTATGGCCCCTCCCACTATAAATCAAAATCTGATTGGTTAATTCATCTGTCACTTCCTACATAAACACACACTGCCATGGCCTTCTGTCCCGGCAATGAAGTCCTAACCAGTGAGTGAGCAGCTCTAAACTCTTCTCAGCCTGGAGACAACAAACAAAACAATCTCATTGGATAACTCGATTTTAATGTTTTCAGGACAGTAACCCTTTCATTTCTGAAGCAAATTTGATAGAAAATTAGGCCAAATGAGAAGACAATAATTATAATTAATTATGAAAGAATGAAAGAAATTAAATGTAACATTTGAAATGCTGATATGTTTGGGCCTTCTCTGAAAGCCTAGAAGGCCCTGACGGTTCCCCTCTGTTTACAAGAGAAAAACATATCAAAGGACATAGAAAAACTGGAAAACAGTGTATGTATAATAATAATAATAATAATAATAATAATAATAATAATGGCTTTTTTTCATGAGATACCAGATATATTCCATTCATCTACTTGTCTTTGACTTGTTCAGTATCATGCTAGCTGCATGGAATATATCTGATAGACCACTCAACACCAGCCAATATTATTTAAAGATTTTTATTGGCATAGTAGTGAGTCAAAATAACTTTCATTTCTGCTTTTACCCTGATCGTTCTTTTCATGCTTCCAGCTATCTGTGCACTTGAACTTTTATGGAGTTTTGTAGGGATCACTCCATGCAAATGGGCTGTGTCAGGAACGTGCTTTGCACTTTACAGGCGATCGACAAACACGCACGAGTACGAAGAAAATCAGTGTTTCTGAAACATTTAAAAATCTGGTGGAAAATGTTAGCTTAGTTTGACATGTGCACAACTTTTCTAAAAGATTGTTTTACACTGGGCCTCGGTCATCAAACAAAAATGTTGACTGGTAAACACTAAAGGACGCAGTGTTGACGATATAGTTACTTTTGACACAACTAATGTCATAAATGCTGCTAACAAAGAGTCTCTATTGCACAGCCTGAGAGAATTTCATGTTCTTTCTGAACTCTGTGTGTGTGTGTGTGTGTGTGTGTGTGTGTGTGTGTGTGTGTGTGTGTGTGTGTGTGTTAAATTGCGTCTAGTATAACTATTAGAAGACTTTCCAAAGCACCTGTGTTTGGGGTTTTAGACTAACAAGGTGTTTGATGGTGAATGTGAGGGAGGCGGTACAGGGCTTGAACCCCCACCTTCACTCCTCCTGTGTTAATTACGGAGCTCTGTTGCTCTGGTTCAGACAGTCTATAACAATGTGAGCTTAATTAAGCTGCTGTTCAGGTTCAGTGCTCAGGACATTTCCTTAATTACGGAGGGAGTGTTCAGGCTGGGTCGTACTCTTCGCAGCCTTAATTAGTGCACTGAGCAGTTGCACGGCATCTAAGGCAATTAACACCCACACCGAGTGGCGCCATGACAATTAACAGACAAAACAAAACATGCACGCTCCTCAAAAGCTAATCAGTCGGTCAATCAGACTTGGGACCCTGGCCTGCTTATGATGAGCTGGTGTGTGTGTACCGTGGTTTTCGCTCTAGATGAAAAACATTTTGTCACATTACCTGTTGTGCTTTTATATGGCAAGTTTACCTGATGTTCTCCTCAAGTGTACCGTAGTATTAAAAAAAAAAAAAAAGTGTTGAGCTGGTTAACGTGCTAGCTTAAGGGCAGGATGCTACCTTTTCTTTAGCTTGTTAGCATCTCAGCTTACCGTTAACATGTCGTCACACTTCATGTCCGGAGATTCTCCATCCTCGCTCTTGTTGTAGAACTTGCGGAAGAAGTTGAAGGCCACCACAGTGTAGAGGTAGACTACTACTGCTAGCAAGCCCACTGTCAACACAAGCTACACACACACACACACACACACACACACACACACACACAGTAAAATATGTTACATACTAAATTACAGAATTTGTACTACAGATGGACTCTGAAAAAGGTAACAAGTCCTATATCTAGCTAGCGTCTGTATACAACCCCGATTCCAAAAAAGTTGGGACAAAGTACAAATTGTAAATAAAAACGGAATGCAATAATTTACAAATCTCAAAAACTGATATTGTATTCACAATAGAACATACAGTAGACAACATATCAAATGTCGAAAGTGAGATATTTTGAAATTTCATGCCAAATATTGGCTCATCTGAAATTTCATGACAGCAACACATCTCAAAAAAGTTGGGACAGGGGCAATAAGAGGCTGGAAAAGTTAAAGGTACAAAAAAGGAACAGCTGGAGGACCAAATTGCAACTCATTAGGTCAATTGGCAATAGGTCATTAACATGACTGGGTATAAAAAGAGCATCTTGGAGTGGCAGCGGCTCTCAGAAGTAAAGATGGGAAGAGGATCACCAATCCCCCTAATTCTGCGCCGACAAATAGTGGAGCAATATCAGAAAGGTGTTCGACAGTGTAAAATTGCAAAGAGTTTGAACATATCATCTACAGTGCATAATATCATCAAAAGATTCAGAGAATCTGGAAGAATCTCTGTGCGTAAGGGTCAAGGCCGGAAAACCATACTGGGTGCCCGTGATCTTCGGGCCCTTAGACGGCACTGCATCACATACAGGCATGCTTCTGTATTGGAAATCACAAAATGGGCTCAGGAATATTTCCAGAGAACATTATCTGTGAACACAATTCACCGTGCCATCCGCCGTTGCCAGCTAAAACTCAATAGTTCAAAGAAGAAGCCGTATCTAAACATGATCCAGAAGCGCAGACGTCTTCTCTGGGCCAAGGCTCATTTAAAATGGACTGTGGCAAAGTGGAAAACTGTTCTGTGGTCAGACGAATCAAAATTTGAAGTTCTTTATGGAAATCAGGGACGCCGTGTCATTCGGACTAAAGAGGAGAAGGACGACCCAAGTTGTTATCGGCGCTCAGTTCAGAAGCCTGCATCTCTGATGGTACGGGGTTGCATTAGTGCGTGTGGCATGGGCAGCTTACACATCTGGAAAGACACCATCAATGCTGAAAGGTATATCCAGGTTCTAGAGCAACATATGCTCCCATCCAGACGACGTCTCTTTCAGGGAAGACCTTGCATTTTCCAACATGACAATGCCAAACCACATACTGCATCAATTACAGCATCATGGCTGCGTAGAAGAAGGGTCCGGGTACTGAACTGGCCAGCCTGCAGTCCAGATCTTTCACCCATAGAAAACATTTGGCGCATCATAAAACAGAAGATACGACAAAAAAGACCTAAGACAGTTGAGCAACTAGAATCCTACATTAGACAAGAATGGGTTAACATTCCTATCCCTAAACTTGAGCAACTTGTCTCCTCAGTCCCCAGACGTTTACAGACTGTTGTAAAGAGAAAAGGGGATGTCTCACAGTGGGAAACATGGCCTTGTCCCAACTTTTTTGAGATGTGGTGTTGTCATGAAATTTAAAATCACCTAATTTTTCTCTTTAAATGATACATTTTCTCAGTTTAAACATTTGATATGTCATCTATGTTCTATTCTGAATAAAATATGGAATTTTGAAACTTCCACATCATTGCATTCCATTTTTATTTACAATTTGTACTTTGTCCCAACTTTTTTGGAATCGGGGTTGTATATTACATCGACACAAGTGTTTCGCTGGGAAATACACCACTCATTTTTTCCACACACACTTCATCCAGGACATGGAGAACCAAAACAGTGACATAAACTGTGACTCTATATGTCACTCATGAGGAAATCGATGAATTGTTTTGATAAATTGAATAGTTGTCGTTTGTGAATGTGCCAATAGAATAAAAAGAAAATCACATGTCGGCTTGAAGATATGAAGTTTATTTTCTCGTGTTGAAAAACTTGCAATTTTCATACGAAATACATCGTGGATCTGAGTGACATATTTCCCGATATTTCACTCCGATGACGTCACTCCCAGTATTTTCCCGCTGACTAGACGTGTTGTTAAAAAGCCTAAACTGGTTCAAAATGAAAATTATTTTGATTAATTTGCATATTTTATTTTTCTGTGACTGTGTCCAGATCATATAAAGAACATTACATGGTGGCATGAAGATATGACGTTTATCTTCTCGTGTTGAAAAATATTTCACTCGTTCGCTCTGTTCACGTGTGATGTACTGTACAGTACTGTGAAAAAGTCACATGTAAAGAAATGCAGTCGACCAAAAATGGCTGAAAGAATAATGAAATTAAATGTTTCAACATTAAAAAAAAGCTTACTATAAACAGCAGTAAGCCCTAATAAATAAAATTGGGTGTGAGATGACCCTTTGCTTTAAGAAAACAAAAAAAAAACAACAACAACAGGAGTGTGAGGTCCAGTGAGTGCAGTTTTATGCGGAAATGTCCCAAGATGTAGGTTTTACTGAGCATCTTACAGAACCAGCCACAGTTCTTCTGGACACTTTGGCTGTCTCACTCGCGTCTTCATTTTGCATCAAAACCCAGCAGCCTTCATTATGTTTTCTTTTTTAATTGAAAAGTGCTCTCTTATGGAATATACTGCTCAGAGACAATGATTTTCCCCCCCGTAACACTTAATTTTGTGCTGGAAAACGAACATTTGGAACTTGATAATGTAGAAGTCTCATCTCATCTCATCATCTGTAGCCGCTTTATCCTGTTCTACAGGGTCGCAGGCGAGCTGGAGCCTATCCCAGCTGACTACGGGCGAAAGGCGGGGTACACCCTGGACAAGTCGCCAGGTCATCACAGGGCTGACACATAGACACAGACAACCATTCACACTCACATTCACACCTACGCTCAATTTAGAGTCACCAGTTAACCTAACCTGCATGTCTTTGGACTGTGGGGGAAACCGGAGCACCCGGAGGAAACCCACGCGGACACGGGGAGAACATGCAAACTCCGCACAGAAAGGCCCTCGCCGGCCACGTGGCTCGAACCCGGACCTTCTTGCTGTGAGGCGACAGCGCTAACCACTACACCACCGTGCCGCCTAACGTAGAAGTCATAAAACAGAAATCTATAAAGTTTGTATGAAAAAAATAAATTAGTGTGCCTAAGACTTTTGCACAGTGCTGTGTATACTATGGCTTTCACGGCCACTAGATTTAAGATATTGTAGAGTGAGACCAACTGAGAGAATAACTTCTGGAAGAATGGTGTTCATCGCTCCAGTAAGATATCATCACACCGCTAAAGAATCTGCAATCTTACCAAGATCTCCTGCTTCACTTCATTGCCGTGTTCCTGCCACCGGCATCCTGTATCTGCTCACGTTTTTTAAGATTTAAAATGCTGCCGATTGCCCACATCCCAAAACAGAGTAGTTCCCAGCTTTTCAAATTATGTCCTGCACTTCTTTTAAGCAAATATGATTCAACTCAACCATCCCATCCCATCCCATCCCTCAAGCAAGACAGATTGTTCTCTGTGCCAACAGCTGTGCAGTGGCATGAACTTCGCCTGGCTCTCCAAACAGCTGAGTCACTTCAGCAGGTACTGGATAATAAGTCTACGCTCTACTCTATACCTATACTAACTCCTTTATAACAGGGGTTCAGTTTTAGGATTCGTAGAACTTGGCTAGCTTGTGCTTGCATGAGAAGGTTTCATGTATTTATTTATTCTTCTGACAAATACGGAAGCCGAGAGAGGCCCTTCATATAATCCTTTTTTTTATTCACCTTGTTATCCCAAGATAACGACATAATTAATTCAGGATCTTGAGAAAACAACACAACTAATTCGAGATCTCAAGAAAACAAAACCGTTATTCCGAGATCTTGAGAAAACAAAACAATTATTTCATGATCTCAATCAGGGCTTTGAACCGGTTCAAGGAATGAAAACGAAAACCGGGAACTTTTTCTATTTCACATGGAACAGAAACGAAACCAGAAACTTTATTATTTTTTATGCTCCGGAACAGAAACGCTTATTAAAAATAATGGTAACCGGTTAATACCGGTTTTTATTTCGTTCCTCAAAGTTTCTGTAGCCTACAAATAAAAAAGTCATTCTTCTCCTGCACAAGTTTCTATGACCCGCTGGGGTTCACTTCCTGTGTGACGTTCGCTGACTGAATGGAGAGAGCGGGAAGGTGGACTGCTATCACGTCTCCATGTGATAATAAGTGAGTAAGTGCATTACTGAGTGTCTGAGCAAAGAAGAGCCTGAACGTTGCAACCTCCCTATTGGCTGTTTGTAAAAATGTATCAATTGTTGCCCTTCCCACGGGAATCATCGCGGGCTCGAGAGACGAGACCTGACGAGTTAGTTCGTTGGTAGCAGAACAAAATGTCTGGACACAAATCGGATTTTCAGAAAAGGAAAGAAAATAAACGGAGGGTCGAAAATACAAAAAAGGAGGCAGAAAATGCAAAACGAGTTTTAAGGTAGGACAAATGGTTACTTTTCTGAGGCAGCCCGCCGTGGCTGCCTGCAGGCTTATTTATTATAGCCCATTTAGTTAAAATAGTTGATATAAAATGTTTATAGTTATAGTTATGTGATGGTTGTCCTGATTTAGACTGGTGGTTTTTTTTTGGGGGGGGGGGGGGGGGGGGGGTGTTGCGCGATGTTGCACCCGGGTCCAGATTAGGGCAGAACCGGCCCTGGCTACATTTCAGGTGTAGTTTGTTTTATGTATGTATGTACTTGTATAGATGTGTACTTGGTCTTCCAATATGGCGCCTAACAAAATCTCGCGGCGCGGTGACGTCATGCGGTAGCCCTCTATAGGGCCTGACTAGCCTTTGGTAACACACTAAACGAATTATCTTTCATTTTTGGCACTTTTTCTGTTTGTGTAGATGGGAAGACATACTGAGAATCCAAATCGCCAACATTTGAAATAATAATTGTTTTGAATTATTTCTTGTCTTATTTAATGAAGGTTGTAATAGAATTAGCCTACATTTGGCTTAAGCTGGATGAGACAGAGACATAATTTTATAGCCATTTGTTAAACAGCTGACAGGGAACGTAATTAACCGTTCCGGGAACGAAATTTTTTTTGTTCTAACCGGTTCGGGAACGTCTATTTAATGGTGGAACCCAAAACCGGAAACGTTAAAATTCCGTTTCTGTTCGGAACGAACCAATAGGAAAAAAATTCTGGTTCAAAGCCCTGATCTCAAGTAAACAGCTGAGAAATGGTTCATTCAGGCGCGCCAAGAGACTTGTGATATGCTGACTTTGGGGCTATTTCTCATTCTGTATAGACGCAACTTTGGTCATTAGAATGTCTGGAATAATCGATCACCTAATAAGGCAATATTTTGATCAGGGGTTGACACAGGGACAGATTGCATTAAGTCTTTTAATAAGGGATAATTTCAAAATTAGTCCGCGGCACCTCCGCAGAAGACTGGCCTCCCTCTCTCTCAAGGCATCGTAAAAAGCCATTTCTGCTCTGTTACATGTCTGCCAATTTCTAAGTCTTTGTTGTCTGACCCACAGGGGGCGCAGCTCTGCTAGAAATCTCAGCTGTTTTCTCGAGATCATGAAATAATTGTTTTGTTTTCTCGAGATCTCGAATTAGCTGTGTTGTTTTCTCGACATCCTGAATTAATTATGTCATTATCTCGGGATAACAAGGTGAATAAAAAAAGATTAAATGAAGGGCCTCTCGCGGCTTCCATAGGACAAAGCCTTTAAAGCACTTCTTTTAATTCACTCTCAATAATACACCTGCCAGATGGTGTAAATGTGAAAGTCTCTACATAGCTGTCAAAGCTAAATGTTGCTCAACAAAGATTAAATGATGTTTCTAGCCTAGTAAACTAGACCCACCCGCCTAGTGGCCAAAAATATTTTTGCCTAGCGAGTGGGTCTAGCCTCGTACCATATAAACAAAAACACCCCGGGCATCAAATCGTGCCCGCCAATCACAACGCAAGGTTTTTGTTTGGATTCTTTGGGCGGGCTTTTGCAGGAGTGACGAGAAAGATGCACGACGCTGGAGAAAGCACAACAGGAAAGATGGCTACGGCTAGAGAACAGCGCTCATTTGACTCCGCTTTGGAATCAGTTTTAGAAGAATTAGACTTGGAGTTTTCGTTGAAACATGAGCAGGAAGAGGCTCTCCGCTCATTCCTTTTCAAGAAGGACGTTTTCGCTGTTTTGCCGACCGGCTATGGCAAAAGTCTGATCTACCAGCTGGCTCCGCTCGTAGCCAAAAGGATGGGGCTAGTTTGTGCAGTACGAAGAATTAATAAACAGCTTTGAAACATTACTTTTTGATTGTTTCTTATTTTCCCGTTATTTTAAATTTAAGGGAAATTATTTCACCAAACACCACTAAATAAAAACTCTCAAAAACAGTTTAAGCAAACCCTTGAAAAACACTTGGAAAAAAAAATGTGTATGTGGTACAGACTCCAAACTTGTGGTCATTATCTCCAAACTTCTTAATATCTAGAACCTGTTTATTAATTAATACGCATTTTGAAAAATTATTTATTTCAAGGCCTCCCCCACTGCTTTCTGTCACTCTGACTACGTCACAGTCACTGTTGCGCTGATTGGTCAGAGCGTTGGCCTATACGCACAGAGACAGTTTGAAAGACAGCGGTTTGGTTCCTCCTACCCCCGTCGGAAATGTCTACGGATCGAGGCCAGACTAAATATTCACATTTAGTCTGGCTTGCTAGGCTATGATGTTTCATGAATGATTAAACATTAAACGATGATTAAACTGTGCGAATCACTTTGTTTCGCAACAAACCGTAGGAATGAACCAAAATTGTGAGTGAGAATATTAAAGGGTGGGAAAACTTCCTGTACATCGTGGCTGCCTCAATTACAAGCAGGAGGGGTAAAATCAGAAAGCGTTTGTGTAGTTTAGCATTCAGAAAAGTCTGAGCATAACACAAAGGTTTTCATTGCAAATGATATTAGAATTTCTTAGCATTTGGTTTGGCGGCACGGTGGTGTAGTGGTTAGCGCTGTCGCCTCACAGCAAGAAGGTCCAGGTTCGAGCCCCGGGGCCGGCGAGGGCCTTTCTGTGCGGAGTTTGCATGTTCTCCCCGTGTCCACGTGGGTTTCCTCCGGGTGCTCCGGTTTCCCCCCCAGTCCAAAGACATGCAGGTTAGGTTAACTGGTGACTCTAAATTGAGCGTAGGTGTGAATGTGAGTGTGAATGGTTGTCTGTGTCTATGTGTCAGCCCTGTGATGACCTGGCGACTTGTCCAGGGTGTACCCCGCTTTTCACCCGTAGTCAGCTGGGATAGGCTCCAGCTTGCCTGTGACCCTGCACAGGATAAGCGGTTATGGATGAATGGATGGAGTATTTGATTTGTCCTCCTTTTTGTTTTAATGACCGCATTCTCTCAAGCTAACACCGACTACACAAGTTTATATAAAACCTGATGATTCATGTTACATCAGCATGTTGTCTGAACACTTCCTTTAATGGAAGGAATAAGACTCTCAAAATCTGACCAAAGGAGTGGCCAATATCACACATTTGTTGTTTTTTTTTTTTTTTGTACTTTACAGTATTTTTATAGAAAGAGCGTAAACAACATACAGCATACATAAAAACATAGAACAAACAGTTGGTCGCCTACACATATACATACATACGTTACTGATGGGGATACAAGTCAGTTCTTACAGTAATGGCTCAGTGAACATCTCTTGTGGTCACAAATATACGGTAATCCATTTTTCCCAGTATTGCCAACACTTATCCATCCGTAGATTTAGCGAAAAGGTCCTCCTTTCCATATTTTGAATATTAGTCACAATATCTATCCAGTCTGTCTCTGTTGGAGGTGTGGCCTGCAACTATTTTCGGGTTACAGCTTTCTTGCCGGCTGCTAATAATGTTTTTAAAAGATAATTTGTTTCTCGCGTCAGTAAATGGGGTGCAATATTGCCCAAATAGATTGTAGAGAAAGAGCAGTAAATTTCATCACCAAAAATATTTTGTATTACCCGAATAACCTCTTGCCAGTATGGCTGGATAGCTGGGCAGCTCCAAAATGGATGGAAATGGTCTGCTAGCTGTTCTCCACAGTTCCGCCAACATAGACCTCTGTCCGTCTCCCCTGTCTGCACACATTTTAACTTAGGAGTTATGAAATATCTACTCAGATTCCGCCAGCAAAAATCTCTCCAAGGACCAGAACTAGTGTTAGTTGACTGTACTGAGCACATATTCAGCCACTCTTCTTCTGTGATGACTGTTCCAGATTCTTTCTCCCATTTTAATCTAACCTTATCAGCTGAGTGTTTCTTATTAGCTCGAATACGGGAGTAAAGTGTTGAAACAAGTTTCTTATTGTCCTTATTTTTGTACGTCAATAAATATGTCAATTAGGTTGGTCTCACATTCCTCTGTTGGTGTTATCTCATCATTAAAATAAGTCCTGATCTGAAGATACCTAAAGAAATCCAATTTTTCTAACCCATATGTATCTGAGATTTTCTGAAAACTATCAAATTCTCCCTTTGATGAAATTGAGCAGGAGGAAGTGATTCCCCTTCTATACCAATGTTTAAACCTCCCGTCGATCCTTGCGGGCTTGAATTCGGGGTCAAAAGCAACCCATCTCAGCAGTTTAGACTGTCTTTCAAGCAGCGTTGATTTACATTCCTTAAACCAAATTCGACGGCAAACTTTAGACCACTGATTCAGGCCACTGGAATGCTGCTCATACAGCATTTTACTACCCAGTATACACTACCGTTCAAAAGTTTGGGGTCACTTTGAAATGTCCTTATTTTTGAAAGAAAAGCACTGTTCTTTTCAATGAAGATCACTTTAAACTAATCAGAAATCCACTCTATACATTGCTAATGTGGTAAATGACTATTCTAGCTGCAAATGTCTGGTTTTTGGTGCAATATCTCCATAGGTGTATAGAGGCCCATTTCCAGCAACTATCACTCCAGTGTTCTAATGGTACAATGTGTTTGCTCATTGCCTCAGAAGGCTAATGGATGATTAGAAAACCCTTGTACAATCATGTTAGCACAGCTGAAAACAGTTGAGCTCTTTAGAGAAGCTATAAAACTGACCTTCCTTTGAGCAGATTGAGTTTCTGGAGCATCACATTTGTGGGGTCGATTAAATGCTCAAAATGGCCAGAAAAATGTCTCGACTATATTTTCTATTCATTTTACAACTTATGGTGGTAAATAAAAGTGTGACTTTTCATGGAAAACACAAAATTGTCTGGGTGACCCCAAACTTTTGAACAGTAGTGTAGGTTCATTTTTATTGTTTCTATCCTATTGTGCATGTCTAAGGGCGGCTGAGACCATCTGTCAATATCTGACTTGATGTTTTTACTTATGGGACCAGAGTTGCTTTCATAGATTTTGGATAGATCTTTGGGTATTCGAATCCCCAGGTACTTAATTTCCGATGAGTTCCATTTGAAATCAAATTTATTTAGCATGCCTTTCTGAAGAATGTAGTTATAGCTTAAAATTTGGGTTTTTTGCACATTTAATTTATATCCAGAATAGGTTCCAAAGTCTTTTAGTGTAGACATCAACCTAGGGATGCTAACCTCTGGTGCTGTTATAAGCAGTAACACGTCATCCGCATATAGACAAACCTTTTGCTCCAAGCCTCTGACTGTTATTCCTGTGAGTGATCTCCGTTAATTTTTATTCTGGCATCTGGAGAGAGGTATAGTGTTTTAAAACATCTAATCGAGTCATCTTTAAATCCAAATCTTCTCAGCGTCAGATATAGGTACTCCCAGCGAACCGAGTCAAACGCCTTTTCGGCATCTAGACTGAGTGCTACAGCTCTGTTAGTCACATGATCAAGTACATGCAGCACCCGTCTAATATTGTCTTGCGTCTGTCTATCACGCACAAAGCCTGTTTGATCTGGATCCTCAAGTTCTGGTATTATAATGTTCAAGTCTTTTAGCCAGTATTGACGCGTACAACTTATAATCAATATTCAGAACAGAAATTGGTCTACCGTAAAATACCAAATAATAGCCGAGTTCCAATTAACCGCCGAGTTCCCTTTAACGGCCGGGTGTACGCGTGTGTTGTGACAAATAAAGGTCGGTTCCGAATACTCGCCGGGGTCTAAAAAAAAAAAGCGTCCGAACGTTCTATCTAGAATCTTGAGGCCCAGCACTTTTCTGGTTTTCTGGTGTTTAAACGATTTTGCATTGCATAGTTTTCTACCGAAACAATATGAATGAATGAATGAATGAATGAATGAATGAAAAATGAAATTATTTCTATAATACTGTTTACAACATTTTGTTACGTGATAATAAACATGCCATTTCAATGTTATAATCTTGGTCTACCGTAATATTTCTTGAGGAATGCAACTCCGTAACTTCTGACAGATGTCTTAGCCATGGGTGTGTGGGATATCACTTACGTCATCGAATGAGGAATACCCCTTTGGGTATACCCAACGAAAGCCAGCGTGTGTGGTGACATTGAGGACTGCGGGTTTCCAAGGTTGGACTGCTGCTTCTGTTAAACGACCTAAATTGCCGAATGCATGCGTCAAAGCACACACTGAGTTTTATTAAAGACCTTATACCATTTCACTTGCCCTTACCCATTCGGATCTGGAAGACGCTTTACAAAAAAGGTGAGAGCGTTCTAACATGCATTTCAGTCTGCTCGCGGCCAATCTAATCCAAGGGGCCTTTTCAACAAGTAATCTGTCGTGCAAGTTGGGCAGAAGCACGCGTCAGGCAGGCAACATGTAGGCCTACAAGTCAGTAACCTATTCAACTAACTTTCATCCGAACTTTAAGTTTTCTACGGGGTCGAGCCACCGTACCAACTCACTCGGGGAATAGGCTCATATCCGCCAAATAGGGAGACGTCTTGGAGAGAAACGTGAGAATGCAAGATGACAGTATGTAGCCACTGCAGGTCACTTATTTTTCAGCATAAGAAAAAACCCTTTGGTTTGACACTTCGCACCCTAATTATGTTGCTTCAACGTCGCGCCCTGCGTGCAATTTCAGATTGACAGACATCGCGAAGCGCAAAGGGTGGAGGCTGCATGGGTGAGGGTGATAGCAAGTGACCATAACTTTGCAGAGTAATTAAATCACAGTGCTGCGCACAGACAATGGTGTGGTTTCTTGATTATTTTGTAAAGCATGCACTTAACTAGTCATTAACAGGAAAAGGTGTGTGATTTATCCTTTATCCACCCCGACTGTGCCATGCGAAGATGCATTCTGCGTCTTCAAAATTCCCCGAAGTCGGCACCGTGCTATCTGTAATCTAACTCTAAACAAACTGTAAGTTATACTGGTTAAAAGTAGGCCTATCTGAGAATGATTTTTCCCCGTTTTGAGGTAGATTTTGGGGAAGGTGTTTGTGAAGAAGGAATTAATCGCCTGTTCCAAATAGCCGCCTAGTCTCTTATACGCGCCGGGTCTCTTACGTGATTGAGACAAATAATAGCCCGGGCTATTATTTGGTATTTTACGGTATATGCACTACACTCTTTTTTTTTTATCCTTCCCCTCCTTATGAATAACTGAAATTATTGCTTCCCTCCATCTTCTTGGTGCATCGCCTTCTTTAAGTGTGCAGTTAAAGCAGTCCAAGAGTATGGGCACTATTTGCTCTTTAAAAGCCTTATACTGTACCATTCGGCCGGAGAGCCGTCCGTTCCTGGCGCTTTATTGGCCTTCAACTTAGAAATTGCCTTTTCTATTTCCTCCTTTGTGATATCTGCCGATAGGGCTTTATTCTGTTCTTCACCTATGGAGGGTAAGTCTAGTGATTCTAGAAATGTATTTATTTCCTGAGAGCTAGTTGTATTTGGTTCTCTATATAATTTTCTGTAATAGTTCTCAAAAATGTGTTGTATGTCCTCTAATTTACGGCACACTTTTTTAGTTCTAGGGTCTTTAATTTCAAACATGTTGCTTCCTTCGCCTCCATGACAGGAGTTTCAGGGCCCTAGGGCCATTCTCATAATATCTCTGCTTAACAAACTTGGCTTTTTTCTCTAATTCCGTCTCATAGAGTCCATTTAATTCCTTTTTGATAGTGTTGATTTTATTTAGAGTGTGGGGATCTTTCCCTTCAACATGTTCCCTCTCTAAGGGCGTATTCACACCTACGTTGTTTGGTCCGGACCAAACGAACCAAATTTCCCTTGGTCCGGACCTTTTGGGTTGGTCTGAATACAAACCACCGAACTCTGGTCCGGACCAAACAAGCGGACCGAGCTGCAAGGTCGGACTCGGTCCAGATCAAAGGAACCCTGGCGCGGATCTTTTGGAGGTGTGAAAGCAGACCGGGCCTAATCTGACAGTTTTGCTTTTTTTTGTACCTCAGGAGCTTCCGTCGTTTGTCGAGCATTATAGGAAACAGAGTCTTGACACTCCACCGCAAAGCGCAAACACTGTTTCGGTTGTCAAGGGAACCTTACAACAGTCGTTCAGTCATTCAGACCAGTGGTAGGCTAGACTACAGAGTACAAAAAATGAGTAGGGGGCAAACGTGGGCCGAGGAAGAAACGCGTCCCCTTGTGGATATATGGGCAGATGTCCACATATCTGAGCTTTTGGAGAGAACACACAAAAATGCCGACGTGTTTGCTGTATTCAGTGAGAAAATGAAGGAGAAGGGGTTCACGCGCTCCCCAGAACAATGTCGGCTAAAAGTGAAGAAACTCCGTCAGACCTACATTAAAATCAGGGACATTCTTTCAAAAAGTGGCGGTACTAGTGACGCAAAAAAGAAATTCATCTATTACGATGGATAAGGCGAATATCCCGACACATACCTCCTCCGTCTTGCGCGAAGAGCCAGAACTGTCACAACATGACGTGCGCTCATCAGCGCTAGCTATCCTCCGTAGCCGCCTTGCCCTTTGAAGTCGTCGTTGATAAATGACTTGTACAACAGCATAGTAATCGCACAATTGTGAAAACAGTAAAAACAGTAAAAAACATATAGCTTTGATGACATTAAAAAGAATAACAGCACGGAAAGCCTCCATGACTACTTTTGAACTTAACGCTTTGTGTGCGTGTCGTCTCTGACCAATAGCTGAACGACCTCAGGGCGCGTGGCTTCGTTGACAGATTTTGGTCCGCTTACTAAAATGTACAGTGTGAAAGCGAACCGCACCAAAATGAAAAAATAAAAAAACATTTGGTTCGGACCAAAGCAAGTGAACTACCGAACTATCCTGGTCTGAATACACCCTAACACTTTCAAATTTTCTTGTAGATCAGACAGCTTTTTATCTCTTTCCTTGTTCTTATGTGACGTGTAGACAACAAGCTTTCCTCTGATCACTGATTTAACAGCGTCCCACAAAACACTTGGCGACACTTCCCCGTTATTGTTGTTAACCATATAGTCTTTAAATTCCTTCTGTACATAGTTCTTACATGTCTTATCATTTAAGATACTTGTATTAAGGCCCACTTTACACGGGGACGGTCTGAAACAAAAACGCAAAAGTCCGTTTTCGTTCTCACTTTTTTCCGCGTCTACACGACCGTTTTCAAGGAGGAAATCTGCGTCTATATGGTGACGCATAAATGTGTGGAATTCAATTGGATGTTGTAATAGAGTGTGCCGAGTGGATGGAGTAGTCAGTCAGAATGATGAGCAAAACAAGGAAAATTCTTGTACAAAAATAGTTTTCTTTTTATTCTTAAGCCGGCAGTTAACACAAACAGGACAAAAAAAAAACTGATGACAAAACCAAACAAAAAAAAAAATTCTGGGACAAAATGCCCACGCAAGCTAGGCTACTCTGGCATTACTCACACAGAGCTCAAGTCATGCGTCCTCTCCCTACCGAGGCCACCACCCCCGAATGAACAGTGCAGCGCATATTTAAAAGACTACGGCACAGTCTTAACACAATTAAAATCAATCAACACATCTAGACAGATTTTAACAGTTCTAAACATTTTCACTGCATGCATTACACTCCTACAACAATGTGCAGACCTTAAATATTACAACAAACACTTACGTAAGATTTTTAGACCATTTCTCTCCGCTCTAATGAGCTGCTTTCCCGCGCATCGCGGAAGAAACCTTGAAAAGCGCTTTCAGACCTGCATTCTGGTTTGGTCCCGCACCCGGAAGACTACAGCAGGTAAATGGCTACAAACATTTCTGGCTGATGTTAGATAAACTCTAGCAGAAAAGGATTCAGATGTTAAACGTGCGCACTTAATTAATCTTTACACGCTATTGTTTATAGTGAAAACTAATAAATGCTTGCGTTGTTTAAACCTGTGTCGCATCTTTTACTATGAACACGTGTACCAAACATTTCAGGTTTACATATCTAAAAGTTGTAACAAATGTACCCGTAACAAAACATACTTGTAAAGCCCCCATTACCAAACCCACAGCAAACATACAACACAGATTGTATTTGGAATGTCTTTGCAACTGTGGTTTAGTCCATTGCACTTGACCATTGAAACATGACCAGCGGGAGGAACCGCTGTTTAGTGACAGACGCATTGCGCTCTGTCACAGATGTGCATGCCAGGCGGTGCTGTGAAAGACCTCCGCTATGTCTGCACGCATGCGCAACGTCTTCCGTCTTGTCTGATCTGCACATCTGCGCCGTGAAAACTTTGACTACTCTGGCTATGGTAAGTAAGAAAGTAAGTAAAAAAGTAAGAGCATACTATACCCGCCTCTGTTCATTAACGGTATATGTGCAGATTCGGTATAGATGTTCGAAGGACTCCTGGACGTTTATTAAAGCTGCCAGAGCAGCTTGAAGGTCCGTTGGATCGATGTAATCAGACATGCTCTTACTTTTTTACTTACTTTCTTACTTCCCGGGCTGGCATGTACAGTACATGACATATGTATGACATAAACGCGTACCCGACGTGAGCAGATCCGAGCAGAGTTTCGCGTATTGGGTAGTTTAGACGGATATGCAACGGGGGCTGTTTTTAACTTATCCACTCTGGAAGGCGTTTTCAATTTTTTCCGTTTTTCAGCCTTGGAAACGCCGTCCCCGTGTAGACGAAAGGCACTTCCGATAAAATATTTAGTCGTTTTTACCCGACAGCGTCCTCGTGTAAACGGGCCCTAAGTCGCCAAAACGTGTTTTTATTGTCTAGGTGCAAGGTTAGATAAACAAGCGAATGGTTAGAGACATCTCGAATCCCTATATTGCATTCCTTGAGTCTGTGTCTGAGTTATATGTAAAAAAAAAAAATAGTCGATTCTTGAGTGCACTCAGTGACTCGCTCAATAAAATGTGTACTGTCTTTCTGTTGGGTGGAGCTCCCTCCATACATCAATCATCCCGAGCTCTGTCAACATATTCTTGATTACTCTAGCATTGGCAGCAGGTCTCTTTAATGCATTAGAGGAGTCTAGCTTACATTGTAGCTGGATATTCCAGTCACCTCCACATATTAAAACCCCAGTGGCTTCAGAAGCAATCAAATCAAATATTTGTCTCGTACAGGAATTATCCTGGCCAGGTGGTATATACGGTACACATTAACTAGTGTAACTTCTTTCTGTTCAAGGAACCCATTAAAGTGCATATTCTGGACCAATTTCATTTTTTTTTTTAATATGAAAGCATGTCCCTTTACACACTCATCCAGAAGGGTAATTTTGCACAAGGCCATCTGTCTACAGCAGAAAAAAATAAAATAACAAAACGCGTCTGGAAAAATCCCAAGGGAGTCTGGAGCCAGATTCGTGACGTTACCTGCAGAAGCACCAGCAGGCTGCGAGAGCTTTGCATGGTTTCAGTGCACAGCCTGTGTAGACCAAGCGCTCCCATTTCTCTCTCACTGTCCGGTCTTTTGGGAAACGATGAGTACTAATCCCATCAAGATTGGTGTTGCTACAGCCTCTTACGATACATCTGTTAACCATTTTAATAATTACGCGATAACGTTGAAGAAATTTGCAGAAAACCACCAGGTCGTTTTCTCATAAACAAACCAGCGCTGACGTAGGATTCAGAAGGAGGCGTCCCACACGCGACGTCACGAAAATCAATGTTTGCCGGGAAATCCAAATGCCAAGTTTTTTCAGAGGCGGACCAATTCGCCTCAAATGGCTTGATTTCAACTGAATTTTTCTGGTATTGCGCAAGGGGAAAAAAATTGCACAAAATGCAAAATGTGACAGATATTTGACCAAAGTTTAATATAAAATAGGAGAATTACATTGATCTTGCTCCTGAATTTACCCGTGATATGCACTTTAACAAATACATACCGACCCTCTTTGTCACAGAGATCAGAAACCACTTTGAAATTCACTCTATTAGGAATCAGTATTGCTCCCCCTCTTTTTCTCCCTGTCTTATAACACGAGTAAAATGTATTTCTAAAACCTTTTTTTTTTTTACTTTTCATGTTCAATTCGGTTGAGATGGGTCTCCTGCCAGAATATTATATGCGATTTATCCCTTTTCATCTTTGCAATAGCCTTGCCCCTCTTAATCGGGTTATGTAAAGCAGGGCTTTGAACCAGAATTTTTTTCCTATTGGTTCGTTCCGAACAGAAACGGAATTTTGACGTTTCCGGTTTTGGGTTCCACCATTAAATAGACGTTCCCGAACCGGTTAGAACAAAAAAATTTCGTTCCCGGAACGGTTAATTACGTTCCCTGTCAGCTGTTTAACAAATGGCTATAAAATGATGTCTCTGTCTCATCCAGCTTAAGCCAAATGTAGGCTAATTCTATTACAACCTTCATTAAATAAGACAAGAAATAATTCAAAACAATTATTATTTCAAATGTTGGCGATTTGGATTCTCAGTATGTCTTCCCATCTACACAAACAGAAAAAGTGGCAAAAATGAAAGATAATTCGTTTAGTGTGTTACCAAAGGCTAGTCAGGCCCTATAGAGGGCTACCGCATGACGTCACCGCGCCGCGAGATTTTGTTAGGCGCCATATTGGAAGACCAAGTACACATCTATGCAAGTACATACATACATAAAACAAACTACAGCTGAAATGTAGCCAGGGCCGGTTCTGCCCTAATCTGGACCCGGGTGCAACATCGCGCAACCCCCCCCCCCCCCCCCAAAAAAAAAACCACCAGTCTAAATCAGGACAACCATCACATAACTATAAACATTTTATATCAACTATTTTAACTAAATGGGCTATAATAAATAAGCCTGCAGGCAGCCACGGCGGGCTGCCTCAGAAAAGTAACCATTTGTCCTACCTTAAAACTCGTTTTGCATTTTCTGCCTCCTTTTTTGTATTTTCGACCCTCCGTTTATTTTCTTTCCTTTTCTGAAAACCCGATTTGTGTCCAGACATTTTGTTCTGCTACCAACGAACTAACTCGTCAGGTCTCGTCTCTCGAGCCCGCGATGATTCCCGTGGGAGGGGCAACAACTGATACATTTTTACAAACAGCCAATAGGGAGGTTGCAACGTTCAGGCTCTTCTTTGCTCAGACACTCAGTAATGGAGACGTGATAGTAGTCCACCCTCCCGCTCTCTCCATTCAGTCAGCGAACGTCACACAGGAAGTGAACCCCAGCGGGTCATAGAAACTTGCGCAGGAGAAGAATGGCTTTTTTATTTGTAGGCTACGGAAACTTTGAGGAACGAAATAAAAACTGGTATTAACCGGTTACCATTATTTTTAATAAGTGTTTCTGTTCCGGAACATAAAAAATAATAAAGTTTCTGGTTTCGTTTCTGTTCCATGTGAAATAGAAAAAGTTCCCGGTTTTTGTTTTCGTTCCTTGAACTGGTTCAAAGCCCTGATGTAAAGCCTAGGTCACAACCGGACGTACGATTTTTTGGCCGTGCGATTTTTGGCGTTTCCCAAATCGCTGCGTTTTTTGTTCGTGGAGAAAGACGCGTGTTGGCCGTAAGTTTGTCTTGCAACCTGAAAAAAACATAAGCGCCCGTAGAGTTTGTTTGACATGACAAAGAACCTCTGCGGCCGGTCTGCAGCTCGAAAATCAGCACGTCACACGCGCGCCCTCCGTGCGTTTCTTGCACGTAGACCGGCCGTAGGAGCACGTACGGCCGGTTGTGACCGAGGCTTAAGCCATTTACATTACGGGTAACTACCTTATATTCCTGACATTGCATTTAATCCCATATTTAACACAGGTAGGTGAAGGACATGTTATCGGTGACCAAACTTGAACTGTTTTTGAACTATAAAACAAACTCCAAACATTGCAAAATAAAACAAGCCAATAATATATAAAAAAAAAAAAAAAACTCAGGTAGACCTCCATTTTGAAGTAATACAACACTTCTTAAAGTGGGGGGAGTAGTCTAGTGAACCACCAGAGCCCCCCTTCAGTGCAACCTGTAATATCCCTGCTCCGAGGGTGTATCTGTGCACTAAATTTGTCAAGATCTGATCTCTTGCCCGTAAATCTCGGTCAACTATATTCATTCTATGGGCTAAGGGCGATCCCACATAGTAATAAATCAAAAGTTTAGCCCCACATGAAGTTAGGAGCTGGTAGTTGTGTATTAAATGAAAATGAGAAATGGAGAGAAAACAAAAACAAATGGGGCTCAGTCTTAATGGAGAGGGGGGGAGAGTCAGCTACTGGAAAACAACAGGTGACATACAGGTGACTGTGCGCATACACAGTACACCTCCATCCCCCAATCCCAGTGTCAATAACGTTTTTAACTAGGCTGTAGTTCTCAGTCGAGTCTCTGCTCAAAATCGTTAAACAGTCAGTTACCTCCCGTTTCCGTTGTCACTGGGTCTATCATGGCCGCTGAAAACTTCGCAGCCTTTTCTTAATCCACTCTTGATGGGACTGGGCGCTGGCTGCCTTCCCTGGACGCTGCCAGGTGTTTTTCCGTTTTTTCTCCGGGATTCAACAGTGCTCTCACTCTCAAGCGGGAAGCCCCTCTTCTTCAAATCCTCCGCCGCACTCCCATACGTTACCGGTCCGCTATCGAAAAGAATTCATAGCTTGGCTGGCGGTGGTGTCTGAAACCGTATTCCCTTTTCCCGCAGAAGTCTCCTAATCTGCGCATACGCCTTTCTTTTTGCCAGCGTTTCTGCAGGGTAGTCATGGTTGAAATAAATTCTCCTGTCGCCACAGTAGATCTCCTCCTTCTTCCATGCAGAATGCAGCACCAGTTCTTTGGTTTTAAACTCCTGGAAGTATACGGTACAACCACCGACCTGGGTTGTGCCTCTTTTGGGGGTTTAGAGCCGAACGCTCTATGACACCGCTGTATTCCAAGTTCACCTTCAGCGAGGGGCTGCAGCTCTTTTTTGATAATATTGCCAATAAATTGCTGGATGTTGTTTTCCTCAGCCCCCTCTGAGATGCCATAAATGGCTATGTTATTACGCCTCGAACGTGCTTCCAGGTCTGTTAGCTTCATCTGTAATCTATCCTGGGCTTGTAGTGACTGACTCAGCGCCTCTCCGAAGTCCACGGTCCACTCCTCAATGTCGGCTATACAGCCTTCTGCTTCGCGCACTCTTTCGGTTGTAGCTTTAAGGTCGGTTGCTACTTCACCTAGCTTGTGTTGAATTTCCTCCCTTATGTCAGCTAGCTCCCTTTTCAAATCTTCTCTGATGCTGTCTCGAAAATTACCCAGCTCAGACTTCATCTCAGTGACCAAAGTCTTTCCGTCTGCGCGGATGATGGCGATGCTAGCTTCCGTATCCACTGCTGCTAGCTCAGTGTGTTTTCCTCGGCCACCATTACCGTCTCCGTGTTCCTCGACTATGGCCCCTTCTGTCGCCAATTTATCGCCCTTCTCCGCTTTCCCGGGTTGTTTACCCTTGCCCTTCTTGTGTTTTTCCCCCTCCATCGTTAATTAAAGCAAAGTTTGGAGAGTATTTGTAATTAAACTGGAGGGTAAACTCCGACCAACTGGGAGGGATTATTCAGGGATGAGAATGAAAAATATTTTAAAAGTCTGAAAAAACCGGGGCATGGGGCTAATGATTTTTGGCTTTTTTTTTTTTTTTTTACCCCAAAACCATTAATTTTATCAGCAAAAATTTGCAATTTATTTGGAAATAAATTCCCCTTCTTGGTGGACTCCCAGGTGAAAATGATTAATATGGTACAAGAGACTTGTTTTTAATCAATTCACATTTGATGATTTCAAAAAAATCAATGCACCTTTTAATATAAACGAGCTCTACAGTATTATATTTCTGCATTTTAGCTATTCATGTCTTTGAATACTCTAATCCTTTAAAATGAAGTGCAAACCAGAAAAAACTTCTATCATATAATTCTCTTAAGCTTTCTTCTGATGTTATCATGGTAGCAGGAGGTCTTGCATCTTAAGCAGGCAACATTCAACATCACTCATCACTTCCCTTTCAACTGTTGTGTGTACTAACGAGGTTTTATCTGGACAGGATGTTGTGTAATGTAATACAGATACCATACGGTCAATCTGAAGATCGAGATGGTGATTTTGAATTAAAGAACAGGCATGTACAATGGGAATTACATATTGGAAATTTTTTTTAAAATCAAAAACTACAAGTTCATCTCGGCCTAAAAAATTTGGGCAGACGCTCCCGCGCGGCACACGCCAGCATCCCCCCCCCATGAAATGAGCAATAAGTAGGAGAGTTATACATGCTATCATACTTAAAATTTCATCAGAAATATAGATATGATACTATGATTCTCCCCAACATGCTACATTAGATAAGCTAACCTCATTTATAAAAGATATACACTTATATATGACATGTAATTGATATATATTTTTTGGGGCGCGCGCTCTCTGTCATGCCGATCCTGTAGGCTGCACTGACTCAACTAAACTGAAAACTCCGGTCCTCGAGAAAAAAAAAAAAGATAAAAGCCCACCCACACTGAAAGCTGATTGGCTTATTTTGCTGAGTAACCCAATCAAGATGCTCTTTGTCTGGCATGCGCTACATGAACAGGCACACAGGCAGTGTTGCCAGATTGGGTGGTTTTAAGTGCATTTTGGCGGGTTTTGAACATATTTTGGGCTGGAAAACATCAGCAGTATCTGGCAACACTGCACACAGTCTCCCTCACGCACCCCCTCGCGCGCACACACTCTAAGATGCGTGATGCAGACCTTAATGTTGCGCGCGCACGCTCTTGCTCGGTTCTATCAATATGCAGGAGACTCCCGGAACTTCCGGTAGACTTGGGATGTCTGCGTTATAAGGTGACCACAGATCGTTAATCATACCCCCCCCCCCAAAAAAAAAAATTCTCAACGGATTTACATCAATCTCAAAAATGATCATTTTGGTTTGAAAAAGTCGGAAATCTGCCAATCAGCGGAAAATTCTCATCCCTGATTATTTATGCAGCCATCTGCTTCATTCGCTCCACCGGAAGTCCATCACACATTCGTTTAAATTTAAAGAGTAACCTAGAAATTAAGCAACATCTCAAATATTGTTCAATCTTCCATCCATCCATCCATCCATCCATAACCGCTTATCCTGTACAGGGTCATGGGCAAGCTGGAGCCTATCCCAGCTGACTATGGGTGAGAGGCGGGGTACACGCTGGACAAGTTGCCAGATCATCGCAGGGCTGACACACAGAGACAAACAACCATTCACACTCACATTCACACCTACGGTCAATTTAGAGCCACCAATTGTAACCACTACACCACCGTGCTGCCCCAGTAAAATAATCCTAGAAATCCAAAACATCCTAAAACTTTCCCTAATCCAAAGTGAATGCAATAAACCAAATAATCCGAGAAATCACAAAAAAAACAAAAAAGCTATACCAATGATCCTCGTCAAAATCATGTTAGCAGGAAATTCGAGCAAAGATTTTTATATTTTGCTTAGAGGCATCAAAACCGTGCTTTGTTTCCTCCATCGCATATCCACTCAATAAAGCCTGGACTTCTCCGTCAGTCCATTTGTCCCTGCTTGTTTTTTTCCTTCATATTTTTCTGCAAACTTTAAGAGCTGTTGTTTACACGGCTAATGTTTGACATGCATTTATAAAAATGGTGGTTGCCGGCGCTGCACTGACTTGTGTTCGACAAATTGTTGTACGTCACTCATGGTTCCCCTTGTGCTGGGGGAGTATTTACCCTGAGGAAAGAGCTTCAAAACAGCATTCTTAGAACCATAATTGTTCTCAATCTCGACAGTGTGGATATACGGTAAAGGGGAACTTCCTCCGAAGAACAGTGAAAAAAAGTTCCTCCAATCTGAAAGTGCCTAATGTGGTCTTTTGGATCCCATAAGCATGCAGCAAACGTCTCTCAACATCTTGACTTCATTGTACAACCCCGATTCCAAAAAAGTTGGGACAAAGTACAAACTGTAAATAAAAACGGAATGCAATGATGTGGAAGTTTCAAAATTCCATATTTTATTCAGAATAGAACACAGATGACATATCAAATGTTTAAACTGAGAAAATGTATCATTTAAAGAGAAAAATTAGGTGATTTTAAATTTCATGACAACACCACATCTCAAAAAAGTTGGGACAAGGCCATGTTTCCCACTGTGAGACATCCCCTTTTCTCTTTACAACAGTCTGTAAACGTCTGGGGACTGAGGAGACAAGTTGCTCAAGTTTAGGGATAGGAATGTTAACCCATTCTTGTCTAATGTAGGATTCTAGTTGCTCAACTGTCTTAGGTCTTTTTTGTCGTATCTTCTGTTTTATGATGCGCCAAATGTTTTCTATGGGTGAAAGATCTGGACTGCAGGCTGGCCAGTTCAGTACCCGGACCCTTCTTCTACGCAGCCATGATGCTGTAATTGATGCAGTATGTGGTTTGGCATTGTCATGTTGGAAAATGCAAGGTCTTCCCTGAAAGAGACATTGTCTGGATGGGAGCATATGTTGCTCTAGAACCTGGATATACCTTTCAGCATTGATGGTGTCTTTCCAGATGTGTAAGCTGCCCATGCCACACGCACTAATGCAACCCCGTACCATCAGAGATGCAGGCTTCTGAACTGAGCGCTGATAACAACTTGGGTCGTCCTTCTCCTCTTTAGTCCGAATGGCACGGCGTCCCTGATTTCCATAAAGAACTTCAAATTTTGATTCGTCTGACCACAGAACAGTTTTCCACTTTGCCACAGTCCATTTTAAATGAGCCTTGGCCCAGAGAAGACGTCTGCGCTTCTGGATCGTGTTTAGATACGGCTTCTTCTTTGAACTATAGAGTTTTAGCTGGCAACGGCGGATGGCACGGTGAATTGTGTTCACAGATAATGTTCTCTGGAAATATTCCTGAGCCCATTTTGTGATTTCCAATACAGAAGCATGCCTGTATGTGATGCAGTGCCATCTAAGGGCCCGAAGATCACGGGCACCCAGTATGGTTTTCCGGCCTTGACCCTTACGCACAGAGATTCTTCCAGATTCTCTGAATCTTTTGATGATATTATGCACTGTAGATGATGATATGTTCAAACTCTTTGCAATTTTACACTGTGGAACTCCTTTCTGATATTGCTCCACTATTTGTGGGCGCAGAATTAGGGGGATTGGTGATCCTCTTCCCATCTTTACTTCTGAGAGCCGCTGCCACTCCAAGATGCTCTTTTTATACCCAGTCATGTTAATGACCTATTGCCAATTGACCTAATGAGTTGCAATTTGGTCCTCCAGCTGTTCCTTTTTTGTATCTTTAACTTTTCCAGCCTCTTATTGCCCCGTCCCAACTTTTTTGAGGTGTGTTGCTGTCATGAAATTTTAAATGAGCCAATATTTGGCATGAAATTTCAAAATGTCTCACTTTCGACATTTGATATGTTGTTTATGTTCTATTGTGAATACAATATCAGTTTTTGAGATTTGTAAATTATTGCATTCTGTTTTTATTTACAATTTGTACTTTGTCCCAACTTTTTTGGAATCGGGGTTGTACTTTTAAATCTGGTAGGTTTGAAATGTCATAGGCCGCTTGTCGAACACGTCTGTATTAGACCCTTTAACGGCTGAGGATCATGTGAATTTTAGGGGATTGTGTCTGGCTCTAAAAACAGCCTTTCCTTTTTTAGGTCAGCGCAGGTGACCGATCATATCAGAATGATTCCATGGACATGACAGTGATTCAGTTTGCTCTAATGCACACTGTCCAGCTCACAAGTCAATCAAGCACTTTTAGAATGAGGTGGAATGGAAGGCCAAAAATGTCCCGAGAGCTGGAAGATGTTATTAAAACAGCACAAAATTAGTAACAAAAGTTTCCGGCACGTCAAAGAATCCAGGTAAAATATTTAGGCCTTTTTGGATGTTCTGGATTAGTAAACAGAGCTAACAGGACTCATGTTCTGATCTTGTCAGTGTCTCACTATTCAGCATACTGTGTCACATTCAAACTGAAATATAAATATAGAAGCTGTGCTGGACAGTCCTATACTTTATGTTAAAGGTGGACCACCTTTCAGATTTTTCAAGTGTAGGTCATAAAAAGAATTTTCCCCGACGCCCAATTATTTTTGTTTAGTGGACCGAAAGCTACTGAATTCGAATCACAGACTTCCAATTTTATTAGGTTTTTGTTTTTAAATAGAACAATTAATGAATTTAGAGCCACATGGCCCTAAATTCTCTGCTATTTTTTCCTGCTTCACCATGACCCAATACAAGATACTACGCCATGCATCACATCACGTGGTGGGCTTTCCCAGTTTGCGCAAGGCATTGTGGGATACAAATTTGAAACAGGAGAGAAAAATGGAGGACGTGAGTGTGCGAATGAAACGTGAAAGACCGACTACAGTAACGGAAAGAAAGCGAGAAGAAAAGGCGTTATATTATATACGAAGGAAAGGAAACGCAGGACCAAACTAATAAATATCGGCGCTCAGCGAGCACCTCGGTGTGATCAGCTGTTCGTTTACCGACAGAATGATGGGACTGTCAATGCACGGTACTGAGCTCTATATAAAACCTGGAGAGCTCATCGGCTCGTCAGAGTGAAGCGGAATAAATAAATAAATAAATAAAGAGACAGACAGATAGAAAGGAAGAAGAAATATATGAAAGAGAAAGATACAATAAGAGAAAAACTGAAATAATCTCTGTTGAAATAATTATAGCAATAAAAGAGCTGCTCAAAAAGACATGATCAGAGACTGGACTTGAAAAGAAGAAAAAAAAACCAATAACAATGAAAGGCAGTGCGATAAAGATATGTAAGGAATGAGGGAAAGTGGAGAAAATAAGAGGAGGTAAAAGTCAGGAGCTACTTTTCTTGGGGCAAATTTGATCGGATACAACAGTTTAACACATAAGCCAAATACACGCGATGCGAGTGTAAAGATGGCAGCCAGATGGCTTCACTCGTCTCTACAGTGGGGAACAGGCTACGAGTTCTCCAGATTTTATATACAGCTCAGTCGTGCACAGTCAAAGGTAAACCTGTACATGCGCACACGGACTTCCTCTGTCTGCCTGACTGCGCAAAGAGAGCTATTTCATGCACATTATTTGCTTTAATCCCCTCAAATTAAATAAATTCCCAGCCACAGAACAGAATGGCCTGATATTTTGTGAAATATTACAGAAATAAACATATTTATTTTTTTCGCGGTCCAGTTTCCATCAAATCCTGCGCTCTGATTGGCTACGAGCGGGTCTGTATCCTATGATACGGATCCCAGTTACGGACGCCGGTTACGGACCTCTGGCGACTCAGTCGTTCACAACAACAAAAAACATTGTAGCATTTTTTGTCAACATTTATCTTTTTTTTTTTATAAGATTTATTTATAAAATTATCAAAAATCTTATAAATTTTTGCCAGCATTTCTCAGGAGAATAGCATTATTTTTACAGCATGGATAGCGATAACGACAGTGTTCACAGTGAAAGCGAGTTTTACTACCCTGAGGAAGAAGAAATAAAAGAAAACATTTCAGGAGAAAGCTAAAAACCTCTAACTGTTGCTAACACCGAGCAAAAACATGGCTGAATCCTGAATGACTCCTATTTGTATAAATAGGGGACTACATAGGCGGCAAAATGTAGTTTTTTTCCTGCCATGGAAGTGCACTTGTATACCGAGGAGGAAGCCATTTGCATTACAGCCGTGAATGAGGATTCAAAATGGCGGCTCAGCTCGGTTTTCCCTTTCGGGCGCTCTCGTTTTCTGTTAGAATTTGGTAAAGAAAAAATAAATATATTATTTACCAGCTTAAGGTCGGTCCGTATGGTGAAATACCGTGACCTCGGCCTTGAATACTGACCTCGGCCCAGAGGGCCTCGCTCAGTACTTTCAAGACCTCGGTCACGGTATTTCACAATATGGACCGACCTTAAGCTGGTAAATAACATATATATCACAATGACCACATTTCAGAGGGAACTAAATTTCACCGATTTTATGAAATCGAAAGGCCGTCTCGCTTTAAATGTGCGTAGTGAATATAGAGTGTCCAGTGTGTAATGTGAATACTCAATCTTGATTTTGTCTTGAAGAGGTCAGCTGTACCTGTTTGCCATTGTGAGTAACAGAAGACAGGATGGTTCTCAGTGTCTTAAAGCCCATGGCTATGTCCAGCAGATGAGCAGCGAAGAAGAAGTTATTGTAATGGCCCAGTATGGACATGGTCATGTACCAGGCTAGGTACAGGAAGGACTACACACACACACACACAAAAAAAAAAAACAATAACCAGAGATAAACGCAACTAATTAAAATGATGCAAACATAAACAGGATCATGCTAACATGCTGTATATTTAGCAAAACAATTCTATCAAATGCCTCACTGACTGGGAGGTATTTACATTATCTGTGAAGACGACTCCCAACTTCCAGATCTGGTATTTCACATCAACAGAGTTCAGTCTGAAACAGAGAGAGAGAGAGAGAGAGAGAGAGAGAGAGAGGAGCAGCAGACCATGAAATACACCCCTTTCCAAAAAAGTTGGGACGCTGAGTAAAACGTGAATAAAAACAGAATGCACTGATTTGCAAATCCTTTTCAGCCTATATGCAATTGAATAAAATACAAAGAGAATATATTCAATATTCAAACTGATAAAGTTTGTTGTTTCTTTTTTTTCTTTATTTGTAAATATTCACTCATTCTGAATTTGATGCCTCCAACACGTTCCAAAAAAAGTTGGAACCGGGGCAAGAAAAGACTGGGAAAGTGGTGGAATTTTCAAAAAGCACATGTTTGGAACATTCTACAGGTAAACAGGTTAACTGGTAATTGGAAAGGCTCAATTGTTCACGAGCAAAGATAGAGCAAGAGTCACCACTTTGTGAAAAAGTGTCGGGGAAAATAGTCCAACAGTTTAAGAATAACGTTTCTCAACGTATAACTGCAAGGAAATTTAGGGATTTCACCACCAACAATCCATAATGTCTTCAAAAGATTCAGCGAATCCAGAGAAATCTCTGCACATAAGGGACTGAAAACCAGCACTGAATGCCCATGACCGTTGATCCCTCAGGCAATAAAGGATATTGTGATATAGGCTCAGGAATACACCATGAAAACCAAAAGCCATATATTAACAACATCCAGGAACACCGCTGAATTCTCTGGGCCTGAGCTCATCTGAGATAGACTGATGCAAAGTGGAAGAGTGCGCTGTGGTCTGACAAGTCCACTGGTCAAATTGTTTTTGGAAAGAGGAAAAGGACCATCCAGATTGTTACCAGCAAAACGTTCAAAAGTCAGCATCTGTGGGTGTGTGGCATGTGGGTGTGTTAGTGCCCACTGCATGGATAACTTGCACATGTGTGAAGGCACCACACATGCAGGTTTTACAGCAACACATGGTGCCCTCCAGACGATGTCTTTTTCAGGGACGTCCCTGCTTATTCCAGCAAGACGATGCCAAACCGCATTCTGCACGTATTACAACAGCATGTCTTCATAGTAAAAAGAGTGCAGGTGCTAAACTGGACTGCCTGCTTCCTATTGAAAACTTTTGGTGCATTATGAAGTGCAAAATACGACAACAGAGACCTCCGGACTGCTGAGCAACTGAAATCGGATACCAACCAAGAATGGGAAAGAATTTCATGTTCAAAACTTCAGTCATTAGTGTCCTCAGTTCCCAAACAATTACTGAGTGTTGTTAAAAGAAAATGTGATGTAACAGTGTTCAACATGCTGCTGTGCGGAACGCGTTACAGGCATCAACTTCAGAATGAGTGTGCATTTACAAAAAAAAAAACCTTAAATATCTTGTCTTCGTATTGCATTCAGTTGAATAGAGGTTGAAGAGGATTTGCAAATCATTGCATTCTGTTTTTATTTCTTTTACACAGTGCCCCAACTTTTTTTGGAATTTGGGTTGTGAAAGCCACATATCATCACTGTCATCAGGAGCAGCATTATACTATTTTATAATCTCAAAATAAAGGTTATTAACTAAATTAATCTTCAAAAATTTAACAACAACAATAATAATTTTTTCTGGGGTATTTATTTTTGGCATTTTTGTTATATATATTTATTATATAACAGTTATATATTTTTAGGGGGCGTAGTGTTTTGAATATTTTTTCAAGTTGTTAAAGTTGGCTGGTAGACACTGACCTTTAGCTACTACCGCCCCCTGCAGGGATGTGTTTAAAAATACAGCCTGAGTTTTTCTCATCCAGGCATCAGCATGCCAGGATCTATCAGGTTATCTTATTGCGGATTTGGCACTGTGAAATACTGCACTGATGTCTGAACCTTTCACACACACGCGCGCACACACCAACACTCCAACACAAAAGTGAAAGTAGGAATACAAGTAGGAGGCGTTCTTTTAAAACTAAAATAAATATGTATATACTGTATGTGCACACATCCACACGTTACATCACAAGCATGCATGTTTAAACTTACACAGCAGCTAGCGAGCTGTCTTTCTTAGGCTTCTTCTTCTCATGGGCATCACTAAAGTCCAGCGCAGCTTTGTCCATCCCCAGCAGTTCACTGATTCGGTCATTACCATAAAACTCTCCATATTTATCCATCACCTGCGCGCACACACACACACTCTGATGACAACTGCTAACAAGTGTTAACTGTCAATGAATTGCTTTTAATCATCAAATTTCATTCATCCAAAAAAAAAAAAAAAACACTCGGAGAATGCAGACCTCCACCAAGGACAATAGTCAACTCTTCTATGATATGGAAATCCGCAACTGCAACCATTTTATACGTCTGGATATATTTCCAAAACTATTAGAATTATGGGTCTTGATGTCTGGGAATATTCTCATTCATCCAGGTAATGGTTATCTCAAGGAAACTGAATCAAATGCAACTGGACTTGGTTTTCAGTCTTTGAAGACGTTTCACCTCTCATCAGTTCACTTCATCAGCTTATCTGACTAGACTGGGCTAGACCAGTGACTCCCAACCACTGTGCCGTGGCATGTTAGCGTGCCGTGAGAGATCATCAGGTGTACCGTGGGAAATTATCCAATTTCACTTAATTGTTCCGAAAATTATTATTTATTTACTGCAAATAATTTGTCTTCGTTCGTCTATGCCAGCGACGTATAGTGACAGGCAGAACAATTAAATACTCTTCCACTAGATGGCAGCAGGTAGCTAATTAACCTGTGTATCTACCTGTTGCCATTCAAACAATAGAACTGGTAATGCTTCAGGTGTGACAGCGGTGATAGCGATGGATAAGTATTTGAAAAGAAAAAGTGCACAAGCCAAACTGGGTCCTGGAGAAAATTCTGGCCCAGATGAAGGCCCTAGTATGAGCAGAGGTCAGAAGAAAGCAAAAAAGCTGATTTTCCACAACCCATCTATGCGAGCTGGGCTTTTCAAGCATGACTGCTATAAAAACTAAAAAAAAAAAAAAAAGGAGAGTGACTCAGAGCTGTTGAGGAAGATCTTTGTGTGTGTCTTTCTTCAATTCCTGCAAGTATATCAGCTTTGTGTTCAACTCAACAGGCCCAGGTTTCACACTGAGTAAGTAAATTGAGACTAGATGATCATTATATTTCATTACATGTACACTTTTTGTGACATTTTTGTTTGGTGGTGTGCCTTGGGATTTTGTGAATGTAAAATATGTGCCATGGCTCAAGAAAGGTTGGGAAACACTGGGCTAGACAAAGACTAGTACACCCCAAAGACCGTACACCACACACTCAGAAAAGCAACCTGGTGTATGCTGTCCCATGCAGCGAGGAATGTTCAGACCTGTACATTGGTGAAACCAAACAACCATCTAACAAACATATGGCCCAACACAGGAAGGCCAACTCTTCAGGCCAAGACTCTGCTGTCTATTTACACCTAAAGGAAAAGGCACACTCCTTTGAGGACAGCAATGCATACATTTTAGATAGATTAGGGATAAAACTTGCTCATATTTTAAGTTGTTCAAATTCTGTAAAGCTGCTTTGCGACAATGTTTATTGCTAAAAGCGCTATACAAATAAACTTGACTTGATTTTGGATGGTTTGAAAGAGAAGTAAAGGAAGCCATCTACTGAAATTGGAAAAACTATCCCTCAACAGAGAAGGAGGTCTGCAACACCACCTATCTCCCCACTTACAATGCCGTCCTTTTCTCCCTACCCAGGAGATTTCACACCTTAAGCCCTATTCGCACGGGATAAGTATTACCTGTGGATCTATGGTAATTCGGAATAATTACAGAGAATGTCTGAGTTCTTAGTCCTGTGCGAATGCGCCATGTCCGTAATTTGCCAAGTAATAATTCCGCCGCGAATTACCTACTGTGTTTCGGCAAAACACAGATGTCCAGTGGTAATACAAGTCCCGTGTGAATGCGCATGTCTGTGTTTGTAATTATTAAACGCGCGTCTCTTGTACTTTTCTGGAGTGAATAATGGAGGATACGGGCGAAATTTTGATAAACAGCATTTCGGGGCAAGTGGTAGTAGGCCTATCCCGTATTTGAACCAGGTAAGCAGAAACAGCTCCAAGAAGAACTCCAAGAAGAAAGCACGAAGAATCTTCAACTGGATGGCTTGTGTGGCAGCATATGGTAAGGAGCCATGCTAACCCCCATGACACAGCAATACGAAGATATTTTGGTTAACGGAGGGAAGACAAATGTTCGTTTAGTAAAATACCCGGCTATGTGTAAACAGCGCCATAAACTGCCTGTTCACTTACATTGTCATCTCGAGACTGTTTTCATTTGCAGTGACCCCGCCTTCTCATTTTGAGAGCGTGGAGCAAACATACTGCATCCCTATCATATGCGTTTCCCCTCTCTTAATTTGGATACAGTGCTATTCTTATGCCTACTGTGTTTTCATCCTACCTTATTAATGCACCATTAATGTACTACAGTAATATGTTGGCACTTCCAACATGCTACAACTGTATTGATTGTTGCCAAACGCGCCTTTATTCTAACCACCTACCCAACCTTGTTTATAGTTGATATCTGGTACCCTGATAGAAGACCCAGGGAGAGAGGCCTGTCCTTCTGGGAAGTGGAGGTGCTGGAGAACTTTCGGGAGAATTACAGACTTTTGCTTATCCCGTCCGAATGCACCACACAATAACACAGAGGTGCGGGGGTAATTGTGAATTACCAGAGGTCCATAGGTAATACTTATCCCGTGCGAATAGGGCTTTAGCCTCCAAGAACAACAGTTGTTCACAAATCGCCTCACGTGACTCCAGCAACCCTAACGGCCCCAAACGGCTGTTGTTACAACAGAATGGAGCACTAACAAAGTTAACTCCAAAGACTTTATCACACCCTGGAGCACTAAAGAAGCCGTGATATCAGTGGCCTTGAGAACGATTCTACAGAGGTTAAATACATGGGTACTCGTACCAGCTGGTCAGACTAGCCCATTCTAGTCAGATAAGCTGATGAAGTGAACTGATGGAACCTACTGGATGAGAGGTGAAACGTCTTCAAAGACTTCAAACCAAGTCCAGTTGCGTTTGATTCAGTTTCCTTGAGATATGGGCCTTGATGTGTATCCCAGAGGTTACTGGTACCCGTGAATGATAGAGTCATTGTATTTCTACACTGGCTAAGTTTCGTCACTATTGAACTTTACTGCCATCTCCTGGATTTTAAGATGTGTGGCCTTGTTGAGTGTAGACTTCCACCAAAGCCAAATCTCTCAAAGTTAGCAAAAGTGAAACTAAATTTGTGGAGTCGCTCTGTGACTCGGATTTGCTCCAAAATTTAATAGGTTCTTCCTTGGCCCAAGCTACACCCTTCCACAGAGCTTCATGGAAATCGGGTTGGTGAGTTTTGCACAATTAAGACAAGACAAACACATCACATCAAAAAACAATGTCCTTGGCAGAGGTAATAATTCACCAATAAACAGTTTTACTGCATATGCCAAAACTTTTCATTTCAGAAATAAACAAACTTTTCAGCCTACCTTTCTCTTCACAAATTTATCCCAGTAATTGTTTGGAAAGGACCTGAGAAGCAGAGAAATACATGAGCATCAGGAACAAATGTGAACATAAGATAGAAGCAGCAAATGCTGTACATTTAAAAATAATAATAATAATTAAAAAAAAAAAACATCACCCAGGTTTTGGACAACCAACATTTTTGGTTCAAATTCGGACGACATGTTCATTTTACCCAAGTATATCTAAGTAAAAGTAGATGTGAAGAAAAAATGAATAAAAATGTTACTATATGTAAAAGAACATAGCTATATTCTATCAGAAGAAATCTAGATACAAATGAGGAAAAAACATTTTGTTCATTAAATTGGATATTCCCTGGACATTACATACACACTATTATTCAAAAGTCTGGACTCTAGATTCTGTCGTAATTTTGATAATGGCTGAAATCGAAACAAATGTAAAGAATGAGTATGATGCCTAAATAAATAGATTTCTGAACCAAATATACCGGTATTTTGGTGAACTTTAAGCAAGCTTTTTTTTTTTTTTTAACTTTGAATATTTTTTATTTCGAATTTAGGCCCCGGCCACACCGCCCGAACTTTGCTGGAGCATTCTTGGAGCGGTGAAAAAAATTCATCACCGCTCGTAACCGTTCACCACCGTTTAACAAAAGTTGGCCCCCGTTAAAGCAACGCCGTATACGCTCGGCCACCGCTGATGTTTCTCGAGGGGCCCTCCTACCGCTCCGAAAGTTTTGAGCTGCACAAAATATTGCGAGCGGTGAGGAGGGGGCAATTTTCCGCCCCGGCAAAGTTCACCCCCGCTCCACCAACGCCCAGTCAAAGTTTGACACCGCTAGACGCAAGTTCGTGGACGCTTGGGTCCGCTAGGCCAACGCAGAAATCTTGAACGCTGGACCACCGCTGCTTCGCCAGCGTTGCCCGGGTGGCGATTAAACGTTGCACAAACTTCGGTGGAGCGGTTGTAAGCGTTTTACGAGCGGACACGGGGTTGCTGGAACGGTGTCGGGCATTGAAGCAGCTATCCATGGCGGCGATGAACTTTGGTTTGGCGTTGGTATAGAGGTGTTGGAGCGGGACCAGAATTTGGCTATAAATACGGGGAGAAATGGACCAGGAGCTCATTTGGAATCGAGCTGCCGTTGAGTTCAGACCTCATCTATATCGAATTTGCTCAAAGTTACAGTAAAACTGTATCACCATGGATGCTGAGAGACTTGCTGTGATTGGTGCTAAACCAACTTTATACCCCCGCCGAGCCAAAGCCCGCATGCGCAGAACGCCGCTATACCAACGCTCGCGTCACCGCTAAACCAACGCTCGCTACCGCTAAAGCAACGCCGGCTTCAGCGGTGCACCGCTAAGCCAACGCCCGTGTTTTCGATTTTTTTCCCATTTTGTGCGCGGTGACGAGCGTTGTCGAAATTCGCCCCCCCACCGTTCAAGGAACGCTCCAGCAAAGTTCGGGCGGTGTGACCGGGGCCTTAGGAAAAGCAGCCAACAAATGCCAACAAACCAAGCATGCAAGTATTGGGGAACTCCTTAATCTTTAACAAATCAATATAAACTAACCTGAAACTATACACTACCGTTCAAAAGTTTGGGGTCACCCAGACAATTTTGTGTTTTCCATGAAAAGTCACACTTTTATTTACCACCATAAGTTGTAAAATGAATAGAAAATATAGTTAAGACTTTTTTCTGGCCATTTTGAGCATTTAATCGACCCCACAAATGTGATGCTCCAGAAACTCAATCTGCTCAAAGGAAGGTCAGTTTTATAGCTTCTCTAAAGAGCTCAACTGTTTTCAGCTGTGCTAACATGATTGTACAAGGGTTTTCTAATCATCCATTAGCCTTCTGAGGCAATGAGCAAACACATTGTACCATTAGAACACTGGAGTGAGAGTTGCTGGAAATGGGCCTCTATACACCTATGGAGATATTGCACCAAAAACCAGACATTTGCAGCTAGAATAGTCATTTACCACATTAGCAATGTATAGAGTGGATTTCTGATTAGTTTAAAGTGATCTTCATTGAAAAGAACAGTGCTTTTCTTTCAAAAATAAAGACATTTCAAAGTGACCCCAAACTTTTGAACGGTAGTGTACACACACACGAGCTACTGCTGCATCAAAGAGGAAAATAGGTGAGGCAGTGACTATTTATTATAATAACACCATACCTTTTTTTGCCTTCATAAAAGATAAGCACAGAGCTAGAGATGAAGCCAGCTAATCCACTGCCATTGCCTGTAGCTGCTCGGTCACACTGTCTGGCATTTAAACTGTCATTATTTTCCTGGATGCTGGTGCAACTTGTATTATTCTGTAATAGACGTTCAGTGCTCTTTAATGATCAGAGCCACTGATTTCGGCCTTGTACTGACCCACATTCGCCTGTGATGGTGTGTGTGCTATAAATCCCATTAACTCACTGCGTATTGATGACCAGTCTGTCCCACTGGCCTTTAATGTCGTCCTCTGATGGCTGCTCTGTAATATACAACCCATCAAACTCCAGCTTCCTGGCCACCTCTTTTTCCCTCTTAAAGATCACCAGGGGAACCTGGACGACACAGAGACTGATTATTTAGGTGTCTTTTAGACGTTTATCTGTTTAACTGTGAATCTCTAGCTGAGAAATACAATACTGTGTAAAAAAGTCTTAGGCACCCTATTTTTTTTTTCATACAAACTTTGTTATAGATTTCTATTTTATGACTTGTCGAGTCAGAACATTACAAAAACATTTTAGAGTTCCAAATGTTCGTTTTCCAGCACAAAATTAAATGTTGCAGGAAAAAAAAAAGTTTGTATCTGAGCAGTATATTCCATTAGAGACTACTTTTCAGATTAAAAAAGAAAACAGAATGAAAGCTACTGGGTTTTGGTGCAAAATTAAGAAGTGTCCAGAAGAACCTGTGGCTGGTTCTGTAAGACGCTCAGTAAAACCTACAGCTCGTTTCCTTATAAAACTGCACTCACTGGACCTCAGACTACTATTTTTTTTTAAAGCAAAGGGTCGTCTCACACCAAATATGGACTTTGTTTCATTTATTATAGCTTGCTGCTTACTGTTTATAGTATTTTTTCATATGTAGTGAAAATTCATTATGTCTGATTATTATAACTATTCTTTATGTTCGTTTCTTAAGACACGTATTTTTTAGTATGTTACCTCGTTTGTTGACAGTTTCGGCGAACACTTCCGCCTTCTTCAAAACAGTCACCAGATGTCGAGTGGTGACGTGCCTTATCAGCTGATGTTACTCTATGGAGGCGTGAACATCCCGCCCAATTTGACAGGTAGTCCACGCCTCCTGCTGTCAGGTCACTGCCCCAGGACGGCGCTCCAGGTGTGTGACAGCGCGTACGCTCCCTCGTCCCGGTTCATCGTCCTCTGCGCCCGCTTTCGTATCTCCACTGCCTCTAAAATCCAACGCTGGTATCTGTTCTCTTCAGCGCGAATGACTCTGGCCTCTTCCCAATTCATTATATGATTCTGTCGTTTGCAGTGGTCTGAAATGGCTGATTTTAAGTTTTCTTGGTTTGCTTTTTCTTTTTTGTATCTTGAGTCTTTTTGTTGTTTCTTTTTCACATTCTAATTGGTGTTCTTTCCTGCGAGTGTGGAAGCATCTGCCCGTTTCACCAATATAGACTTTATTGCATGAACGGCAAGGGATTTCATATATGACATTGCATTTATATTTTGTCTTTGGGGTGAACTAGTAGGTCAACATAGTAGAAAACCGGTTAAAAGCAGACAGAATCCTGAAAAAACGTACAAAACTTACAGCACAGGACATAAAACTATTACATTTCATTTCCACGTCCACATATTTCCAATTCAGAGGTACAATCTACAGACAAAAAGAGGGATTTGCAATGGGGGACCCGCTATCTGCCACTCTATGCAACTTTTTTATGGAGGATCTGGAAACTCGAGCCATAGAAACAGCACCGGATGACTGCAAACCTATCTTCTGGAAAAGATACGTTGATGACATTCTTGAAATAACCAAAACAGGCCACACACAACAACTCACGGATCATCTAAACTCCATAGACAAGACAGGCAACATCAAATTCACACACGAAGAGGAAACGGACAAGACAATAGCATTTCTGGACCTAAAAATACACCACACAGAAGAAGGTAATATCAGAATTACAACATACAGAAAACCTAGACATACCGACCAATATCTTCTCTGGACATCTGAACATCCCATAGCACATAAAATGTCAGTAATCAGAACACTATACGACCAAGCACAGAACATCACGGAGGAGAAAGACAGACAGGAGGAAGAACAACACATCCAACAGGCATTAAAAAACTGCCAATATCCACTGTGGGCAATTCGAAAAGGAAAATTACAGACACAAACAAAGGAAAAAAACAAACAAACAAGAAAAAACAAACCGGGGCTTTGTCACACTACCATACATAAAAGGAGTTACAGAACACATCCAACGATCCATGAGGAAATGCCACATCAACACCCCGGTCAAACCATACAAGAACCTCCGACAGCTGCTAGTTCACCCCAAAGACAAAATACAACTGGACAATAAATGCAACGTCATCTATGAAATCCCTTGCCGGTCATGCAATAAAGTCTATTTTGGTGAAACGGGCAGATGCTTCCACACTCGCAGGAAAGAACACCAATTAGAATGTGAAAAAGAAACAACAAAAAGACTCACAAGATCCGAAAAAGAAAAAGCAAACCAAGAAAACTTAAAATCAGCCATTTCAGACCACTGCAAACGACAGAATCATATAATGAATTGGGAAGAGGCCAGAGTCATTCGCGCTGAAGAGAATAGATACCAGCGTTGGATTTTAGAGGCAGTGGAGATACGAAAGCGGGCGCAGAGGACGATGAACCGGGACGAGGGAGCGTACGCGCTGTCGCACACCTGGAGCGCCGTCCTGGGGCAGCGACCTGACAGCAGGAGGCGTGAACTACCTGTCAAATTGGGCGGGACGTTCACGCCTCCATAGAGTAACATCAGCTGATAAGGCACGTCACCACTCGACATCTGGTGACTGTTTTGAAGAAGGTGGAAGTGTTCGCCGAAACCGTCAACAAACGAGGTAACATACTAAAAAATACGTGTCTTAAGAAACGAACAGAAAGAATAGTATTTTTTCATGTTGAAGCATTTCATTTCATTATTTTTTAAGCCATTTTTGGTCGACAGCATTTCTTTACATGTGCCTTCGACTTTTGCACAGGACTGCGGATCGATACGGACTACCGAAGTCCATTAGAATGTTTTAACAGTGAATTTTTACTTAAAAAGTGATTGCTAATGGATATTTTATTACTACAGCTTTTAGAAGCTATAAACTGGGTTTCTACACAACAGTCCTATCCCATTATTTTCGAACAACTGATAAATTATAGTATAGTAAAGTGGTCATATTGAGTCATCACATACAGTACCAGTCAAAAGGTTGGACACACCTTCTAATTCAATGTTTTTTTTTTCTTTATTTTTATTCATTAAGACATTTCGTGTCTTAAAGTAATGATGGATGTGGTTTCTCTTTTCTTTGTTGAGCGGTTCTTGACATAATATGGATTACTACAGTTGTGGAATCGGGCTATTTACTGTATTTTTATTATTTACTATTTTCTGTTTGATGGGTCGGGTCATACCAAAGACCATCATGAAAATAGTACCTGCTGCCATCTGGCGAGGCATGCCGTAATACAGATGCAAGTAGGGAGTCAAACTCTCATGGTTGCCAGAGGACCAGACCCACTTTTTTTTTTTTATAAATACCCAGCCACTGGGATTGCACAAGCCAGTGAAAGGGATGGGTAGTAGTGGTGGCATCCCTCATCTGACAGTAGCAACAGAAAGGCAAGATGCCCAAGGAGACTTGCAATAATAATAATAATAATAATAATAGAAACAGAGATTGGTGCCACCCAATGCACCTTAAGGACCTGGTTATTACTAGGATGGGAGACTAGGCCGGTTTTTGACTAACTTGTGGGTTTTTTGTTTGTTTTTTGGTGAATGTGTCCATATAATATAAAGAACATTACACGGTGGTGTGAAGATATGAAGTTTATGTTTTCTTCTCATCTCATCTCATTATCTGTAGCCGCTTTATCCTGTTCTACAGGGTCGCAGGCAAGCTGGAGCCTATCCCAGCTGACTACGGGCGAAAGGCGGGGTACACCCTGGACAAGTCGCCAGGTCATCACAGGGCTGACACATAGACACAGACAACCATTCACACTCACATTCACACCTACGCTCAATTTAGAGTCACCATGTCTAACCTAACCTGCATGTCTTTGGACTGTGGGGGAAACCGGAGGACCCGGAGGAAACCCACGCGGACCTTCTTGCTGTGAGGCGACAGCGCTAACCACTACACCACCATGCCGCCCTTATGTTTTCTTTTTGAAAAATATTTAATTCATTTGCTTCATTCACTCGTGAATATATTCACCACTCGAAGATAAACTTCATATCTTTGTGCAACCATGTAAATTCCTCTATATACACACACTACATTGGTCCATCTGGATGAGGGGAGGGGAAATTATGTGAGAATGCTGTTCATAGATTATAGTTCAGCATTTAACACCATAATCCCCCTTCGCCTGGCTGATAAGATGAGGGCGCTGGGATTTAACACCCAGTTGTGCAATTGGGTGCTCAGCTTCCTCACGGATCGCCCCCAAGTGGTCAGAATGGGGGGGGGGGGGTGTCACTTCAGGGAAGTTGACCCTCAACATTGGCTCGCCCCAGGGTTGTGTTTTAAGTCCATTGCTCTATAACATCTACACACACGACTGCACAACCACCAGCAGTTCCACTTCCATCATCAAATTTGCTGACGACACCGTGGTGCTGGGTCTCATCTCACAAAAAAACGAGCAGGCTTACCTGAAGGAGGTGGCTGACCTAGCACTGTGGTGCCAGTCCAACAACTTGGCCCTGAATGTCAGCAAGACAAAGGAAATGGTGGTGGACTTCAGGAAGGTGCAGAGCAGGACATATACACCACTCACCATTAGCCGGGAGCCTGTGGAGAGGGTCCCCAGCTTCAAGTACCCGGGGGTACATCTGACTGAGAACCTCTCCTGGTCACTACAAACACAACACCTCACAGCGAAATCCAGGCAGCGGCTGTACTTTCTCCGTCGACTGAGGAAGTTTAAGGTCTCCCCTTCCATCTCACAGCGGTGGAGAGTGTCCTAACAGGCTGTATTACGGCCTGGTTTGGGAACTGTACAGCATGTGACCAGAAAGCACTGCAGAGAGTGGTGCGCTCTGCGGAACGGACAATCAGAGCCCGCCTACCGAGTCTGATGGACATGTACACAAAGAGGGTGGGAGCTAGGGCCAGGAAAATCATGCAGGATGCCTCACACCCAAACTCTAACCTCTTTACCCTGCTGAATTCGGGCAGACGACTACGAAGTCTCCATGCACGAACAGAGAGACTGAGGAAGAGTTTTTATCCACAGGCAGTTAGACTGCTAAACTCAGTACATTTTAAATAATCCCTTTTACTACAGTTTTTATATCAGTGTTAGAGGACTCATTTTCCTCTTTTTAACTGTGCACATTTCATTTTTATCTTGTTGTTATCCCCAGGCTATTTTAACTTACTCATTAGTATTTTAGACTTGTTTTTTACATGTCATGCTTCAGGAGTCATCTTTTACTTTTCTAGTGCGGTTACTTATTTGCATATGTTGTTTTTATTCTTATTTATTTATTTATTTATTTATATGCTGAGCTGATGACCCCTTTAACATTTCACTACATGTAAAATGTATGTGACAAATAAAAGCACTTGACTTGACTTCACACACACACACACACACACACACAACTAGGACAAATTTGAACATTGCGCCACAAAACAAAACTGTTTATTTTCATCACTAATGGTGACCATGAACATAGTTACTACACTTTGATTTGGTGTGGTAAAACATTCGGACTTTACAGTCATGGAAGCCCCACCTTGAGGCAGTAGTATCCAATGATGCAGAAGAAGGAGATGATGGTGTGGAGGATGGCGAGGATGCGCAGCGTGGGCTCCATGTAGCCGCTACTTTCCTCTAGCACAAAGTGCACCGTAACGGGCCGATCGCTGGAAGAGTCACTTTGCGTGTCCCACCGCAGTCCGCTGTCCAGTGATGACGTGCTGTACACCACCTGCTTTTCCTCTTTTACTGCAGAGGAAGTGGAAACCTGCAAACAACAGGAACATGTATTTAAAACAGGTACAGTAAAGCCTACACTAGGAATGAACAGATATTGTATTTTAAAGAAATATAAATTAAAAAAAAGGAGGCACAATATCACAATATCCATCTGGTTACAATTAGATGCGAGCGTCGGGACTGGGATCCAGTGTTGCAGCTGAGTCACTAAACCTCGAGTCCGAGTCCAGTCTCGAGTCCCCAGTGTTCAGGTCCGAGTCAAGTCCAAGTCATCAAAAAAAAATTTGAGTCAAGTCCGAGTCGAGTCCACTATTGATCCGAGTCGAGTCCGAGAACAAGACTCCAACCGCACCATGTGACGGTGTCCGTTTCAGCACCATTAACATTAGTTTGTTCCTGAACATGGCGTATGAACAGGTGAATGTGTTACACAGGGAGTGTGAAGTATTCTGTCAGAGATGGTTGGGAGACGCACGCAAGTGCAGAAGGTGCGTTTATTAATACAAGTGAAGACGGTAAACAATCCAGAATGGCAGGCAAAATCATAAAACAGGCGATAGGTCGAGCGAGGCACAAACAGGCTATCGTAGACTCGGCAGAATCAAAGACGAGAAACAGGAAATCAGGAAACCAAACAAGGAAATAAGGCTTGGTAACGTGTCAGCAATGCAACTTAATACTTTGCAAAGTAAGTGTGTTTTCACAGTTTTCATATCGGTGTGCTGAATGCGCCTTAATCCTGTGCAGGTGTGAGTCATTTACGGCGCGTGAGAGTCCGCTTGGTGTACGCGCTGTCCAGAGCGCGCCCGAGAGTCTATCTGATGCACGCGCCAAGGAGCGCAGGTGTGACACTGTTGCATGAAATTAGTATAAAAATTAACACAGATATAAATATCTTATGCCAAATTATTATGGCACGTTACAAAAAACAAAGAAAAAAAAATCTGAGTCCTCGTCTCCAATTTACGAGTCCGAATGCAGTTAATGTACGAGTCCGAGTCATCAGTGCTCAAGTCCAAGTTGAGGCACGAGTCCTTAAAATTAGGGCACGAGTCGGACTCGAGTACTAAAAGCCTGCTGGGATCTCACAGGGTCACGCAAGCAGAAGGTTTCATGCAGGCATGAGGAATGGGCTAGATCTGAAGCTCGTGGACAAAGAAAAAACACTTTCATTAACATGAAGTTGGGGTGCTGTGCAAAGCATTCGCATCATTCATTCATTCATTCATTCATCCTTAACCCTTTGATGCAAAACATGGGTCAAAAGTGACCCGGCTGAGTTTTTATCTTCTATATCTTTGCAATAAATTAATTCCGTCATTCAGTATTCAAGGTATTCCTCAATTAACTTGTTTTTGATCATCATACATCCTTATTTTATTTTTTCCTTTCTTACTTTTTGAATAAAAACCCTTTTTGTATCACTACCCTTCTAATGCACAACATGGGTCAAAAACGACCTGCATTCATTTTCCAGGTTATTTCATGTATGGCTGAGTGTTTCTATGATATACTTTTGAAATAAATTCATTTTGTCATTTACTTTTCCAAATATGCAGTAAATATCTTGTTTTTGTTTCGCACAAATCATCATTTTTATTTTTCCTTTCTTAAGTTATGAACAAGCACAGCTTTTGTAATTCTACATCAAGTTTACACACATGGGTCAGAACCGACCCGCATGCATTTACTCCAGCGTTTGGTGGGAACTGTGACTTGTGCTTGTGTCAGACAGTTCACAGCTCAGCACAGCGCCCTTTGCCCATCTCATACATGGAAGTAATGTTTTTAAATTGTTCTAACATCACCTTAGAAAAAAATTGATTATGTTTAGGTTACCTTGAGAGTGAGTAGATTACTTGTCAGAAAGTTACAAGTAATTACTATTAGCTACCGAGCTGTTGACATATTCTACTTTAGTTAGCTAATTTTATTGTAGTTGGCTTAGCTAACGACATAGTTAATAAATAAATAACTGGCCCCATTCACTGCTAAAGTAATTACTTGAAACAAATTATTATTATAGTATTAAGACATTTAATTTTAAATCACACTTGGATAACCCATGTGTAGTAATATAAAAAGTATTTTTGTTCATAAAGTAGGAAAGAAAAAAATTAAATTAATGATTTGTGCTAATTAAAAACAAGATATTTAAAGAATACTTGGAATATTCAATCATAAAATAAACTGATTTCAAAAGATAGAGCAAAGAAAAACTCAGTCAGCATGAAATAACCTGGAAAATAAATGCGGGTCATTTTTGACCCATGTTGTGCATTAGAAGGGGTGTGCATATGTTTTGCATCAAAGGGTTAATCACTGCCTGGTCAGCGTCATGGTAGTTTAAATTAGGCTACTGGTTTGTAGTTTTATATCATATTTTGGGAACGAACTAAATTCTTTAAAATATATATGGAAACATAGAAAACATGACGCTGGGGTATAAAATATACATATGTCGAACACTAATCATCCCTAGTACGATAAAACCTGTAATAATACACTATAAATCTGGTGAGATTTGTCCTGTTACCCAAAGCACAGCTTTACCTTGTAGAACAGCAGGATGAAGTTGATTGCAAAGGCCACAAACAAAGCCAGCATTCTCATGTTGTAGAAATTCCGTGCAAAATAGTTCTGTAATAGGACAGAAGGAAAAACATCATACATCACTTCTGTCAGCAGAAGTAAATAACAGAAGTTTTGGTGAGACATGATCCGTAAAGCCGTGAATGAACCTTCCCACGAATAGCATGACATGAAAATTGAATGGATATTATTACGACCTCAACGTCTTAAAAACATTCGATTCGCGATATTTTCTTAATATCTTCCGATCTAATTTGGAGGTTCTGTAATGACCCTGCGTAACTAGTGAGCTGATGTGTGGATTAGGGGAAAGTGTTTCGTGCCATTTTAATGAGAGGAGTAGTGTAACTTCAGGACATCATTTTGCAGCAAGTTCATGTGAGACTCTCTTACTAGCAGCTTGCGCTGGTAGGCGATGATCTTCTTCCAGAAGGCAGACTCTTGTAGATCTGGCTCATCTGATTTGGAGGAGCGGTTGAGCTGAGTCTTCCTTTTCTTTGGCATTTCCTTCTTCTTTTCCTTTTTCTCCCCGTCCTCTCCTCTGTGGTAGACACAAAAATTGTGCTTTTCAAAAACGTCTCTTAATCAGTAAAAGAAGGTAACTTCTTTCGAACACCACACTGAACATGAAAGTAAAGACTAGTTAGGAATGTTCTGCAAATTTGTTTCAAGACCATACTATCAGAAAAGATCATGTAAAATCATACTCTGCTTTCTCAGACACTGTCTTGGTCTCATCTGCGGCTTCTTTCTCATCGGTTGATGAGGATGAACCCTTCACCTTCCAAAAAAAAAAAAAAAAAAAAGGGAGTTGTTCAGGAAGCTGTTCAATAAATGATTTTGGCACAAATTAGATGGAAATCACAACATCCACAATCTTTCATCGTTTTTCTGAGTTTAAACACTACATTTTCCTGGAATGTTACCTTCACGTATTATCATCTGGTATTTTGGTCAAGTTGCCTTTCTTTTTTTTTTTAGATTTTTTTTTTTGGGCTTTTTTCACCTTTATTGGATAGGACAGTGTAGAGACAGGACAGGAAATGAGCGGGAGAGAGAGAAGGGGAGGGATCGGGAAATGACCTCGGGTCGGAATCGAACCCGGGTCCCCGGATTTATGGTATGGCGCCTTAGCCACCTGAGCCACGACACCCCCCAAGTTGCCTTTCTTTACACAGTTTGTGTTTTGTGCTTACACAACACAAAGCAGGGCGTAATGCATGCTATTAAAGGGCTGATGACACGAACATGACTCTATGCAATTTCTTAAATAAACTATACAACATGGCAAACATGTTAGATTTCTGTTATAATTACGTGAAAAGAAGCTGTTGTTACGCGAATATCCAACTTTTAATTGCACAGCGCAAGAAAACTGGGTCCGTGGCTCGCGGCCATGTTGTGACGTCAGCGGGAGAACACGCTGCGGTTCACTGGCTGTTCTACTCTGGTTCTACTCAATGGAAATGGCGCATGAAAACGCCGGTGAACTCTCTAGTGCTAGCTCTTCCTCTTCTGGGAGTCTAGAATTGTGTTGATCTCTTCCGAATAGAATCTATGATAGCCTACCCTCTTTACCCTTTGCCTCTCGTTGCTAGGCAGCAGTTACATGAAAGCCGCAAGCTTTCACAAGCAAATACATGACTGATATCACGCCGACTTTATGATTACATTTATGATCATCATGTAGAATCTATAGCTCTACGTACCTTTATCTTATGTCGTTTCACAACATGTTCTGACAGGAGGACTGTCTTTGGATCCGGCATAGCTACGAGTAGACCCCCTCCGGAATACTGGCAGTGTTGCCAGATTGGGAGGAATCCCGCCCAGTTGGGCGGTTTCAAGTGCATTTTGGTGGGTTTTGAACATATTTTGGGCTGGAAAACTTCAGCAGTATCTGGCAACAGATACTGCTGAAGTTTTCCAGCCCAAAATATGTTCAAAATCCACCAAAATGCACTTGAAACCGCTCAACTGGGCGGGAAACCTCCCAATCTGGCAACACTGTGTAGGCACTGCTGATGGTAGTAACACACGTTTGTGCTGAACTGAACACCCAAGAGATTCTTTTAAGCTGGGAAGGGTGTCAAAACAATCCAAATCGAAGTGTTCAGAGCACAGGACGGATGTTGGTGAGGGCTCCCACTTGTCACGAGTGCGCCTGACTTGCTTCACCCACTTCGCATGCAGCTCGAGATCTCTGGGAAACCTGAATAAACTTACCCCATCCTTGTAGGTTTTGGAGCACAAGCCGGCAACACAACGCGAAGGCATAATAACTATATATATATAAAATGTATAATAATAATACTAATAATAATGACAAACTGAACACCTGTCGCATCAACAACTAACTGGTAAGTTAGGAGGAAGGTTCTTTCGCTGACGTCATATAGCTCCTCCTCTTTCGTCTCCTGGGTGCTGCAGCCCTGTCAAATGTGCCCAAATAGCCGCATTTTTTATCATAACTTGTAAAATAGGCGCCTTCGTGAATTAATATATGGATCATCGGGAATTACTTTTTATGTTATAAAACATCGCCAAAGATGTCAAAAACGTGTCATCAGCACTTTAAAGGTCACAAACTTTAAAAAATGACTTTTAAATAGAAAAATGCTTTCCGGGAACAGAAGGAGCCGAAGACATCATTGGATTATTATTAAAACATGAAACAAACAAGTTATATCTAGTGTTGTGTCATAATAAGAGCCAAGATGCAAACACTGATTTCCATAAAGCTAGTCAGTATTGTGAAAAAAAAGTTCTTCAAAACAGGCTTTGGGTGACTTTTAAGGACTGTAAATAGCTGCCATGCTTTTTTTCTAAACCAACATTTAGACAAACGGATACTTCATCACAGTACTGGCTCCAGTGTTATTGATATCAGTAATCTACGTAAGGGTTTCAGATAGACTTAAGGGCACTGTATGTCCCTGTTACCGTGTGTCTTCTGCGGAGTTCAGGCGAGGGTGTAGGGGGCGGTGGCATGGGTGTATTAAGCAGGTCTGTCAGGCTGGCATTGGGGTTATGTGGCATGAGTTTGTACTGTCCTCCTTCCCTCCTTAAATCCAGCCCAAATATATCAGACAGCAGGTCAGTGTCTTCCGCAGCCACTGCGAGGTCGGCCAAGTCTTCCTCAGGTGAAGTTTTCTCTGCAGGTTTCCTCTCCACCTCCTCACTCTCACCTCTCACCTCATCCTGTGTCGGGTCAGGCATGTTGGCCAGCAGCTCGGACACTTTCATGGTCTTGGCTCCCTCCACCAAGCTTCCACCCAGGAAGCTGCTGTAGATGATGCGGAAGAAGCCACGGGCCACACTGAAAGCAAAGTGCAGCAGCCCCATGAACACACTCCAGCAGAAAGCAGCCAGGGCGGTCACCATGTCTTTCACTGTCATCTTCTTAGCCTTCTTCAGCTGCTTCTTCAGACTCTTCATAGACAGCACCTTAAAGTTCAGTGCATTCAATTACATCACAATACTTTGATTTAAATTTCCTTTAGTGTCAGATCAAATATACCCGGACATTGTGAAATTCTTTTCTAGTGCTACAACATTATTTCGACTTAACAATTCATTTTAATATCAATGTCAGTCAAAATAATTACGTTATAACACAGTATTTACTCAAAATAGTGATATGAGATCTTGAAATAATGAACTTATATTTTTGAACAACACAGCACTTAAAAATACAAATAAAAAAAAAATGTGCCCTTGAGAGAGTTTATATTCAAGAACACACATGCATCCCTTTTTTCTTCTCGTCATTGTGATTTTGGTTTTGCTTTTACTTACACTTGCTTTATTTATTTTTATTTTTGTTTTTAGTACCTGCTGTAGTTCTTTCAATTTCTTGTTATGAATTTTGAGTTGAGTTTTTTTTTTTTTTGGTTTGTTAATTTGCTTTGCATTCCAGGTCTTCTATACGGCTACTGAACAGACATTTTAATCGCCTAATGCCCCAGTGAAAAGTATGACTTCCAGTATTTCAGTCAAATGAAAATGGTCATGGTTTCATTACTGAGCTATGTTGTCTGGGGCAATTTGCCCTTGGTAGGGTTTCCCAAGGCAAACCAGTCTGAAGCGAGGGGTCAGACCACGTACGACTCTAAACAAGTCTATGAGAAGGAGGAACTCATGGAAGCATGAAGCTCATCTGGACCAGGGATACCAGGACACACACCCCCTCCCTTGACTGGCCAAGCAGAGTGCAGCTTTGGCAGATGTTCCGCATATCCACTGCTGAGCCAGTTGTATGGACTACAGCCATAAGGTTGTTGGTTCCTGTCGTGGCAGTAATCCCCGAACCCTGTGCTGGACATAAGTGGTAAAGGGAGCAATCAAGCTGAAGGAGCCCTATTGAGCTTGGTTAGCTTGTAAGACTCTGGAGGCAGCTGACGGATACCGAGTGGCTAAGCAGAGTGTAGCTTTGGCAGATACAGAAGCAAAAACTTGGGTGTTGGGGGGGGGTGTTCAATGAAGGCGTGGAGCATGACTTTTGGTCCCCCTCAAAGAGATTCTGGGAAACCATCAGATGACTCAGGAGGAGGAAGCAATGCTTTGCTTCCCAACTGGGGATGGAGTGCTGCTGACCTCAACTGAGGACATAGGTGGTGAAAGGATTACTTCAAGGATTTTCTGAATCCCACTGACATGCCTTCCATAGAGGAAGCAGTGCATGCATACTCAAAGGGGGATTCTCATATCACCAGTGCTGAGGTCACTCAAGTGATTAATAAACTCTTCAGTGACAGGGACCCAGAGGTGGAGGAGATCCACCTTGACTTCCTTAAGGCTCTAGGTAATGTGGTCTTGGTTGACATGCCTTTTCAAAGTTGCATGGAGGTCGGGGACAGTGCCTCTGGACTGGCAGACTGGGGTGGTGGGCCCCCTTTTAAAAATGGAGGACAGGACGGTGTGTTCCAATTTTAGGGGAATCACACTCCTCAGCCTCCCTGGGAAGGTCTATACCAGGGTGCTAGAGAGGGGAGTCCATATGTTAGTCGAACCTCAGATTCAGGAGGAACACTGCAGTTTACATCCTGGTTGTGGAACAATGAACCAGCTTTTTACCCTCACAAGGGTACTGGAAGGTGCATGGGAGTTTGTCCAACCAGTCCATATGTGCTTTGTTGACTTAGAAAAGGCATATGACTGTGTCCCACTGAGGTGTCCTGTTGGGGGTGCTTCAGGAGTATTGGGTACCAGGCCTGCTTCTACAGGCCATTTGGGCCCTGTATAACCAGAGCAAGAGCTTGGTTCACATTGCTGACAATAAGCCTGTCTTGTTCCCAACAGAATTGTTTGGCATATCAAAGGGATGAAATGTGTCTGGTTTGGTGAGCTCAGGATTGCATTGTTGCTTTTTGCAGATTATGTGGACCTGTGGGCATCATTGAGCCATGACCTCCAGCTTGCCCTGGGGCAAGTTGCAGCTAAGTGGCTGGGATGAAAATCAGCACCTCTAAGCCTGAGGCCATGGTTCTTAGCCCGAAAAGGGTGGACTGTCCACTCCAGATTGGGGAGTTTATCCACTCCAGGTTGCCTCAAGTGGAGGGCTTCAAGTATCTCAAAATCTTGTTGGCAAGTGAGGGAAGAATGGAGCAGGAGCTGCACTGGTCTGTCATGGTGAAGAGAGAGCTGAGCCAAAAATCGATTCCCTGGTCAATCTACCCTCTCATTACATGACAGGCATTTAGCAGATGCTGTTATCCAGAGCAACATACAATATACCCAGAACAGCCTGAGGAGCAGTTGGGGTTTAGGGCACTTCAGCCATTCCTGCTGGTTCAGGGAATTGAACCAGCAACCTTGTGGGCCCAAAGCTGCTTCTCTAACCATTAGGCCATGGCTTCCCCACCTTCACCATCACCTATGGCCATGACCTCTGGGTCGTGACTGAAAGAACAAGATCGCAAAGGCAAGTGGCAGAAACAAACTTTCCCCAAAGGGTGTCTGGACTCACACTTAGAGACAGGGTGAAGTGTTCTAACATTCGGGAGGAGCTCAGAGTAGAGCTGCTGCTCCTCTCCATCAAAAGTAGCCAGCTGAGGTGATTCAGGCATCTGTCAAGAATGCCTCCCAGATGCCTCCTAGGTGATTTGTTCTGGGCATGCCCAAGCAGGAGAAGACCACAGTGTACACCCAGGACATACTGGAGAGATTATTTCACGTTATATCACATAACAGATTATATCACATATTCCAGTCCCCCCTGGAAGAGCTGGAAGAGGTGGCTGGGGAGGGGGAGGCCTGGACATCTTTGCTGGAACTGCTGCCCCTGTGACCCGGACTCATATGAAAAATGGAAAATGAATGGATGGGTGGGAAACTATTATATAAAATTAAAACTATAGGGAAATATGTCTTGCATTGACGACCATATTTAAAGACAATACACTCCCAAAAATTACACAATTCATAAACGCAATGAATATAAGAACTGATTTTATAATAATAATAACAATAATAATAATTTCCCTATAAATTCCTTCAGGCCTAACACATATAATAACAGCAGTGCCAGGTACATATGTTATAGGCTTATAACTCTTGTGCTCTTTTTTTCTAATGGCCAAATGTTTAAATATTTAAGTCTCCCTGAGACTAATGACATGTTTATAACAATATTAAGCACACCTTCATCAGAAGCATGATGTTGTAGCGGAGGGCAAATAGCGCTGAGCATACGGTGCTGATGGAGAAGAAGCCCATGTCGGGGGTTTCCTCTTCAGGTTTTTCCCGCTCATTCTCTTCTTTGCTCGCTGAACGCTCTCCTGCATCCGACATCTGTGCAGCCAGCTGCATCTCAAATATAGTGTCTTCACAAAAATTAACAAACAGTTCCATCTTCTCCTTCTCACCACCCTCGTTGACTACGTCAAAGATGAACTGGCGCTTGGACTCTTTCACCTGTGGCTTCTCCCACTGTGTGCGGCTAGACTCGCTGATCTCAAAGTACACACGCTCAATGCGCTTGGCGCTGCCCATGATCTCGATGCGGCCCAGGTAAGGCTGGAAGTAATTGAGCACACTCTCGGCTAGCTCCAGGAATGTCTGCAGGCGTGAGTCGTGAGGCATATGCTCCGACAGGTTAGTCAAGAGCACGGCCACGTTGAAGCCAATGTCCTTAGCTGGCTCGTGAAAGCGCTCGACAAATTCCTCATAATCAAGCAGCTCATTTTCATCTGTTTCAGCACAAGACAGCAGGAACTCCGTCTCGGACTGTGTGTAGTGCTTGTGGCTCTCCATGGCTTTGTGAAAGTCCCTCTTGGAAATGACCCCCTTCCCGTCTGGATCGTACTCTTTGAAGGCATCTGACGATGTAAGATCTTTCAGTTTGAGGAACATATCGAAGAACTTCAGAATCATCTCCACGTTGTTGGAAGATTCCACCAACATGTCGACCATCTGCTTTCCAATGGTGCCGTTCACAACATTTCCTGAGTAAAGATTTATTTATTTATTTATTTATTTACAGCATATGTTTGGTGAAAATATTTTGTTAATATTGTGATGGAGTTGTTATTGCCCTTTTTCCTTTTATTTATTTATTTATTTATTTATTCGTAATTTAGGGCTTAAAAATATCTTCACATAGCATGATTAAAACGTAACTATAGTAGAGCAGACTGAATAGAATAGCTCATGGATTATTACCTTCTAACATGGAGAGCAGCATTACCACCATGTCCTTCTGCAGATCCATGAGCTCTTTCAGGAGGTCAATCTGGCTCGAATCCTGGGTGGGGAATAGGTATGAGGGGAAAGCACCATTGGTTTTGCATCATTACAAACAAGCAAACGATCACATACATATTGGACCATGACAAGTTTAAGCCGTTAACATGATTTTGCTTGTTCCAAGTTATCTGATGCCTACTTGCGAGAGCTTCATCTGCATGTGGGCAAATACATGGAGGAACCCGACCACAGCATCCCACAGGCGGCTGTGTGCCAGGCTCTGCTGGTTCCCTGTGCAAGGACCCTGTACCAAAACATGACAAGAACCTCATCAGGCTTCTAATGACTGCAATGAGGCTTTAGGGTTTTTCATCCTGGAATAGATTCAGCGAGACTGGGAAAAGATCTGACAGACTCACTAACATTTACCACAGATATCCTACACTATCCATACTTTAATTATATTCATACATCATTCTATAATCCTTATGTTGGAGCCACATTTTGGAATCTTGAAGTTGATCGAAAAACCTGCAAGAATTTAAATTACATTATTATTATTATTAAATTGCATTGTTATAATTTTAAGTTACGAAATATGTTAATTTACTTACCTTTGATCTAGCCTGCAGCTCTTGTACTTACCCGTTATGTGTGACATGAACACGTAGCTCCTCCTCAGACATGCGTCACTAAGGCGCGAATGTGCAGGCTTTAATTAGTTGGTTTGATCTAGTGTACGGCAGGTAAGGTGGCGGAAAGGAAACAGTTTTCCGACTGCATAAGTTTTCACATAAGCATTCACTTTATTGTTTAGCTACTGAACCAAAAGACAGCATCTCCAGTGTTTCTAAAACCTCTTCCAAGTCCTCTTCGGCTAAAATAGCTGCGGCAGAAAAGGCCACTCTGGAGGCACGTTCTAAAGCTTTACCAGCTATGCATGCACTACAGATAGAGGAAGCTGTTTTAAAATCAAAAAGGGAACAAATGGAATTACAAGCACAACTAGCTGCAGCAGATGCTAAACTTGAAGTGCTCAGTGACGATGCTGAACAGCAGGGTGATGCAATGAATGTATACTATGAAGAAAGTGAGCAAGTTAACACAGAACCCACTTTTGCTGATGCCTCTGCCATTGAATTTGCTCCTGTTGCGACAGTACCCAAGACACCACTTCAGAAAGCATTCAGGTATATTCACAGTAGCTCTCAGGTGGCCACATGTTCCTCTAGCCCTCATGTTGAGTCCAGTCATGACAACACTGAAGAAATCACTATAATGCTTCAAAAGCAAAAGGAGCTCACTGATCTCATGTTTAGGCAGCAGAATATTTCTTTGTTGCCAAAGAAGGAAGTACCAGTGCTCGATGGTGATCCATTGTCTTTCCAGTCTTTTATTCATGCCTTTCAATACTTAATAGAAGACAAGACAAGCAGCTGTCAGGATAGGCTGTATTTTCTGGAGCACTTCACAGCAGGGCAGGCCAAAAACCTTGTGCATAGTTGCATGCGCATGGATCCTTGAAGAGTCTACACTGAAGCCGAACAACTGTTTAAGAGACACTTTGGTGACAAAATGAAAATCGTAAACGCCTACTTGGAAAAGGCTTTGAACTGAACAGCCATTAAGGCCGATGATGGAAAGTCACTTCATGCCTATGCCCTGTATTTGAGAGAATGTTGCAATGCTATGCAAGACCGAGAATACATGGATGAACTGAATGCTGCATCAAATTTGAAACTGCTTGTATCCAAGCTTCCCTACAAGCTCCGTGAAAGATGGCAGACCCTAGTGTATGAATCTGCTCAGAGAAACAACACTCGTGTTCGATTCAAACATCTTATAGAGTTCTTGGAGACGCAGTCAAGTGTCTTGCTGCATCCTGTATTCAGAGACATTAAAAGATCCTTCTGGGTGGCACGGTGGTGTAGTGGTTAGCGCTGTCGCCTCACAGCAAGAAGGTCCGGGTTTGAGCCCCGTGGCCGGCGAGGGCCTTTCTGTGTGGAGTTTGCATGTTCTCCCCGTGTCCGCGTGGGTTTCCTCCGGGTGCTCCGGTTTCCCCCACAGTCCAAAGACATGCAGGTTAGGTTAACTGGTGACTCTAAATTGAGCGTAGGTGTGAATGTGAGTGTGAATGGTTGTCTGTGTCTATGTGTCAGTCCTGTGATGACCTGGCGACTTGTCCAGGGTGTACCCCGCCTTTCGCCCGTAGTCAGCTGGGATAGGCTCCAGCTCGCCTGCGACCCTGTAGAACAGGATAAAGCGGCTAGAGATAATGAGAAGAGAAGAGAAGAGAAGAGAAGAGAAGAGAAGAGAAGAGAAGAGAAGAGAAGAGAAGAGATCCTTCTCCCATTAAAGGCACAGTGGTGAAATCTAGAATTTCTGGCTCGAAGATGCTTAAAAAAAAAAAAAAAAGGAGCTTTGTTACCACTGTGACACTGGCTGAGGAACAAAAAAACAGACAGACATCTACAGTGCTCCAGCAAACTAGCACCACTGCTGTCTTGCCTGCATGTACTTTCTGTCAAGACAAACAGCTAATCACAGACTGTGCAAAATTCATATCAGAGCCACACAACAACAGGGTTGAACATCTGAAAAAGAATAGTCACTGCTTTGGCTGTCTTAAAAAGGGCCATATGAGCAAGGATTATAATAAGAAAATGGACTGTCAAATCTGCAAAAGGAAACATCCTACACTGCTACACATTGATGATGTTAATTCAAAGCAGCAGACTCCACCGAATCCCACAAACCCAAAAGAAACTCCTTTCGAGAGTCAACTGATCATGCAACAGGGGCCAGTAAGGAATGTGCTCTGGCTATTGTTCCGGTTCAAGTTAAAGTTGCCAAAGGCAGCAAAACCATCAAAACATATGCTTTTCTTGATCCAGGCAGCTCGGCCACGTTCTGCACTGAGAACTTAATGAACCAGCTGAATGCCAAAGGACGCAGAACTGAATCATCCTGTGAACTATGGGACAAGAAAGACCTGTTAAGAATTTTGAGCTCACAGGATTAGAAGTAGGCAACAGACAGTCGTAAACACCCAAACAAAGATTCCTGTGTCGAAAGGAAACCTGCTTACCCAGCAAGAGCTGGAGAAATGGCCTTATCTGGATGGAATCAAACTGCAAAGAACTGATGTTGAAATCAAAATCTTGATTGGAATCAATGTTCCAAAGGCAATGAAACCTTGGCAGATAATAGTCATGGAAATGGACTGTATGCAATCAGAACTCTTTTAGGATGGGTGCGTGGCACAGAATGCATACGGTTCCAACGCACCCATCCTAAAAGAATGCGCATGCGCATTCTGTGTGACGTACTTCCTGGTTTCCAAGTTGTTTGCGACGAGTCTTTTTCCGCGAGTGCTGGCGTTAAACACTAATCTCTTCTATTTTCTCTACAAATAATTTTCCAGTATCCTTTTCATTTTTTATTGTACTTTCGCTTTCCTTTTTCCGCATTTTAATTTTTTTCAGAAGAACACCAAGACTGGAAGCTTTCTTTTTTCTCCTCCTGCGTAAAGACCACAAGTGGAGGCCATCCACATTGGATCTGCTTTAATATCAACAGAGCCTCGATTAAGGTACGTGAATCCTTTCATCATGGCACACCTTCAGCTTGTTCAGTGTGTGGAGTGCAGGATATTTAGTCATTCTTCCTCCGTCGCTCGTGATAGCTTTCTTTGTGATAAATGCAGATTAGTTAGCTCTCTGATGGAGAAGATTGCAGCTTTAGAGGCGCGTATTCAGACTCTAGAGAGGGCTAGTGAGAATGAGAACAGTGTAGTTTCTGCGGGGGAAAGTCTGGATGCCCTAGGTGGAGTTAGTAATCCCCCAACTCTGGCAATAGAGCCCTTAGAGCGGGGTGAATGGGTGATGACTCAGCAGCATAAGCGTAGAGCCAAAGCTACTGCTGGGGCTTGCCCACGGGAGCACCATTCCTCTCCGCTTCACGTGTTGAACAGGTTTGCCCTCCTCAGTGATGCACCAGCTGAGAAACCTGAAAGAGCTCTGGTTATAGGGGACTATCATATGGCACATGAAATTAGCTCAGCCTTTAGGGGCACCAGCAGCTTTAGTCAGGTGTATACCGGGAGCCAGGGCGCCGGACACAGCAGATAATCTTAGGGTCATAGGCAAGCACAGGTTCTCAAAGATAGTTATTCATGTAGGAGCTAATGATATACACCTTCGTCAGTCTGAGGTTACTAAGAGTAACTTTGTAGAGGTGTTTAAATTAGTGAAGGCAAATGTCTGATGCTGTAGTATGCTCTGGCCCCATCCCAATACAGTGTGGCAATATAGCTCACAGCAGGTTATGGTCGCTGAACTGCTGGTTGTCCAGGTGGTGTTCTGAAAACAGTGTGGGCTTTATAGATAATTGGGCTAATTTTGAGGGCACTACTGGCCTGTTAAGGCGGGACAGTATCCATCCCACTCGGGAAGGTGCTGCTCTCATTTCCTGCAGCATTGGTCATAGTCTCAGAACAGGCCTAGTTAATTTCTGACAATCCAGAGCCAAGGCCAGGGAGCAGACGAACAGGCTAAACCGACTGTCTGCTAGCTGCACAGAGTCGTCACTCAGGGTCCACTACATCGAGACTGTGTCTGTTCCCCGAGCTCAACAAAAAGGTAGAAATATTCAGAGAGTTTGTTCCAGTAACCTAATCAATATAAAATTAGATCATACTGACTGTACAGCCGCTGCCAACACCTTTGATCTAAAGGTAGGACTATTAAATATTAGATCTCTTACATCCAAAGCGCTAATTGCTAATGAACTTATCACTGATAATGAGTTTAATGTACTTTGTTTAACTGAAACATGGATTAAGCCAAATGAATATATAGCATTAAATGAAGCGAGTCCTCCTGGATACAGTTATATACACCAGCCTCATCTAACTGGTAGAGGAGGCGGCGTCACGTTTATTTATAAAAAGATTATCTAGGTGTAACACAAAAACCTGGTTATAAATTTAATACATTTGAAGTTCTTCATACTCATATAATGTCTGTAGCCTCAAAAATTAAGTCTACCCAGTTAATTCCGTTACTTATTATTTACAGGCCCCCGGGGCCATATTCTGAGTTTCTTTCTGAATTTGCAGATTTTATCTCAGATCTGGTTATTTCCTTAGACAAAGCTTTAGTTGTCGGAGATTTTAATATTCACTTCGATAACCCAGAAGACCCTTTGAAAACAGCGTTTGTGTCCATTTTAGATTCAGTCGGGATTAATCAGAATGTCATAGGACCAACCCATAATGGTGGTCACACCCTCGATCTGATACTAACATTCAGGTTAAACGTAGAAAATATAGTCATACTTCCACAGTCTAAAGTTATCTCAGATCATTATCTCATCTCATTCAAAATATGTCTGAATAATAATATATGCACCTCACACCGCTACTGTATTAAATGTACATTCACGTCAACTACTGCACAGAGCTTTATAAATGATCTCCCAGAGTTATCAACTTTGATTGGGTCACTGTCAGCCCCTGCAGAACTCGATCAGGCAACTGAATGCTTAGAGTCAATGTTCCACTATACTTTAGATAATGTAGCTCCTCCTAAAAGGAAAATGATCCAGGAAAAAAAAAAGCACCCTGGTATAATGATGACACTTGCACTTTAAAACAGACCACTCGAAAGCTGGAACGTAAATGGCGTCAAACAAAATTGGTAGCGTTCAAATTAGCGTGGAAGGAGAGCTTCCTGAAGTATAGAAAAGCTCTTAGTGCTGCTAGATCAACATATCTCCCATATATCACATATGGCCCCATGTGACGCGAGCGAGTCAGGATATGGAACTGTAAGTTACATGTACCTCAGACTCACAGATAAGACAGGAAATGTTCATATCACCTTCATACTCTGCAAATCCAGAGTAGCTCCACTCAAACAGATAACCATTCCAAGACTGGAGCTTGCAGCTGCAATGCTTGCTGTGAAGGTGGACAGAATGTTACAGAAGGAACTTTGCATGGAACTGGAGAGTTCTACTTTTTGGACAGACAGTACATCAGTACTGAAGTACATTCATAACCAAGCAAAACGACTCCATACTTGCGGTGCAAATAGAATTGCAGTGATCCACAGCCTCTCCAAGGAACATCAATGGAGGCATGCAAGTTCTGAGGACAATCCGGCAGATGATTCCTCGTGTGGCTTGCATATAGAACCACTCTTGAATTCCACCAGATGGCTCAACGACCCTCTCTTGTCAAGGAATGAAACTGGACTGCCTGGCCTACCACAAGATCTCAGCCACTACCCCCAGGTGATCCAGAGGTGAAGAGGGACATCACTGCAAACTGTGTCAACCTCCAGGATAACGCCACCACCACTCGAATTGAGTACTATTCTTCCTGGAGGAAACTACAGAGAGTTGTTGCATGGCTGCTGAAGCTCAAGAATCTCCTCCTGCTTCGATGTCAGACAGGCAAAGTCCTTATGACTCCCTCCAAACTAAAAGATGAGCCACAAGGCTTACCTGTGGAGGACCTGGACGAAGCAGAGAAGTCAATTATTCACTATGAACAACAGCATCACTTTGATCAAGAGCTGACTCTCTTAAGAATGGGCAAACCGGTTAAAGCACACAGCTCCATATACAAACTAGATCCAATCATTGATGAGGGCATCCTGAAGGTTGGAGGAAGGATAGGTAAAGCACCCATGCCGGTGAGTCTAAAGAATCCAATCATTCTTCCCAAGGACTCGCACATATCCAAGTTGATCCTGCAAGACATCCATCAACAAGTTGGACATTCAGGAAGGAATCATATGCTCTCAAGACTCAGACAGAAATTCTGGCTACCTTCTGCCAACTTTTGTGCCAGAAAAATAATAAAATCTTGTGTCTTTTGCAGACGAATGCAGGCCAAAGTTGGAGTACAGAAAATGGTAGACCTGCCAGAGGATCGTGTCACTCCAGACTTGCCACCCTTCTCTCATGTAGGTATTGACTACTTTGGACCTGTAGAGGTCAAGAGAGGCCGCTCCCATGTGAAACGTTGGGGAGTGATATTCGCCTGTCTAGCGAGCTGAGCCATTCATCTGGAAGTGGCCAGCAGGTTGGACACAGACTCCTGCATCAATGCCATTAGGCGGTTTGTATGCCGGAGAGGACAGGTACTGACCATCAGGACAGACTGTGGCACCAACTTCATGTGTGCACAGAAGGAATTGGAAGCAGCATTGACCCAGATAGACCACCAAAAGATACAACATGCTCTGCTGACCAATCACGTCAAGTGGCTGTTCAATCCACCATTTGCAGCCCACTTTGGCGGAGTGTGGGAAAGGCTCATCAGACTCATGAAAAAGGTATTGCTTTCAGTGCTGAGGCAGCAAACACCAGACGATGAAATGCTACAGATGGCTTTGTGTGAAGTTGAATCTATTCTCAACGACCGGCCCATCACCACTGTATCCAGTGACCCAAATGATCTTGAACCCCTTATGCCAAACCACCTTCTGCAGTTGAAGACCAAACCCCCATTACCACCTGGACTCTTCAACAAAGATGACTTGTATGTCAGGAAACAATGGAAGCAGGTACAATACCTGGCAGACCTTTTCTGGCAAAGATGGACTACTGAATTTCTCTCACTGATGCAGCAATGGCAAAAGTGGGCCCAAGTCAAGAGAAACTTCAAGATGAATGACATTGTAGTCATAGTGGACCCGACAGCACCAAGGAACTCCTGGCCATTAGGTCAGGTAGTGAAGACCCTGTCAGGTCCCAAAGATCTTGTCCGCAGTGTGTTGGTGAAAACCAAAACCAATGTTCTACAAAGGCCTATTGACAAGCTCTGCTTGCTCCTTGAAGCTGGACAATCATCTTAAGAGTTTGACAGTGTCAGACTCCAAAGTTCCTACCAATATGCACGCTTTTACATATACTGACAAGCCTGAACATTTCTCTGTATGCCCACACATCAGTACATACCAGTGCATTCATAGACTTTTCACTTCTGCACCACATTTACACTCCATTGATCTTCACATACATGGACTTCTCACTCTTGCACTACATTTACACTCATTGGACTTTCTCTCCTACCCTATGGACTGTACATATGCACAGCATGGACTTTGGGGGGATTCTTGGGAATTGTTAAAAAAAAAGAAGAAAAAAACCCCATTCCAAATGTATGGACATTGAATGTTGAATGGAATACCATGCTATAATTGATTGATGTTGATGACTGGTGTATGTATCATGGTAAAGAAGCATTAGATAAGTTATAAGTAGTTTATTTGATAGTGCATTATGGCTCCATTGGATATTTTTGTTGGTAATTGTCCTGCCATAGCTTTGACAATTAGGGGCCAGGACGTTGGAGCCACATTTTGGAATCTTGAAATTGATCTAAAAACCTGCAATGATTTAAATTACATTATTATCATTATTATTATTATTATTATTATTAAATTGCATTGTTATAATTTTAAGTTATTAAACATGTTAATTTACTTACCTTTGATCTAGCCTGCAGCTCTTGTACTTACCTGTTATGTGTGACGTGAACACGTAGCTCCTCCTCAGACATGAGTCACTAAGGCGCGAATGTGCAGGCAAGAAAGTTGGCAAGAAAGTTGGTTTGATCTGGTGTACGGCAGGTTAGGTGGCGGAGAGGAAACAGTTTTCCGACCGCCTAAGTTTTCACACAAGTATTTGCTTTATTGTTTAGTACCACTTTATTTTATAGCCTCTGTTTCACTTCTGAAAAGTCAACCAGACTGTTGATGGAATAAATCCACGGCTTATGATTTCATTTCAACTCTCCGTGTGTGATTTATCTGGAATGTGTGTCAGGAGACTCTCCATCAACCTCACATGGCTTTAGGAAAGTTTTGGATTAAAATAACCACTACACCCTAGCTATTCTACAAGACGTGGCAAGCTAGTCTTTTTGAATGGTATAAACAGGAAATGGTGTTGGGTAATGTAGCCTGAAGTTCAAAAATGCCATTACTTTGCAAGGGGCTCCTTAGGAGGAACTTTAATGAATCCCTAAAATGGCTTAGCAAATAAAAAGGCCTGGTAGACTGTGAAAATAAAATGGATCTCTGCCAACTTGCACTTCATTTCCCCAGCACATGTCCTTGCTCTTCAAACTGCTAAAACAACGTTAACTCCATCATCTAAGTACAGACCTAACTTACAGTAGTTTTACAATTCAGCTAAGATAAGACAGAGCTCTGTCGTGTGAGATGCATGAGTGAAAAAAGAATGCATTTACGTCCACGTCTTTCAGGAACAAAAAGTGATACCATCACATTATCACATCTGGGGAAATAAATAAATAAATAAATGCGTACGTACGTACCTGAATATACTCCGTAAGAGTATTGAAGACCTGTTTAGCTACATTTATAGCTTTGGAGAAATTACGTTGACCCTGCTCATCAATCACGTCCTTCCCCGAATAGTACCAGTAAAAATCACTGATGGACTCCTAGCAAAAAAAACCAAACAAAACACAATTATCATCAGACACTGGCATATGGCAATTTTCATGAAGAACCTAAAATGACAACAATTAAAATTAGCCTCCCAACATGGCTGAGGATTAATGAGTGTAACCTAGCAGCCAATACATGGCTGCTGAAGAGAAAAGGTTTTCCAATAGCCTTCTGGCTTGTCCACGTGATCTTTAGCAAACTGCAGATGAGCAGCAATGTTCTTTGAAGAGCAGTGGCTTTCTCCTTGCAACCCTGCCATGCACACCATTGTTGTTCAGTGTTCTCCTGATGGTCGACTCATGAACATTAGCCAATGTGAGAGAGGCCTTCAGTTGCTTAGAAGTTACCCTGGGGTCCTTTGTGACCTCACCGACTATTACACGCCTTGCTCTTGGAGTGATCTTTGTTGGTCAACCACTCCTGGAGAGGGTAACAATGGTCTTGAATTTCCTCCATTTGTACACAATCTGTCTGACTGTGGATTGGTGGAGTCCAAACTCTTTAGAGATGGTTTTGTAACCTTTTCCAGCCTGATGAGCATCAACAATGCTTTTTCTGAGGTCCTCAGAAATCTCCTTTGTTCGTGCCATGATACACTTCCACAAACGTGTTGTGAACATCAGACTTTGATAGATCCCTGTTCTTTAAGTAAAACAGGGTGCCCACTCACACCTGATTGTCATCCCATTGATTGAAAACACCTGACTCTAATTTCACCTTCAAATTAACTGCTAATCCTAGAGGTGCATATACTTTTGCCACTCACGTATGTAATATTGGATCATTTTCCTCAATAAATAAATGACCAAGTATAATATTTTTGTCTCATTTGTTTAACTGGGTTCTCTTGATCTACTTTTAGGACTTGTGTGAAAATCTGATGTTTTAGGTCATATTTATGCAGAAATGTAGAAAATTCTAACAGATTCACAAACTTTCAAGCACCACTGTACAGTATATAAGCATTCAAAAAATACCGACCATCTATTTGTTCCAGTATAAGGCTGACATTCTAATTACGACGACTACTATATACGAGTACAGTATTTCCACCTGCAGTGTCTCACCTGTACTCTAAGCAGGTAGTCCACAGTGGAGATGATGATGTTGACAGTCGTGTTGTTTCCTGTTTGCGTTCTCAAGTAGTTCTGGAAATCTGTGGAACAGCACACACTTTATGAAAATTACAGTTACTCAAGGCAAAGCACACTGCATGTACCGTAAATGTTTCATTCTTTATGAGGAGAAAAGGTTCACGAGATGCACATGTCTGTTTCCCAGGATACCGGGTGTACTAAAGAGACAGCATTGAGAGGAGAAGGGTTTACCCAGCAGTTTTACTCAGAAAGGTGCAGTTTTGTAGACCCCCCCCCCCTTTTTTAAATAAATGTAATGTACAACCCCAATTCGAAAAACGCTGTGACGCTGTGTAAACTGTAATAAAAACAGAACGCGCTAATTTGCAAATCATGGAAACCCTTTATTGAGTTGAAAAGAGTGTTTTTTGAAAAAATATACACATTTCAGAAAAGTTGGGACAGGGACAACAAAAGACAGAAAAAGTTGTGTAATGCTAAAAAAAAAAAAAAAAAAAAAAAAAAAAACCTAATTAGGTTAATTGGCAACAGGTCAGCAACATGATTGGGTATAAAAAGAGCATCCCAGAGAGGCGGAGTCTCTCAGAAGTAAAGACGGGGCGGGGTTCACCGCTCTGTGAAAGACTGTGTGGGCAAACAGTGCAACAATTTAAGAATAACGTTCCTCAATGTAAAATTGCAAAGAATTTGGGGATCGCATCATCTATGGTACATAACATCAAGAAAAGATTCAGAGAATCTGGAGAAATCTCTGTAGGCAAGAGACAAGGCTGAAAACTGACACTGGATGCCTGTGATCTTCAGGCCCTCAGAAGACACTGCATTAAAAGCAGACACGTGTCTGTAGTGGAAATCACTGTATGGGCTCAGGAACACTTCAGAAAACCATTGTCTGTGAAAACACTTCATGACTGCATCCACAAACGCAAGTTAAAACCAGATATAAACAATATCCAGAAACACCGCCACCTTTTCTGGGCCCGATCTCTTTTACAATGGACTGAGGCGAAGTGAAAAATTGAAAAAGGTCTGATGAATCAAAATTTGAAATTCTTTTTGGAAATCATAGACACCACGTCCTCCAGGCTAAAGAGGAGAGGGACCATCCGGCTTGTTATCAGTGCACAGTTCAAAAGCCAGCATCTGTGATGGTATGAGGGGGCATTAGTGCACATGACATGGCCCCCGGGGCCATATTCTGAGTTTCTTTCTGAATTTGCAGATTTTATCTCAGATCTGGTTATTTCCTTAGACGAAGCTTTAGTTGTCGGAGATTTTAATATTCACTTCAATAACCCAGAAGACCCTTTGAAAACAGCGTTTGTGTCCATTTTAGATTCAGTTGGGATTAATCAGAATGTCATAGGACCGACCCATAATGGTGGTCACACCCTCGATCTAATACTAACATTTGGGTTAAACGTAGAAAATATAGTCACACTTCCACAGTCTGAAGTTCTCAGATCATTATCTCATCTCATTCAAAATATGTCTGAGTAATAATATATGCACCTCACCACGCTACTGTATTAAACGTACATTCACGTCAACTACTGCACAGAGCTTTATAAATGATCTCCCAGAGTTATCAACTTTGATTGGGTCACTGTCAGCCCCTGCAGAACTCGATCAGGCATTCAAAACTCACACTGATAACATCATCCGGATAGCTTTCTTTCATCTCAGAAATATTGCTAAGATAAGAAATTTAATGTTGCTACATGACGCGGAAAAACTAGTTCATGCTTTCGTTACCTCCAGGTTGGATTATTGTAATGCCTTACTGTCTGGATGTTCCAATAAGTGCATAAACAAGCTCCAGTTAGTTCAACATGCAGCAGCAAGAGTCCTTACTAGAACTAGAAAATATGACCCCATCACCCCTGTCTTATCCACACTGCATTGGCTCCCAATCAAATTTCGTATTGATTATAAAATACTACTATTGACCTTTAAAGCACTGAATGGTCTCGCACCACAGTACTTGAGTGAACTTCTGCTCCTCTATGACCCGCCACGCCTACTTAGATCAAAAGGTGCAGGCTATCTGCTGGTACCTCGTATAGTGAAGGCTACATCGGGGGTGGAGCCTTTTCTTCCAAAGCCCCACAGTTATGGAACAGCCTTCCAAGTAGTGTTCGGGAATCAGACACAGTCTCAGCGTTTAAGTCTCGGCTGAAAACATATCTGTTTAGTCAAGCCTTTTGTTAATGGTGTTTATGAGGTAAAGGAGTAGATCTGGAGGATCCTCAGACAGAGTGTTTTGGTAAACTGGGATGTATGGATGCTGTCAGTTCCCACTCGCTTGCTCACTCGAGTTTGTTGACGGTGTAGTGGCTGCTGCTTTATGTCCCGGGGCTCCCTCATGCCTGTGTTACCTTCTGACTCTCCCCTTTAAGTTATGCTGTCATAGTTAGTTGCCGGAGTCGCCTATCACCCATAAATCTGTGCGGCAGCTCCCTCAAGTGACGGGGGAAAAAAAGATAGCAGACTGAAATTCACAAAAAAGTGATAGCTTCAACAAAAAAAAAAAAAAAGGTTTGGGACTTTTTTTCGACTTAGATTTTTAAAATGTTACCAAGAAATAAACATAGTACTCTCTTATGACTGTAACTAGGCATATTAGGTAAAAAATCAAATCCAATCCAAATTGCTTGAAGCTGCTCTCGTTGAATTCAGAATTGAATCCATAATTAAAATATATTTTTCCGTTCTTGAGATATTACAAATCAAAGTTTGAAGAAACGGCTTAATTTTTAGAAAACGGCCGTAATATTCTGTATGAGGATCACATGGTCCAAAATGGGCCTCATTAACCAATGAGATCAAATGTTTTTTTTTCCTTAATAACTTCGCTGTTTTTCAAGATGTTTACATGGAAATTGGCAGCACATACTGCAGATGAATACAAAGTTTGAAAAATCAGTAAAAACCAATTTTGCAAAGTAGTATTTAAAGTAGCATTATTTATGCTAATTAGGTAAAAAAATCAGCATACTCAATAAAAAAGTAATAAAAGATTATTTCTAATCCCCTCTTTGTGATCTGTAGGCCTTTGTATTTCTCAAAAGTAGGTCCTACTAGTGTTTATATGAAAGAATATTAATTATTCTGATTAATATTCACAGCTTTCAAAGCTAAGGTCTCAATATTTTTCATCAAAACAACTCCAGTTATATTCTAAAATAGTTATTTATTTACATGAATCAGTTTGATTTGAAAAAATAAGTAGGTAAAGCTATGAAAACTCACTTCAAAATCTCCTGTGAATCAGAACATCAAAACTAGCAGACGGAAAATTTTGCTGAATCCTTCATCAGAAACAGTGAGAGCGAGAGAACATCACTATAAAAGTTCTGACTGATCTTCACGAGTAATCCAAGATCAGAAGAGAGAGAGAGAGAGAGCCTGACCGCTTTCCCATGACTCAAAAATCACTGGCAGTTTCCCGACATCACGCGAGCAGAAAGTTTTTACTCTGTTGTATCAACTTCAACCTGCCGTTACTCCCAAAATAATGGGCAGATCTTAACCAGATACATTTCTTTGGAAAGCAGAGATAAGATTTTTAATGATAGTATTCACGATAGAAAATATTCAAGAGTTAAGCAGTGACAGATTTGGAAACTTACACTACCGTTCAAAAGTTTGGGGTCACCCAGACAATTTTGTGTTTTCCATGAAAAGTTACACTTTTATTTACCACCATAAGTTGTAAAAGGAATCGAAAATATAGTCGAGACATTTTTCTGGCCATTTTGAGCATTTAATCGACCCCACAAATGTGATGCTCCAGAAATTCAATCTGCTCAAAGGAAGGTCAGTTTTATAGCTTCTCTAAAGAGCTCAACTGTTTTCAGCTGTGCTAACATGATTGTACAAGGGTTTTCTAATCATCCATTAGCCTTCTGAGGCAATGAGCAAACACATTGTACCATTAGAACACTGGAGTGAGAGTTGCTGGAAATGGGCCTCTATACACCTATGGAGATATTGCACCAAAAACCAGACATTTGCAGCTAGAATAGTCATTTAGCACATTAGCAATGTATAGAGTGGATTTCTGATTAGTTTAAAGTGATCTTCATTGAAAAGAACAGTGCTTTTCTTTCAAAAATAAGGACATTTCAAAGTGACCCCAAACTTTTGAACGGTAGTGTAGATGAGCGTCTGCATGGACAGTTTTCACAGCACGGCCAGCGAGCGTCTGATATGCCAACTGTAACCAAATAAATTTGCTCGATATGATGTGTGAGGCATCTGTTAGGCAACTGTAAATGCAATCCTAAAAGGCTGTTCGAAACAAACATCCTTAGAAGATGCCTTCACTTGAAAGCCCTGCCTTATGAGACACCTGTCTATTACAGCAGCGAGGCAACAAGGCAGGAACCTCTGTGTGGAACGCAGCCCGTGCTGCTTTTCCTCTCGAAACTATCCTTCAGTTCCAGTGTCTAATTCAAACAGTCAGTTTTCCCTATGCTGACATCTGCACTTTTAGTTTTTAAAATATGTTTTTCTGCTTATATTGTAAGAAAGCATGGATACACTTGGGAATGAAGTGATTGACAGCCTTAGTGCCGTGCTAGACGTTGGTATTGGGAGACAGGGCGGGGCCTACCAAATCAGTAGGTGTACCTGACTCAGCCTCTCATCTCTACTGCACAGACTCTGACTCCAAAGCTAGCAACATGGCGGAGGAAATTAATTTGGCTTCATTTCTATCGAACAGAAGGGCATGGAGCCACACCATCCATCCATCTTTTTTTTTTTTTTTTACAGTCACTGGTTTCTATAAATATTGTTTACACTACTGTTTTCAGATGCTTTCTGTTAAATAATTAATATTTTTACATTTTTTATAATCTTTACTTTCTCTGCATGTTTTAAATTTACTTTAACTTTATTCTATTTTATTCCGCTAGTTTCTTTTTTTTTCTTTCTTTTTCTCCTTTTTCTTTTTGGCATTTTAATATTTTATTTCTACTATTGTTTAATTCTTATTATTTTCTTTTAATTCTTTTAATTAATTATTTTAGAATAAAGATAAAATTATTTTATGTAATTTTATTTCTCTATTGTTTACTGTTTTTGTTTTTACTTCTGTAAAGCACATTGAACTGCCATTGTGTATGAAATGTGCTATATAAATAAACTTGCCTTGCCTTACTAATAACCAAGACAAAACACATACATGATATAAGGCAAATTTAAAACGGAATTTTTAATTGTGTTGCTTTTAAAACGAAACAGAACCTTAGTTACGGGGACAAAGTAATAACCAGGTCTTATGAAACGTTGGCCAGAGAGCCTGTGGAGTGCTCCTCACCTGAGTTGTGTCCTTCACAGAGCAGCTGCAGGAAGCGGAACAGGTCACAGGTGAACTCGTCATCCTGCATCACCTTTTCGCCTACACGGCCGGACCAGAGCACACGCGTGTTACAGTTGGCATGGAAACCAATGCCACACAGCTACAACGTCTGAAAGAGGCATGTGGGTCCAGCATAGCCCTCACATACACTCACACACACACACCGATGGGGACACTACTCGCTATCAGAGCGTAAAACCATATAGGTAATGGAAGGATTTGAGCAGCATTTTGTTCCTGTGTCTCTCAGAGCACTATAATAAAGACAGCTCAGATAAAATGGCATCTACTTACACAGGCTTTCTATATTAAAAAAAAAAAGCTCATTGTTAATTGCTGTGTCAGCTTGGTCTTCCTGCTGGCTCCATTGTGAGCAATAGCTGTGTTCACCACTCTGTGCATATACAAGCATATTTCAGTGGGAAAATTACATCAATTACATTTCCTTTTTAGCCCAAATGTAGTTGTTGAGCCAGAGTATGATGTTCAAGGAATTTCTTTAGTTTGTTTTTTTAAATATTCAGGTACAGCACAGGTTGGAATTTTATAGCCAATAGAAATGCTAACATGTTCGACTGGTAGGTGCGCAGCTGTCGAGACACTGCTGGGATAAAATGCTGCGTTAACCATGTGGAAAGCTTCTCATGGTTAATGAATGTGGGAGCCCCGGCCAAGGGTGATTCTGAGATGACCTTGATTACAATATATAACTCTGACAACAAATGAGCACACATCTCGATCATTTCACAACAGCTACACTTCAACTAAGCCTGAAAGTGCTTACGTTCACTCTGCACGAGCAATTAGAAATTTTCTATTTGTTTCCCCGAGAACAAAGAGCGACAGTGAAAAATAAGATGCATCCTGATTAGTCAATATTTTGCATGTTTTTGCTGAGGATCTCAGGATCAGATGCTCTTTCAGGCTTATTTTCATCTGATGATAAACCAGAACAGAAGCCTTACAAAAACACGCTGCAATTTCATAGCATCTCTAGGTCATAACTGCTATACAACAAAGCAATATATAACTCTAACACATCTTATTTATGTCAACAATTCGGTCAGCTTATCATCTTAACAGTGCACTTATGCAACAATAGTAATATACTGTTAATACACAGTAGTGATCACATAGTCCTGGTAAAATGATCTGTGGATAAAACATTTGATTTGGTTAGACTTCCTCTGGTCTATCATTCTCGTTACTGTCCGAGTGTAAAACTGCACTTTTAGAAGTATGTTGGGAAATGGAACCACTCAACGGAAACATGGATGGAGAACGCAAAAGAATTTCAAGTAAAAACACAACACCGATCATCGGATAATAGCATAAATCAAGAAACAAACCAACTGAATCAAACAACTGTCACTCCAAAAAAAAAAAAAAAATGGAAAAAGAAAGTGAATAAGCTAATGAAAACAACGAGGGAGAGTAGGTGGAAGGAAACGGAGGAGGAAGGAGAAAGAAAAGAAGAAGAGAAAGAGAGCTCGGGGAGGAGGGGCTACGGAGTCAGCTGTCACATCAGCGCAGCCAGGAAGCCACCAGTCCAAAGAGACGCAACATGGAGAGATTACAGAGAGGAATACAGCACTGAAACACGCAGCCAATGCGGCAGGGAGCAGGGACAGAACACCGGGACGTAACGGAGGAAGTGTGGGGAGGGGAAACTACAAAACACCTAACTGCTCTTACATCGAGCGTGCCAGAAACTGTGCAAATCCTGAGAGGGAGGCAAAAACAAGTGTGTGATTGGCTACAGGTCTACAGGGCAGTCCTCTGATACGCCTTTCCCCGACACAGATGTCAGAGCCACTGCTGGTCTGCAGGCCCAATTATTGCGTTTCCACCAGTTTCAAAGTTGAACAAATAATAAAGTAGATGTAGCGGTTTGTTAAAGCACTGTTTTAAAATAAATAAATAAATAAATAAAACAAAACAAACCCCTGGCAGATCATGTCCGTTACCTTCTGGCTCATGTCCGTTATCTTTGCAACAGATGCTTATTTCAGTACCAGAATGGATTATAAATTAGTTTGTTATTTTTCATGGATAAATGAGTTACAGTTTTGTACATTTTATATATATTAGTGCTGTCAAGCGATTAAAATATTTAATCGCGATTAATGTCGCGACTGTCATAGTTAACTCGCGATTAATCGCAATTTAATCGCACATTTTTGTCACATGAAAAACCATTGTAATTCTCTTATCGGCATAAAAAAGTGAATGGGCTTGCTTTGTACCAATGTTTTTTTTTTTATTGCAGAGCATAACACGTCTTGTCACAGCCACTGACATCCATAACTTCCATATTAGATGAGAAAACCAAGGGATGAAAAATAAAGTGCATATCACTGTGAAAATAAAAAAAATGTCTTATTTTACTCTTCATTAGTTTCTTTTGAAGAGAAGTATTTGCCATAAAAGAAGAAAAAAACAGATAAAAATAAAAACATTCATCATACGTTCAAAAATGTTCATCATCGTGTGGCGCTGTATTTAATTCTCACTGCTTATAACTCTACACCTCCCTGGTGGAGCTGAGCTGGGAGACTGAAGACTGAAGGAACAGTATTGAAAAGTATTTTTCCAGTCTCACCTGTGAAAGGTAATCCCATGTGATCTCGTTTGGACGGTAAACCTGTTGGTACAGTTTATTCTCGGCTTTGCCCCATCCAATATGGCGGCGAGGATGTTTATATGTCTATGCCTTTCTCCATCACTCACACGTACTCTTATTGAAGCAGCGCGCGACAAGCCTCAACAGGAACTACGGGTGACTCGCAGGGCCAAATTAGAATTTGCGTTAACGGCACTATTTTTTTTAATCGCGTTAAATTGAGATCGCATTAACGCGTTATCGCGTTAACTTTGACAGCACTAATATATATATATATATATATATATATATATATATATATATATATACACACACACACGAGGGTAAGTCAAAAAGTTCTAAGACAGATGTTATAATTTCAAAAGGAATTCAAAAGAATTCAAAAAAAGGAATATAAAGAAGGAATTCTCCGATGGAAACATCACTTGCAGAAGTGTTTAGACTTAAATGAAGGATATGTAGAAAAACAGCGTTATTTTCATAAATCAAGATTTTTTTTTCATTTGTCTTAGAACTTTTTGACTTACCCTTGTGTATATATATATATATATATATATATATATATATATATATATATATATATATATATATGTGTGTGTGTGTGTGTGTGTGTAAAAAATATAAAATAAAAAAAAAACTATCATTAAACGCGTTATAACAGAGACAAAATAGCCCCGCCCCCCAGCTCCTGACATCGCCAGTTTCTCAGTCAAGTCCAGAACAGATTTTGATTGCGGAGAGCGGAATCTTTTCTAAGTAGGAATGAGTGTAAAGGTCGACGTGTGTCTCTGACTCCAGCACCAGCACTGGCACTGTGTGGGTGGAAAAGTGCTGTAAGAGAAACAGTGGAGAAACAGGTGCTAATCGAGCTCAGGGAGGACCGGGATGGGTTGCTAAAGGGGCCGATTGAGGGGTCAGAGGGAGAACAAGAAAGAGAGGATGTGGGCTGATTACGTATGGGACACGTAGAGGGCTCAGGACCTGAACAGAGAGGACACAAAGCTAAACCACAGCAAAATGGCAGAAGTGCATAATTACCACGCTCATGGGTGATGACTGAGGAGGGGGAGACAGTACATGAACCCAAAAGAAGAAAAAAAGAAAAGAAAAGAGTGAGAGATCAAACAGATTACAAGGTCCAGCTTTTTTTTTTTTTCTCTCTGAGTGGGAAGAGATGAACTTGGATTCAATCATCAGCGTTCCGGTTTGTGAATCACTCTGAACAACACATGTGGACGTTACAGAGCAGGTGTCCAGCTTGGGAAGCACAAGAAACGCCATTTCTGAAATCTGAAAGTGTAATTCTTACACTATACAACTTGGGTATAATAATTTGGCTCCTGATGCACTTTCTTGAATATCTCATATCTTGAAGAAGTTTACAAAAAAAAAAAGCGCCACTATCTAAAATCTATTCCTGAACCACAACAGTTGAAAATAAATGATAAAATGGTGATTATCAGAATCTTAAAATTATCTTATCTTATGTAACAAATCTGTAATGTATAACTCAATTACTGATTTGAGACAAACCTAATAAATTACTGGTTTCAGTCTTATCACGATGTGAACACCGCTGTAATTGAGCAGGAACGTAGCTGACTGAATCCAATCGAAAGTGCAGAGGTTTGTTTGATAGAGCAGTAAAATACAGCACATGCCTCCGGTTTAATAGAAGGGTATTATGACAAAAAAAAAAAAAAAAAAAGAATATGGAAAACAAAACAAATTGCAACAACAGGGAAAATTAAGCACCGTTTTCAAATTGAAAAAGAAATCTTAAAAACAATCTTGAGACAGCAACGAAACAAAACAGAGCTTGTCAAACTGAAAAACATTTTTTCTCAAAAAATAAGTCAATAAAAATGCGTCAATTAAAAAAAAAAAGACAATAAATGCCAAAAAGAGGCTGTGTAAAACCAAACCATTATCTTCCTTCAGTAACTTTTTAGCATTTATTGCCCCATAGAGATTTTTTGTCATGGTACCCTTTATGAAAATCATTTTAACATTTTCAATCATTCATAAACAGCTTTCAAAGTCAAACAAGTATTGGACATTTGGATTAGCATTCGTCAATCTGATCTGTGAAGTGTAAATGATCACAGGTATGAAGGAGTAGAACAGACAGCCATTTGATCTAACAGCTATATGAACACACACACACACACACACTACAAAATGAAAGAAATGAAATGTGTCATACAATGCTCTAAACATTAAAAATCATGACGGTGAATGTAGACATCATGGCTGAATAATAATGATAAAAATTCAAATCAACGTTAAATAATACTGACATAAAAAAAAAAGACAGGAAAAATGCACAACCATAAAAGATGAGAATAACCACAGGGCATGTTTTGGTGTAAATACTAAACCTTGGAGTAGTGGCCAATTTACAACACTGTATTTTAGAAATATAAAAGTAGAAAAAAATGCGTTATAAAGCAGATTATTTGGATATCGCTATGATCGACAGAATATTAAACATTAGAACAGATGTTCATCTTGTATGCATTTTTCTCCCACTTCGTAAACATACCTGAGCCTTCTTCCGTCACCATGCCCAAACCCTCGGCTTTGTTCTGCCTCTCGAAAGCATTCAGGTCGAGGACGCTGGAATGAAGACGGACAGACAGATATTTATCGTGCCATCCTGACGACAGCATGCTAATTTCTCCAGAAGTGTTTCCTCATAAAAGTTACCTGCAAGACTGCATGAGTCCTGCCAGGCTCTGGAAGAATCCTACATCCTTTTTATCCTTCAGGTAGTCCAGCATTTTCTACAAGTGGATATTTATACATTTGTGGCTGTTTAAAAGCTGCAAAACATTTTCTTGCACAGAAAAGCCAGCTCTGCTTATATAAAAGACACCTACAAGTACTTTATGTTACCTGCTGTACTGTGGAATTGCCACCATTCAGTATAGCGATGCCCAGCTTCAGTGTAGACGCCACCATCGGCCCCATCTCACCTGCACATACAGTCAGAACAAAGTCACAACCTGTGGCACTGTAGAGATATGACTGACACGACACTCACAGAATGGACAAGCTCAACGTTCTCAGCTCGAGTCATGAGGAGTTTGGGCTGCTTTCAGTTTCTGGAGTTTTATTTCCTTAGTTTAAAAGTCCAGGTTGTTTTTTTTTTTTTTGAGACTTACACTACCGTTCAAAAAGTTTGGGGTCACCCAGACAATTCTGTGTTTTCCATGAAAAGTCACACTTTTATTTCCCACCATAAGTTGTAAAATGAATAGAAAATATAGTCAAGACATTTTTCTGGCCATTTTGAGCCTTTAATCAACCCCACAAATGTGATGCCCCTGTCCACACGGCAACGGATTCAGGTGAATCTGATAAAATTGTTTATCGTTTCGGCCTGGCGTCCACACGGCACCGGCATTTTGGGTGCCCCAAAACGATATTTTTTGAGAACGGGTTCCAGAGTGGAAAAATCTGGCAACGGCGCCGTTGCGAAGTCGTCTGGATGAGTAGAATGGATTTGCTTACGATGACATCACAACCAGCACTCTCGCTGTTTTGTATGAACCACTGCATTGCATTCACTTTTGTATACAGCTTTTCTTTTAAATAAACAAGTAACTGAACCGTTTCTTGAATTTCTTTTTTTTATTGGATAAGACTGCTTTTCAAAATGTTCACACACAATATAAAAAGTTATATAAATTATATAAAAATGCTTTTCAAAATGTTCACACACAATAAGAAAATTAAGTTATATAAAACTATGCACACTAATAAAACTAATTTGTACACACAGAAGGCACGATTTCCTCGCGTAGTCGCAGCCATCTTCTTCTTGTTGTTGTGTGCTTGTTCCTGTGAGTGCTTCACGCCGGGTAGAAGAAGGGGTTTATGCGCATGCGTCCTACTTCTTCTATTGTTCTGATGTCTCCGATGGGACCGTCTTACAGCGCCCCTAGAGGTGTGGCATGTGTATTGCATCGTTTTCAGCAAGCGTTGCGTTGCCATATGTACCTGATATTTTACTGATCCGTTGCCCATGTGGACGCGGTATTTTTTTTAATAAAATCTTGTTGCCGTTGTGTGGATGTAGCCTTAATCTGCTCAAAGGAAGGTCAGTTTTATAGCTTCTCTAAAGAGCTCAACTGTTTTCAGCTGTGCTAACATGATTGTACAAGGGTTTTCTAATCATCCATTAGCCTTCTGAGGCAATGAGCAAACACATTGTACCATTAGAACACTGGAGTGATGGTTGCTGGAAATGGGCCTCTATACACCTATGGAGATATTGCACCAAAAACCAGACATTTGCAGCTAGAATAGTCATTTACCACATTAGCAATGTATAGAGTGGATTTCTGATTAGTTTAAAGTGATCTTCATTGAAAAGAACAGTGCTTTTCTTTCAAAAATAAGGACATTTCAAAGTGACCCCAAACTTTTGAACGGTAGTGTATGATCACATGATTTCAAAGTTGCCTTTACACAGGTGTCACATTTCTGTCATTTCAGACTTCGACCAACATTTTTCCAGGTAATTTGTGAGTAAAGAGTGCAGCTTGTTTGTTCAGGGAGTATAAACAAAAGCTGGACATCATCTTTCAAAGTAATACGTTACCTATCCGCTTATGAAATTTGAGCTTTGTTTGTCTCATTGGTGTGAAGCACGCAAAAACTGAGCACACATGCCACCTCCTGTTGTAACGTGGCCAACCAAATACTTTTACCATCCCAAAAAATCCAACAACAGAATACAGTTGACGAGTTGAAACAACAACTATACACATCAGCCATAACGTTAAAACCACTAAAAGATGAAGTGAATAACATTGATTATTCTATCCACATTCACTGGATATGAGCAGTCGCGCGCTCTGATTGGCTACTCTACTACAAAGCTATCAGCTCATATACCACGAGTAGAGAAAAACAAAATGGCGGTGCGTGTTGCTGAACCAACTGAGGACGAAATAAAAACTCTACCCAAAAACAAAACCCCAAAAAATACAAAAAAGCAACAAAATATGGAATAAATGTATTTGATGTTAAGAACATATCTCGTTTTTTTTTTTCAATAATTGTTATTATAGCACTTTTCACAAATTGCTCCTGTCATTTCGCCAGTTTGTTTACATTCTAAACGGAAATGATTTTGCTGGGTGTTAGAGTTGAGCCGGATACTCGGCTGAAACGAGTATCCGGTACGGATAAAGCACTTTTGCCGAGTACGAGTATTATACGAGTAATACGAGTCAATATCTGTGCTCGGACTGAATGAAAATCCTCACACAGCGTCACAGCGCCCCTCCCCTACACACACCGCTCTGCTCACTCACACAGAGAACACCTCTCTGTCTCTCCGGTTCGCGGCTCTTTTCCATTAACGTTTCAGGTTTCTTCAGCTTCAAGTTTGTTTTTATTTCAGTTTGTACTTATAACCAGTAGAGTTCTGGTAAACGTGGGTTCGTTCAGACGTGGTGCTTGGTAGAAAGCGACTCGCATTGCGTCTCTGCCTGTCGGAGATTTTTTTTTCTTTTTTTAACCGTCGGTTAAAAAGAGTTTTTTTTTTTTACTTCATGCATTGAGTGTCTGATACTTTCTTGCTGTAATTCATGTAAAAATAAAGGTAGTAGTGGTATAAGTATTACAAATTAAGCTACACACTCTCTCTGCCAGTCATCAGAGTTTTTTTTTTAAACCGTCAGTTGGCTCTAACCAGTTTTATTTTACTTCATGCACTGAGTGTCTGACACTTTCTAGGTAGTAGTGGTATAAATAATATTACAAATTAAGCTACAGACTCACACACACACACACACACACACACACACACACACACCTGGTGTGGAAATAAAAAAAAATAAAGAACCAAAAAAAAAAAAAATCACAATCATAAAAAAAATTAAAAGTTAAAAAAAGAAAGTTATGTTGAGTATGAAAACTCTTGTTCATTACATTTCATTTCATAATTGCAACCGCATGTGTTGTATTCATTGTTGCAAAACTTGTTCTGTAAATAGTTCGTTTGCTATCGTGATCAAAACCATCGATCTGAAGCTCAATGCTGATGCTGTCCTGTAAATATTTTTCTAATCAGCAATAAATATAACAATTTCTGATCAACCCATATCAATTGCATGCTTAAAATAACATACTGGTTAAAGCCCCGCCCGTTTCAAGACAACCAGACCCACTTCCGGGTTAAATCCTGCACATTTCCGGGTTAGGCCCCGCCCACTCCAAGTACGGATACGGACACAGATAATTCATATGATTAACAGATACAGATAATGCTGTACTCACTCATCCCTACTGGGTGTTTTGTATAAAGTTTTTATTTATCGAATTTGCGAAAAATAAAAATGCTCGGTGCTACGGGCCTTGTCGGCTATCAGCTCATGTACGACTCGATTTCTTGGTATAACTTAATTATTCTATCCACATTCACTGGATATGAGCAATTGTGCACTCTGATTGGCTACTCTACTACTAGGCTATCAGCTCATATACCGTGAGAAGAGAAAAACAAAATGGCGGTGCGTGTTGCTGAACCAACTGAGGATGAAATAAAAACTCTACCCGAAAACAAAACCCCAAAAAATACAAAAAAGCAACAAAATATGGGAAAAAAGGATTTGATGGTAAGAACTTTTTATTTTCAAGAATTATTATTATAGCATTTTTCACAAATTGCTCCCGTCATTTTGTCAGTTTGTTTATATTCTAAGCGGAAATGATTTTGTCGGACGTTTTGTATTAAGTTTTCATTTATCGAATTTGCAAAAAAATAAAAATAAAAATGTTCTGTTTCTCTAAATCCAGTGAATGTGAATAGGATAAAACGATTATTCCATTCAATCTCGTCGTACGTGGGTTATAGCGATCAGCTCATATACGACTCGATTTCATAGAATAACTTAATGATATCATTACATTGGCACCTGTCAAAGGGGTGGGATATCGAACATATCGGGCAGCAAGTGAACAGAAGTTGATTTGTTGGAAGCAGGAAAAATGGCTAAGTGTAAGGATCTGAATGACTTTGACAAGGGCCAAATTGTGATACCGAGACAACGGAGACAGAGCATCTCTAAAACCACAGGTCTTGTGGGGTCTAGGGTCATGTGGGTCAATTTTTTCCCATTTAGTAAAATGAAACATTTTTAAATCATGATCTATTTTGGTACACGAGTAGCCATTATTGTGCAGTGCTTCTATTTTGGGAGGGTAAGACTTAAAATGAATTAGTTAAAAAATTAAAAAAACAGGAAATTACAATATTTTGCCCTCTGAACAACGTGTCATTCGGTGTACTCTGCAGTGGATAAAGGCTTAATGTGCTGGCTGTATCATACATGCATGTTTGAGCATAATGTAAATATTATTTGAATAATAAAATGAATAAAAATATTTAACAGTAACATCAGCACATAATACACTGCCCAGCCCCAAAATAAAAAAGTCACCATTTGGATTAAAATTAGAAAATAGTTAGGAGCCTCTGATTGGATAATTACTGCAATGATTAATGTTTCAGCTTGCAACAATTCGTTTAACCCTAACTGATGCAGTGAGTAACTTCCCATTTTTTTAACAAACATGTCGGAAGGTGTATCCTGTGCTCATGGAAGAGATGTTACTGTGTTCCAGAAGGGTCAAATTATTGGCTTGGATCAAGCAAAGAAAACAACTAAGATTGCTGAAATGAGTGGAACTGGGTTAAGAACTGTCCATCACATAATTAAAACCTGGAAGGATAGAAATGAACCATCAACTTCGTCAAAGAAATGTGGTCAAGAAAAAAAAAATCCTGACTGACTATGATCAGAGATCACTTTAATGCTTGATGAAGTCGAATCATGAAAAAAAAAAATCAACAGTAGAATTCACGGCTATGTTTAATAGTGAAAGTAAGATCATTTCCACACTCATAATGTGATGAGAACTCACAGGACTGGGACTAAACAGCTGTGAAATTAGTGAAACTAATTGGAATAAAAGGTTTCAGTTTGCTAGGGAGCATAAAGACTGGACTCTGGAGCAATGGAAAAAGGTCATGTGGTCTGACGAGTCCAGATTGACCCTATTCCAGAGTGATGGGCATGTCGGGGTAAGAAAGGAAGCTCATGAAGCGATGAACTCATCATGCGTCGTGTCCACTGTACAAGCCTCTGGAGGCAGGGTTATGATCTGGGGTTGCTTCAGCTGCTCAGGTTGAGGTTCAGCAACGTTATGTGGCAATAAAATGAAGTCAGCTGACGACCTGAATGTCCTGAATGACCAGGTTATTATCACAATGGATTTTTTCTTTCCTGATGGCACGGGCATATTCCAGAATAACAATGCTAGGATTCATCAGGCTCAAATTGTGAAAGAGTGGTTCAGGAAGCATGAGGAATTGTTTCCACACATGAAGTAACCACCGCAAGTCCTGACCTTAAAGTGCATATCCTGGACCAATTTCGTTTTTTTTTTTAATATGAAAGTATGTCCGGCGGCACGGTGGTGTAGCGGTTAGCACTGTCACCTCACAGCAAGAAGGTCCGGGTTCGAGCCCCGTGGCCGGCGAGGGCCTTTCTGTGTGGAGTTTGCATGTTCTCCCCGTGTCCGCGTGGGTTTCCTCCGGGTGCTCCGGTTTCCCCCACAGTCCAAAGACATGCAGGTTAGGTTAACTGGTGACTCTAAATTGAGCGTAGGTGTGAATGTGAGTGTGAATGGTTGTCTGTGTCTATGTGTCAGCCCTGTGATGACCTGGCGACTTGTCCAGGGTGTACCCCGCCTTTCGCCCGTAGTCAGCTGGGATAGGCTCCAGCTTGCCTGCGACCCTGTAGAACAGGATAAAGCGGCTACAGATAATGAGATGAGATGAGTATGTCCCTTTACACACTCATCCAGAAGGGTAATTTTGCACAAGGCCATCTGTCTACAGCAGAAAAAAAAAAAAAATAACAAAACGCGTCTGGAAAAATCCCAAGGGAGTCTGGAGCCAGATTCGTGACGTTACCTGCGGAAGCGCCAGCAGGCTGCGAGAGCTTTGTACGGTTTCAGTGCACAGCCTGTGTAGACCAAGCGCTCCCATTTCTCTCTCATTGTCCGGTCTTTTGGGAAACGATGAGTACTAATCCCATCAAGATTGGTGTTGCTACACCCTCCTACGATACATCTGTTAACCATTTTAATAATTACGCGATAACGTTGAAGAAATTTGCAGAAAACCACCAGGTCGTTTTCTCATAAACAAACCAGCGCTGACGTAGGATTCAGAAGGAGGCGTCCCGCACGCGACGTCACGAAAATCAATGTTTCCCGGGAAATCCAAATGCCAAGTTTTTCAGAGGCGGACCAATTCGCCTCAAATGGCTTGATTTCAACTGAATTTTTCTGGTATTGCGCAAGGGGAAAAAAATTGCACAAAATACAGAATGTTACAGATATTTGACCAAAGTTTAATATAAATAGGAGAATTACATTGATCTTGCTCCTGAATTTACCCGTGATATGCACTTTAACCCCACTGAAAGTCTTTGGGATGCTGGAGAAGAGTGGTTCGATTCTCCAATCATTGACAAGATCTCGGTGAAAAGTTAATGCAGCTCTGGATGGAAATAAATGTTGTGACGTTGCATAACCTCGTTGAATGCATGCCATAATCAAAGCTAAAAGCGGTTCAATTAAATATTAGTGTGCGATTTATTTATTTATTTTTGGCCTGGCAGTGTATATATAGATTTTAAAAAATATATATTTTATAATGCTTATTTCTAATAGCACTGTATCACTACTTTAAGCAAATGTTGAATTTATGACGAAATGACTGATATTACATGTGGTGAGAGTTAATTCGAGGTGTACCTTTGCTGGCGCTGATGGTCTGCAGCACCATCTCCGCTGCACCGCGATCATGGAGTCGAGCCTGCTGATAGAGCAACTTCTGCTTCTCCATCTCCTTCTCCTAGAAGTAAGCAGGTAAGCAAAAAAGAAAACGTACATCACTATCCTCTACGTCCTTGTTTTTTGGCTCCCGAACCGCGACCAACTATAAGCGTTTTTGTTTATAAAGTGTACTACATGGTCCATATTCCTATAGCCATACCATAGATCCTGTGTAATCATTTACTGTGTATTGAGAATAGCATTCTACAGGGATAAACATTATCCGCATTCAAATCCATATTTAAAACAGACCGAGATCTGATCACTCAAAATACTTCAGGAGGTCTGAGACACATTGAATACGCATCGAGGTTATAAAAGTGTAAATACGAGCATCTCTACAGCCCTGACCGCTCCCCTTGCTCGGCACTATAATATAATCCTGGAAGGATGCTTACTTCAAAACTTTTCACTTCCTCTTCGTCGTCTTCCTCCTCATCATGGCAGCTCTGTGAACAATTTACAGAAAAGTAAAACGTGTCACGAGAACCTGTATGGTGAGGAATGATAATAATAGTGTTGGCACTCAGTGTTCTGAATTACTCCTCACGCACTTGTTTCGACTTTTCTCAGTTGGAATGCTTACCTTGGCCATGATGTCAGCGTAGGCCATGTAAAGGCTGTCTTCCTCCAGTTTACTGAAAGAGACGGGTAGAGGATGTGCGTTCGTTATGCGAGTTGTTCTTTTTTCTCATAAACGACCTAAGAATAGCAAACTCATTGTCATTTTATTCCACACTTCTTTAACTGCATCTGATTTTAACATTTTATTGTTTGTTTTTAAAGCTCTTGATGGTTTAGCCCCTCAATACCTCACTGATCTTTTAAGTCCATATTCTGTCCCCAGGTCACTCAGGTCATCCTCACAACAAGAGTGCTCTGAGAGCACAATATCCCCCGCTGGCGACTCCGCCATAACTCTGGTAAAATGCGACTGAATTGAATGAAATTGGAATATGCGTATTACCGACATATAACAAAGAATCATGTCAAGTTTCGTAAAATTCCTCCAAAAATTGTGAGAGGAGTTGATCTCAGAAAGTGAGCACCCTTTGGGGATGGACATCGCCACGACATAATCCCCCTTCGGGCCTTTCGGCCAGCGGGGGATAATAAAAATTGCGAGGGAAGTTGATTTCAGAAAGCAAGCACACCTTGATGAAATTGCCAAAGTACAAGTTTGTTAATAATCGAGGTCATAACTCTGGGAAAATTTGCCCAAATTAAACGAAATTTCAATCTACATATAACTGTCATATAACAAAACCTTCTGCCAAGTTTGGTGAAATTCCTCCACAAATTGTGAGAGGAGTTGATTTCAGAAGAACGTACACCCTCATGAAATTGTCAAAGTACTAGTTATTTAATCAAGGGTCAAAACTCTGGGAAAATTTTCAGAAACGAAATTAAATCGCAATCTGCGTATTACCGTCATATAACGAGGCCTTTTGCCAAGCTTCGAGAAATTCGTCCAACAATTGTGAGAGGAGTTGATGTCAGAAGGCGAGCACACCTTCATGAAATTGTGAAAGTACAAGGTTGTTAATCAAAGGCCACAACTCTGGTAAAAATGTGACTGCATTTAACGAAATTACAATATGCGTACTACCGACATATAATAATGCCTTTTACCAGGTTTCGTGAAATTCAGTTGATTTCAGAAGGAAAACAGACTCTCATGAAAGTGTCAAAGTATAATTTTGTTAATTAAGGGCTGTAACTCTGGGAAAATGTGACCCAATTTAACGAAATTACAATAGGTCGGTACTACACACATAATGCCTCTTGTCAAGTTTCATGAAATTCCTCCAAAAATTGTGAGAGGAGTTGATCTCAGAAAGTGAGCACCCTTTGGGGACGGACATCGCCACGACATAATCCCCCTTCGGGTCTTTCAGCCAGTGGGGGATAATAAAAATTGTGAGGGAAGTTGATTTCAGAAAGCAAGCACACCTTGATGAAATTGCCAAAGTATAAGTTTGTTAATAATCAAGGGCATAACTCTGGGAAAATTTGCCCAAATTAAACGAAATTTCAATCTGCGTATAACTGTCATATAACAAAACCTTCTGCCAAGTTTGGTGAAATTCCTCCACAAATTGTGAGAGGAGTTGATTTCAGAAGAACGTACACCCTCATGAAATTGTCAAAGTACAAGTTATTTAATCAAGGGTCAAAACTCTGGGAAAATTTTCACAAACGAAATTAAATCGCAATCTGCGCATTACCGTCATATAACAAGGCCTTCTGCCAAGCTTCGAGAAATTCGTCCAAAAATTGTGAGAGGAGTTGATGTCAGAAGGCGAGCACACCTTCATGAAATTGTGAAAGTACAAGGTTGTTAATCAAAGGCCACAACTCTGGTAAAAATGTGACTGAATTTAACGAAATTACAATATGCGTACTACCGACATATAATAATGCCTTTTACCAGGTTTCGTGAAATTCAGTTGATTTCAGAAGGAAAACAGACTCTCATGAAAGTGTCAAAGTATAATTTTGTTAATTAAGGGCTGTAACTCTGGTAAAAATCTGACCCAATTTAACGAAATTACAATAGGTCGGTACTACACACAACAATGCCTCTTGTCAAGTTTCGTGAAATTCCTCCAAAAATTGTGAGAGGAGTTGATTTCAGAATGTGAGCACCCTTCCCGGGACGGACAGACCGAAACCGCCACGACATAATCCTCCTTCGGGCCTTTCGGCCAGCGGGGGATAAAAACTCCTCACTGTTCCTCTCACACGTCTCAAAACTAAAGGTGATCGAGCCTTCTCGGTTGCTGCCCCCAGGCTTTGGAATAGTCTCCCACCCCACATGAGGTCCTGCTCTACAAACTTAAAGTGCTGATGACACGTTTTTGACATCTTTGGCGATGTTTTATAACATAAAAAGTAATTCCCGATGATCCATATATTAATTCACGAAGGCGCCTATTTTACAAGTTATGATAAAAAACATGGCTATCTGGGCAAATTTGACGGGGCTGCAGCACCCAGGAGACGAAAGAGGAGGAGGAGCTATATGACGTCAGCGAAAGAACCTTCCTCCTAACTTACCAGTTTGTTGTTGATGCGGCAGGTGTTCAGTTTATCATTATTAGTATTTTTATTAGACATTATTATACATTATTATATATTATGCCTTCGCGTTGTGTTGCCGGCTTTTGCTCCAAAACCTACAAGGATGGGGTAAGTTTATTCAAGTTTCCCAGAGATCCCGAGCTGCATGCGAAGTGGGTGAAGCAAGTCAGGCGCACTCGTGACAAGTGGGAGCCCTCACCAACATCCATCCTGTGCTCTGAACACTTCGATTTGGATTATTTTGACACCCTTCCCAGCTTAAAAGAATCTCTTGGGTGTTCAGTTCAGCACAAACGTGTGTTACTACCATCAGCAGTGCCGACACAGTGTTGCCAGATTGGGAGGTTTCCCGCCCAGTTGGGCGGTTTCAAGTGCATTTTGGTGGGTTTTGAACATATTTTGGGCTGGAAAACGTTAATTTTTCCAGCTCAAAATATGTTCAAAACCCACCAAAATGCACTTGAAACCGCCCAACTGGGTGGGAAACCTCCCAATCTGGCAACACTGCCAGTATTCCGGAGGGGGTCTACTAGTAGCTATGCCGGATCCAAAGACAGTCCTCCTGTCAGAACATGTGTTGTGAAACGACATAAGATAAAGGTACGTAGAGCTATAGATTCTACATGATAATCATAAATGTAATCATAAAGTCGGCGTGATATCAGTCATGTATTTGCTTGTGAAAGCTTGCGGCTTTCATGTAACTGCCGCCTAGCAACGAGAGGCAAAGGGTAAAGAGGGTAGGCTATCATAGATTCTATTCGGAAGAGATCAACACAATTCTAGACTCCCAGAAGAGGAAGAGCTAGCACTAGAGAGTTCACCGGCGTTTTCATGCGCCATTTCCATTGAGTACACAGGCGATTGCTCTAAGACAACGAGGGAGGCTCAGCCTCCTCTAAAAATGACAAACATCGTGTAGGATGAATTGCGCTAGGCTTATGTTATAGCCGACCTTATAACATTGCTATTTCAGATCCAGAATCATAGAAATATATGTGCTCAACCCAACTACAGTGCGAAATCATTCCGTTATAACTTTCCCCAGTTCGCCTAATGTGTGCGTGAGTTTTTCCCCCTCGTGACAGCGCGATGCAGCCCAGCCTCAGTGGACTTCATTGGCATTTGGGAGCTCTGCGCTTTTCAATCTCAAAATGCAAGACGATTATTGGACAAATACTGCGAAAACGCCTGCCCACCGGACTCCCAGCCTCACAGTGGGAGGGACATAGCAAAGCTTTCCGTGAGGAGACTGGTGATTGGTGAAAGCGGCCGGATATTTTCTTTGATTGACAGCTCGTTTCAAATATAGACAGGCAGCGGTGAATCTCAGTTCAGTCCCATGCGGATTCGCAAGTGCTGTGGTGTATTGTAAGAGATCGGCTTACATTTCGATTTCATTCATTACATACGGTTTCTACCAGCTTTTTTAGTTTGTATATATTTTCATTGTAAATAAAGTGTAAATATAGTGTTGTCAAGTTTGCTATCTTAGTTCCAGAAATTTCGTTTATTTGAGTGACTGAACTTGAACTTGAGGGGGCTAGTCAGCTAGCAAGAAAGCTGCGCACGGATGCCGAGCATTGCTGATTTAATTTTGGCGAAGCCATTTGCCAGTCTTCCTTTCGAGGAAAAAATTAAAATTAAAGAGCAGTGTAGACCAATGCCTCAAACTGACTTGGTGAAAAAGGTAGGGAATAATACTCGTTCCTTTCAGTTCTCCTGGTACGAGAAAGTGAATTGGCTAACAGCAAGTGACCCACATCAACAACAGTAAATAGGCTACATTAGTAATATGTCATGGATGGACCAAAAATATAGAATCTATTTAAAATGTTTATGCCGAGTATATTATATTGGAATACATGTTTTTCTGGATATGAATTAAACACAGCTACAATTTGGAAAACATTTTTAAACAAAAACACAGCCGAGGTCAATTTTTAAACAACATGCCACAATTTTAAAATATAAAATGTTAAAATATACCCCCCCCCAACACCACCATCATGTATATTGGACAGTAGGCTAATGGGCCAAAAGAACCTGTTACTTCACAGTTTGTGACCCTGCCAACAATCAGCCACATCAGACGCAAGAGTATGGGCAAAACTGATGTGTTTTTTCTTTTAAAATCTGGAAATATTGTAACCGACCATCCTCCCCTGTGTGAAAGACTACCAGCCACCACTGACTGAGTAGAACCAGAGTAGAACAGCCAGTGAACCGCAGCGTGTTCTTCCGCTGACGTCACAACATGGCCGCGAGCCACGGACCCAGTTTTCTTGCGCTGTGCAATTAAAAGTTGGATATTCGCGTAACAACAGCTTCTTTTCACGTAATTATAACAGAAATCTAACATGTTTGCCATGTTGTATAGTTTATTTAAGAAATTGCATAGAGTCATGTTCGTGTCATCAGCACTTTAAAAGACCCATCTTTTTTCTCTTACTTTTAATTCAATCTGATGTTGCTCCATGGTTTTTAGTTAAGTTCAGTCTTAATTGTAATTTTAGTTCGAGTGTTTTTTAACCCTTTGATGCAAAACATGGGTCAAAAGTGGCCCGGCTGAGTTTTTATCTTCTATATCTTTGCAATAAATTAATTCCATCATTCAGTATTCAAGGTATTCCTCAATTAACTTGTTTTTGATCATCATACATCCTTATTTTATTTTTTCCTTTCTTACTTTTTGAATAAAAACCCTTTTTGTATCACTACCCTTCTAATGCACAACATGGGTCAAAAACGACCTGCGTTCATTTTCCAGGTTATTTCATGTATGGCTGAGTGTTTCTATGATCTACTTTTGAAATAAATTCATTTTGTCATTTACTTTTCCAAATATGCAGTAAATATCTTGTTTTTGTTTCGCACAAATCATCATTTTTATTTTTTCTTTCTTAAGTTATGAACAAGCACAGCTTTTGTAATTCTACATCAAGTTTACACACATGGGTCAGAACCGACCCGCATGCATTTACTCCAGCGTTTGGTGGGAACTGTGAATTGTGCTTGTGTCAGACATTTCACAGCTCAGCACGGCGCCCTTTGCCCATCTCATACATGGAAGGAATGTTTTTCAATTGTTCTAACATTACCTTAGAAAAAAATTGATTATGTTTAGGTTCCCTTGAGAGTGAGGAGATTACTTGTCAGAAAGTTACAAGTAATTACTATTAGCTACCGAGCTGTTGACATATTCTACCTTAGTTAGCTAATTTTATTGTAGTTGGCTTAGCTAACGACATAGTTAATAAATAAATAACTGGCCCCATTCACTGCTAAAGTAATTACTTGAAACAAATTATTATTATAGTATTAAGACATTTAATTTTAAATCACACTTGGATAACCCATGTGTAGTAATATAAAAAGTATTTCTGTTCATAAAGTAGGAAAGAAAAAATTAAATTAATGATTTGTGGTAATTAAAAACAAGATATTTAAAGAATACTTGGAATATTCAATCATGAAATAAATTGATTTCAAAAGATAGAGCAAAGAAAAACTCAGTCAGCATGAAATAACCTGGAAAATGAACGCGGGTCATTTTTGACCCATGTTGTGCATTAGAAGGGGTGCGCATACCGGTATGTTTTGCATCAAAGGGTTAACTGTGTACAATTTCTCTCATCTCTTATTTAGCTATAGATCAGGGGTGGGCAATTATTTTTTCCATGGGGCCACATGAGAAACAGAAAATTTTGTGGCGGGCCGGACCAAAAGGCTGAACTAAATTCTGCATAATATTAATTGTATTTCTTTATATAAAGCAGTAAATAACATTGTTTTTACAAGCTGCTAAGACTGGTAAGAGTATGGAAAAAACGAGGTCGCCTTACAAAAAATGTCATTTATTCAATCAAATTTCCCAAAACAATGGTTAACAAAATGTGAACGTTTGTACCATTTTTTTTTCAGTCACATTCACCCCAAAACACAATAAAGACATCACAATATTGTCTTTCTACTCCAAATATCAAACAAGATACATCATATTATAATAATGATGCCCACATTTGTAGTCTAATCACCTCATTTGGTGTTTTTTATTTGTTCATTGAGAGAAATCTCGTCTCTGTTGGTCTTTAACGAGTGCATCAGAGTCAGGTTGAATGTCTGAGGTGGAGATGCGAAGCACAGCTGACACATGATCATCATGTGATCACGATGTGATTGGCTGGACCGTTTGAAGGATGACGTACAAGTTTGTGGTTGGTTTGGACAAATTACGGAAGTAGTTATCGCGGGATTAGGTTTCGTGGGATTTCATGTCATGTTCATGTCGCGCGCATTGCGTTTTTGTTGAACACAACTTCAAAATAAAAGCAATGCACATTCAGTCCATGCATGAGGTAAAATTAGAAAATACCTTTATTTTGTAATTTCTAATTAACCTTACGCGGGCCGGTCAGAATGAACCAAAGGGCCGGATGCGGCCCGCGGGCCGGAAAATGCCCAGGTCTGCTATAGATAATTTTTATCATACTGCACATTAACTGTATGATTTTATTGGTTTTATATCCTCTTTTGATTTTATGACTGATCTTATGATTTCATGATCGATTTTATGATTTTTGTCTGATTTTTATGATTCTATTTAGGTTTCATGTCTTCAGTCTTGCCTCATTATTTCTCTCCTTCCATTTTTATTCATGCTTTGTCTGTATTGAATTGCATTTGCCTCGACTGTAAAGCGCTTTGGGTCAACTCCCGTTGTTTTTAAATGCGCTGTGGAAATAAAGCGACTTGACCTGCTACGGACTCATCGGTTTGTGTTCGGTGTTGAAGGACGCTCCTGATGAAAAGATCTTCCCAAGTCTTTTTGGAAGCAGAAATGTTTCACTTCACGAGTTGTGACACGATGTAGATATTTCGCATGAAACAAACCATTTCTCTGTGAGTGCAGTCCTGCTGAAGAGCTGAATGAGCTGGTGCAGAGGGTCGATGTGTTTAACCCCTTCATCCTCCTCTGACGGCTCCTCTCCACCCGGCTTCTACAACACAAAACACAAAACTTCAGCTCCAACTTCATTTTAATGTCAGAACTGAAGCAGCGAATCCACGAATGTTAAAAATGGCAGAACTTACAGGGAGGACTTTTTTTTTTTTGTATTCTGTGACATGCTTCATTTATTTCTTAATTCGTTTAAGTCTCTGAATCCATCAAACCCCATAAAAGACGCTGTATGCTTTGGCTTTGCATATTGATTTGTGCCCAGCTCAAGACACTGGGACACTACAATTCAGTTACAGACAGAAACATTTCCAAACCCCTAAAAGATCATGCTTTACGGAGTCTGACCACATGCTGCTGTCTAAAAACGCAAAAGGACTCACAGCCAAATCTTCTATGAGCTTATCTTCAAAATAATGCTCCTCGGTCTCAATCCAGGACTTCTCATAGCCCTGCAGGAACAGGTTGACAGCCCGGTGTCTGCAAACCACACACAATAAACATCAAGTTCTTCTCTGAATGATGAAGAATGGTCCTGCAGATGACAAATGTTGTTGCAGGACGGAAAAAGAAGTTGTTTTCCAAAGCAGTTGTAAACGTTCTTGGTTTGTATTACTTCATTTTAAATGTTTGAATGGAGTATGTGTTATTTTAAAAAGTTGACACCCAGCTCATGCAAAATTACACAGTAATCAAATATACCGCACACTGAGAGCCCCCGGTTGAAATGATGGATTCTCCGAGGTGACTGGCATCGTACTATTTTGTGAGGGGCGCAGCCCTGAAGAGAATCCATAATTACTGGAGCCTCTCAATGCATGGTACATTAGATTCATATCCCTCATCAAAAAATTCCAAACTAAAAGTGTTAAGATTGAATCTCGGCATAAACTCACTGAATGCAGCCATGTTTGTTGTTTACATCGGCGCGACCTTTGACCTGCGCGTGTGCAATGTACCGGTACCATGCTATCACCTGCCTCACTAGGCATGATCATGATACGTCGATCGACACAGTTGTGACTCGAGTCAGCCGTATAGCTTGAAATTGTGACATCAGTTCATGGTATATCCAGGATATTCCATGACTGACCCACACCATATCCATTTTTGATGTCACGAGCATACATGTCAACCTTTGGTCAATCAAACCTGTATAACCAACCTCCAAAATCCTTATTTCCCTTATAAAATCCGTATAAGATGCAAATTAAAATAGTTTACCTAAAATTTGAATGATAATTAACAATGATATATCCCAGTTACTTTTTATTCAATATTAATAACAATAAACCTTCAGAATGAATACAAAGCTCCAATGTTCGACAAAAGCACAAAGTGTCGCTCTAATGTTCTGAATTGTACTCCATGACAGCTTTTTTAGCAGTCTGCACCAATACCTCACGACGCTGCATGTCACAGCAAGTGTCTGTGTTGATCTTGCCGGAGTGCCCATTCAGAATCTTTTCAGTCGCTAGTGAAAGTCGCTCAGGTGGAAATACGCGTTTCAAACAAAATGTTACTTCCCGGTTGGCGGGATTCTCGCAATGTGGTGTGCGCATGATCAAAAGTGGAACGAAGTCTCGCTACCACAAGATAACGCGCGATTTCATAAGACTCTTTACTGGCTGTCTGTGGTGTACAGTACGTTTGTAAATGTTATGCACTCTTATCATCGTGGGAATTGATTATAGCTCTAAATAAATATTGAAGTTTTTTTTAAAGAATCCGTATAACTTTATTTGTACGCCCGTATACTACGTTTATTGAATCAAATCCGTATAAAATACGGACATTCCGTATAGGTTGACATGTATGCACGCGATACATTGCTTCATCAATGCTGGAAGTATTTTATGTCACATGAGCCATCCTTGGCCAATCACTGCTTGGGAATTTTTTGATGAGGGATATAAACAAATATTAAAAGCGCCTAATCAACAGCAGGAAATAACTTTTATGCACAAATGTAGTGTATGAACACAGAATATTCAAGAGAGTAAAATATGAAGATGAATTTGACTTTGCTCTAATTCAGCAGGTATCACAGTTTGAGCTTCATTTTTGTTTGTGCTCACAAATTCTTTTTTTTTTTTTTTGACCAAATTAAAACGCTCCAGGAAATAATATCAAAGGCGATCTCAAACCTGGGCAGGTTATAAAGAGGAGCCATCCTGAAGCAGGCCACCACCGCACGTTTCCTCTGCTTCGACAGCAGCTTGTGCCACACGGCCTTCTTACTCCTCTGAGGATGTTCCACCTGATCAAAACACACAGCGTTCACTCTTTCAGAAACGCTAACACTGAGCACAGCAGCACTCTTTAGGAATAGTCTTCTATTCAAACCTCAGTTTCTCTACACTGTCTGCTTTTTGGGATTCTCATATCTACACTATACAGTGGTATGCAAAAGTCTGGGCACCCTTACTGAAAATGTCTGTTACTGTGAATAGTTAAGTGAGCAGAAGATGAACTGACCACCAAAAGGCATAAAGGTAAAGACGACATTTCTTTTCAGCGTTTTCTGCAGGATTTGTGTATTATTTTTGTTCTGTACAATTGGAGAGGGCGGCACGGTGGTGTAGTGGTTAGCGCTGTCGCCTCACAGCAAGAAGGTCCTGGGTTCGAGCCCCGGGGCCGGCGAGGGCCTTTCTGTGTGGAGTTTGCATGTTCTCCCCGTGTCCGCGTGGGTTTCCTCCGGGTGCTCCGGTTTCCCCCACAGTCCAAAGACATGCAGGTTAGGTTAACTGGTGACTCTAAATTGAGCGTAGGTGTGAATGTGAGTGTGAATGGTTGTCTGTGTCTATGTGTCAGCCCTGTGATGACCTGGCGACTTGTCCAGGGTGTACCCCGCCTTTCACCCGTAGTCAGCTGGGATAGGCTCCAGCTTGCCTGCGACCCTGTAGAAGGATAAAGCGGCTAGAGATAATGAGATGAGATGAGACAATTGGAGAGTGAAAAAAAGAAAAGGAACACCATGCGGAAGTTTGGGCACCCCAATACATTTGAGTTCTCAGGTAACTTTTACCAAGGTTCCAGACCTTAATTAGCTTATTGAGCTGTGGCTTGTTCAAATTCTTCGTTAGGAAAGGTCAGATGATGCAGATTTCAAAGCTGTGTAAATTCTCTGACTCCTCAACAACCGAAGCAACTCCCTCGCATTCTGAATAATAAAATAATTGATGCTCACAAAGCAGGAGAAGGCTACAAGAACGTAGCAAAGTGTTTTCAGGTAGCTGTTTCCTCAGATCGTAATGTTATTAAGAAATGGCAGTTAACAGAAACAGTGGATGGAAGATGGAGAAAACTTTCTGAAAGAACTGCTCGTTGGATTGCTAGAAAGGCAAATAAAAACCCCTGTTTGACTGCAAAAGACCTTCAGAAAGATTTAGCAGACCCTGGAGTGGTGGTGCACTGTTCTACTATGCAGCGACACCTGAACAAATAGGACCTTCATGGGAGAGTCATCAGAAGAAAACCTTTCCTGCATCCTAGCCACAAAATTCAGGGTCTGAAGTTTGCAAATGAACATCTAAATAAGCCTGATGCATTTTGGAAACAAGTCCTGTGGACTGATGAAATCAAAATAGAACTTTTTGGCCACAATGTGCAAAGGTGTGTTTGGAGAAAAAAGGGTGCCAAATTCCAGGAAAAGAACACCTCTCCAACTCTGAAGCATGGGTGTGGATCGATCATGCTTTGGGGTTGTGTTGCAGCCAGTGGCACAGGGCACATTTCATTGGTCGAGGGAAGCATGGATTCGAATAAATACCAGCAAACTCTGGAAGCAAACATCACACCATCTGTAAAAAAGTTGAAGTTAAAACGAGGATGGGTCCTACAATAAGACGATGATCCAAAACACACCTCAAAATCTACAATGGAATACCTCAAGAGGCCCAAGCTGAAGGTTTTGCCCGGGCCCTCACAGTCCCCTGACCTAAACATCATTGAAAATCTGTGGATAGATCTCAAAAGAGCAGTGCATGCAAGACAGCCCAGGAAACTTGTAGAACTGGAAGCCTTTTGCGAGGACGAATGTGTGAAAATCCCCCAGGTAAGAACTGAAAGATTATTAGCTGGCTACAAAAAGCGTTTACAAGCTGTGATACTTGCCAAAGGGGGTGTTACTAGGTACTAACCATGCAGGGTGCCCAAACTTTTGCTTCGGGCCCTTTTCCTTTTTTGTCATTTAGAAAATGTAAAAGATGAAAATAAAAAATTGTTTTTGCTTAAAATATAAAGGGAATGAGTCATCTTTAACTTTATGCCTTTTGGAGATCATTTCATCTTCAACTTGTTTCACTGTTCACAGTGACAGCAATTTTGACCAGGGGTGCCCAAACTTTTGCATACCACTGTATGTCCAACTATTTGTGGACACCAGATAATCACACTATCAATCCCATTCCAGATTTAGTCCCACTTTGCTGTTATAACCACCTCCACTCTTCTGGGAAGGGTTTCCACTCGATTTTAAAGTGTGGCTGTGGGGATACATGTTCATTTAGCCACAAGAGCATCAGTGAGATACTACAAGACGTCCTATACAACTGTGTGCTTCCAACTTTGTGGCAACAGTTTGAGGACGAACCACATGCAAGTGAGACGGTTAAGTGTCAACTAACATTTAGCTATACGCTCACCGGCAACTTTATTAGGAACACCCATCCACCTGCTGTTTGATGCGGGTCTCTAATCAGCCGATCCCTTGACAGCAGCACGATGCATCGAATCATGCAGATACAAATCAAGAGCTCCAGTTCATGTTCACAGTGTTCAAAAATCAGAACGGGAAAAATTGTGATCTCAAAGTGTGACTTTCGTTGTAGCCTGGGTGTTGGTTTGAGCCAGATGGACTGGTTTGAGTATTTCAGAAACTGCTGATCTTGTGGAGATTTCTCACACACACACAGTTTACACAGACAGAATGGTGTGTGGGGGAAAAAAAAAAAAACATTGCGTGAGTGAGCGACAGTTCTGTGGGTGGAAACAAACGCCTTGTTGATAAGAGACGTCAGGGGAAAATGGACAGATTGAGCAGTTCGAGTTGCCAGGAAGGATACAGCAACTCATATAATCACTCTTTACAGCCGTAGTGAGCAGAAAAGTATCTCAGCGTGCAACAGCAGAACACCACACTGTAGAAGATCGCACTGAACCCAGTGTGTTCTTCTGCTGTTGCACGCTGAGATACTTTTCTGCTCACTACGGCTGTAAAGAGTGATTATATGAGTTGCTGTATCCTTCCTGGCAGCTCGAACTGCTCAATCTGTCCATTTTCCTCTGACGTCTCTTAACTCCTGCAGCCAAGAACATGGATCATAGAATCAAGAACAAGTTCCTATTAAAGTGGCCGGTGAGCATATAGTGTAACTATATAAATATATAACGAATGTCCCGGGCGGCACAGTGGTGTAGTGGTTAGCGCTGTCGCCTCACAGCAAGAAGGTCCGGGTTCGAGCCCCGTGGCCGGCGAGGGCCTTTCTGTGCGGAGTTTGCATGTTCTCCCCGTGTCCGCGTGGGTTTCCTCCGGGTGCTCCGGTTTCCCCCACAGTCCAAAGACATGCAGGTTAGGTTAACTGGTGACTCTAAATTGAGCGTAGGTGTGAATGTGAGTGTGAATGGTTGTCTGTGTCTATGTGTCAGCCCTGTGATGACCTGGCGACTTGTCCAGGGTGTACCCCGCCTTTCACCCGTAGTCAGCTGGGATAGGCTCCAGCTCGCCTGCGACCCTGTAGAACAGGATAAAGCGGCTACAGATAATGAGATGAGATGAGAACGAATGTCCCATCGCATTCATATATTTGGATTGTTGGTTTCATCCGTTACTTTAATACAGGAGATGGGTTTTGTCCGAACTATGGTATTCACAATTAGGTCTTTAAAAAAAAAAAATGAATGAATGAATTGGTTGTGATGTGAAATCTACTCTAGGTTATTATTACTAAACCACAGTCATAGTCCCGAACAGCTTTACAGAAATCCTTCTAATGAGCCACACAGGTGACGCTGGATGTGATAGACTGGTACCAAAATTCAAAAAAGTGCTTATTTAAGGAGTTAAAGGCATTTTTGAGACAAAGTCGCCAAACAGTCTTATTTTGTCAATTCGGGTGTGCCGAATTCAAATCTGCAATATGCCGAGCTCTATCTGACCTCTGTTGACCTCTAGAGGTCATTGAACTTTGGGTCTGTAAACGTCTCAGCTGAACCCAGTTTCTCAGCTTTCTAAGGAATGAAATGTACTAAAATGATTAATGAAGTTAGCAAATGGCCTTGTTTGTTAAATGTCTGGGTGCTGAATTCATTTTTCATTTGTAAAACGACATACAGTATGACCTCTGATAACCTCAAGGTCATTAAACTTGGCCTATAGGCCTATGCATTTAACGGCATTTTTAAACTGGCTTTACTCCCCCAAAAAGAATATGAACAGACAAAAAACAAATAGAAAGGAACAAATACAACATTAAATGCCAGTCCATGTACATGTGACTTACTTTTCACAATGAGAATGCCTCGGCGATCACCTTACATAACATTGCATTACATTTAGCGGTTATTGTTTATACAAAGCTACTGAAAAAAGGACAGATTCAGCAGCATACAAAATGTGGGGGCGTACAGGGTATACAGGTTAATCAGGGTTAGTATATATGAGAGTTTTTTTCTTTGTTGTTTGTTTTTTGTAAAGGCTTTACCCCGTTTAAAACAAAACAAAAAACAAACAACAAAGAAAAAAACTCTCATATATACTAACCCTGATTAACCTGTATACCCTGTACGCCCCCACATTTTGTATGCTGCTGAATCTGCCCTTTTTTCAGTAGCTTTGTATAAACAATAACCGCTAAATGTAATGCAATGTTATGTAAGGTGATCGCCTAGGCATTCTCATTGTGAAAAGTAAGTCACATGTACATGGACTGGCATTTAATGTTGTATTTGTTCCTTTCTATTTGTTTTTTGTCTGTTCATATTCTTTTTGGGGGAGTAAAGCCGGTTTAAAAATGCCGTTAAATGCATAGGCCTATAGGCCAAGTTTAATGACCTTGAGGTTATCAGAGGTCATGTCGTTTTACAAATGAAAAATGAATTCAGCACCCAAACATTTAACAAACAAGGCCATTTGCTAACTTCATTAATCATTTTAGTACATTTCATTCCTTAGAAAGCTGAGAAACTGGGTTCAGCTGAGACGTTTACAGACCCAAAGTTCAATGACCTCTAGAGGTCAACAGAGGTCAGATAGAGCTCGGCATATTGCAGATTTGAATTCGGCACACCCGAATTGACAAAATAAGACTGTTTGCCGACTTTGTCTCAAAAACGCCTTTGGGTGTCACAATTCTGGATTTTGGTACCAGTCTATGAGAAAGGCAGTGTGTTCTAAACAGACCTGATCGAGATGGAAGAGCACATGAGCGATGTCCAGGACTCTCTCTACAGTCTTCTCTGGGTCTGAGGTGTCTTCACTGCGGTTAGGCATGTCCTTATATAGAGCCATCTGCCAGCGAATAGCTGGGTCTTCCAACTGTGCACGCACACACACACACACACACACACACATCAACCAACTCAGTGTTAAAACTTCAGCTTTCAAACCAAAGATAAAATCCACTAAATCTTCCCAGTTGACCGGGAAGCCCAGCTGAACATAATTCTATTTTAACTGTAATTTCTGCCATGCTGTGCTACAGCCACTAGAAAGAATAACTCTGGTTAACTCTACCTCCTAATCTACTTTACATACTGTATTTATTGCTAGCTTTTCCTGGAATGAATGTAGCTCCCATGCTGCATTACGATTCACGTTGTAATACTACTGTACGTTCTCACCATGTTATAAATAAACTTGTCGTTGTGTACTGTATATACTGACAGCGGCAGTGAATTCTTTGCAATAATGTCAATATTGGAAGCGTTTAAAGGAATAGATTGACCAAAAATAAGACCCACAGTACCACAACATAGATCAGCCAAGGTACGCTTGCTGTATGAAGCTTGCTCCTTGAGGTGTTTAGTGAATCTCCAAGGTGAATGGAGCTAACTGTTAACTGGAGCTCAGAGTGTAGACTACGTGCTGAACTCATCACAAAAATCATTCTACAATTCGAACAATTGTTTGGGATCTGATGCTCGCTCTGTGCTGTCACTATTAGCTCCGTGACGTCCTTTTAACACAGTGTCAGAAACCGCACAGTCTGTCTGTGATACAGTACTGAACAACGAGACATGACTTTACGTGAGATAGTTTAGGTTTGTACAATGCGACATTAGAGGATAAAATTCGGGCTCATTTGTTCGTTTTGTAGAGCTCTCGCGCAACACAGAAGCAAACGTCAGACACAAAGTATATATGTCTTGGCTGATCAGCTACCTTTACTGAATGCTATGAGCTACAGCTCATCCAGCTGTGGATTCTCTACACACCAGCGTGCTACATCTAAACGTGCTGTGACGTGAAGTAAGACAGGACGTTGCGGGCTTTGTGTGTCTAGAGGCATTATCCAGAGAGGAAGACTTTTTCATGGCGCTTAGTGGCACCCGTGGGTGCCGTTGGATGGAGAAGTCCAGCGTCGAGGAGCGTTTAAGGAAGGGCAGGCGTTTGTGAAAGGGTATTTCTTGGGCAGCCGGCTTGGGCTGGCGGCGTTTCATCCATTTCAGGACAATGATGAGGCGCTTGACCAGCTTTTTGAAGTGGAAGACCCAGTACTGATGAGGTCATGCGGGGACATGCAGAGGGTGGAGCAGATGGAGACAAAGACAGTGACATGGAGCTGAAATGATCATACATGCAAATATCTGACTTTGCATAACATACTATAATCCAAACCAGGCTAGGAATATTTTCTTTGGATTCAGGCTCTCCTTATAAGGGCACGGGTATAGAGGACTTTCACGTGACGTCGTCACAAGTGCCGATTTGTTTACGCGGCCACGTTGCCAGGCGAGCTTTGTGTTTGTCAGCGACCGGCACAAGCACGTATATGCGAGTGATTGTAAGCCCAATTCAGCAAACATCTCCAGGGAAACTGAATGTCATGCACATCTACCATTCTCTATCAAAATAAAGTAATAAAAGATTATTCCTAATCCCCTCTTTGTGCTCTGTAGGCCTTTGTATTTCTCAGAAGTCGGGCCTACTAGTGTTTATATGAAAGAATATAAATGATTATTTAGATTAATATTCACAGCTTTCAAGGCGAACCTCGAAAAAACTGTCTGATCCACATCCAATAAACAGGAGCACTTGCATGTGACGTCACAGCCGATCCAGATTGTGACAGGCGCCATCTTGTCGGTCAAACGCCATATTCCGCCTTCTACTTCTGGTTCTACTTCTGCTTTTACTTCTACCTTTTCTTCTGGAAAACCCTACTATATACAATTCTACTACAACGGCTGCGGCTACAAGCTCTCCCTACCTGTGCACGTTTTTTATGTTTGTTGTGTGTATTTTTGCGTGTTGTTCGTCTGTACCGGACTTCAATATCCACTACAACCGTATGGACTTACTGGACATTGGTTTCCAGCAGAAAATGACGGTTTGTAGCGATTTCCATCGCATGCACAACATTCCGGACGAGGGAAAAAAAAAAAAAAAACATTCCGGACGAGATAGCGAGACCAGCGGGGTCTCCGTGGATTGTTATCGGAAGCAAAGCGAAAGAGGCGGCGCCGGGAGCGGAAGCAAAAGCGAGGCTGCAGAGCCGGCCTGTTGACTAAGCTCAGAAAACAGCCACTCAAATCTCCACTGCCAAGCCTCTACCTCTCCAACGCCAGATCCATGTAAACAACACGGACGATTTGGAATTACCTTATTCTATTCTATAATCGGCTGGTCAGTGCTATACTCAATACTTAAGTGACTTACCCATCCAATGAGGATTCTTGTTTACAAGATGCCACATCTGAGTCGCTGACAAATCCTGAATTTCTGGAGAGATAACTGTCCAGAGATTTATAAGCACGCAGTGCTTCACCACTGAACAGCGAGGGAAAGTTAATGAGGTAATTATACACGTCTGGGTATTCCGCTGGCAGTTCAAAATCCGGTCGTGAAAACTCCGTCCGGTAAGCCATAAGGGTCACAAATCTGTAGATCGTTTATTTTAGACACATATCTAGTTATCTGTTCATTAGAAAAATGAGCCGTGTAGTCCGTCGGTTGAAATTGATCCATTCTGTACACGAGTGCAGCAGTATTCAGCGGTGTTTTTGACCGACAAGATGGCGGTTGTGTACTTTCCGGTCACATGACTGCAAGATCTCCATAAACAATTCACATTAACCGAACTGAAATTGACACTCGCGTTTCTGACTTCCGTTTTTTTTAATATCATTCCGACCACTAAGATCACAATATTTTTCATCAAAACAACTACAGTTACAGTGCTGAGCGTAAATGAGTGCACCCCCTTTTGAAAAGTAACATTTTAAACAATATCTCAATGAACACAAACAATTTCCAAAACGTTGACAAGACAAAGTTGAATATACCGTAACATCTGTTTAACTTATAACATGAAAGTAAGGTTAATAATATAACTTCAGTTTTACTCAAATTAGGGTGGTGCAAAAACGAGTACACCCCACTGAAAGTCTCTGGAGCAAAGCTAAACTGGAGGCTACAAATGTCTAATTTAACAAGAATACAAATCACAGGTGAGTCTAATTAGCCATTACACAGGTGTCCAGACGACAGTTGACTATAAAAGGGTGTTACTTAAAGAAAACCCCTTCCCATTTCATGCTGTCAGCAACGGCACCACATGGAAGAGAAATGACACAAGACCTGAGAAAGAAAATTTCTTTACATCAAAAAGGTGAAGGCTCCAAGATCATCAGCAAAGCTTTACTTATCAGTCAGAACGCTGTAGCAAAAGTGGTACAAAAATTGAAGAAAGATGGAACTGCAACCATCTCAGAGACGTCCAGGTTGTCCACAGACGTTAACACCTCGACAGGAGCGTCTTCTGATGAGAAGGGTTGAAGAAAATCGGCATGCAGTTATCTAAAGAAGTAGAAAGCCAAACCGGGGTGACTATTTCCCGTGACACAATACGGTGTACGCTGCAGAGGAATGGCATGCATGGATGCCGTCCACGAAAGAAGCCTCTCCTAAAGCCCAGGCACAAAAAAGCCCGCCTAGAGTTTGCCAGGGCCCATGCTGATGAAGATGAAGACTACTGGGACTCTATACTCTGGAGTGATGAGACCAAGATAAATGTTTTTGGAACTGATGGCTTCAAAACTGTATGGCGTCGCAAAGGTGAGGAATACAAAGAGAACTGCATGGTGCCTACAGTGAAACATGGTGGTGGCAGTGTCCTTATGTGGGGCTGCACGAGTGCTGCTGGTGTCGGGGAGCTGCATTTCATTGATGGCATCATGAATTCACAGACGTATTGCTCTATACTGAAAGAGAAGATGCTACCATCACTCCGTGCCCTTGGTCGTCGTGCACTTTTCCAGCATGACTAAACACACATCTAAGGCCACTGTTGGATTTCTGAAGAAGAACAGGGTGAAAGTGATTCAGTGGCCAAGTATGTCTCCTGATCTGAACCCAATCGAACACCTATGGGGAATTCTGAAGAGACAAGTTGAGCATCACTCTCCATCCAGCATCCAGTCACTAAAAGAGGTCGTTGTTGAAGAATGGAAAAAGATTGATGTTGCAAAATGTCGCCAACTTGTTCATTCCACGCCTAGAAGACTTGGTGCTGTCATTAAAAATCATGGAGGCCATACAAAGTACTAGATGTAGTAGTTTTTGTTGTGGGGTGTACTCATTTTTGCACCACCCTAATTTGAGTAAAACTGAAAAAACGTGTACTCTAAGTTTTATTATTAACCTTACTTTCACGTTATAAGTTAAACAGATGTTATATTAAACTTTGTCTTTTTAACATTTTGGAAATTGTTTGTGTTCATCGAGATATTGTTTAAAATGTTACTTTTCAAAGGGGGTGCACTCATTTACGCTCAGCACTGTATATTCTAAAATAGTTATTTATTTACATGAATCAGTTTGATTTGAAAAAATAAGTAGGTAAAGCTATGAAAACTCACTTCAAAATCTCCCATGAATCATAACATCAAAACTAGCTGACAGATTTGGAAACTTAAATGAGCGTCTGCAGGCACAATTTTCACAGCACGGACAGTGAGCATCTGATATGCCTGTTAAAATGTACATCTGGATGTGGGCGGGCTTTGGACAAAATATACTTTATTAGACCTAATACTTAGCTCGAGTAACAGCATACTTGTTATGTACTGATTGATAATAGAGACTCGGCTAAACAATATGCTAGATCTAGGCCCTGGCTTGTTTATTACGATTAGAAGTCCATGTCTGAGCTTACCTTTGTCATAATAAGGTATTTGTCTTTATCAGGAATTTCCCATAAATGTTCCGGCATGAAACCTGCCTTGAAATATTGGTAGGCAGCTGTACTTTTGTCTGCCTTTAGCATCTCTGGTGTGTTTAGAAGTTCCAAATACTAAATAGTTCAGAATGCCGTAGTGTCCCAAATCCGGTAGGTGATTTTCCGAACACTAAGTGTAATAAATACATTTGTGGGTAAATTAAGAAGAAGAAGAAGCCTTTATTTCTTATTTTTGTCGCATGTAAACTCAAGCACAGCGAAATTCCTCCTCTGCATTTAATCCATCTGAAGTGGTGAACCAGCATGCACACGTACACACACCCACAGAGAAAGAGAGAGAGAGATAGATAGATAGAGAGAGAGAGAGAGAGAGAGAGGGAGGGAGGAGAGCAGTGTGCAGAATAAATAAATAAATAAATAAATAAATCTGTGGGTAAATTATATGGCTCTATGATGCCGGCATATTTCAGCTTTTGGATGTAATGCAATTTGCTGATATAAAATATATTTTTAATTGTTTCAGAGAAATTGTACTGACTGCAGTCGTCTCGATGATCATTATTAACCGTCACGGCTGTTTCTTTGTTTGCCCGGCAATATAGCAGACACTGCGTGAACAACAAATCTGTGCCGTCAGTGAAAGCCCTCTATAGGAGTACATGTTACATCAAATGGTACATTTTAGAAATCACAAATCCATAATCACATTCATAAATCTGTAACAGTGACTGTAGATTCAAATCCTCTTATTGGAAATCTGAATGCAAGTTTTTACAGTGTTCAATTTGTGACCCGAGGGTTTTGACCAAACATCTTATTACTGTAAGGAGCCAAGGGGATGGTTCCGGAAACCTCCGAGGGTGTGGCTGAAACAAATACCCTGTCCACACTAGGGATTTTGTACCGATACGAAACTACTTTCATACCGCAACACCTGTCCACACTAGCAACTATACCGGTACTGTAGCGGTATAACTGTATCGGTACGAAACCCACAAATGTATGGGTTTCGTACCGGTACAGTATCGGTACTGTAGCGCTTCGCTGTAGTGTGGACAGATGAAGCGGTTCTGTATCGATACAAATATAATGCGCATGCGCAAAGTCACACACCTCAATCGATGTCTTCGCTGAATAAAATAGTGAAGAACGGAGATTCGTTTGTTTCTTTCTCAACTGCCTCGCGCGTTTTATACAATTCGACTGAATAAATGACCACCAGAAATACAGACTGTACACTGACAACAAAAAGCGCACACGCGCTGTTTCATCCGTACGGAAGCCGAGAGAGGCCCTTCATATAATCCTTTTTTTTTATTAATTCACCTTGTTATCCCGAGATAACGACATAATTAATTCAGGATCTCGAGAAGAAAACACAACTAATTCGAGATCTCGAGAAAACAAAACCGTTATTTCGAGATCTCGAGAAAACAAAACAATTATTCCGTGATCTTGAGTAAACAGCTGAGAAATGGTTCATTCAGGTGCGCCAAGAGACTTGTGATATGCTGACTTTGGGGCTATTTCTCATTCTGTATAGACGCAACTTTGGTCATTAGAATGTCTGGAATAATCGATCACCTAATAAGGCAATATTTTGATCAGGGGTTGACACAGGGACAGATTGCATTAAGTCTTTTAATAAGGGATAATTTCAAAATTAGTCCGCGGCACCTCCGCAGAAGACTGGCCCGGCTTCGTCTCTACCGACGGAGATACAGTGATCCAGCTGAGATCATGAAATAATTGTTTTGTTTTCTCGAGATCTCGAAATAACGGATGCCATATATTCTCGGAAGGAAGTTACTCGGTAACCACGGAAACATTTCGCGCACGCGCATTTCAACTACCGTGAAAGAAAACCGCAAACATTTCTCGCTAGTGTGGACAGATGCACTAAACTGTCCCGGTATACTTTGTATCGATACAGTTATACCACTTTCGTACCGGTAGAAGTGTGAACACAGCATAAGTGTTCCAGGTTCAAATTGTCAAAATTGTACAAAAAATTGTGAAAAGTGAGACTTAAGTCAGTCATTCAGAACAGTCACATGAGAAGATTTTTAAAAAAAGGATCTATGGATTTGAAAATCTTTAAAATTATGGTTGGCTTATAAGAAAAAAAAAATAATAATAATTTAATTCTGAAATGATCCCTAGCATTTAATATCATATTAGCATTTCGTGAAGCTTTAGTGCAGAAGCATGTGGCAAAAAAACAACCATGATTTAGCACAATGACGCCGATAAGCAGATGCGAGTTGTAATGAGGCGGTTTTATCAACATGACACCATCACAATTACCACACTAGCCTCCGACTCCTCACCTTTCCCTGCAGGTGCAGATTATTCCGTATGATCTCCCGAACTTCATCTTCTGTGTCTTTCTGCAGATAAAGAGCCAAACAGTTCACTGACCTTTTACTGAAATTATAAGAAAATGTTCATTACAAAGTCACAAACGCACATTACCGCTCACCCTGCTTGTCATGTGCCCAACAGCCGTCACTCTGACCTTTTCAAGGACATACTAATCCTCTTTCTTATCACTTGCAAGGAAATGTACTGTTATGAATTCATATCCAAAAAATGTTCCCACTCGGAGTTTAATTTGAACTAAATGTTAATTAGACAATTAGGAATTATATTCACTGAGAAATAATGTAATGCGTCCTGTAGTTTTTTTATACACTCCTAAATCTTCAACTTGACTACAAGTGACTTTTTTCCCCTGTAATGTAACCGAGTTGCTTTACTTTCTTCACAAAAAATTGAGCACGCTTACATAACTAGATAAGACAAGGTTGAAACTCTGAGTTAGATTTTCGTGACATCGGTGTGAAAAAAATATTGTTGAATAAATAAAGGCCCTATATGCAATGTTTTGTGTTTTCCTTATAGAAAAAATGCTGTAGTTTCAGAATACAACACCTAAAAAGCTGTATGATCAGCCCTTACTTGACTTTTTGCATGATTTTTACTAAAAAGTAGGCGAAAATGACCTATTTTTGGTGACAAAATATTTTGAACATCCACATTAATCCTGTTGCAGTTTGCAAAATAGTGATAAACTTGCTATCTACAGTTATTAACCTTAGAATAAGAGTTTATGTTGTGTTCTTTTAAATAAGTATCAGTTTCAGTGGCTGCAGCAAGTAATGACGTCATACCAGCCAGTTTCATCAACGAACGTCATGTGACAAAATTTTTAGGAATTTTGAGCTTCTGGGTCAGGATTTGGCTTTTCATTCTTCCTGTTGAGTTTATATAACGATAAACCTGCATGTATTATACATCAATCTCTTTGTAATTTTGTTGGGAATAAGACAGTACCCAATACATAAGTTAATTCTAACACCAGATAAGTAAAATTAGTACTTTTACTAACCCTACCCCTATCAATTTTCAGTTCGTGAAAAAAATACACACTGTTGTAAAAAAAAACTTGCATTCATTCAATTTTGAATGTAGAGTTACCAAAATTTAATCAATTATAACCATTGGACTACAACCAGTTTACATTATTTTGGTCTAAAATCTTTTCTGAAATGAGATCAAGTTTCTTTTACGACAAAATTTCACATCCGTTTTTACCAATTTTTCAAGTATTGTCATGACCATTGAATGATGAAGTCAATCGACCCAATCGACTATTAAAGATTTTGCATAAATGATGTCATTTTCAGATTCCTGAGAAAATTTGACCCTATACTGATATATTTTCAGTCCATATATCACAAATTGATTTTTTACCCTAAATGTCACTAAAATCTAACTCAGTCCTCGAACCTTGTCATAACAAAGCTGATACTTAATGAGTAATGCTTAATGCACAATCCATAACTTGTATAACTTAAACAATGAAAATAAAACCATTACACAGACACTTAAAATGCAAGGTTTGATGAACTGCTTGGACTATTGGTTGATGCGTGTGCGTATAGTGCCTGGGTGAAGCGGTTCTTGGCGAGGGCGATGAGTTCCTGGTCTCCAGGAGCGCAGATATTCAGACCAACAGGAAGCAGCCTCTTGAGAGCAGCTACAATCAGCGACGTCTGCATGGAATATCGATCGCCTCTCTTCTTCATCTTCTTTCTCTCCTGGTCTGACACTGCCCCCTGTGGACCAGTAAGGCAATGTGTAGGTGGGTATTAAACTGGATATTGAATCTTACTAAATTGCTGCAAATAAGGGCTCTAACAAACACAGTGTACTGACAAAACCCCTGCGAGTTCAGTGCTTCCTGACAGTAGCTTGCTCACTTTCATTTCAACATACACTTTAGTAACAGTTACACTTCTAAGATAAACATGTGGCACCACTGCCTCTCAGGCCCTGTCCACACGGCAACGGATTCAGGTGAATCTGATAAAATTGTTTATCGTTTCGGCCTGGCGTCCACATGGCACCGGCGTTTTGGGTGCCCCAAAACGAGAACGGGTTCCAGAGTGGAAAAATCTGGCAACGGCGCCGTTGCGAAGTCGTCTGGATGAGTAGAACGGATTTGTTTACGATGACGTCACAACCACATGACTAGAACAAGCAGCACTCTCACGCGCATCATTCGTAACAACAACAGCAACAATGGCGGACCCCAGAGTAGTAGTAGTTTCAGTGCTGCAGTCGCTGCTAAGTTTATTCGCATTATTGAAGCAAAATAGTAGTCGCAGCCATCTTCTTCTTGTTGTTGTGTGCTTGTTCCTGTGAGTGCTTCACACCGGGTAGAAGAAGGGGTTTATGCGCATGCGTCCTACTTCTTCTATTGTTCTGTTGTCTCCGATGGGACCGTCTTACAGCGCACGTAGAGGTGTGGCATGTGTATTGCATCGTTTTCAGCAAGCGTTGCGTTGCCATATGTACCTGATATTTTACTGATCCGTTGCCCATGTGGACGCGATATTTTTTTTTACCCACTAAAAAAAAAAAATCTCGTTGCCGTTGTCGTGTGGATGTAGCCTCACTCTCTAACGTCTGTCTATCATTACTAATCATTTTTGGTGATATATATATTAATGAGCCTTTTTCCTCATTCCAAAAATAGTTCTAGTGTTCTTGGAATGTCCTGTCTGTACTACTGTATACATGCTCTTATAATGCTCGAATCTGATTGGTCAGAAAGTGTGCATTATTTCCGTGTAACAGCACAGGTACACTACCGTTCAAAAGTTTGGGGTCACTTTGAAATGTCCTTATTTTTGAAAGAAAAGCACTGTTCTTTTCAATGAAGATCACTTTAAACTAATCAGAAATCCACTCTATACATTGCTAATGTGCTAAATGACTATTCTAGCTGCAAATGTCTGGTTTTTGGTGCAATATCTCCATAGGTGTATAGAGGCCCATTTCCAGCAACTCTCACTCCAGTGTTCTAATGGTACAATGTGTTTGCTCATTGCCTCAGAAGGCTAATGGATGATTAGAAAACCCTTGTACAATCATGTTAGCACAGCTGAAAACAGTTGAGCTCTTTAGAGAAGCTATAAAACTGACCTTCCTTTGAGCAGATTGAGTTTCTGGAGCATCACATTTGTGGGGTCGATTAAATGCTCAAAATGGCCAGAAAAAAGTCTTGACTATATTTTCTATTCATTTTACAACTTATGGTGGTAAATAAAAGTGTGACTTTTCATGGAAAACACAAAATTGTCTGGGTGACCCCAAACTTTTGAACGGTAGTGTAGCTCCAGCTGTAACAAATGACAGATTAATATAAATGAGCTTGTTCTAATAAATTATTGTTTCTCTAAGAACAGCTCATACACAGGGACTTGTACAGCAGATGCTCAAACACACCTAAGACTAATTAACAGTTATTCCATGAAATCGAGTCGTACATGAGCTGATAGCCGACGAGGCGCGTAGCACCGAGTTGGCTATAAGCCGTGTAGGACGAGATTGAGTGGAATAACTGTTTTATTCTATCCACATTCACTGGATTTTGACAAAATTTTGAGTATTTTTATTTATTGCAAATTCGATCAATAAAAGCGTTATACAAAACGTCTGACAAAATCATTTCCGCTTAGAACGGAAACAAACCGGTGAAATGACAGCAGCAATTTGTGAAAAATGTGATAATAATAATTATTGAAAACTAAGAGGTACATTCTTACCATCAAATACTTTTATTTCATATTTTATTGTTTTTTTGGGGGGAGGGGGATTTCTTCGTCGTCTTCTTTAGGGTTTTTTTTTTGGCAGTTGCGGTTTTGGCAGTTTGGGGGGGGGGGGGGGGGGGGTTAGACAGTTCAAAGACATGCGGTTAGATTAATATGGGACGGCCTTGAGCGAGGCACCTAACTCCCAACTAACTGCTCCCTGGGTGCTGTTAGCATGGCTGCCCACTGCTCTGGGTAAGTGTGTGTTCACTGCTTCAGATGGGTTAAATGCAGAGAGAAATTTCCATACATGTCAACCCCTATGGATTTCCCGTATTCCCTACGAATTTTGGCATTTTAAAAATGGTACGGGCGTAGTGGTATTCAACTATGGATTTTTCTACATTTTCACCTTAAAATTATTTTGATTTATTACCATCAAAAAAATCGTCATGAAATACGAAAATGCATGGGAGCCGCCATTTTCTACATTTAGAATTACTCAACCGGTACTTCCGCTAGTACCAACAAGCCATTCCGAACATCTGAGCACGCGCAATTGTGATTTTCCTGCACACCGAGCGGGAAATAACAGCACATGTAGCGTAACAATAGACAGGTCAAGAGGTCAAGATGTCGGCACCACCGAAGAAAAAACTCAAAACATCTAAAACTGGAGGTCGCTTTCTTCCCGAATGGACAGAAACATTCAATGGAATAATTATCGCTTCCAAAATGGGTGCTGAGTATGTCAACTGCACAATTTGTTGTAGAGACGTGAAAGTGTTTGCCTCTGGAATTTACGACGTGAGGGAACACATGAAATCTCAAATGCATGTGAAGAATGCAAACCAGAAAAAGAGACAGCCGTCAATTAATTTCTTCACGCAAAAGCCAACAGAGGTTGTATTTGACATTAGGTATTAGGTAAGATCTGATACATTTTTATTATGCATGAAATATTACTATGGATTTGGTATGGAAATCATGGATTTCTTTACCAGGGAGTACAGGTGAGAGCCGTGAGGGGTTGATATGTCTGCACTTTCTACAAATAAAGAAAGCAAAAACAACAGCAGCAACAACACTAAAGTCAATTCATGCAGCCATCGATAGGTTTTCAAGAAGTCCGCCTAAGCAGAAATGATTTCCTCGGACGTTTTGTATAAAGTTTTTATTTATCGAATTTGCAAAAAGTGAAAATAAAAATGCTCTGTTTCTGAAAATCCAGTGAACGTGGACAGAATAAAACAGTTATTCCACTCAATCTCGTTGTACATGGATTATAGACAACTCGGTGCTACGCGCCTCATCGGCTATCAGCTCATGTACGACTCAATTTCGTAGAATAACTGTTTTATATATGTGTTAATGTTATACATGTTATACTAATGCCAAAAGGTTGTATCTGACACTATCAGAAGTGGCATTTTGCAATTTCATTGCTCAACACAACCTCCCGATGTCTGTCGCAGACCATTTCACGGAACTCGTCCCTACACTATTTCCAGATAGTGATCTAGCAAAGAAATTCAGCTGTAAATGGACCAAGGCGACTCAGATTATAAAACGAAGTCTAGCACCAGAGGCCACTTCTCCAGTGATAGATCATCGTAAGACGATGCCCTTTTCTGTAATGATTGATGAAAGCAATGATAAAAAGAGTGACAAGAGACTGGCAGTGCTTGTCTGAATTTTTGACGTGAATGTTGGGGCTCGATCCAGAATTTTGGACAGGCCAGTGTGTAACACTGGTACAGCGGAGTCAGTTTTCAAAACTTTGGATGAAGTATTACAGTAAGTATGTTATGTCCATTTTAATGAATATAGAATAAATACATTTCTATTTGTATGAATAATTTCTGAAATATAACTTTGTTTTAAAGACGTATGATGATCGTAATACTAATAAACAGTGATGGGAATAACGGCGTTAGAAATAAACGGCGTTACTAACGGCGTTACTTTTTTTAGTAACGAGTAATCTAACTAATTACTTTTTACATCGTTATAACGCCGTTCCCGTTACTTACAATAAAATGCTATGCGTTACTTTATTAAAGCTGTTTTCATCTGGCACGCTGCTCGCTCAGACTTTCTTTACTCTGCTTTAGTGTGGGGCGGGGAGACACGAGACAACGGCACAGTAAGCCAATCAGAGTAGATTTGGACAACATACGTAGGTAGGCCACGCCTACTGCACTACTGCGCGCTCTTTCAATCGGAAGACACAGCGATGGCGAGCGGTCAGCCCAGCACTGCGCTTTCACACTGGAAATACAGCCATTACTTTTCATTACTTGAAATAAAAGGCAAGAGTGTTTACGTGCAATGCACATTATGTCGAGGAACAAAGCGTTTGTCCTCGTCAGTGGCCAGTAATTAGTAACAATTTTAATAACTACAAAAATATATTACATTTGATAGATGTCTTATCTCACATTGTCCCACAAAAATATTAATATAGTGTAGATAACGTTACTAATTGGTTCTGTTAAGTGTCCATTTCAGTCATTAAACACATTTAACATTCACTTTTATTATGATTACACTAATTGAATTTGATTTTTTTTCAGGGGGAACAAAATGTAACGGAATAATTACTTTCCCTGGTAATTAGTTACTTTTATGACAAAGTAACTCCGCTACTAACTCAGTTACTTTTTGGGAAAAGTAACTAGTAACTATAACTAATTACTTTTTGAAAGTAACGTGCCCAACACTGCTAATAAATGAGATCATTTAAAATCAAGAGATGATTGTTGTTTAATTGAGTGTTAACAGTACATATGGATGTACAGAAATAAACCAGTGCATATATTAGGTAAGATCTGATACATTTTTATTATGCATGAAATATTACTTTGGATTTGGTATGGAAATTATGGATTTCTTTACCAGGGAGTACAGGTGAGAGCCGTGAGGGGTTGACAGGTATGAATTTCACAAGCGTGTGATGAATAAAGTTGTGCTTTCTTTCTTTCTTTCTTTCTAGATGACACACATTCTTTTAGCGATTTCTGTTTCTTTTAAAGACTTGATAAATTTTGGGGTTTTGCTTTCGAGTAGAGTTGTTATTTCATCCTTGGTTCGTTCAGCAACACGCGCCACCATTTTGTCTCTCTCTACTCACAGTATATGAGTTGATAGCCTAGTAGTAGAGTAGCCAATCAAAGTGCACGATTGCTTATATGCAGTGAACGTGGACAGAGTAATAACAAATGGATTTAGAAATGGGTTGTTGTTTCACAAACTGAGTCATATAATCATCGACACTGACGTTTTTTGTTCAAAACACTTTTCGGAAAGGAGTTTCAGCTAGACTTTATGTTCTCACTTTTCAGAGTAAAGCGACGAGAAATTAAACACTTGAATCTTTGGGAAATCACTATGATATACAAGTACTGTGCAAAAGTACTTGTATATCATATCTATTTTTTTCATACAAACTTTATCGATTTCTGTTTTACGACTTCTACATCATCGAATCAAAACATGACAAACATTTTAGAGTTCCAAACGTTCGTTTTCCAGCACAAAATTAAATGTCACAGGAAAAAAAAAAGTGTTTGTTTCTGAGCAGCATATTCCATAAGAGAGCACTTTTCAGATGAAAAAAGAAAACATAATGAAGGCTGCTGAGTTTTGGTGCAAAATGAAGAAGCGAGTGTGACAGTCAAAGTGTCCAGAAGAACTGCGGCTGGTTCTGGAAGATGCTCAGGAAAACCTACAGATCATTTCCGCATAAAACTGAACTCACTGGACCTCAGACTACTATTTATTATTATTATTATTTAAAGCAAAGGGTCGTCTCACACCAAATACTGAAACATTTCATTTCATTATTTTTAGTGCTGTCAAAAATGTCGCGTTATTAACGCGTTAACTTGACTCAATTTTAACGGCGATAATTTTTTTATCACGAGATTAACGCTCTGTGACATGATGCCACGCCCCACACAGCCAGAGTCCTCTGCCCTCCCCTGAAGAGCCACGGTGCTCGGCTTAGGTTTCGTTTTCCCATCGGCGGCTCCAGCCCCACTTTGCAGTGGCTGTGACAAGACGTGTTATGCTCTGCAATAAAAAAAAAAAAAAACCATTGGTACAACCAGTGCTCGAACTATGCCGATATTTTCGGGGGGGGGGTCCCTTATTTTCCCTTGGGGGGGGGGGGGGGCTTGCGCTTGTCTCAGAGCGCAGATCTCCATCGCGCGCTCACTTCGGATATGCAAATGCTTCCCGTTACACACGATTGCTATGTCAATAAACATCATTTTGCCAATATTTTAGAGACCCCCCCAACATTTCCCAAATCATGTTTTCAAGGGATCTCATGTCTGTTTCAGGGGATCTCGGATCCCCCGAGTACCCCCGTAGTTCGAACGGTGAGCAAGCCCATTCACTTTTTTATGCTGATAAGAGAATTACAATGGTTTTTCATGTGACAAAAATGTGCGATTAAATTGCGATTAATCGCGAGTTAACTATGACAGACATTAATCGCGATTAAATATTTTAATCGCTTGACAGTACTAATTATTTTTAAGCCATTTCTGGTCCACAGCATTTCTTTACATGTGCCTAAGACTGTGCTGTTATAATAAATAACTTTACACCTCATGCTGCATCGCATGCTTTGGCGTTCATCATTTTTGAAAACAGGCTGGTCTGTTGTGTGTTATTCCTTACGAATTTCTCCGTGTGAACAATCGAGCCAATTGAGTACGTTTAAAGGGGTACCAAATATAATATATACAGTTGCTGATGTGACAAAGTAACGTATTCTTAAGTATTCTATCAAACTTATATACTAGAAAACAACGAAATATCTTGGTAATTGTAAATATAATAGTCGGTACGCTAAACGGCACAAGAGTCGCCATTTTTAAAAGACCGTGACGTCAGCCCTACCCACTGCACTAGGAGAGAAGCGTGTAATCATGGCGTCGGGCGCATCAACTGAAAGCGACAGCTCTGTCGAATCATACGAAGAGATCCCGCAAGACACACTGCAAGCAGGCTATGGCTTAGAAGGGTACCAGTTTGAACCAAGGAGAGGTACTCTCGACTCCGGTGATGACGAAAGAAGAGAAGAAAGCTCGAACTCGCTTGGTGTTTTTCAGCGGAAACGAGTGAAAAGACACGTCTGGAGGATCGTTATGCTTTCCATCGGTCCGGTTATTACACCCGAAAGCAACACACTGTGGCACTGCGTAGCCGATCACTTACAATTCATCCTACTTTCCGATTCACATGTGCTATTCCCAACCTCAATGAGCCAACACAACTGGGCACTAGGGCTGTGCCGATAGACGATGCCATCGTCCATCGACGATGGCGGTCATCCATCACGATGGAGAGCCACCATCGTGATACCACGCCCCCTCCTGTCATAAACATGCATATATCATCTGGGCCTATTTAACCTAAAAAGTTAGTTTTTTGTTAGTTTAGTTAGTTAGTTTTGTTTAATATATAAATATATTATATAACATATAATTATATATAAATACATAATTATATAAATCATTATGAAGTAATATCCTATTACCGCTTGTTCACGTAGGCTATGGTGCAGGGACGTGCTAGTGAACATAACATGTGGTTACACAAATACAGTATGCTACTAATAATACATTTTGACTTCATTTTTTAGCCTACACTATACTTTTAATGTAAAATGTGTCATGTTGTTCAAACAAATAGCCACTATTAACGACTTCAGTCGGGAAATATTGCACCTTATCAAACGGCAGTGAAGCGCAGACTTCGGCAGAAGTCAAATAACTTTAATCTGGTAAATAGGCCTACTTTCAGACTCAAAATGGTCCACTCTAAGCCATAATGTCAAACCAAATGGAAGAATGAAGGTGATTCTGATAAATGTAAAGACAGTAAAAAAAAAAACCAATATTAAATCATGATTTTAAAAGCTGGTGCAATAATTCAAACACTAATAAATTGGAAAAATTAGCGCGTTCAAGTGCGCACTAAAGGCCGAAACGCATCTTCAATTGATATGGTGTAAATAAACAATGAGTAATAGCTTAAGTGTAGTTTCTTCTCATAGTTTGAATACTAGTCTTTCATTGTTAGAGCAGATTAATATCTTAAGGCCCGGTCCCACTGGCCGATGGACACAAAACGTATGCAAAAAGGACACAGCGGACGAGCAAAATTTCGGGGGTGGCTCTATCCGTTTTCATCCGCTCCAGAAATGGACAAAATTGGCGAAAATTTGCGAAAACAGAACGGAAAAGAACGGACGTGAGTAGTATATAGCGGGGATGTTAAACGCATGTTCATAGGAAGCCTAGCGGATGAAAGTGGATGGAAGTGGATGACAGCTCCGAAGGGGTTACCGGTGATAACTGAGAAGCGGACGCATAGCAGAAAGAGCGGATGCATAGCGGATGAAGGGGATGCATCACGTACGCCTAACGGAAACAAAGGGGATGTTGCGCGGATGTATATCGGATGCAGACCGTTCACTGCGCATGCGGGGGGTATGAATTGCGTCTGCTCCGCGGATATAAAGGGATGCAGCACGCACGCCGTCAGCATAAAGCGGAAAGACGTGCTGGCGGCTACATCGATACATCTCTACTACTAGATGATTTTCTCCCCCTTTTTATACAAAATATCGATTGTCCGCTAGGTGTCCTTCTACATACTCTAGACATACTCCAGACATCCTAAATATACGAGATACATCCCAGATATAAACGCTTTGTCCGTTTTGAATACTTTATATACGAGATGCATACGCTTACATCCTTTCTATTTCCGTGCTACTAACGACGAATAGACGTTTCATGTACCTTATCTTTCCTCCCTCTTTCCGTTTTCAGCTGCAGCGGATGTGAGTTGCGAGGATGCCCAGAGGATGCAGAGAGGATACAGCAGACGTTTAACGGATGATGACGGACATAGAACGTTTGTTGCTCGTATATGTCGCGGATTTACATCGTACATGGCGGAAAGTTCATTCGTTCTAAAAGTTTTGTGCAGCTCAAAACTTTTTGCGCGGATGAAATCACAGTGGACGGATGCTCGATGGATAGAGCGTATGAAGCACGTATGCAATGAGTACACAACGGATACATAGCGTTTTCCAACGGATGGCAAAGATTTTTTTACGTTTTACATCCTCTTTGCATCCGTAAGTGCAGTGGGACCGGGCCTTTCGCGTGATCAGTGAGTGCTCGGGGAGGTTCATTTCCACCTGCGCTTTGCGCAGCTCATTTCTCCGAAGCCAGCTGTGCGTAAACGCAGTGTTGACTGCTCGGCAAACTCCAAACACTCGGTCTGTACTGGCCCTCTGTTGCGCAAGCGAGTTGGTTATGGCCAGGTTCAAATTGTGCCTAAAACAACTTAACCACGGCCATTTCAACTGCCTGATGGCTGCGACAATATTCGCCCCGTTGTCCGTTGTTATACAGGCGATCTTTTTCTCCTCTATTTTCCATTCGGCAAGTGTCTCGCGCAATGCGTCTTCTAAATTGTCCGCTGAATGCGTCTCTGGCATGAAACTCGTCTGCAGGCATTTGGACTGCATTGCCCACTCTCGGTCCACATAATGTACGGTAGCTGACATATAGGGCATCATGTTGCAGCTGGACCACATATCCGTTATCAAGGCCAAATATTCCACATCACCTAGCGCTTTTTTTCTTTACGTGCCAAAGCCTCGGATGAGTATCTAATACTTTTAATAATAATAATAATAATAATGTGGTATTAAAATCCTCCCCCCCGCCCACGATATGATCGTCCATCATGATGTTTGCACTGTAAACATCGTCGATGCCAATTAAGGGGACATCGCACAGGCCTACTGGGTACATACATACGTCATGAGTGTTACGCAGAGAAAATGAACGTGCATTCTGATTGGATAAAATTAATATCATGGCGGGCTGTTCAAACTGCGGAAATAGTTTGCTCGAGCTACTTTCAAAACACTATAACTTTCCAACCTTAGAACAAAAAACTTCTGTAAGTCTTGAATAAGGTTCGTTAATGTGTGTTTTATTGTTATATTTACTCTATATATTGCCCTCTGTTCCCCTTTAAAAAGTGCAAAGAGACACAGTAAACAGATTCCCCCACGTGTCTGTCCTCTTACCTTGGACATTTTGGACTTGGTGTCAGTAATGAGGAAGGACATGTTGTTTATCTCGTTCTGAACAACAAAGTTCTGTTCCTCCCGTTTGAAATTCTGTAAAACAACCCTACATTAGTATCCTGATAAGAAAATGTTGTATGTCAAGCTTGTTCAAATCACCATCCTTAAAAGGATCATTCAATACGTAGCGCCAGGCATCTGACTGAACCAGAACAGCCTCAGCATTGTTCACAAAGTCTCCGTAATACTCACGTTCGACAGCCTAAAAACAGAATAATTTCCCACAAAGCGCTAAAAATAATAGTGTATATTTAAGTAGACTGACAATGACAGAGTGTCTGTCTGAGAGATTTACTGTTATTGTTACAGCTCACTTGGTTAAAGTGACAATGATTGATTGCATATTAGCTGATGATTTGGCTGCTGAACATTTATGTATGTGTAAGTATTCATTTACGTGGGATTTGGCCCAGAAGATGAAGACCTCTGCCACCATGCGGAACAGTTCCTCTGCCTCAGGGTTCGGTTCTTTCAACCACTTCGCTCTGAAAACACACACAATTCACTATAAACTCCCTCGCAAGCACACACTTCATTCCAGCTTTATATAGAATCTCCAAACGAATCTGCTTCATCACACCTTCATACTGAGACACGTCTACTCACTCATGTCTTCCCACCTGGATATCACCCATGTGTCCTCTCACCTGTTATAATCGACGAAGCGGATGAGGAGTGGATAGAAGGCGTACAGGTCGCGCACCAAAATGGTGAACTCGTCCAGAATGAGCAGCTCCGACTCGGACATCTCACCACGGCCTTCTGCCTTCATGTGTTCTTCATCCAGCAGCACCGTGGCCGCCTTCTTCTTCAGCTTCTCCATCAGCGGCAGGAAGTGCGTCTTTAACAGCTGCGCCTGGGCTTTACTGATGATGGGCTGAGAGAAGACTGCAGCGGGGGGAGGGGAGGGGACGAGGAGGCCGAGAAAAATGGTGGAAACGCACTGCGTGAAATATATGCAATTTAAAATCGTAGCAAATTATGAAAGCAAATGCTAGAAGACCGACATAGCAAAGCTAAAGTGGTGGACTCATGATTGGTTCAAAGCTTTAGCGATTGCAGCCCAGGTTTATTTTTTCCTTCCCAGAGTTGTTTGTGGAATTTGCCTCAATCAAACGAATTTTATTCTATCCACATTCCCTGGATATGAGCAATCACGTGCTCTGATTGGCTACTCTACTACTAGGATATCGGCGCATATATCGTGAGTAGAGATAAACAAAATGGTGGAGTGCATCAAGTCAGATATATCGCTTTGTCATCAAGTATTAAAAAGAAACAGAAATAGATAAAATAATATAGTTTTTGTCCCCCCAATAGCTCCTAGTCCACACTCCAGCCCAGTCGGTGGCGGTAATGCACCTTTAAAGCTAGACTGCCTTGCAGATTTTAAGTGTAGATCATGAAAAGAATTTTCCCCGACACCCAATTATTTTTGTTTAGCGGACCAAAAAGCTACTGAATTTGAATAACAGACTTCCAATTTTATGAGGCTGTTTTAAATAGAACAATTAATGCCTCCTACTTATTCAGGTGACATTGGGCATACCTAACAACCTGTGTTTTCTTTCCCTCCCCCCACCCCAAATCTGTCCCTCTGAGTTACATGGAGTCAACAGGAAATCTTTTGGTGGAGACGGTGGGGACCTCGACTGGCTATCGTAGCCTGCAGGGAATCGGCCGTCAGACATTCTGTCGCATGTCCCAGACCCGGTGAAATGTAACTGAATTGTCTTGGCCAGCCCTAAGGGTCCCATCTGCATCTCATCATTGCTGAGGAGTGTGCTCCCATCACCCAATCAAGCATCCAGCCAGGGCAGGTCATGATATTTTTTACCATATTAACATGCCATTGTTGTGTGTTATGCCTGATGTAAAGACTCTCGCCTCTGCGAGCCTACCACACAGATTTAATACTTGTCATTTTTAGGGCATACCTAACAACATGTGTTTTCTTTCTCTCTCTCTTCCCCCCCCCCCCCCCAATCTGTCCCTCTGAGTTACATGTTGATCCTGGGATTGAGATGCTGGCCTCTTCTGCCCCTCGGACCTGCTTGATCCATCCTGGTGCCCTGTGTCTGGTCGGAGTTTTATCGCACCGCTCCTGTGAAGGACGGCCCCATGAGGACAGTTGAGGGTTATACCTGTTAAAACTGTTAATGTTATAGTCAGGCTGTCTGTTGTTGCCCAAATGAGGATGGGTTCCCTTTTGAGTCTGGTTCCTCTCGAGGTTTCTTCCTCATGTCGTCTGAGGGAGTTTTTCCTTGCCACCGTCACCACAGGCTTGCTCATTGGGGATAGATTAGGGATAAAATTAGCTCATGTTTTAAGTCGTTCAAATTCTGTAAAGCTACTTTGCGACAATATTTATTGTTAAAAGCGCTGTACAAATAAACTTGATTTGATTTGATTTAATGAATTTATCTTCACGTGGCCCTAAATTCTCCGCTATTTTTTCCTGCTTCACCATGACCCAATTCAAGATACTACGCCATGCATGACGTGGTGGGCTTTCCCCGTTCGCGCAAGGCATTGTGGGATACAAATTTGAAACAGGAGAGAAAAATGGAGGACACGAGTGTGCGAATGAAATGTGAAAGACCGACTACAGTAACGGAAAGAAAGCGAGAAGAAAAGACGTTATGTTCTATACGAAGGAAAGGAAATGCAGGAAATATCAAACTAATAAATATGGGCGCTCAGCGAGCACCTCGGTGTGATCAGCTGTTCGTTTAGCGACAGAATGATGGAACTGTCAGTGCACGCTCAAAGGTAAACCTGCGCATGCGCACACACACACACGGACTTCCTCTGTCTGCTTGACTGCACGAAGCGAGCGACTTCCTGCACATTATTTGCGAGGGAATCCCCTTGTGATGGCCCCTGCCTCATTGGCTCTGCAGTTGTTGTGGATAAGTGTCGGTGTGTTCTTTAAGGTAAGAGAGGGAGGTGATCATGGCAGCCAGATTTGGAGCACCTGGGATGAATGTTTCCGCAGCTTAAAAGCACGGATCTACATTGCTCTCTCTCTCTCTCTCTCTCACTTGGACTGACTTCTGCCTACAATGACATGTTTTGCTTTGTTTTTTGTTTTTTTTTGTAATAAATATTTCGACTCCCCATTTGTAGCTGTGTCCTTTCCTTACTTTGTCATGACTTAGAAGTCGGTTTAGGACACCCTCAAATTAAATAACTTCCCAGCCACAGAATGGCCCAATATTCTGAGAGATATTACAGAAACAAACATACTGTATATCACAATGGCCAAATTTCAGAGGGGATGAATTTTCACTGATTTTATGAAATCAAAAGGCAGTCTCACTTTAAGTTGGTTTGCCAACTGGCAAAAAAAAAAAAAAAACCTAAAGAAGAAGAAGAAAATGGCAGAGCATGTTGCTGAACCAACCGAGGACGAAATAAAAACTCAACTAGAAAACAAAACCCTAAAAATTATCAAGTATTTAAAAGAAACAGAAATAGCTAAAAGAGTACAGTTTTGGGGATTTTTGCTTTGTTTTTTCCTCCCCAATGTCTCCTGTTCCACACTCCAGACCAGTCGGTGGCAGTAATGCATCTTGAAGTTGATTTGCCAACCACCAAAAGAAAAAAACCTAAAGAAGAAAACCCCCCAAAATACAAAAAAATCAACAAAAATATGGAATAAAAGCATTTAATGGTAAGAACAAATCCTTTTTTTTTCAAGAATTATTATTATAGCATTTTTCACAAATTGTTGCTGTCATTTCACCAGTTTGTTTACATTCTAAGTGAAAATGATTGTATCGGACATTTTGTATCAAGTTTTTATTCATCGAATTTGCAAAAAGTAATAATAAAATGCTCGCTTTCTCAAAATCCAGTGAATGTGTATAAAATAAAAGAGTTATTCCACTCAATCTCGTCATACATGGCTTATAGCTAACTCGGTGCTACGCGCCTCGTCGGCTATCAGCTCATGTACGACTCGATTTCGTGGAATAACTTAATTTTTTTTTGCAGTCCCGTTTCCATCAAATCCTGCGCTCTGATTGGCTGGCGAGCGGGTCCGTATCCTACGATACGGACCCCGGTTACGGACCTCTGGCGACTCGCTCATTCACAACAACAAACAAAGTAGCATTTTTTGTCAACATTTATATTTTTTTTATAAGATTTATTTATAAGATTATCAAAAATCTTTTATAAATTTTTGCCAGCATTTCTCAGGAGAATAGCATTAATTTTACAGCATGGATAGCGATAACGACAGTGTTCACAGCGAAAGCGAGTTTTACTACCCTGAGGAAGAAGAAATAAAAGAAAACATTTCAGGAGAAAGCTAAAAACCTCTAACTGCTGCTAATGCCAAGCAAAAACATGGCTGAATCCTGAATGACTCCTATTTGTATAAATAGGGGACGACATAGGCGGCAAAATGTAGTTTTTTTCCTGCCATGGAAGTGCACTTGTATACCGAGGAGGAAGCAATTTGCATTACAGCCGTGAATGAGGATTCAAAATGGCGGCTCGGCTCGGTTTTCCCTTTCGGGCGCTCTCGTTTTCTGTTAGAATTTGGTAAAGAAAAAAATAAATATATTATTTACCAGCTTAATGTCGGTCCGTATGGTGAAATACCGTGACCTCGGCCCAGAGGGCCTTGCTCAGTACTTTCAAGACCTCGGGCATGGCATTTCACGATACAGACCTCCCAGCTGGTAAATAACACGCACACACATATATATATATATATATATATATATATATATATATATATATATATATATATACACACACACATATATATATATATATATATATATATATATATATATATATACATATATATATATATATATATATATATATATATATATATATATATATATATATATCTCAAGATATCAAGACTAGAAAGCTCCTCACCATGCATGGAGGGTTCCACCCCAAGTCCAGCACCCTGAGACTATACACTAAGCGGAAAGAGGGAGGCCGAGGGCTAGTGAGCATCAAGACCACGGTCCAGGATGAAACATCAAAAATCCGAGAATACATCAGAAAGATGGCCCCAAAGGATGAACTGCTAAGTGAATGTCTCAGGCAGCAGAACCCTGATGAGAGTGCAGAGGAGGAGGAGGAACAGACAACCTGGAGGGACAAACCCCTACATGGCATGTACCACCGTCAGATAGAGGAAGTGGCTGATATCAAGAAATCCTACCAGTGGCTGGATAATGCAGGACTGACAGACAGCACAGAGGCACTAATCATGGCAGCACAAGAACAGGCCATAAGCACAAGAGCCATAGAGGCCAGGATCTACCAGAGTAGATCAGACCCAAGATGCAGACTGTGCAAAGAAGCCCCTGAAACAGTCCAGCACATAGTAGCGGGGTGTAAGATGCTAGCTGGATCAGTGTACATGGAGAGGCACAACCAAGTGGCTGGGATAGTATACAGGAACATCTGCAACCAGTATGGAATAGAAGTACCCAAGTCCCAATGGGCCATTCCACAGAAGGTGGCTGAGAACAACAGGGCCAAGGTTCTGTGGGACTTCAGCTTCCAGACTGACAAACAGATCCTGGCTAACCAAAGCCAGTGGACAAAGTGGACAAAGAGCAGACGAGGGTGGTGGTGATAGATGTGGCGATCCCAGCTGACGCCAACATCAGGAAGAAGGAACATGAGAAACTTGAGGAGTATCAAGGGTTGAAAGAGCAGCTGGAACGGATGTGGAAGGTCAAGGGTTGCGTGGTCCCCGTGGTAGTGGGGGCACTTGGGGCAGTAACCCCCAAACTGGGAGAGTGGCTCCAGCAAATCCCAGGAACAACATCTGAAGCCTCAGTCCAGAAGAGCGCAGTCCTAGGAACATCGAAGATACTGCGCAGAACCCTCAAACTCCCAGGCCTCTGGTAGAGGACCCGAGCTTGAGGATGACATGGATACCCCCCGCCGGGGGTGAGAAGGAGTTTTATATACATCATCTCATTATCTCTAGCCGCTTTATCCTTCTACAGGGTCGCAGGCAAGCTGGAGCCTATCCCAGCTGACTACGGGCGAAAGGTGGGGTACACCCTGGACAAGTCGCCAGGTCATCACAGGGCTGACACATAGACACAGACAACCATTCACACTCACATTCACACCTACGGTCAATTTAGAGTCACCAGTTAACCTAACCTGCATGTCTTTGGACTGTGGGGGAAACCGGAGCACCCGGAGGAAACCCACGCGGACACGGGGAGAACATGCAAACTCCACACAGAAAGGCCCTCGCCGGCCCCGGGGCTCGAACCCAGGACCTTCTTGCTGTGAGGCGACAGCGCTAACCACTACACCACCGTGCCGCCCATATATATATATATATATATATATATATTTTTTTTTTTTTTCAAGTTTCTTCTCTATTTACTGTTTTCATGCTCTCAGAATTGAGTTGAAAACCAGCAAGCGGAGTCGACGTGCCTAGCCATGAAACTTCACTGCTTCTCTGATGATTTTTTTATTTTATGACAACTGTTCGGCAAAAATCTGCAGTCATTGCTATATAATGATCAGATAACGAAACAAAGCATCCATATCTCCACAAATCAAATAAAGGGTATAATCTGAACTTTCTCCTCTCTCACCAGCGAGTCTCTTCATCCAGGCGCCTTCATCGATCCCCAAGTTGTTGTAGATGATCTTGAGGATGTTTCCCAGGAGTGTGTTCATGTGCTCAGAGGTGAGTGAGGTGCAGCACGTATCGGCGCGCTCTGGGTTACTCTCAGGCCCGTGCTCCCACCAATGAGACATGTAGCTGCACAGCATGGGCAACACCACCTCCATCACATGGGGCATCTGAGTGTAGCGCATTCCTGACTCGGCCAACTCCATGATCTCTTCCAGAGCTTTCTCTAGGGATGGGACCAGGGGACACACCTCCTCCACCTGAGCTGGGAGACCGCACGCTGAGAGAGAGGGAAAAGAAACAAAACAAAACAGTAAAACATGCCATTCTGTCAGTAAAACAAGCTGATGAACAGAACATCTCCGCTCACCTGTCCTCTCTCTGGAGCCTTTAGTGTTGTAGATGGAGAAGCTGTTATATTTGTTGAGATGTGGTTCCAGGAAGGCCACGGGGAACGCGCCAGAGAACGCAGCCAGACACTCACCAAGAGCAGGCCGCTGTCTACACAACACAGTGTTAAAAACGCTCACGTCATTTCCTTACAAATAACTCATTATAACATGGCGGATATTTATCCTGGACACATCTCGTGGTACAACAGACAGAGTTTACAGTCTCTTGTAATTACTAAAGAAAGGAAATATGTGGCTTGTAAATAGTGTACATATACAGTGTGCTGCCTCATGATAAAGTGAAGTCTTCTTCCTTATACACTACAGTGTCTTGCAAAAGTATTCATCCCCCTTGGTGTTTGTCCTGTTTTGTCGCATTACAAGATGGAATTAAAATGGATTTTTGGAGGGTTAGAACCATTTGAATTACACAACATACCTACAACTTTAAAGGTACACATTGTTTTTTATTGTGACACAGACAATAATTAAGATGGAAAAAAAAAAATCTGGAGTGTGCGTAAGTATTCACCTCCTTTTGTATGAAACCCCTAAATAAGAGCTGGTCCAACCAATTCACTTCATAAGTCACATAATTAGCTGATTAAGATCCACCTGTGTGCAATCAAAGTGTCACATGATGTCTGTATAAATCACCCTGTTCTGGAAGGACCCTGACTCTAAAACACGACAAAGCAAGCAACATGAAAACCAAGGAGCCTCCAAACAGGTCAGAGACAAAGTTGTGGAGAAGTACAGATCAGGGTTCGGTTATAAAAAATATCCCAAACTTTGAATATCCCACGGAGCTCCATTAAATCCATTATAGCAAAATGGAAAGAATATTACAAAACTTGAGAAGAGAAGGCCCCGCCCACCAAAACTCACAGACCGGGCAAGAAGGGCATTAATCAGAGATGCAACAAAGATACCAACGATAACACTGAAGGAGCTGCAAAGATCCACAGCGGAGATGGGAGAATCTGTCCATGCGACCACTTTAAGCCATACACTCCACAGAGCGGGCGGGGCTTTATGGAAGAGTGGCCAGAAAAAAGCCAAGGTTCGAAGGGCGAAGAAAAAAGGACGAAGGTTCACGTTCCAGCAGGACAATGACCCTAAACATACTGCTAAAGCTACGCTGGAGTGGTTTAGGCCCACTTTACACGGGGACGGTCTGAAACAAAAACGCAAAAGTCCGTTTTCGTTCTCACTTTTTTCCGCGTCTACACGACCGTTTTCAAGGAGGAAATCTGCGTCTATACGGTGACGCATAAATGTGTGGAATTCAATTGGATGTGCATGCCAGGCGGCTAAGTGGTGCTGTGAAAGACCTCCGCTATGTCTGCACGCATGCGCAACGTCTTCCGTCTTGTCTGATCTGCACATCTGCGCCGCGAAAACTTTGACTACTCTGGCTACGGTAAGTAAGAAAGTAAGAGCATGCTATACCCGCCTCTGTTCATTAACGGTATATGTGCAGATTCGGTATAGATGTTCGAAGGACTCCTGGACGTTTATTAAAGCTGCCAGAGCAGCTTGAAGGTCCGTTGGATCGATGTAATCAGACATGCTCTTACTTTTTTACTTACTTTCTTACTTCCCGGGCTGACATGTACAGTACATGACATATGTATGACGTAAACGCGTACCCGACGTGAGCAGATCCGAGCAGAGTTTCGCGTATTGGGTAGTTTAGCCGGATATGCAACGGGGGCTGTTTTTAACTTATCCACTCTGGAAGGCGTTTTCAATTTTTTCCGTTTTTCAGCCTCGGAAACGCCGTCCCCGTGTAGACGAAAGGCACTTCCGATAAAATATTTAGTCGTTTTTATCCGACAGCGTCCTCGTGTAAACGGGCCCTTAAAAGGAAACATTTAAATGTCTTGGAATGACCTCATCAAAGCCCAGACCTCAATCCAATTGAGAATCTGTGGTGTAACTTGAAGATTGCTGTCCACCAACGCAACCCATCTAACTTGAAGGAGTTGGAGCAGTTTTGCTTGAGGAATGGGCAACAATCCCAGTGGCTAGATGTGCTAAGCTAATCGAGACATACCCCAAGAGACTTGCAGCTGTAATTGCAGCAAAAGGTGCCTCTACAAAGTACTGACTTTGGGGGGGGGGATACTTATGCACACTCCAGATTTCATTTTTTCCCCCATCTTAATTATTGTTTGCGTCACAATAAAACAACAATTTGCACCTTTAAAGTGGTAGGCATGCTGTGTAAATCAAATGGTGCTAACCCTCCAACAATCCATTTTAATTCCAGCTTGCAATGCGACAAAACAGGACAAACACCAAGGGGGAGGAATACTTTTGCAAGGCACTGCATACATCACTGTGCAGGGAGTTCATTACCTTTCTACGTAGATGCTTTTACTGGTGCCAAGTGAGTAAAGGCTGTTTAGGATCCTGTAACAGGAGACCTGGACATCATCCACTGTTAAAAAAAAAAAAAAAAAAAGACACGGCGCGTTTAATACGCTAGGACGATGAACTTCATTTACGATTCACATCTAAAAACATATAAATATTACTCAGCTAATGGTCTGGCTTCGTTACGCGACAGTTTACATCTTCTCCTGCTTGAACACACTGATCTCACATCAGCTAATCACTAGGCATTTCCTGGTTTGTTTCAGGAACGTTCTAGAAAATGACTCCAGTCCAGTTAAGTGGCCTTCCATGACTGGGAAACAACACCTGAACCATGTAGGTTAATACACCTCCAGTTTATAAATATCCAATCAAGAATTTATCACCAGCATTTCCTGATATCATGTCTTGTGCTGAATGTACAGGTCACGGTTCAGAAAATCAAAGTAAAATCCAAACCAACAATGCTGGTTTTTTGGCGGTTTTTTTTACTTTACTGGTCAGGAATGATGGTCTGCAGGTGAAGCTGCGTAATCTCAAGGAAAGCGCGACCGCCAACCCACGAGTAGCTCACTAGCTTATTAATTGTGATCAACAATATTAAATCTTTCATAAGTTTTAGCAAGTGCATTGGACACTGTAAAAAAAAAAACTAGATAGGACTCGACGCCAACGGCGTCGATGGGGATGCCTCCGCCTGGTAGACTACACGCCTTATTAAGTTGTGATTTGGGGATGGACATTTGACCTCACAGTAATCTTGACCTGTGACCTTTTAACCTCAAAATCTAATCAGTTCATGTTTGTCCCCAAATGCACAAATGGTGAAAGTTTGGTGAAATTCCTTTCATTTGCCTTGGAGATATTGTGTTCACAAGGTTTTCGGACAGACATTTGACCTCACAGTGACCTTGACCTTCGACCTTTTGATCTCAAAATCTAATCATTTCATCTTTGTCCCAAAGCGCACAAATGCTAGCCTGGCAAGCCAGACTAAATGTGAATATTTAGTCTGGCCTCGATCCGTAGACATTTCCGAAGGGTGTGGGAGGAACAAACCGCTGTCTTTCAAACCGTCTCTGTGCGTATAGGCCAACGCTCTGACCAATCAGCGCAACAGTGACTGTGACGTAGTCAGAGCGACAGAAAGCAGTGGGGGAGGCCTTGAAATAAATAATTTTTCAAAATGCGTATTAATTAATAAACAGGTTCTAGATATTAAGAAGTTTGGAGATAATGACCACAAGTTTGGAGTCTGTACCACATACACTCTTTTTTTTTCCAAGTGTTTTTCAAGGGTTTGCTTAAACTGTTTTTGAGAGTTTTTATTTAGTGGTGTTTGGTGAAATAATTTCCCTTAAATTTAAAATAACGGGAAAATAAGAAACAATCAAAAAGTAATGTTTCAAAGCTGTTTATTAATTCTTCGTACTGCACAAACTAGCCCCATCCTTTTGGCTACGAGCGGAGCCAGCTGGTAGATCAGACTTTTGCCATAGCCGGTCGGCAAAACGGCGAAAACGTCCTTCTTGAAAAGGAATGAGCGGAGAGCCTCTTCCTGCTCATGTTTCAACAAAAACTCCAAGTCTGATTCTTCTAAAACTGATTCCAAAGCGGAGTCAAACGAGCGCTGTTCACTAGCCGTAGCCATCTTTCCTGCTGTGCTTTCTCCAGCGTCGCGCAGCCTTGTCGTCACTCCTGCAAAAGCCCGCCCAAAGAATCCAAACAAAAACCTTGCGTTGTGATTGGCGGGCACGATTTGATGCCCGGGGTGTGGTGTTGTATATTCTGAAGTGTGTATATTCTGAATGCCTATTTAACTTTTATTGTTTGTATATTCACTAGACATCTGTATTGCAAGTTAGTTCTTCAGTATATAGCCTTAAGGATAATTATAACCACCCCTTTTTTATAGCCCTACCTGTACATACTTCTCCCATAACTTTTGTACATATACTGCACAGATGTATATGTGTATATTCTGTATGCCTATTCAACTCTTATTCTTTTATATTCACAAGACATCTGCATAGCAAGTTAGCTACTTCTGTATATAGCTTTAAGGATAATTATAATTATAACCACCCTTTTTTATAGCCCTACCTGTAATTACTTCTCCCTTAACTACCGTACATATACTGCACAGAACTACTGAACATCCTATTTATTTATCTGTACATTCTCTACTCACTATAACCGTCTCATTTGCACTAGCTGTACATAGCTGCATTCATCTGTACATATTGCTTATCTGCACATACTGTATGTATTTGTATTATACTGCATTTCTGCTATTTGCACTTCTGATTAGATGCTAACTGCATTTCGTTACCCTGTATTTATACTGAGTAATGACAATAAAGTTGAATCTAATCTAATCTAATATGGTGCGAGGCTAGACCCACTCGCTAGGCAAAAATATTTTTGGCCGTTAGGCGGGTGGGTCTAGTTTACTAGGCTACACAAATGGTGAAAGTTTGGTGAAATTCCTTTCATTAGTCTGTGAGATATCGTGTTCACAAGGTTTCGGGACGGATGGACGCACGGACAGACAGACAACCCGAAAACATACTGCCTCCTGCACCTTATGGTGGCGGAGGCATAAAAACAAAAAACAAAAACAAAACAGATTTAAGCGATTGAAAATATTGTGAATATAGTGAAACGTATCTAGTAGATCCTATTAGTAAAAATACACAGCTGATTGGTCAGTAAATTCGGACTATTTCTCGATAATCACCTTGAGCAAATCGGCAAAATGGCGGCCGATCACTTCGTCACCATAAGTGAGGAAGAATTACAAATGATGAAATAAAACGCTGTTCCTAAAAGCACTCAAGTTGCTACGAAGTTTGGTCTAAAACTGTTCAAAGGTCAGGTGAAATACTGATTTATTTTCTACATTTCAAAACAAATTATTTTATGTGACTTGGCATACAGTGGCATGCAAAAGTCTGGGCACCCTTACTGAAAATGTCTGTTACTGTGAATAGTTAAGTGAGCAGAAGATGAACTGATCACCAAAAGGCATAAAGGTAAAGACGACACATTTCTTTTCAGCGTTTTCTGCAGGATTTGTGTATTATTTTTGTTCTGTACAATTGGAGAGTGAAAAAAGAAAAGGAACACCATGCGGAAGTTTGGGCACCCCAATACATTTGAGTTCTCAGGTAACTTTTACCAAGGTTCCAGACCTTAATTAGCTTATTGAGCTGTGGCTTGTTCAAATTCTTTGTGAGGAAAGAATCAGAATCACTTTTATTGCCAGGTACTGTATGTGAACACGCACGAGGAATTTGACTCCGGTTTCACTTCGCTCTCTTAGTACAAACAGATAAAAACGCGTAGACAAAAACAAAACGCTATGTACATGTAGAAGGGTAAATATATGTATAGACAAGGATTTTTTTTAATCTTTTGGTGCAAAATGGTGCATAGTGCAAGGATGACTAACGCTACGTTCACACTGCAAGGCTTAATGCTCAATTCCGATTTTTTTGTGAAATCCGATTTTTTTGTGAGGTCGTTCACATTAACAAATATATGCGACTTGTATGTGATCCTCAGTATGAACGAAAAGCGACCTAAAAGTGTTCCGCATGCGCATTGCAGGATACGACGACGTCACACACAGTGAGCATGGCCAGTGTTTACGGAAGTAAAACCGCCCGGTTGCGGTATGACTCATCCAATCTAGCTTGAATAGCTGCATCCCCCCAAATGGAAATCAGCTCCCTAACCTCTGCGTCCTTCCATTGAGAAGATTCAGAACCTTCACAGCCCGGAGCGTCCCTCGCATTGATGTCATGCGCAGGGGTGCAGATACGTTTTTTGAACTGGGGGGGGGGGGACAAAAAACTGGGGGGGACAAAGCTGCCAGCAAACCAACCCCAACCCCGATATGCCTGTCAAACTTGTTGTTAGTAACCATAGCAACCAAGCTCGAGCTCGCAACCTGTGCAGTCTGTGCAGCTCAACCAACCGAATATCAGTCTTTGTTTTGTTTTATGTGAGTTGTTGCAACTATGTATACACTGCTGTGCACCTCAATAAACCGAATGGTAATTAGTCTTTTGATTTTTCCGTGAGGTTTGCCTTATGCAAAGAAAGACAGCATAGACGTTTTTTCCTCCCTATAAGTGGGGGGGACCGAACGAGGTGAATTTAAATATGACTCGTCCCACCCTCTATCTGCGCCCGTGATTATGCGCCATGTTGTTGTAACTTTTTTGAGAGACCCGCCGCCTACTTCAGCGCAGAATAGTGACGTTTGTGGCTTGTTGATGACGTGTAAGTCGGATGAATGCGACCTGGCGGTTCAGACTGAAGTCGCATATGAAAAGAGCGGATAGGAATCGGAATTAGGACCACATATCCAAACGTCCTGGGTCGGATTTGAAAAAATCGGATCTGTGTCGTTCATATTGTCAATAAAAGATCGGATACAGGTCACATATGGGCGAAAAGATCGGATTTGAGTCACTTCAGCCTGCAGTGTGAACGTAGCCTAAGTAAATATAAATATACAGTGTGCACAGAATGACGGTATGAGTGTACAGATATTTCACAGGTGACGTTACTGATATTTGAGTCCGGTTTTAGCTGTTCATCACAGAGACAGCCTGAGAGAAAAAACTGTTCTTGTGTCTGGTTGTTTTTGCGTACAGTGTTCTGTAGCGTCTCCCAGAGGGGAGAAGTTTAACAATTTGTGACCAGGGTGTGATGGGTCTGCAGAGATGTTACCTGCCCGTTTCCTGACTCTGTACAGGTACAGGTCTTGGATGGAGGGCAGGCTGACACCAATAATTTTCTCTGCAGACGTTATTGATGATGCAGATTTCAAAGCTGTATAAATTCTCTGACTCCTCAAACTTGTCCCTAAAATCAACAGCCATGGGCTCCTCTAAGCAACTACCTCGCAATCTGAATAATAAAATAATTGATGCTCACAAAGCAGGAGAAGGCTACAAGAACGTAGCAAAGTGTTTTCAGGTAGCCGTTTCCTCAGATCGTAATGTTATTAAGAAATGGCAGTTAACAGAAACAGTGGAGATCAAGGTGAGGTCTGGAAGATGAAGAAAACTTTCTGAAAGAACTGCTCGTTGGATTGCTAGAAAGGCAAATAAAAACCCCTGTTTGACTGCAAAAGACCTTCAGAAAGATTTAGCAGACCCTGGAGTGGTGGTGCACTGTTCTACTATGCAGCGACACCTGAACAAATATGACCTTCAAAAAGAGGACGGGTCCTACAATAAGACAATGATCCAAAACACACCTCAAAATCTACAATGGAATACCTCAATCCAATAGTAAACCTGGCCCTTACTGTCCGATCTCCCAATCAAACAGTTTCTTATTGTCAAATCATCCATTTTATCAGTTTCTATCTGACTGTTTATTTTACCAAGTTATTGTAGAATTTGATATCTTGTGTTTGTTTTTCTGTGAACTGAAATAATGTCTTTAATAAATCTGAATACATTTCAATATTTCATTTGTACAACCCCGATTCCAAAAAAGTTGGGACAAAGTACAAATTGTAAATAAAAACGGAATGCAATAATTTACAATCTCAAAAACTGATATTGTATTCACAATAGAACATAGACAACATATCAAATGTCGAAAGTGAGACATTTTGAAATTTCATGCCAAATATTGGCTCATTTGAAATTTCATGACAGCAACACATCTCAAAAAAGTTGGGACAGGGGCAATAAGAGGCTGGAAAAGTTAAAGGTACAAAAAAGGAACAGCTGGAGGACCAACTTGTAACTCATTAGGTCAATTGGCAATAGGTCATTAACATGACTGGGTATTAAAAGAGCATCTTGGAGTGGCAGCGGCTCTCAGAAGTAAAGATGGGAAGAGGATCACCAATCCCCCTAATTCTGCGCCAACAAATAGTGGAGCAATATCAGAAAGGAGTTCGACAGTGTAAAATTGCAAAGAGTTTGAACATATCATCATCTACAGTGCATAATATCATCAAAAGATTCAGAGAATCTGGAAGAATCTCTGTGCGTAAGGGTCAAGGCCGGAAAACCATACTGGGTGCCCGTGATCTTCGGGCCCTTAGACGGCACTGCATCACATACAGGCATGCTTCTGTATTGGAAATCACAAAATGGGCTCAGGAATATTTCCAGAGAACATTATCTGTGAACACAATTCACCGTGCCATCCGCCGTTGCCCGCTAAAACTCTATAGTTCAAAGAAGAAGCCGCATCTTTGATTTTTTTTTTATTTGACCTTTATTTATCTAAATTTATCTGCGCATTTTATTTACCTTTATTTATCTGCGCATCTAAACATGATCCAGAAGCGCAGACGTCTTCTCTGGGCCAAGGCTCATTTAAAATGGACTGTGGCAAAGTGGAAAACTGTTCTGTGGTCAGACGAATCAAAATGTGAAGTTCTTTATGGAAATCAGGGACGCCGTGTCATTCGGACTAAAGAGGAGAAGGACGACCCAAGTTGTTATCAGCGCTCAGTTCAGAAGCCTGCATCTCTGATGGTATGGGGTTGCATTAGTGCGTGTGGCATGGGCAGCTTACACATCTGGAAAGACACCATCAATGCTGAAAGGTATATCCAGGTTCTAGAGCAGGGGTGGCCAACCAGTCGGAGCCCAAGAGCCACAATTCTTACTGTGTTACGGCAAAGAGCCACATCGGCACATGAACATGGGCACACAAATATTACCCTTCCTTCTGCGCGTGCGGACACACACACACACACACACACACAGCCACATTGATGTCACACTCCAACTTAACCAATGCCCCACACCAACATGATGATACATTTACTGCAGTACCAAGACCACAGGCCAGTCATTTTCAACAGTGGCGACTGGTGAAGAAAATTGTAGGTGGGGCACAAAGGCAGACATTGTTTACATGTGGGGATTCCCCCCATTGGGGGGGTTCCGGGGGGCCTCCCCTGAAAAATTTTGGATTTCTTAGATGCAATTTCCTGTATTCTAGTGCATTTTGGAGTTACCTGTTTAACATCGAAAATGCAAAAGCCATTTTGATTCAGCGTGAATTCTCAATTGCATGACCTGCACAAGACCTGCATTCAAATAAATAAGTATTCAAATAAATACAGTCAGTCGGAAAATGGAAATTACAAAGTGCTAATTTAATTTCCTCAAACAGTACAAGCTCCATAGGCACTGGGAACAGTGATCAGTGCAAGTGCAAATATAGATAAAATATAATACAATGCTCAAATTTTTGAAAGAAGAACACACGCACACACACAAATTGATAACTGGAAAACAAATGAACAAATACATAATGTATATACACTACATGCCAAAAGTTTGGACACACCTTCTCATTCAATGTGTTCTGTGTTCTCATGACTATTTACACTTACAGTATACTCTACTCTCACTCAAGGCATCAAAACTGAATGAGCACTCACCCACTACTCAGGCTTGCGCGCCCAAACGCACCTGCGCATTTGTCATGATGTGAAAATACCGTAATGAAACCAAGCGAAGCACCTTTGATAAAATAACCGTAATTAACTGCAGTGAAGCGAAAACGCACATAAAACCACAAACGAACACCAACTTGGACGTGAAGGTGAGAGCCGCATGACACCAGGCAAAGAGCCGCATGCGGCTCGCGAGCCGCGGGTTGGCCACCTATGTTCTAGAGCAACATATGCTCTCATCCAGACGACGTCTCTTTCAGGGAAGACCTTGCATTTTCCAACATGACAATGCCAAACCACATACTGCATCAATTACAGCATCATGGCTGCGTAGAAGAAGGGTCCGGGTACTGAACTGGCCAGCCTGCAGTCCAGATCTTTCACCCATAGAAAACATTTGGCGCATCATAAAACGGAAGATACGACAAAAAAGACCTAAGACAGTTGAGCAACTAGAATCCTACATTAGACAAGAATGGGTTAACATTCCTATCCCTAAACTTGAGCAACTTGTCTCCTCAGTCCCCAGACGTTTACAGACTGTTGTAAAGAGAAAAGGGGATGTCTCACAGTGGGAAACATGGCCTTGTCCCAACTTTTTTGAGATGTGGTGTTGTCATGAAATTTAAAATCACCTAATTTTTCTCTTTAAATGATACATTTTCTCAGTTTAAACATTTGATATGTCATCTATGTTCTATTCTGAATAAAATATGGAATTTTGAAACTTCCACATCATTGCATTCCGTTTTTATTTACAGTTTGTACTTTGTCCCAACTTTTTGGGAATCGGGGTTGTATACCATGAGCAGGGATGAGAGTGGGTGGTTGTCAAAAAAGCAGAAAACAAGATAAAGGTATGCGAGGGCGCCAAAGGCGCCCAAAGCCAATGGAGGGATACCCCCCCCAGGAAAATTTTGAAAAATAAGGCCTTACAAACCACTTTTCCTGCAATCTGAGCTGGTTTAGATAAAAAAATCTCTGTTGTCTTTTTTATATATTTACATGAAAATATGTTTCAAATCAATAGGAGTATTGTTTGAATTCAAAATAAAATCACATTCCACATTCAAGGGTATGGTTATAATTCATGATCAACAAAAATGACAAACTAAATTCACATTAAACTTAAGTTCGATTATTATCAAAATGTTCATATATTAAATAAAATTTCTTACGGTGACTGACCTTTTCTCCCCATGTCCTCATTAGCTGCATATGATTTCTTCAAAAAGTCTTTTGAAATATTTAAGTTTTCAAAACTGTCAGCATTAATTCAGATTTACTGACTATCATATACATGTTCAATGTATTAATTGAGTAAATTGAGGCATTTTGAGTAAAAAAGCCGATACGAAAAAGAAACGTATTTTTGAAGAGCAGCGACGATGAACATGTGCAAGTTGCAAGTTTCGATAAAATAGAACAGATGTGAATACTTTTGTAAGAATTGTTAAGATTGGCTATCATGCTCTCGCCATCGATGTTTTGGCCAATTACATTGTAGAGAACATGTATTCTACCACGAGACTTAGCGAGACTAAAGATGGAGAAAATGTAAACATGTAACATCGTCGCAGGAATGAATTACGCTTGAGTATCACGAAGGAACATACCCCAACCCCACTCAATAAATGAAAAAAAAAAATTCTCAACGGATTTGGCATAATATAACAAGGTCGATTTTTACTCAGAAAAAGCAGAAATCTGCCGAAAAGCAGAAAACTCTCATCCCTGCGTGAGTCAGAGATGGACAGTAACGAAGTACATTTACTTGAGTACTGTACTTAAGTACAGTTTTTGAGTATCTGTGCTTTACTTGAGTATTTTTTTGGAAACTTATGACTTTAACTTCACTACATTTGAAAGACAAAAATATCGTACTTTTCACTCCACTACATTTCTATCAAGGTCCTCGTTACTCGTTACTATGAAGCGGCTTTGAAAGTGGATGTTTTTTTCTTTTCATTTCTTTTCTAAACGTGATTGTTTTTTCCGCAGGAGACACTGAGAGCCGATCAGTAATCACTAGGGTCACGTCCACAGACTGGATAAAATCAAGATGAATGATTTCTCAGCAGCGTTATTTAACACGATCAGTTGACGGCAGAATGGAAGGAGGCGGTTCTTCTGGGGAACGCACACACTCATGGCTATAGCTAGAACCCATGTTTCAGTTTTCTGAAAGGATTAAAGATTCATTTCGTTTTAAATGTTTGCTTTGTTTGCCGAAAACGAACCACATCACGGCCTACAAAAACTCACCGTCCAACCTGCGGAAGCATATTGAGGGATATAAACGTTTTATTCCAAGAGAGAGCTTGCAATGAAGTTGTCTGTGCTTTTAGAGCTAGTGATAACGTTGCAATAGCTGTGCAGTCTGGTTAGTCAAATGACTTTCTATGGATTTGCCCGCCAAGTTGCCATCACCTTGTCTATGGCTAACATTAACACACAGCTAGTTAACTTGTTCACTGTTAGTTAGCATGTAAAAATGGAGTTGCCCTAAAATGAATAACGTTAACTTATCTGAAGTCCTTTCAGAAATATGGTTTAGCATAATCTTGTCAAATAAACAGAATGTAGAAATCTGTGTTTAAAGGTGTTTCTTCTACAGGTTCTACAAGCGAGTCAGTAAATCTAGTCAGTTGCTTCAGAGGCATTTGGTTTTGTAAGCGTTGTGGTAATAATACAACGATGCGTTGACCGAAAATGTACTTTTAATACTTAAATATTTTTAAAAGCAAGTAGTTCAGTCCTTTAACTTAAGTAAAAATTTGACTGGACAACTTTCACTTGTATCGGAGTAACATTTGACCAGCGGGATCTGTACTTTGACTGAAGTAATGAAGTTGGGTACTTTGTCCACCTCTGCCGTGAGTAGAGAAAAACAAAATGGCGGCGCGTGTTGCTGAACCAATCGAGGATGAAATAAAAACTACTCGAAAACAAAACCCCCAAAAAATACAAAAAAAACACCAAACACCAACAAAACATGGAATGAAAGTATTTGATGTGAAGAACGTATCATGTTTTTATTTTTCAAGAATTATCACATTTTTCACAAATTGCTCCTGTCATTTCGCCGGTTTGTTTACATTCTAAGCAGAAATTATTTTGTCAGACGTTTTGTATAAAGTTTTTATTTATTGAATTTGCAAAAAATAAAAATGCTCCGTTTCTCAAAATCCAGTGAATGTGGATAGAATAAAACAGTTATTCCACTCAATCTCGTCGTACATGGATTTAATGGCCCTTTTCCACTACCCTTTTTCAGCTCACTTCAGCTCGCTTCAGCCCGACACGCCTCGCGTTTCGACTACCTCAGAGCGGCACGACTCAGCTCGCTTCAGCCCTACTCAGCACCCAAAACTCACACAGTTTTGGAGTGGGGCTGAAGCGAGCCAAAGCGAGCCGAGTGGGGCTAGGGGCATGAGGAGACACTCCCCTGTGCACTGATTGGTGAGGAGGAGTGTCCTCACACGCCCACACACGCCCCGCGAGCACGCTGGGATCTGTAAACACCGTAAACCCGGAAGAAGAAGAATTACGAATTACGAGAATTTCTGAAGCCTTATGCACTTCGCCTCATCTATACGCTCTTGCCAGTATCTGTTGGCGTTATCGGTGACAACAAGCCACAGCACCAAGACCAGCAACACTAACGACTCCATGTCCTCCATGTTTATTGTTTACTATCCGGGTCGTGAGACTACCGCTTAAAAGGTCACTGATGTCACTTTGCGCCGCCTAATGACATCACGTGACGTCCACCCACTTTCGCTAACTCCACTCAATGTGTCCACCCACTTCCAGCCAGCACGGTTCAGCGCGGTTGTAGTCGAAATGCAACTCCAACAGCCCCGCTCAGCTCGACTCAGCCCAACTCAGCATGGCACGGCTCAGCCCGACTCAGCACGGCACGGCTCAGCCCAACTCAGCCGCGTTGGTAGTGGAAAAGCAGCAATAGACAACTCCGTGCTACGCGCCTCGTCGGCTGTCGGCTCATATACGACTCGATTTCCTGGAATAACTGTTAAATATCAGGTTACAATAAAACAAAAGATTATTAAATCTCCTTTTCAACATTTTTACCACTTTTGAGCATTGCATTTCCTTATTCCATTGGCAGATAATTTAGCTTCTTTCTTGAAATAAATGCTTAACATTACTTCACACTACTGAAAACTATCTCAGTAATTCTTTACTGCTTTAACAAAACAGATTGTAGAAAGGTTAATAGTCAGTAAACCAACCAAGTATGTCCTGTATGGGACTTAAAATGTTTGTTCCACACCAGAGCTACATCGTTAATGTAGTGAAGAACTAATGGACGCTTAGGGCGAGTTGTCTGCATCCTGAAAACTGCAAGCTGAGGTACATGAAAGGTATAGACCCCTTCGCAGTAAACGTCATTCATACGTAAGAGGAAATTGCGTGCGCAGCCTGGACCCAAAAAAGACTCAGCGACGGTAGAGACGAAGAAATATTTGGAAGAAATGCCTAGTAGTTGTGTTGTCGGGTGTCAGAATCGTAGCAGTGATGGGGTTAAAATGTACAGAATTCCAGCAGGATCTCACCCATTCCAAAAAAATCGCCAACGTCTATGGCTACAAGCCATCAAACGTGTAGACTGGGATGAAAGCACCATCAAAAATGCGCGGGTTTGCAGCGCCCACTTCATCACAGGTAAGATCAGGCTATTTATTAAATCTTTCTTTTTTATTCTTTCTAGTCTTCGTTTATTGATGTAGCAAAATACTTTGGTAACGTTTGTCTGATTAGCTGGGTCATAGTTACACAATGTAATGAATATTGTTAGCATGTTAACTTAGCTTTGCATGCAATTTTGTTTGTAGGAGAGGTCTCGCTTGACTCAAGCAGTCCAGATTTTGTGCCATCATTATTTGTGTATGCCGAAAATCACAATTTTAAAGCAAGGATGGAAAGGTAAAATTGTGTGCCCTCACTCTAAATGCCAACTTACGCTGACTGCTCTAACCTAGCTCCCGCCCCGTTCAGTTTCATTTCTGCTCTCTGCCTCTCGCTTTTTACGCAGCTCTGATTTCTCTTAGCTGCACTCTTTACACCATCGTTCCTTTCATGCCATTACCTCCTGCAAATTGCTGTTTAGTGTTGGTATTTGCTGTTGTAGCTAAAGCCACATTGCCATCACATCACTGGCATAATTTGATTAAAACAAAATGAATATGAATGTCCCATTGTTAATCAAGTTGTAGTCTCGCTGTAACCAGAATGTTGATGGCAGGCTACTTTTGTAAATAGGTTTTTTTTTTTTGAGTTTGACATTTTTTGTAAATAGTATGACTGCCTTCAGGTATCAGAGGAAAACTTACTAACATCGTCCGTCCACTCTTTAATTAAATGCGGATCCGGTAGGCGATGTCCACTTGTTAGAGTTAACTTATTTATGTAGCATTCTCGATCTTGTAACGACAATTGTTTTGCATAATCTGACAGCTCATAATGCCGGTCTATGGGCAGCGCCATTGTTTCTGGGTCCAGGCTGCGCGCGCATCCTGGCAATGGTCAGTTTGTTTACAAACATGCGAAGGGGTCTATATGGGGGGAAAAAATAAAAATAAAAAATCTCCAGTTATTTCCTGTAAAGTGTCTATTAAACGCTTTTATACATGTTCCTCTTCAGGCAGTCAATCACAGTAGGTTTTACACTCACGTATGAGGTCCTCTCCGAACAGGTTTTGACCGATGTGCTCAAACAGTGAGGACAGGACGGGCAGCAGAGCCACGGTGGTGTAGTTGATGATCTGGGTGACTCCTCTCGGCTGGGTCCGAGTGTGTGTGAACTGACCCTGGCGTAGGTTCTCCATTGTTCGCTCCAGGTCCTCGGCGGCGTTCTCGAAAAACGCCCGCAGCGCTGCCTTTACCGACTCCAGACCCGTCTTCATAACTGTCCTACAGAGGAAAGTAGATTTCGTGTCACAGTGTGTCCTATGTGCTTAGAAATGTCGTGATAGGTTTTTTTCAACTACAACTGAGTCGCCTTACTTGAAGCTAATATACAGTGCTGCTTGAAAGTTTGTGAACCCTTTAGAATTTTCTATATTTCTGCATAAATATGACCGAAAACATCATCAGATTTTCACACAAGTCCTAAAAGTAGATAAAGAGAACCCAGTTAAACAAATGAGACAAAAATATTATACTTGGTCATTTATTTATTGAGGAAAATGATCCAATATTACATATCTGTGAGTGGCAAAAGTATGTGAACCTTTGCTTTCAGTATCTGGTGTGACCCCCTTGTGCAGCAATAACTGCAACTAAACGTTTGCGGTAACTGTTGATCAGTCCTGCACACCGGCTTGGAGGAATTTTAGCCTGTTCCTCCGTACAGAACAGCTTCAACTCTGGGATGTTGGTGGGTTTCCTCACATGAACTGCTCGCTTCAGGTCCTTCCACAACATTTCCATTGGATTAAGGTCAGGACTTTGACTTGGCCGTTCCAAAACATTCACTTTATTCTTCTTTAACCATTCTTTGGTAGAACGACTTGTGTGCTTAGGCTCGTTGTCTTGCTGCATGACCCACCTTCTCTTGAGATTCAGTTCATGGACAGATGTCCTGACATTTTCCTCTAGAATTCGCTGGTATAATTCAGAATTCATTGTTCCATCAATGATGGCAAGCCGTCCTGGCCCAGATGCAGCAAAACAAGCCCAAACCATGATACTACCACCACCATGTTTCACAGATGGGATAAGGTTCTTATGCTGGAATGCAGTGTTTTCCTTTCTCCAAACATAACGCTTCTCATTTAAACCAAAAAGTTCTATTTTGGTTTCATCCATCAACAAAACATTTTTCCAATAGCCTTCTGGCTTGTCCACGTGACCTTTAGCAAACTGCAGACGAGCAGCAATGTTCTTTTTGGAGAGCAGTGGCTTTCTCCTTGCAACCCTGCCATGCATACCATTGTTGTTCAGTGTTCTCCTGATGGTGGACTCATGAACATTGACATTAACCAATGTGCAAGAGGCCTTCAGTTGCTTAGAAGTTACCCTGGGGTCCTTTGTGATGTTGCCGAGTATTACACGCCTTGCTCTTGGAGTGATCTTTGTTGGTCGACCACTCCTGGGGAGGGTAACAATGGTCTTGAATTTCCTCCATTTGTACACAATCTGTCTGACTGTGGATTGGTGGAGTCCAAACACTTAAGAGATGGTTTTATAACCTTTTCCAGCCTGATGAACATCAACAACGCTTTTTCTGAGGTCCTCAGAAATCTCCTTTGTTCGTGCCATGATACACTTCCACAAACATGTGTTGTGAAGATCAGACTTTGATAGATCCCTGTTCTTTAAATAAAACAGGGTGCCCACTCACACCTGATTGTCATCCCATTGATTGAAAACACCTGACTCTAATTTCACCTTCAAATTAACTGCTAATCCTAGAGGTTCACATACTTTTGCCACTCACAGATATGTAATATTGGATCATTTTCCTCACTAAATAAATGACCAAGCATAATATTTTTGTCTCATTTGTTTAACTGGGTTCTCTTTATCTACTTTTAGGACTTGTGTGAAAATCTGATGTTTTAGGTCATATTTATGCAGAAATATAGAAAATTCTAAAGGGTTCACAAACTTTCAAGCACCACTGTACCTCGATCGCATGTGTAGAAAAAAGATCTAACCATTGAGTCAATCAAAGCGTTTACAAGTAATACTGAATGCTCCATGTCATCAGGTGTCTAAATATGTATCTTATTAGTCATGACAGATACAGGAGTTACTGACATTGCCGTACCAACACTTTTATTCTTGATAATAAAGTATTAAAAAATAGTCGTCTGAGGTCCAGTTTTGGAGCACAGGTGGCCAAGTGGTTAGAGCGCTTGACCGCTAAGCGAACGGTCCCTGGTTCGAGCCTCGGCTTGACGGGGATCTGGGGCTCGCTCCCTGTCCACCCAGCAGTGAATGGGGACCTGGTGGAAACACTGGGGAAGTTAAAGGCGGCGAGGAAAGGAACTGGCCACCCTACCTCACTATGCCGATGGCCCAGGACAAGTGCGCTCTCTAACAGGCACTCCCCCAATGTACGAAAACGTATATGGGACTCCCCTTTGCTGAGTGCAGTTTTATGTGGAAATGATCTGTAGGTTTAACTGAGCATCTTACAGAACCAGCCACAGTTCTTCTGGACACTTTGTCACACTTGCGTCTTCATTTTGAACCAAAACCCAGCAGCCTTCATTATATGTTCTTTTTTAATCTGAAAAGTGCTCTCTTATGGAATATGCTGCTCAGAGACAACCCTTTTTTTTCCTGTAACATTTAATTTTGTGCTGGAAAAGGAACGTTTGGAACTCTAAAATGTTTTTGTCATGTTTTGACTCGATAATGTAGAAGTCATAAAACAGAAATCGATAAAGTTTGTATGAAAAAAAAAGGTGCCTAAGACTTTTGCACGGCAATTTAAGTCTGCAAGTTGCCGTTACGTAGTGAGGTCTCTGACCTGGCATCGAGCGTCTGTCCCAGTATATGAAGACAGTTCACGATAGAAGTGGCATCGTTTCCTGGAAAAGAAGTAAAGGACAGAAATCAGAGCAAAGCATTTGGAGTTTCTTCGGCTGCCACAAGGAGTAAAGGAGCAAACATGCTTTTTTTTTTTTTAAAGGCATTTAGCCAAATATAATGTGATAATTTTGATTATGCAGTAGGCATGCAGCTCGAACAACTACACAATCCAACAACCTGCTCATTTATGGACAAGAATTGTATTTTTACATCAGTAGGCAAGACCTACAAATTCTTCTTCTTCTTGAGCTATTTTGCATTCTACACATATATTAACTTTCCGTACACTTTGTTTTATACACTACCGTTCAAAAGTTTGGGGTCACTTTGAAATGTCCTTATTTTTGAAAGAAAAGCACTGTTCTTTTCAATGAAGATCACTTTAAACTAATCAGAAATCCACTCTATACATTGCTAATGTGGTAAATGACTATTCTAGCTGCAAATGTCTGGTTTTTGGTGCAATATCTCCATAGGTGTATAGATAGTTTTCACATGACGTCACAGAGTCGGGGATTCCCTGGTGGCGGCCATCTTGGAGGGCTAGCTTACCGTACGGGTCACTGAGCACACATTGTAGCGCGTGAGTTACATTCATTTATATTATTATTTACATTTATAGTTACATTACTACTATTTAAAGCTAGCAATGGTGCACACCTGTTATATTCACGGCTGTCGTAATAGGTCAGATGATGAAGTCAAGCGGAGCTTTTATGGAATTCCCACTGTACGGGAGCACGAAGGCGAGCAAACAAAGAAACTCAGCATACAAAGGAGAAATCTATGGCTTGCGAGAATCAACCGCAAGGATTATCAGCCTTCCAAACACAGCAAAGTCTGCTCCGATCGTTTTATAAGTGGTAAGTTGTTTAAATAAACAATCAATTGTGTTTAAGTTTGTTTTTGGAAACCAAAACATGTAAACAATCTCTGGAGAATGCCTAACTGGAACCGCTGAGTGTACGTTTACACACTTAATATCGCTCGTTTGTCACGTTTCTATTTGAAACTTGTCACTTCACTCACGCAAGGGTCATTTTTGAAAAACATTTTAGGTCTATTCTGTATGATTTAATTTGTGTTTGGGATGCAAACAGCGCGCCTTTTGGTGGATGCCGCCTGAATCGCGCAGATCCGGGGTTTTTTTTTGGGGGGGGGGGGGGGGGGGGCATTGGAGTGTCTGTAATTTCAAAGTAAATTCTGTATTAAAATTACTAAATAAGCAAATCCATTACAGTCCATGAAACAGGAAGTATAAGGATGAGAAAAAAAAAACAGTTTAAATCGGGAAGCTGCGCACATTTGCGCAGCCCGAGCGGTGTGCAGGACTGCGCATATGTGCGCAGCTTCCCGATTTAAACTGTTTTTTTCTCATCCGTATACTTCCTGTTTCATGGACTGTAACGGATTTGCTTATTTAGTAATTTTAATACAGAATTTACTTTGAAATTATAATCAAACACTCCAACGCCCCCCCTAAAAAAAAAACAAAAAACGGATCTGCGTGATTCAGGCGGCATCCGCCAAAAGGCGCGCTGTGAATATATAAAGTTGTATATATCAGACAGCCTTGAAAGTTTGATGAAGTCAGTTTCAGGCTTTGGTAGCCCTGCATAGTCACTTGAAAATGCATCTTTGTCCACTTTGTAGGGGTCAATTCACCCAATCAAGGCCAGTTCGGCTGCATACCGTTGTCGTGAGATGTCGTCTAATGTATCTATATACTTCTGTTTGCTTGATTTTGCCGACATTGATCTTTATTTTAGAAAACTGACTATACAACTTCATAAATTCTTCCGAGATAACGTAGCCGGTAGTGGCGATGGTCTGTTTTGTTTGCCCTCCAAGATGGCAGCTGGGGGGCATTTCCCGGAATGCCGTGACGTCAGTGAAAACTATCTATAGAGGCTAGGGTGACCAGACGTCCCGGTTTTACCCGGACAGTCCCGATTTGGGGTTGTGTGTCCCGAGTCCCGACAAAAGTCTGTCGGGACACGGTCTGGTCGGAGTTTTATCGCATCGCTCCTGTGGAGGACGGCCCCATGAGGACAGTTGAGGGTTATACCTGGAGGACGCTCTGGACTCTTACAGTAATGCTTTTATGGCTGAGGACTACAGTTGTCTTGCTAACTTTAGGACTGCAGTTATCATGAACAGTTTTGCACTCAAGTTTCCATCAATGAAGAGTTTATAACATCAACGAAACTGTCCTCATGTTAAAACTGTTAATATTATAGTCAGGCTGTCTGTTGTTGCCCAAATGAGGATGGGTTCCCTTTTGAGTCTGGTTCCTCTCGAGGTTTCTTCCTCATGTCGTCTGAGGGAGTTTTTCCTTGCCACCGTCGCCACAGGCTTGCTCATTGGGGATAGATTAGGGATAAAATTAGCTCATGTTTTAAGTCGTTCAAATTCTGTAAAGCTGCTTTGTGACAATGTTTATTGTTAAAAGCGATATACAAATAAACTTGACTTAACTTGACCTTCCTTTGAGCAGATTGAGTTTCTGGAGCATCACATTTGTGGGGTCGATTAAATGCTCAAAATGGCCAGAAAAATGTCGACTATATTTTCTATTCATTTTACAACTTATGGTGGGAAATAAAAGTGTGACTTTTCATGGAAAACACAAAATTGTCTGGGTGACCCCAAACTTTTGAACGGTAGTGTAAATCCGAGACCAAAATTTTTTATGACTCTACTTTTTGGTTCGAGTCACACCTCCTTGCATTTTTCACATCTTAGCACCAGCTGTGTCTCAAATTGCACATCATGACGTCAAGGCATTACTGCCTCCGCCAACTTCGTTGAAGGTGGTTATGATTTCGCCTTTGTTTATTTGTCTGTTCCCAACATGACTCAAAAAGTAGTGAACGGATTTGGATGAAATTTTGAGGAAAGGTGGGCCATGGACCAAGGATCAATTTATTAGTTTTTAATGCAAATCCAAATATGTGGCTTGGTGGAGGTATGCACTCTAACGAGTGTCCTTCTAGATTATCTATTAATTTAGAAGATCAGTCCATAGAGCAGTCTTTTACCTGGGTCCGTACATAAGAGGTTTTTTTTTTTTTTTTTCGATTCAAACACTAACAGACTTGCACAAACCCCTTCCCCTCTGTTTCATGGTGCATGACGGGACAGGTTAGTACAAAGCGAGTTCATATCTTCATATTTTTCTGCAAATACAGTATATCAGCTGGGTCTTCTTACTGTGCTACATTTCTCGGTGTGAATACTGTAAGCTACACCGTTATGATCACTCAAACATCGTCTCAAATAGTACATGGGAAAACAAATTAAGACTAATTTCTACTCAGAAATGACAGATTTTTTGGTAATAATTTCTGCTGTATTTGATGAACATTGTCCGCCACTCTTGGGTCCTGTGTTATGGTAGTATTGGAAACACTTTCTGGTATTTAGATATATTTTTATAAATGGAATACAAATTCTATTCATTATTAATCATAATAATACAGTTAAGTCCATAAATACTTGGACAGAGACAACATTTTTCTAATTTTGGTTCTGTACATTACCACAATGAATTTTGAACAAAACAATTCAGATGCAGTTGAAGTTCAGACTTTCAGCTTTAATTCAGTGGGTTGAACAAAATGATTGCATAAAAATGTGAGGAACTAAAGCATTTTTTAAACACAATTCCTTCATTTCAGGGGCTCAAAAGTAATTGGACAAATTAAATAATAATTGTAAATAAAATGTTCATTTCTAATACTTGGTTGAAAACCCTTTGTTGGCAATGACTGCCTGAAGTCTTGAACTCATGGACATCACCAGACGCTGTGTTTCCTCCTTTTTAATGCTCTGCCAGGCCTTTACTGCAGCGGTTTTCAGTTGCTGTTTGTTTGTGGGCCTTTCTGTCTGAAGTTTAGTCTTTAACAAATGAAATGCATGCTCAATCGGGTTGAGATCAGGTGACTGACTTGGCCATTCAAGAATATTCCACTTCTTTGCTTTAATAAACTCCTGGGTTGCTTTGGCTTTATGTTTTGGGTTATTGTCCATCTGTATTATGAAACGCCGACCAATCAGTTTGGCTGGATTTGAGCACACAGTATGTCTCTGAATACCTCAGAATTCATCCGGCTGCTTCTGTCCTGTGTCACATCATCAATAAACACTAGTGACCCAGTGCCACTGGCAGCCATGCATGCCCAAGCCATCACACTGCCTCCGCCGTGTTTTACAGATGATGTGGTATGCTTTGGATCATGAGCTGTACCACGCCTTCGCCATACTTTTTTCTTTCCATCATTCTGGTTGAGGTTGATCTTGGTTTCATCTGTCCAAAGAATGTTCTTCCAGAACTGTGCTGGCTTTTTTAGATGTTTTTTTCGCAAAGTCCAATCTAGCCTTTTTATTCTTGAGGCTTATGAGTGGCTTGCACCGCGCAGTGAACCCTCTGTATTTACTTTCATACAGTCTTCTCTTTATGGTAGATTTGGATATTGATACACCTACTTCCTGGAGAGTGTTGTTCACTTGGTTGGCTGTTGTGAAGGGGTTTCTCTTCACCATGGAAATTATTCTGCGATCATCCACCACTGTTGTCTTCTGTGAGTGTCCAGGTCTTTTTGCATTGATGAGTTCACCAGTGGTTTCTTTCTTTCTCAGGATGTACCAAACTGTAGATTTTGCCACTCCTAATATTGGAGCAATTTCTCTGATGTTTTTTTTTCTGTTTTCACAGCTTAAGGATGGCTTGTTTCACCTGCATGGAGAGCTCCTTTGACCGCATGTTTTCTTCACAGCAAAATCTTCCAAATGCAAGCACCACACCTCAAATCAACTCCAGGCCTTTTATCTGCTTAATTGAGAATGACATAACGAAGGAATTGCCCACACCTGCCCATGAAATAGCCTTTGAGTTATTGTCCAATTACTTTTGGTCCCTTTAAAAACAGGGTGGCACATGTTAAGGAGCTGAAACTCCTAAACCCTTCATCCAATTTTAATGTGGATCCCCTCAAAATGAAAGCTGAAAGTCTGGACTGTATGTCCATGTCCATTATATAACTATAACTTGAATATGTTTCAGTAAACAGGTAAAAATAAAAATAAAAATTGTGTCAGTGTCCAAATATATATATGGACCTACCTGTATGTCTGTCTCACTATATTGTATATTACCAATTTTATTCTCATCTCATCTCATTATCTGTAGCCGCTTTATCCTTCTACAGGGTCGCAGGCAAGCTGGAGCCTATCCCAGCTGACTACGGGCGAAAGGCGGGGTACACCCTGGACAAGTCGCCAGGTCATCACAGGGACCAATTTTATTTTAGTTATATATTTTACAAATTTAATAATGTAGATATAGATCATTAGCATAAGTTTATACACATCGATGAAAACCAGCATCAGCTGAGTGGCTCTTGTGTTTCATAAAGTTATTAGTAGTAGTAGTTCATGCGATCATACAAATATTCTGCTATGAATTCAGTCTACAGTTCAGGAATAGAATGGAGTGTATAATATTTCTACAAAACCTCTTTTAGCACTTCTTTTAGGAGAAATTCCTCAGAACTGGAGCCTGAACTCTGACTGGAACATCCTCATAGTTAGTATCACGCGTTTAAGATCAAAAATGAAAAACAATAGATTCCGATAAAACGTTTGCCCGATTTGTTGCACTTTCAAATAATTAACATGAGATTTTTGGTTGCTGTTGAACATTTTCTTGTGACAAACTTTTGGACCAGAACAAGCTCAACCCACATTAGTACCAATTACAGTACAAAAAGCTGTGATAACAACAACAACAACAAAATGAAAACGGTTCATGCATCATCACCTGCAGTCAATAAGGGTGACATGTGATGCTGGCCTCTTTTATAATATGCAACTACTAGCATGCACTCACACACACACACACACACACACACACACACCAGAAAACAAAGCCAAACAGTTAGAACAACCTTACCAAACAGAGATATCCTATGTCTGACAAGAACTCCCAGTTTGCAGAAAAGACTGAACAAGAAGACAAAAGTGGATGACAAAGAAAGAAGTAGAAGAAAGGAGAAACGTTAGTAAGTTTAAAAAGCAAGTAAAAAAAAAAATCAGTAAAAGCAGAGAATATAAACTAAAGTGGATTACATGAGGATTAAACAGGTTTGAAGAGAGAAGATTAGCTAATAATATACTTGGCAAAGATGGTATTAAAGACTTTTGAAGAAAATAAACAGATTAAGAACTTGTGAGCTATTTGCAGAAAAAAAAAAAAAAACTGTGTGTGAATGTTGAGCTTCTAAGATTTAGGCCATGTACACACGTAGCCGGGTATTTTTAAAACCGAACATTTCCCCCTCCCTCCGTTTATAAAAATGTTTTATCCACACCACCTCGTCTTCGAAAAAAATCCCTTCCACACATAACCGAACATCTCCGTTTTCAATCACATTCATAAGCATTCCGAACCTGTAGATGGCATTATTTCCCCAAATCACATCAGAATAGCACCTGCACCATAATTAACGCTTTCAAGGCACTACTCCGATCCATTACTCTTTGTCCATGCTTACTCTGGCTTCTGCAGTAAACAAAGGTCGCACGTTTGATGTCAGGGCAGATTTGTTGTCATTTTTTTGGCGCAGATTGTGACGTTCTAAAACGCAAAACTCCGGTTATCTCTGTCTACACGAAAAAGGCATACACGGAGTTTTCAAAAATCTTCACTTTGCCCGGCGCTTTTTTTAAATATTCGTTTTTGATGTGTTTTCATGTGGATGACAGGCCAAAACGTAGAAAAATATCTTCGATTTAGCAGATACCCGGCTACGTGTGGACGGGGTCTTAATTAGAAAAATCTGATCTTATAATTTGCAGAGAAAGTGTCTGTTCATGTTTGATTTCACGCGTCCTGACCTCCAGGAGTGGTCAGAATCATCTGGATACCGACAAAGTCCCTTAGTGACACATGATACAGTGCTTTTTAGTTTGAGAGCGCTCACGAAAATGCTCCTGCTTGGCATGATTTTTCAATTTAACACAAAGGTTTTCATGACAAAATGATATCAGCAACAACTGGAGTGAAAAATAAAATCGGAGATGAATTTAAGAATTTTAGTATTTGCTAAGCCCCCTTTTTGCTTTAGTGACAGCGTGCAATAGATTGGCGAGCGGCCCAGGGTGAACCCCGCCTCTCACCCGAAGTCAGCTAGGATTGGATCCAGCTCACCCTGATGGATAGGTCGGAAGGATCATGGATAGATGGATGGATGGATGGACAGAGTGTGCACGTGAGCCAACATGGACTCCACAAGTTTGTGTAAAACCTGATGATCCATATTAAGCCTCGGTCACAACCGGCCGTACGTGCTCCTACGGCCGGTCTACGTGCAAGAAACGCACGGAGGGCGCGCGCGTGACGTGCTGATTTTCGAGCCGTAGACTGGCCGCAGACGTTCTCTGTCATGTCAAACAAACTCTACGGGCGCTTACATTTTTTTCAGGTTGCAAGACAAACTTACAGCCAACGTGCGTCTTTCTCCATGAACAAAAAAACCCACAGCGATTTGGGAAACGCCAAAAATCGCACAGCCAAAAAATCATACGTCCGGTTGTGATCTAGGCTTTTGATGAAATCCATCAGAGTGTTGTCTGAACACTCGCTTTAACAGAAGGGAAAAGACTGACACAAAACCGGACTTTTTGTACAAAGGCGTTAACATGGTTGATATCACAAATTTGCTTTAATTTAAATAGTGAACTAGAAATTGTGCAACGTCTTGAATACTGAGGTCAAGATACTGAATATTTTCTTGTTAAAAAAAAAAATCCCAAATTTTTAAGTGGTCTCAGACGTCTGGAACCCGCTGCATGTTGGTGGCCAGATGACACTAGGATCACTATGTGCTTTTCAGCCAGGTCATGCCACCCAGCGCTGTGAATCAGACGAATGACCCTGCAGCTTTCAGTGAAGGTGAACCTGCACAGCGTGCCTCCCCGTACCTGGTATTTATTTTTTTCCCTTGAAATCCAGCTCTTTTCTCTTATGGAGCAGAGTTCATCCCTTGAACTCAGGGCAGTCATAAGGATTCCTTGATGTTCAGGGTCCTCCTGAGTATGTGAGCAGTTCCAAGGAGGACAGTCTTCTGAAGCTCTTCCATTCTGATGTTCCCGGGGATTTTGCTCTTGCACTTTTCCATCCCCTTCTTGACAAGCCCAAGAGCACCTGTGACCACTGGTATTGTTGCGGTCCTCATGCCCACATTCTCTCTATTTCTATGTCTTTATAGTTGCAGAGTTTTTCTGTTGCTTTCAAGGAGGTGTTTCTTTTATGTAGGGAAAGACATGTCGATGAGCAGAAAAGTTCTCTCCTTCTTGTCTTTCACTACAATATGTGGTCTGTTCGCCATGGTCTCTGTCAGTTCGGATTGGCATGTCCCAGAGTATAGTAGCTACTTCATTTTTGGTGACTGTTGACGGTTTGTGTTCATGGTACTTGTCTTGGACTTTGACGTCACAGTGCTTGCAGATTACCCAATGGAGATACGCTGCTGCTGCTGCTGCCTTATGGTGCCTTTGTACAGTGCTGAGCGTAAATGAGTGCACCCCCTTTGAAAAGTAACATTTTAAACAATATCTCAATGAACACAAACAATTTCCAAAATGTTGAAAAGACAAAGTTTAATATAACATCTGTTTAACTTATAATGTGAAAATAAGGTTAATAATATAACTTAGATTACACATTTTTCAGTTTTACTCAAATTAGGGTGGTGCAAAAATGAGTACACCCCACAACAAAAACTACTACATCTAGTACTTTGTATGGCCTCCATGATTTTTAATGACAGCACCAAGTCTTCTAGGCACGGAATGAACAAGTTGGCGACATTTTGCAACATCAATCTTTTTCCATTCTTCAACAATGACCTCTTTTAGTGACTGGATGCTGGATGGAGAGTGATGCTCAACTTGTCTCTTCAGAATTCCCCATAGGTGTTCGATTGGGTTCAGATCAGGAGACATACTTGGCCACTGAATCACTTTCACCCTGTTCTTCTTCAGAAATCCAACAGTGGCCTTAGATGTGTGTTTAGTCATGTTGGAAAAGTGCACGACGACCAAGGGCACGGAGTGATGGTAGCATCTTCTCTTTCAGTATAGAGTAATACGTCTGTGAATTCATGATGCCATCAATGAAATGCAGCTCCCCGACACCAGCAGCACTCATGCAGCCCCACATAAGGACACTGCCACCACCATGTTTCACTGTAGGCACCAGGCATTTTTCTTTGTATTCCTCACCTTTGAAGCCATCAGTTCCAAAAACATTTATCTTGGTCTCATCACTCCAGAGTATAGAGTCCCAGTAGTCTTCATCTTTGTCAGCATGGGCCCTGGCAAACTCTAGACGGGCTTTTTTGTGCCTGGGCTTTCGGAGAGGCTTCTTTCGTGGACAGCATCCATGCATGCCATTCCTCTGCAGTGTACGCCGTATTGTGTCACGGGAAATAGTCACCCCAGTTTGGCTTTCTACTTCTTTAGATAACTGCAGTGAACTTGCATGCCGATTTTCTTCAACCCTTCTTATCAGAAGACGCTCCTGTCGAGGTGTTAACTTCCGTGGACGACCTGGACGTCTCTGTGAGATGGTTGCAGTTCCATCTTTCTTAAATTTTTGTACCACTTTTGCTACAGTATTCTGACTGATAAGTAAAGCTTTGCTGATCTTCTTGTAGCCTTCACCTTTGTGGTGTAAAGAAATTTTCTTTGGGGAATTCTGAAGAGACAAGTTGAGCATCACTCTCCATCCAGCATCCAGTCACTAAAAGAAGTCGTTGTTGAAGAATGGAAAAAGATTGATGTTGCAAAATGTCGCCAACTTGTTCATTCCATGCCTAGAAGACTTGGTGCTGTCATTAAAAATCATGGAGGCCATACAAAGTACTAGATGTAGTAGTTTTTGTTGTAGGGTGTACTCATTTTTGCACCACCCTAATTGAGTAAAACTGAAAAATGTGTAATCTAAGTTTTATTATTAACCTTACTTTCACGTTATAAGTTAAACAGATGTTATATTAAACTTTGTCTCGTCAACATTTTGGAAATTGTTTGTGTTCATTGAGATATTGTTTAAAATGTTACTTTTCAAAGGGGGTGCACTCATTTATGCTGAGCACTGTGTGTATTCCATTTTGGCAGTACCGGGCAGCCTGAGACTAGGTGGGCTATTGTCTCTTGATGTTGATTGCAAATTCTGCATGCTGGGTTAGTACCGTCTTTCAGAATCTTATTTCGATAGTAATCCGTCTTGATGCATTGATCTTGGGCAGCGATAATGAATCCTTCTGTTTCCGATTTAAGGCCAGCTGTTTTTCACCATTTTTGGGTTTGGACTTGGTCTACGTCTTTATCTTCGGTTCTTTTGGGGATTTTCTTCCCATTTGTTCTAAAGTTATTATTATTCCTATTTCAACTAGATTATCAGCCTTCAATTGTCAGACCAACTGTTTACATGGAGCTTCTCTTTGCCACCCCAGGACCTCTGTGCTGCTGCCACCTGGGCATCACTACAGACTTTCTCCAGGTGCAAGACCCTGCCAGTGGTTTGACTGGTCACTGTGATGTGTCATTCAGAACCTGCTAGAAGGTTCGAGGCAAAGACACAGGTTATGACAGTCGTATTTACTGCAAATAATACATCACATCCCGCTTTGTTAGAAAGTCTCAGCATGGACATGCACAGGCGCATGAAGCGATCCAGGTGATCCTCCACACCTGGCGGTTATCTCGGGTTCACAGAACCACAGCTATGTATGAACATTAGTTAAATAAACTTATTTTTTATATATTATTAGTTGTCATTGTTTACTGCAAACCAGAGCCACAAATAGTATAATCTTTCTACATAATCTCAATTTCATTCAATGCTAGTGAGCCAGTGCTTAAATGAGTGTCCAGATTCCTCTAGAAGAAAAAAAAAACCAAAAAAAACTTATGTACAGTGTAGTTATGAACATAACTAAGGTTGTGCTTCCATCCTTCCTCACCTGGATGGTAACAATATCAGGAGGAACTGGACTCTAAGACTAACCAGAAATGTGTTCAGAGATGGTTAAATGTACCCAGTAGCATGCGTACACACACAGAGAGAGAGAGAGAGAGAGAGAGAGAGAGAGCGCGCGCGCGCACTAAGGTGGTGTTTACATTAGACCGTATCAGCAGATCATCAGATTAACGTTTTTAAAACGATTCGCGTGCACACAGCAACGCCAATACACGGATACGCTAATCACATGAATAATTAGACGGCACGTCACATGATCCCAGTGCATATCGGGCATGCGCAAGTCACTCACCACTTGCAAGTGAAAGGATGGCAAGCAAACACCTTGTCCAGCAGATAAACACACCTGGCTGTGATGTTCATGTTCTCACTGAGTTTAAGCGCCTGAAGGAGGTTGAAATGTGTAAATAAACCTCAGTGCGGCTCAGCGCTTCCTCCTGCGCTCCAAATCACTCCGCCCTGAACAGCGAGTGCCCTCTGGAGGGTGCGCACTCCGGCCCTGCGCAGCTCACAGAGCGCGCGAGTGAAGCGCACGAGCAGTGATTCGGGACTGAGCCGCTGTGTGTGTGATCCCAACGCCAGCGAATCAGGAAGGTGGATGTCACAGTGACGTTGTCCAATGACAACGTCAGCTAGAGCTCAGCACTGCGTTTCCTCGTATCTCAATGTTTACACAGCACCGGATCAGATACGAATTGGGTTGAATATGTGGGCCCTGGCGGATTCAAGTTGTTCTGCCTGTGGAGTCGTTTCCCGGCGTTTTAATGTGAACGGACAGTGCATCCGCGACGAAAACGAGACGGATACGGTCTAATGTAAACACCACCTAAGGCATCAACTGTGCAGGGGCATGTTAGCCAGAGAAAGGCTGGACACCCCACCTGGTCACCATCTCCTTCTCTTTATTGGAAGCATGGCCTCCGCTGCTGATTGGACGGATGGCAGTGGACAGGAAGTAGAGCCGATGGTTCTTAAAGTACTGGTCAACCAGAGGCAGAACAACCTGTCAAAAAATGAATCATAAACTTTGTATTATACTCGGGGGGTTCTGTGGGAACAGTTCCAACAGGACATGACTTAAATGGTGGTTTGTTTTACTAGACCTGAAATAGAGCTTTACTAAAATTTTAAATAAAAGTAAATAAAAATGAACTATATTTAACAGTTATTCCACGAAACTGGAGTCGTACAGGAGCCAATAGCCGATGAGGCGTGTAGCACTGAGTTGGCTATAAGCCATGTATGACAAGAGTGAGTGGAATAACTGTTTTATTCTCTCCACATTCACCGGCTTTTGGAAAACAGAGCGTTTTCATTTTTTGCAAATTTGATAAATAATTAAAAAAAAAAAAAAACTTGATACAAAACAATTTCCGCTTAGAATGTAAACAAACCGGCGAAATGACAGGAGCAATTTGTGAAAAATGCGGTAATAATAAATAATAATTCTTGGAGGAAAAAAAAAACGTTCTTACCATCAAATACTTTTATTCCATATTTTGTTGCTTTTTTTTGTATATTTTTGGGGTTTTGTTTTCGAGTCGAGTTTTTATTTTGTCCTCAGCTGGTTCAGCAACACGCTCCGCCGTTTTGTTTTTCTCTACTCACGGTATATATGAGCTGATATCCGAGTAGTAGAGTAGCCAATCAATCAGAGTGTGCGATTGCTCATATCCAGTGAATGTGAATAGAATAACGCACAGTATATCTGATGTAGGTATGATACGGGGGGCTTCTCAAAATTTACTTTCCTCACAGATCAAAATCCCGGACTCTGCCTCAGGGTTAATATCGTTAAGGGAAATTAAAACTAAAATTTGCAGTGAAAATAATTTCATAAACTGAAATAAAAATAAAAATGTCAGTTAAAAAAAAAGACTAAATAATTATAATGATCAATGCAACATGAACGAAAATGAAATCGAATCCCAGGTTAAGAAAAAAAAAAAGCTTTGTTTTCATTTTTGTTGTTTCCCCTTTGAGACAGTAACAGATTATTTCCAGAAGGTGGCAGTAATGCTGGCTGCCATAAAACGCCAAAAAAGAAAAAGATGCTTGCTGTGCAATAAGTGAAAAACGAACACTAAAACGAAATAAAAACTAAACTACAACTAGTCAATTCTTCTAAATAAAACAAACTACTTATGCACTTGTAAGACTAACTAAAATTAAACTGAAATAAAAACAAAAGCCAGAAGACTAAATAAAAATAAAAACTAATGAATAACGATAATAACTCTGCTATGCCTTCGTGGGTTAAAGTTTAAGGTTAGATTAAAAGACAAAACTCTGTTTCGGAGAAACTCAACCCTGCAGCGACCATCATTTTAAACTTTCCCGTTCATGTCCATGCCATCCAGTGTGATCTTGTATAAAAGGAAGGGATTATTAAGTGTGTGGAAAAAGGGCTTTCGATACAAGTACAAATGGGAAAAGAAGATAATTTTAAGCGTTTCCTTTGGGTGGTCAGTCAAAAACATACTGCATTCATAAAAAAGAAACCAAGAAGAAGTACTGAACTTTTCCAAAGAACTTCATCTGCTGTTCATGAGGAATTTTCTCTCCTTTTGGCCGTGTAGTCACATCTGAGACAGAGACAAAAAAGTTTTTTAAAAATGCAGCAGCAAAAATAGATGAAAAGCATGGCAAGGAAAGCTGTATCCAACTGCAACATTTAACACACACACACACACTGCAGTGTTCGAAATACCCGTCTGCATTTTGCAGAATGATTTTCAAGATTGCAGAAGAAAAATTAACCTGCAATTTTGCAGAATGAAAAAAAAAAAAAAATCAGGCTCGGGATACAGTGGCTCTCAATTTAGCAAACTAGCGGCGCTGTAAATAAACTGAAACCTGCGCCGCGTGAGCCTGACGGTGTTTTCCAGGTCAAAGTTGAGCAATATTTACGTAATACCGAATAAAGGCAACGACAATCAAATAAGGGCAGTTGCCATTTTCCGATGTAAGATTTCGTCACTTTTAATACCCGCCGGGAGGACCCGACAACTACCTCGGCAGTGTTCGGCAGTTTCCGCCATGCATCTCCCAGAATTCAATGCGGCACAACAAACATGGCTCCCAAGAAGAGGATTGTTTCTTCGGGGCAAGAGTCCGACAAAAACGCCAAGAAAACAAGGACGATTTTGTCGTATCTCGGCAAAACTGGCAGCCAGCGTGACTCCAACAACAACAGCGACAGATCGCACGTCCGCGAGGGGGACATAAATGAAGACGGTCGCTGCTGACTAGTTCTTATCTTGCATACACACACACACACACACACACACACAGGTAAATTGTATAGGTTTGTATATATTGTATTGTTGAATCATGCAAAATTATACTGATATTATATCCCTTCTGAAGACAGCAACAATATTTTATCTTTATTCATAGATACTTTTGAATATTTTTTTCTCATACCAAGCTACACTAATACGTGTGTACGTACATGTTCTATTTTTTTTTTACTCGTGCTGTGTTGCCTGTAGTGCAGACGAGCACAAAGTAAAACAGTTGCCCAGTAAGACAAAGCTCATCGGTTCAGTTCTGTAGCTCTCAGTTCTGCCATGATTAGTTTGTACCCAGTTCTCTGTTGTTAGTTTAGAGCAGTAAAGCCGCTGCAGTCGTTCTCCGTTCAGTTCATGACCTTGCACTTTAGAAGCCAGGCAAATACCATGAACCCAACGTCTTTCCATTTGCCAGTTGGGTTTTATTCCTTAATGGCATCAAGTCTTTGTTACATCTTACGATGATGCAGAGTGGAGAACTGAAACCTTGCTTTCAATTTAAAACTACAGGTTGCAGATGCAAACACTGAATGAAGTACATTCTGGGTAACAATCTATTGTTCAAGCTCGAAACTTAACCTTGACAAAATGTAACATGACGTCTCTCATCTCATTATCCGTAGCCGCTTTATCCTGTTCTACAGGGTCGCAGGCAAGCTGGAGCCTATCCCAGCTGACTACGGGCGAAAGGCGGGGTACACCCTGGACAAGTCGCCAGGTCATCACAGGGCTGACACATAGACACAGACAACCATTCACACTCACATTCACACCTACGCTCAATTTAGAGTCACCAGTTAACCTAACCTGCATGTCTTTGGACTGTGGGGGAAACCGGAGCACCCGGAGGAAACCCACGCGGACATGGGGAGAACATGCAAACTCCGCACAGAAAGGCCCTCGCCGGCCACGGGGCTCGAACCCGGACCTTCTTGCTGTGAGGCGACGGCGCTAACCACTACGCCACCGTGCCGCCGTAACATGACGTGTAACATGAAAATGAATGTTTTGTTTCTTGAAGAACAGAACAGTTGTGTTCTATTTTGTATTGTGGTGATGCCTTTATTAGTATGTTGTGTGGAAGGATGATGTGTGGGTGTGATAACTAGTGCATTTATGAATTAGTTGGTAGACTTCAAGTTGTAGTAGCCCGTAGTGTCAGGGCGAGGGGGATGAAAGACCTGTGGAGGGATCATGGAATGATAACTTTGCTGCAGAGAAGGATCTATGAAGACTGACATTAAAAACAGAGTGAGAGAATAAAGAATTAAAGTAATGCTACGAGTTGTAAAGCTAGATATGATGTAAATATAGGCATTATTAGGTTGAGAAGGGTGTAGTATGGAGGCTTGTGTATTTGCAGAAAATATTTCCAAATTGCAGAACAAAATTGACATTCTGCAATATTGCAGAACACTGGAAAAAAGTATTTCGACCACTGCATACGTACACACACACACACACACACACACACAGTATAAATAAAGAAAACTCCTTCTATGACTAAGGGCCCGATCTCACAATAACTATAACTCTGACTGTCCCTCTGCCTGAATTTAGTTCCAGTCTGGAGCAGTCACACCACAACTATAATCCCCACTATAATCCCAGCTGGTGCTGCCACTCGGGGAAATAAACACATGCAACTTAGAAATAGTCCTGGAAGTTTTTTCCAAGTAGTAGCACATTATTCCGGGTCACACTGTACAGCTTGGACTTCAAAACATCCCATGCACACACTCCGGTGGTTGATACAGTATAACACGGACAGGTCATGGATTACGGAAATATAATAAAAAAGGATCCAAAACACGGAGTGGTTACGGATTTTAATACGGATGCTAATAATTTACAGATTGGTCACGAACGTTTCAGGATATTACAGATCGGTTACTGATTTCATACGGATGATGCATCATGGATAAAAAAGTAAGTCATCGGAAACAGGACTGCCGAAGTTCATAATGAAAATATCTTACCTGCATTTATATGCTTCTTAATTTACTACTGATATTTCATGGAAAATCACATATCCGTGAATAAAAGATCCGATTATATATTTTTTTCATTTTCTGTGAATCCGTATTCCGTGACTTCATGATGCAACAAGGATGTACAAAGATGCCCCGGGAAAAATATCACGTGCTCAGAAAATGTCACATGTACCTAAGAATTCCCTGATTGGTCCAGGCCTGGAAAAATCGCTCCAGAAGGAATCTCAGCGATACGGATAAACCCAGGCCTGGGCTATCGGGATCGTTATCGGTCTGGTGTGAGCACCGACCACATAAACTAAGGGCTGATTTATTTATAATTATCGTTATAGTTATTGGTATTGTGGGCCGTAAAGATGCTTTAGTTTAACACAACTTATTTTGCTTGAACTTAGGCGTATGCAAAATATTAGCAGGACGTATCGCCAAACCTGATACCACTTTCCATGTTGGTGTGACTCTTTCCTGATACGGAGTTGTCATGAGTACAACTTCCTTCACTTAAACACTCACCGAACTCCAGCATGTGTTCATGAGCCTCATCCACGTATGTGATGAGCTGCTGAAGAAACGTGTAAGCGAAGCGTTTCTCGATCGACGGAGTGTCGAGCTCTTGCTCCTTCATAGCCCTGTAGAGTGGGGGGAAAAAAAAAAAGGCTGACGCTCATCATAATTTAAGATGCAGGGCTTTGCAGGACACCAACACGGACTCAAGACACCAACAAGCTTAACTTTATCTCGCGCACAAATTTAAACAAGTAAATTTTATACAAATTAAATCCAAAGGGAAAAAAAAAGCATGCATTCTAACACAGTGAAATAATACGAACAATTCCAACACACATACTAGTGCAAATTCACAGTACTGTAGTGTACTGAAGTGATCATAAACCCTTAATAAAAGATTTTATGGCTCAACGTACAGTATAAGGAGTGGATAAACTCTTTTAGCTATGGCCTAATGGTTAGAGAAGCAGCTTCGGGACCAAAATGTTGCTGGCTCGATTCCCTGAACCAGCAGGAACGGCCGAAGTGCCGTTGAGCAAGGCACCTCACCCCCAACTGCTCCACAGGCTGCTCTATGTTGTATGTCGCTCTGGATAAGACCGTCTGCTAAATGCCATTATTATGCCTGATTTATACAAATATAGAAGATATCAGTACTTTATATTCACAGCTTTTTACTATATTGAGCTCAGGAGTGTTTATTTCAGGTTAAATGAAGCAAATTTTCAGGTGACAAAGTGCTACAAATCCAGACGTCCTTGAAGACATCACCTTCACGTACAACCCCGATTCCAAAAAAGTTGGGACAAAGTACAAATTGTAAAAAACGGAATGCAATAATTTACAAATCTCAAAAACTGATATTGTATTCACAATAGAACATAGACAACATATCAAATGTCGAAAGTGAGACATTTTGAAATTTCATGCCAAATATTGGCTCATTTGAAATTTCATGACAGCAACACATCTCAAAAAAGTTGGGACAGGGGCAATAAGAGGCTGGAAAAGTTAAAGGTACAAAAAAGGAACAGCTGGAGGACCAAATTGCAACTCATTAGGTCAATTGGCAATAGGTCATTAACATGACTGGGTATAAAAAGAGCATCTTGGAGTGGCAGCGGCTCTCAGAAGTAAAGATGGGAAGAGGATCACCAATCCCCCTAATTCTGCACCGACAAATAGTGGAGCAATATCAGAAAGGAGTTCGACAGTGTAAAATTGCAAAGAGTTTGAACATATCATCATCTACAGTGCATAATATCAAAAGATTCAGAGAATCTGGAAGAATCTCTGTGCGTAAGGGTCAAGGCCGGAAAACCATACTGGGTGCCCGTGATCTTCGGGCCCTTAGACGGCACTGCATCACATACAGGCATGCTTCTGTATTGGAAATCACAAAATGGGCTCAGGAATATTTCCAGAGAACATTATCTGTGAACACAATTCACCGTGCCATCCGCCGTTGCCCGCTAAAACTCTATAGTTCAAAGAAGAAGCCGTATCTAAACACGATCCAGAAGTGCAGACGTCTTCTCTGGGCCAAGGCTCATTTAAAATGGACTGTGGCAAAGTGGAAAACTGTTCTGTGGTCAGATGAATCAAAATTTGAAGTTCTTTATGGAAATCAGGGACGCCGTGTCATTCGGACTAAAGAGGAGAAGGACGACCCAAGTTGTTATCGGCGCTCAGTTCAGAAGCCTGCATCTCTGATGGTATGGGGTTGCATTAGTGCGTGTGGCATGGGCAGCTTACACATCTGGAAAGACACCATCAATGCTGAAAGGTATATCCAGGTTCTAGAGCAACATATGCTCCCATCCAGACGACGTCTCTTTCAGGGAAGACCTTGCATTTTCCAACATGACAATGCCAAACCACATACTGCATCAATTACAGCATCATGGCTGCGTAGAAGAAGGGTCCGGGTACTGAACTGGCCAGCCTGCAGTCCAGATCTTTCACCCATAGAAAACATTTGGCGTGTCATAAAACGGAAGATACGACAAAAAAGACCTAAGACAGTTGAGCAACTAGAATCCTACATTAGACAAGAATGGGTTAACATTCCTATCCCTAAACTTGAGCAACTTGTCTCTTCAGTCCCCAGACGTTTACAGACTGTTGTAAAGAGAAAAGGGGATGTCTCACACTGGGAAACATGGCCTTGTCCCAACTTTTTTGAGATGTGTTGTTGTCATGAAATGTAAAATCACCTAATTTTTCTCTTTAAATGATACATTTTCTCAGTTTAAACATTTGATATGTCATCTATGTTCTATTCTGAATAAAATATGGAATTTTGAAACTTCCACATCATTGCATTCCGTTTTTATTTACAATGTGTACTTTGTCCCAACTTTTTTGGAATCGGGGTTGTAATCACATGTTCATACATCGGACGCGTTCTCACCTTAATACGGTGTATCCGTTAATCTGAAGGAACTTGAGGATGTCTTGTGCTTTTTCTCTGTCTTTGGATTTCTCTTTGGCAGTTAGAGTGTCGTAGGGAACCAGCAGGGGATGGCTTCCCCCTCCTGCGAAATAAGCCATCAGGTAAAGGGAAGTGAAAATTGCAGTCTTCAGTCTCAGGCCTGCAGCTGAACACTCAACAGCTGTGGATTACGGCCTGTCAGAACAGCATGAAGCCTTCACCATGTAGACTGAGAACTTATCAGCTGTACAGTCTGCCTAGTGCATGGCTGAACAAGTACAGAGGAGGAAGAAAGCCACATGTCATAGCTATTCGTGCAAAAAAAAAAAAAAAGCGAAAAGTTCTGGGTCGTTATTTAATTACGGATTTTTGTCTATACAGCAGGTTTAAAGGCACACAGGATACAGGATTTGTTTACACTGTGCGCAAATGTACGATGGGTGAAAAATGACAAAATTAAAGGGAAAATTCTGGGAAAATAAGGAAACAAACAAACAAACAAAAAAACATTCGGGATTTTCCCCCCCCCTCCTGAGTGTGCAGGGCTCTACGTTCACACAACAAGAAGCCAGAAATACTTATAATTAACAATTATTGGCCTCAGGCTCAGTGAATAATATGTGAAACAAAGTCGAGGTTATTATTCACCGATATTCACTGAGCCTCAGGCGGATAATTGTTTGAGTATAAATACGCAGGTGATTATTAAAAAAATAATCTATTTCAAACTTCAAAAACGGTATGTAAATGTAATAAAGGCTCACGCAGGCTTGTGTCATTTTCCTCTCAAATGTAAACTAGAGAATATTGGTATACGTGGTGTGGCAACTATCTGAGGCAGAGAACACAATCTGTCTGTCTCAACAGAACTTTGTCTGATCAGTTCGATCTTGCATTGGGAGTTCCACAAGGATCAGTACTTGGTCCTGCGTTGTTTATTATCTATATAAACGACTTGCCGAGCGTTGTCCAGCATAGTAAAGTTGTAATTTACGCCGACGACACATCACTATTCTTCACTGGCAATGATGTTAGTACCATCCAGTCTTCTCGCCAGCATGATCTAAATTGTCTGAATGAATGGTTCAATGACAACGAACTTATAGTCAACTGCAAGAAGACAAAAGTAATGCTGTCTGGTAGTAGACAGAGGCTTGCTAGATGTACTCAACCTGTTCTATCGTTTCCTGCTTCTATACTGGACTTTACGGACACCATAAAATACCTTGGTTTGACATTTGATTCTGTTCTGAACTGGCATTCACATATAGACACTGTTGCTTCTAAGGTTTCATGTCGGCTAAGTCTGCTGAGTAGAATCAGAAAATATCTGAACGAGGACACTTGTCGACAGCTGTATACATCTTTGGTCCAGCCTCTATAGGAGTATTGCGATGTACGGTAGTGTGGACTAATGCAGATCCTACTGGTCTCGAAAGACTGCATTGGCTACAGAAAAGAGGTGCTCGTATTATCTTAAGAAAGAAAGTCAGAGATGAACGTACAGAAACATTATTTAGACGTCTTGGTTGGGTTAGTTTAACCGCCAGGTGGAATTTTCATAAGTGTTTGATTGTATTTAAATGCTTAAATGGCTTTTGCCCGTCCATCCATCCATTATCTCTAGCCGCTTATCCTGTTCTACAGGGTCGCAGGCAAGCTGGAGCCTATCCCAGCTGACTACGGGCGAAAGGCGGGGTACACCCTGGACAAGTCGCCAGGTCATCACAGGGCTGACACATAGACACATACAACCATTCACACCTACGGTCAATTAAAGCTGTGTTCACATATATACCGGTACGAAAGTGGTATAACTGTATCGATACAAAGTATACCGGTACAGTTTAGTACATCTGTCCACACTGGCGAGAAATGTTTGTGGTTTTCTTTCATGGAAGTTGAAATGCGCGTGAGCGAAATGTTTCCGTGGTTACCGAGTAACTTCCTTCCGAGAATATATGGCGGATGAAACAACATGTGTGTGCTTTTTGTTGTCAATGTACAGTCTGTATTTCTGGTGGTCATTTATTCAGTCGAATCGTATAAAACGTGCGAGGCAGTTGAGAAAGAAACAAAGAAAACGAATCTCCTGTTCCAACTGTTCCTGGCATCGCTCGTCTCCCCAAAGCTCCAACAAACACATAACTTCGTCTTTGCTCCATGTAGCTCCACGGTCGTTTTGAGCCATTTTGACGTTTTATTTACAGCTGGAAAGCACGTGCGTATTGTATTGTATGAATAACCCGGAAGACGTAGGAATGGTTCATTGTGCTTGCGCATTATATTTGTATCGATACAGAGCCGCTTCATCTGTCCACACTACAGCGAAGCGCTACAGTACCGATACGAAACCTTTGTGGGTTTCATACCGATACAGTTATACCGCTACAGTACCGGTATAGTTACTAGTGTGGACAGGTGTTGCGGTACGAAAGTAGTTTTGTATCGGTACAAAATCCCTAGTGTGGACAGGGTATTAGAGTCACCAGTTAACCTAACCTGCATGTCTTTGGACTGTGGGGGAAACCGGAGCACCCGGAGGAAACCCACACGGACAACATGTAAACTCCGCACAGAAAGGCCCTCGCTGGCCACGGGGCTCGAACCCAGAACCTTCTTGCTGTGAGGCGATGGTGCTTTTGCCAGTCATATTTGTCTAATATGTTTTGCTTGAATTCAGAAGTACATAATTATAACACTAGATCTAATAATAATATATGTCGAAAGTTTCTCCTAAGTCTGGCCTTCGTTCTTTTTCCTTTCCTGCTGCCAAATTGCTGAACAGTCTTGATGACAGTATCAAGATATGTTTTTCTGTGAGGGCTTTTACTCATAATTACTGGTCTAAAGTTAGTTATTAGCCTGCATATTTTGTACACATTTAAATAGTGGCACTAATCTGACCTTCGATATTATTTTATCCGATGCTATGCAGAATTGTTTAATATAGTTTATTATTGTTGTTTCATTATTATTATTAATTTTATTTGAATATATTTATATTTTTACTTTATATTTTTATATACTTATACATAATTCCTTTAATTAAACACAGCTCCAATGTAAATAACGCTTATCTTTTTTGGATTCGGTGTATAATAAAGTTAAAAATAAATAAATAAATAAATAAATAAATCTACGTCAAGTCACATAAAATACTTTGTTTTGAAACAAATAAAATAAATCACAACTCCACCTGACCTTTTGAATAGTTTCGTAGCATCTTTAGTGCTTTTAGGAACAGCGTTTTCTTTTATAATTTGTAATTCTTCCTCACGGTGACAAAGCGATTGGCCGCCATTTTGCGAGTCATTCGAGGTGATTATCGAGAAACAGTCCAAATTTCTCAACCAATCAGCACGCATGATTTTGCATAATCACCTTTGTATTTATACTAAGATTTATTTATACCAGGGGTTTTCAAAGTGTGGGAGAGTCAGCCCCCCCTCGGAGAGCAAATAAACAACAGCGCCCCCCCTTACAATTTGTTGTTGTTGCTATACTTAATCTTCCATTCGTATTTAAAAAGAAAATGGTTGTTGTACACATTATTTTTTTCTTTTTCACATTTTAAACAACTGTGCTTTTTAAAACATCTTGTTTTACACATTTTAAACATCGCATAGCATCGTTAGCTAGCACCTCTTGGCAGACAACACACTGTGGCAGTGGAGCATCTTCAGATCCAGTCCATGAAAATCCAAACTTTAAATAATCGTGGTCATACTTCCTGCTTTTTTCAGTCCCCCAGGATTCCGCGGGCCTTTTTTGTGATTGTTGCGGGCTAAAATGTCTGATGTTGCAGGGGTTTCCAAAAAAATTGTGATGAAAGTTGCGGTGTTTAGGTTTTTGTTGTGATTACATTGCGGGAGGAAGTGAAAGTTGCGAGAAATTGTTGCGATTTTCTCTTTTTGTGATTAAAATTGAGTGATATGTTAAATATTAAGTTATTACTGAAAAACTATTGATTAAAAAAACAAAAAGACACTGAGAAATGGTCCTATAAACAACTTTACCAATATAAAAGATTACCAGGACTACAAAAATGCAGAAAAATAGGCTTTACTTATCCAAATGCACCTGTTGGTTCAAAAGTTAAAGTGCAGAGAACCTCACAGCACAACATGAAGTTACCTTAAAATATAATATAAATGCCTCAGCTTTCATGTAAGAAAAAAAACCTATTAATACTAGTACTGTGTGCAGGCAGTCTCTCCTGAAGACTAAATTAAACAATAATTATAAACTAATAAAATAAATGGCTCAGGCTTCATAGAAGAAAAAAACAATTTGAACAGAATCTCACAGTATGATGCTGAAGCTGCCTAAACAATGGAAAATAAAATACCATTTTGGCAAAAATGTTGGCATCCATTAATTTCTAAAAAATAAAAAAAAAAGTAAAAAAAAAATAAAGTGCACACAGTCCTTCACTGTAAACATAACACACTTTCAGTAACAGAATTTAAGCCTACAGAAACACTGACTCGCACATCATGCAATGTTGCCAGATACTGCTGATGTTTTCCAGTCCAAAATATATTCAAAACCCGCCAAAATGCACTTGAAACCACCAATCTGGCAACACTGCGCGCATGCTGCTTCTCTTGAACATAGACATCCGGAAGTAAGGCGGAAGGTAGTTTGTCGATGTCACCTCAAGACGACGCCAACGATTGGTCAAATTTGCGGGAAAGTTGCGGTGATTGGATGTAATTGCAGCACTGCCCTGAATTCGCGGGGATTGGTTGAATTTGCGCTGAAGTTGCAAATCGCAGCATCCTGGAGACTCTGTTTTTCTGCTTGGCTGTCTCCTCACTCCCTGTAGCTTTAGGTACTAAAAATCGATCCATTTTGTCTCTCACGTTGCGCCCCCCCCCGAAGAACTCTGGCGCCCCCCAGGGGGGGCACGCCCCACACTTTGAAAAGCCCTGATTTATACCGTTTCTGGCTTTGTAATAAAAATAACCTAAACGTGATTTTGATGGTAAATGTTTGGTTAGAAGTAAGAGCGTCCAAATTTCTAACAAGATATTAATAATAATCATCGACAATTAGACTTTTATTTTGAACAGATGTGCATCCTGAGCTAAGGCAACCCTTCACCTTCATCACGCAGCAGTGAGGTCCTGCCTTGAACAAGCGTTTCATTGAAGACAGAGTAAAAGCCATGTTAAGAGAAACTGGTGTCAAATCGACTACTAAACACGACACACTTAGGCATTTGTTTTTGTTTTTTTCTCCCCAAAAAAGAAAAAGGTCAAAACAGAATAGAGAACAGATTTCCTCCTGGACCACGGGCGATTGCTCTAAGACAATGAGGGAGGCTCAGCCTCCTCTAAAAATGACGAACATCGTGTAGGATGAATTGCGCTAGGCTTATGTTATAGCTGACCTTATAACATTGCTATTTCAGATCCAGAATCATAGAAATATATGTGCTCAACCCACTACAGTGCGAAATCATTCCCTTATAAAACTTTCCCCAGTTCGCCTAATGTGTGCGTGAGTTTTTCCCCCTCGTGACAGCGCGATGCAGCCCAGCCTCAGTGGACTTCAATGGCATTTGGGAGCTATGCGCTTTTCAATCTCAAAATGCAAGACGGTTATTGGACAAATACTGCGAAAACGCCCGCCCACCGGACTCCCAGCCTCACAGTGGGAGGGACATGGCAAAGCTTTCCGCGAGGAGACTGGTGATTGGTGAAAGCGGCCGGATATTTTCTTTGATTGACAGCTCGTTTCAAATATAGACAGGCAGCGGTGAATCTCAGTTCAGCCCCATGCGGATTCGCAAGTGCTGTGGTGTATTGTAAGAGATCAGCTTACATTTCGATTTCATTCATTACATACGGTTTCTACCAGCTTTTTTAGTTTGTATATATTTTCATTGTAAATAAAGTGTAAATATAGTGTTGTCAAGTTTGCTATCTTAGTTCCAGAAATTTCGTTTATTTGAGTGACTGAACTTGAGGGGGCTAGTCAGCTACGGTAGCAAGAAAGCTGCGCATGGATGCCAAGCATTGCTGATTTAATTTTGGCGAAGCCATTTGCCAGTCTTCCTTTCGAGGAAAAAATGTAAATTAAAGAGCAGGGTAGACCAATGCCTCAAACTGACTTGGTGAAAAAGGTAGGGAATAATACTCGTTCCTTTCAGCTCTCCTGGTACGAGAAAGTGAATTGGCTAACAGCAAGTGACCCACATCAACAACAGTAAATAGGCTACTTTAGTAATATGTCATGGATGGACCAAAAATATAGAATCTATTTAAAATGTTTATGCCGAGTATATTATATTGGAATATATATTTTTCTGGATATGAATTAAACACAGCTACAATTTGGAAAACATTTTTAAACAAAAACACAGCCGAGAACATTTCACACTACAGACCTGGATTAAAAGTGAAGGGTTATCAAAATTGTCAATAAAACATTTCTCAGTCAAAATAAGTAAAATATAGGGAAAGTGTCATTGAATGAAATGTGTGGCACCCAGCTCTATGTTTGGCTCCCCAAGGTCAGTGCTTGTGCCTATTCCAGAACACTCTGCTGTTACTGCTGAGGTTCCTGACAAAGAGCTGCTTTCAATAATGATCAATTTTTAAACAACATGCCACAATTTTAAAATATAAAATGTTAAAATATACCCCCCCCCCAACACCACCATCATGTATATTGGACAGTAGGCTAATGGGCCAAAAGAACCTGTTATTTCACAGTTTGTGACCCTGCCAACAATCAGCCAGATCAGAGGCAAGAGTATGGGCAAAACTGATGTGTTTTTTTCTTTTAAAATCTGGAAATATCGTAACCGACCAGCCTCCCCTGTTTGAAAGACTACCAGCCACCACTGTCCTGGACCCACCTTTGGCTTCCAGTTCCAGCTTCTTCTTCTTAGCCCAAATATTATGATAGTTCTCTGCAAGCAGCTCTGCCATGGACTGCAAGTCAAAACCAAATGGACACAGAATAAATGATGCCAAGTGTAAAATGTCCGGTATGCACAATTAGGAAGACGCATCACTGAACAGCGTTTCACTCACGTGCAGATCCCGGGACAGGGTCACGTTGCTCATGTCCACTGGGCGAGGACTGAATCCATGAGCGCCCTCTATAGACAGCTACGGAAAACACACAAACACAAACTTATCCAAACTTGTCGCAATAAAAATAATTCAGTCCAGTTTTTGCTGTTAAACTATTTAAACAACGGCGTGAATACTGAACAGGGCATTCATTAACCAGCAAAAGTGATACAAGTAGTTCAAATTCAACCCAAACACGCACACAACCGAGGCCATCATTCCTTTTTTCCCCCCTCTTCTGTTTCGAGAGCATCATCTCTCAGTGAGAAGTGAATATATAACCTCGAACCCTCCTGTCTTCCCTAAAGAGCATGAGCTTGGAGTGTAAATAGTGAAGTCAATAGAAAAGGTGAGGCCTGAAGCTGTGGTCGGTGTAAACTGTGATGTAACCTGGCTGGTGAGGGAGATCCTGCGTGTACGGGTGTGTAAACTGGCCGGGTCGCTCTCTCTTGTCCTTTCGATGCTCCAATCCCATGACAGCATGGTCTTTAGAGTCTCTCTGATTGGCCAGCGGTACACCTCTTTATCCTGCAGGACAGGCACAAAAACAGAGGCACTAAAAGAGCGTAGTAGAATAATAGGTTCAATTAGATTAGATTAGATTAGATTAGATAAAACTTTATTGATCCCTTTGGGTGGGTTCCCTCAGGGAAATTAAGATTCCAGCAGCATCATTACAGATAAACAGAAAAAAGAAATAGAGAAAACTTCTAGATAAATTAAAATAAATTAAGTATTTACATATACAAATATAAAAAGAATAAGATATGGGGAAGAGAGGAAGGGGGGAAGGAGGGCGAAGAGAAAAAAAAAGGTGGGGGGCGGTAGGAGAGATACTGCACTTTATATTGCACATTGTCCAGTATTGCTTATTGTCAGGCTAGGCTACTGCTCCTTCCCATCCCCTGTCCTCCCGTTACCCCTCCTCCCCCCCAGAGAGGAGTTGAACAGTCTGATGGCGTGAGGGACAAAGGAGTTTTTGAGTCTGTTCGTCCTGCACTTGGGAAGGAGCATTCTGTGACTGAACAGACTCCTCTGGTTGCTGATGACGGTGTGCAGAGGGTGATTGGCATCGCCCATCATGTTCAATAGTTTGTCCATAGACCTCTTCTCTGCCACCGTCACCACAGAGTCCAGCTTCATGCTGACCACAGAGCCGGCCCGCCTGATCAGTTTGTCCAGCCTGGATGTGTCCTTGGATGTGCTGCCCCCCCAGCACACCACGGTGTAAAACAGGACACTGGCGACCACAGACTGATAGAACATCCACAGGAGTTTCCTGCAGATGTTAAAGGACCGCAGCCTCCTCAGGAAGTACAGCCTGTTCTGTCCCTTCCTGTACAAGTGATTGGTGTTGCAAGTCCAGTCCAGCTTGCTGTCCAGCCACAGCCAGAGGTACTTGTAGGAATCCACAGCCTCCACCCCGACTCCCTCGATCAGAACTGGTCGTGACCTTGGTCTGGGCCTCCCAAAGTCAATGACCAGCTCCTTGGTCTTCGAGGTGTTGAGCTGCAGATGGTTCCTGTTGCACCACACAGCAAAGTCCCTCACCAGGCTCCTATACTCCTCCTCTCTGTCGTTACTGATACACCCAACAATGGCTGTATCATCGGCAAACTTCTGGATGTGACACAGCTCCGAGTTGTAGCAGAAGTCCGCGGTGTACAGGGTGAAGAGAAGAGGGGCCAGCACCGTGCCCTGGGGTGCTCCGGTGCTGCTAATCATAGTGTCAGACGTGACGTCCTTCAGCCTGACGTACTGCGGCCTGTCAGTGACGTAGCTGGAGATCCAGGTGACCAGGCAGGGGTCCACTCGCATCCTGTTCAGTTTGTCCTGAAGCAATAGGGACTGGATGGTGTTGAAGGCACTCGAGAAGTCCAAGAAGAGGATCCTCACTGTACCATATCCCTTACCCAGATGCGAGTGGGCTCGGTGTATCTGTAATATCTGTATTGTGTCATGTTTCCAGTACTATACAGTGTAATATTAAAGCTTGACTGCCTGATGCCATGGGGACGTATAACTGATTTTAACGGTCTAATAGTGAAACTTGTTGAATCGAGTCGTCCCTTACAAATTAGAGAATTTAATTTGTAGGTATGTTTCGATAAAAATATAATGCATCACACCATCAACTCTGTAGGTCTGCTTTCACACAGACAACTTCTTTACAAACCAGGGCTCAACTGGGTATTAAAATAAATAAACAGCTACATCTTTTTAATTTGCGCTAGCAGCACTGGCGTAAACTGTTACACTCACTCAGGATCTTTCTACTTTCTTACTCTTCTTATTATTATTCTCCTAATGTTTTTAGGACACTATTTCTCCCTCAGTTTTCAACCAATCATCACCACCAAATTTCCCATGAACAATACTTCTGGGCTGAATTACATTGACTTTTGGTGCTGATCCGGATCACTGATTCAGAATGATCCATGAAAAACAGGATTTTTTTTTCCAATCACTTGGAACTCTGTCAATTTTCATGATTTTTTCCAATCAGTTTTTTAAATATTTTGTTCAGCGTGACAGGGTGCAACTTTTCCTCGCTAAGCGTCCTTCTCTATCTCTTACCGTTCCGGATCTATTCGGTACAGTGACATCCCGGTTTATAACAGCTAGCGCAAATTACTGTGACTTTAGTCACAGTCTCCATCTTGTTTTATTTGATTAATGTCAAGCTTTTTTTGGCGGTATTATTTCTATAATTAGCTGCTTTATACATTTGTGTGAAACTGGGGAAAGGTCCCAGAGGAGATTTTGTTTTTAATTACAGACGCTCGTTTACACGCAAAAAGTGATTCAGCATTTCTGACTTGCAGTCACTTGTGTATAAATGCATCCTTCGTTTCAACAAGGCATTGCATCTTTTCTGTCCATCACATCAAAACAGAAACTAGCACGACAAGTTCAAACAATTATACGATGTCATGACCAGCCTGGAAATCAGATCACTTTCGCACAGATACCCCTTTTTGACTAACAGGGAACGGGTTCTTGAACCGGTTCCATTCAGAATTCTTTGAACGTTGGTGCCAGGTAACAAATCGGCCCACATTTCCACCAGTTTTGAGCAGAATCATTGTAATCAAGGATGCGTCATGACACGGAGGGCGTTTTATGATGCACAACGGGACGAAACAGTAAACATCAATGGCGGTGTGCATTGATTACCCGTGAGATTTTGTTCTGTTATTGCAGATATTTGTTTACGTTAAATTTTTATTTATGTCGAGGTATCCTTTTTGTTTGCGTTCTCCACTGCTGTGCTCTGCTTCCTCTCCAAACTAATGACATGCCCACTGATGTCATGGCAGTTCACGCTGGAAAAACAAGCTATATTTTGGTTCCAGCTGGGAACCAACTTTTCAGGTTCTGAACCAATTTCTTTTTGGTCAAAATGCTGTGAATGGGTCAAAATTTGGTGCACAAACCAGAACCAGTTCCCTGTTGGTCGAAAAGGGCTAATATTGTGTGTCAGAGGAAGTCATTCCTGCCTGTGGCCATCAAACTTTTCCACTCCTGAACACTAGTAACATTTACACTGTTATATAAGCCATAGCTTAATGGTTAGAGAAGCAACTTTGGGTCCAAAAGGTTGCTGGTTCGATTCTCTGGACTAGCAGAAATGGCTGAAGTGCCCTTGAGCAAGGCACCTAACTCCGAACTGCTCCCCGGGCTGCTCCAGGTATTTTGTATGTCGCGCTGGATAAGAACGTCTGCTAAATGCCATTAAGTGTAATATACTCAAATATTTTAACTTTTTTCCCCCCTTTTTATATTCTTATATTTTTCTATTTCTAGATATTGTAGGTACAACACACAGTCCCTTTAAGAAACTACATTTCCCATCAGCCAACTTCCGCGTTGACCTGCGTCACGCCGGGGCGGGATCACCTACGTCATATCCTCCAGGAAGGCATAAGTAACGGAACAATGCTTCCGTCTCTCTCTCTCTCGTCTGGACACAAAGAGATTCACTCGCCCCGAGCAAACCAGATAAAGACGTCTTTTCTTTTCTTCAAGAATCAGAGTTTCGCGCTTTTCTTTCACCTTTGGCCACGGGTGATTCTAGAATCGCGCGATTTTAAACTCAGATTGAGCTACAGCCGTTTTGTTTGTCTATTATCAGTAACGTTACGTACGACTGCAGCCCAAGCAGTTTAATTTAAAAGTTAGAAGTGACCGGATCCTTCTAATTAAAAAGCTGTGCACACTGTCTGATCAGAGACTTTCTTTTCATCATGAGCGACCACGCATCGGACCAAGAAATTCTCTGCGCTTTGCGGAAGCGACTCACGTGCTCCACAACGGTGAAACTCCAAAAGTCTCGGAACATCTCATAATCTCGCGTAGAGGCAAGATACTGAGCAAGACTGGAATTAGCTTTATTGAAGTAGTGTGAATTTAAACTCAGGAACTGTTTAAGTGTGCACACTGATTCTGTGTTTCTATCATTGTTCTATTTTTGATCTCTCAATTGTTTAATAGATAGGTTTTGCATGCCCCCTTTTTCTTTCTAACACTTTAATTTCATTATTTACACATATTTTGACCTCATCAAGATTTCAGTGAATTTCGTAATGTTATAAAGCTAGTGGGCTAGCTGCTATGGCTAATTCTTCTGTCTCGTTAGCATCCAGAGCTAACTGTATTGTCTACAAGGGACTGTAAGGCCTCACCACATGGTCAAACACACCTCAGTTAGCATCCCACGCTAGTTTTTTTTTTGCTAGGCCATACGCCTCATAACACACCTTAGCTAGCAACCGAAGCTAACTCTCTTTGTTCTATAAAGAAGCACGTGGTGACCCTTTTCCCCCCTCTGTTCTTTATCACGAGGTCCTTTGTCTCAACTTTCGATAATATTCCAAGCCTTGATACGGAGCTCAGATATCAATGCGTTGCCGAAGCGCGCAGAAGGTGTTAGTACGCCTGTCATTATAGTGCCGACTTTCCATAGCATAGAAAATCGCCACGTTTCAATTTGTGTAACTGAACTTGTTTCATATCACTGGTCATATAAACCTATGTAAACAGGAAAAACGTGGAAGAGTTTGGTCGCATCTAACTACAGCCCCAAAAAATACCATTGGCCATGCTGAGCCTAGCTACATTGCTAACAGGAGTGACAGCGCGTCTGACTGACTGGGAGGTCGCGCAAAGCTCGGAGAGGTACGGAGCAGCTCGTCTCAATTCAGATAAGAGCATATTTCATTATAGAAGTACGGTGGACTGTTCCTTTAAACCAACATCTGAAGAGGTGAGATCGCTCCTTTTTTTTCCCTGTTTTTGCTGGCAGGATTGACTCTGCCCTAAGGGCTATTCTCTCTCTCTCTCTCTCTCTCTCTCTCTCTCTCTCTCTCACTTTGCACCATTACACAATAAATATTCACAGTGAAAATATTTTGTAAGCGCGTTTCATGAACCAAGTTATAGGATTTGTTGACAACTTGCATCGAGTTCGTTACACTTCTACCCGGCGTGAAGCACTGACAGTCATGTGGTTGTGACGTCATCATAAACAAATCCGTTCTACTCATCCAGACGACTTCGCAACGGGGCCGTTGCCAGATCTTTCCACTCTGGAACCCGTTCTCAAAAGATTTCGTTTTGGGGCACCCAAAACGCCAGTGCCGTGTGGACGCCAGGCCAAAACGATAAACAATTTTATCAGATTCACCTGAATCCGTTGCCGTGTGGACAGGGCCTTAGCCAGAGAAGACCAGTGGTTTGAAAGAGGAGTAAAAGAAGCCATCTTCGTCAACCTGGAACAACCATCACTGAACAGAGGTGGTCTGAGACACCACTTATCAGCCACCTTCCCAGAAAACTGAATACACATCCACACCAAAACTCAGCTGACATCAATGACTCACATGATGGCAGAGAGAGCCAACAACCCACAGATCATCCTAACAACCTGCTCATACTGTTCACACCTAGGCTACGTTTACATTAGACCGTATCTGTCTCGTTTTCTTCGCGGATGCACTGTCCGTTTACATTAAACCGCCTGGAAACACCGGGAAACGGGAATCCTCCAGCGTCCACGTATTCAATCCAGATCGTGTCAGCTCCGGTGCTGTGTAAACATTCAGAATACGCGGATACGCTGTGCTGAGCTCTAGCTGGCGTCTCATTGGACAACGTCACTGTGACATCCACCTTCCTGATTCGCTGGCGTTGGTCATGTGACGCGACTGCTGAAAAACGGCGCGGACTTCCGCCTTGTATCACCTTTCATTAAAGAGTATAAAAGTATGAAAATACTGCAAATACTGATGCAAATACTGCCCATTGTGTAGTTATGATTGTCTTTAGGCTTGCCATCCTTCCACTTGCAAGTGGTAAGTGATATGCGCTGGGATCTCACACACAGCGGCTCAGTCCCGAATCGTGGCTCGTGCACTTCACTCGCGCGCTCTGTGAGCTGCGCAGGGCCGGAGTGCGCACCCTCCAGAGGGCACTCGCTGTTCAGGGCGGAGTGATTTGGAGCGCAGGATGCCTGCGGAGCCGAGCGTATCCGTGTATTGGCATTGCTATGTGCACGCAAATCGTGTATTGGTGTTGCTGTGTGCACACTAATCGTTTTAAAAACGTTAATCTGATGATCCGCTGATACGGTCTAATGTAAACATGGGCCTAGTCTCCAGTGACCCTAGCAACCTACAGGATGACCGAGAGTGTCAACGACCCATGTGACCTCAACAACTCTCCTTAGGGTTGCTTTTGGTCCACTAGAGGATAAATACCTGGAACTCCCCACTCGTCAGACAGAACTGAAGAAGCCTTTTGGATGAGAGGTGAAACATCTTCAAGGACTTCAAGCAAGTCCAGTTGCCTTCTTTAGAACCTACGGTTTACTGTGACCTGGATGACTGAGAATCTTCGCAGACACCTAGATTGCGGTGTTCAGATGGATCATACATTCTTCTGAACTTCACTCAGGTTCAATATCTGCTTTTTCACTGCTTTTCAAAGTCGATAACTTCCAGACCAAACCCCTCTTCGTCACTAAAACAGATAATCAACAGAACTCAGACTTGTATACATACTCTGTGTATCACAGGAGGCTTTACCTTCTCAGACAGTCCCTTGTAAGCCTTTAGCAGGGGATGAACTTTGGAGGCCTCACACAACTGCTCCCCATGTACCCAGCCATTAGCAAACTAAAGAAAGTCAGAAAGAAAAGACAGATGAATATCTCAAGACTCAGTAAGCTCTTAGAGGAGGTGGCGTCAAAGCCCTGTGCCTCATTACCTTCTCCATGGACCATTTCTCATGCGAGTGCTCGGCGTATTTATTGATAAAATGATCTAGCTTCTCAGGAACATTCACACTGAGGAAACAGAAAAACGTTTTGAAATGACCTGATCAGAAATGCTTGTGTTATAACTGTAGGTTTTTTTTACGTAGAAAGTGAAAGCTCGAGTTCCTTGACTAGCATTATTCGGATGAATTCATGGTCACGTCAGGGTTTTGAGGTATTACATTTCAGATGACAGCATCAACCTTGACTTTGTATTCCCAAAGCATGTATATTGAATCAATAGTGCATGAGAAAGTGTCACTAACTTGCTGGTGTCGACAGGCTGAGGATTAAAGTTGCCCTCTGCATCCATGGATGACTGTTTCTCCATCATCGCCACATAGTTGGACTCCATGTAGTCTGGCGGCAAGGCGCCAGCCACAGCACTCAGACACGGCAGAGCTAGCTTAAACAGCTCAGCATCATATTTCTGCGCATACACACAGTGTGTGAGCACCATGTATCAAAGGAGCACATGCTACACAAATACTAAAAAAAAACCCTACTATTACTAACATTCAGTTCAATTTTATTCATACAACGCTTTTAAAAATAGGCATTGCCACAAAACAGAAACAGAAATCCAGATATAACATTTTAATTCAAATTTGAAATTTATCCCTAATGAGTAAGCCAGAGGTGATGTTGGCAAGGAAGAACTCCCTGAGATGGCATGAGGAAGAAATCTTGAGAGGAACCAGACTGAAAAGGAAACCCATACTCATCTTACGAATTCAGCACTTCTGAAAATCACGAGTTAATAATGCTAATGCAGGTTAGCCAGCTAAACTACAAGGGAAAATTCTGTTAGTGCTATATTATACAGCAGTGTTTCCCAACCTTTCTTGAGCCACGGCACATATTTTACATTCGAAAAATCCCAAGGCACACCACCAAACAAAAATGTCACAAAAAGTGTACATATAATGAAATATAATGATCATCTAGTCTCAATTTACTTACTCAGTGTGAAACCTGGGCCTGTTGAGTTGAACACAAAGCTGATATACTTGCAGGAATTGAAGAAAGACACACACAAAGATCTTCCTCAACAGCTCTGAGTCTCTCTTCTTTTTTTTTTTTAGTTTTTATAGCAGTCATGCTTGAAAAGCCCAGCTCGCATAGATATGTTGTGGAAAATCAGCTTCTTTGCTTTCTTCTGACCTCTGCTCATACTAGGGCCTTCATCTGGGTCAGAATTTTCTCCAGGACCCAGTTGGGCTTGTGCACTTTTTCTTTTCAAATATTTATCCATCGCTGTCACACCTAAAGCATTACTAATTCTATTGTTTGAATGGCAACAGGTAGATACACAGGTTAATTAGCTACCTGCTGCCATCTAGTGGAAGAGTATTTAATTGTTCTGCCTGTCACTATACATCGCTGGCATAGACGAACGAAGACAAATTATTTCTCATCTCATCTCATTATCTCTAGCCGCTTTATCCTTCTACAGGGTCGCAGGCAAGCTGGAGCCTATCCCAGCTGACTACAGGCGAAAGGCGGGGTACACCCTGGACAAGTTGCCAGGTCATCACAGGGCTGACACATAGACACAGACAACCATTCACACTCACATTCATACCTACGCTCAATTTAGAGTCACCAGTTAACCTAACCTGCATGTCTTTGGACTGTGGGGGAAACCGGAGCACCCGGAGGAAACCCACGCGGACACGGGGAGAACATGCAAACTCCACACAGAAAGGCCCTCGCCGGCCACGGGGCTCGAACCCGTACCTTCTTGCTGTGAGGCGACAGCGCTAACCACTACACCACCGTGCCGCCCCGACAAATTATTTGCAGTAAATAAATAATTATTTTCGGAACAATTAAGTGAAATTGGATAATTTCCCACGGTACACCTGATGATCTCTCACGGCACACTAATGTGCCGCGGCACAGTGGTTGGGAATCACTGTTATACAGTATATACACACTGGAGGGGAACTGTCAGGGCCTTCTAGACTTTCAGAGAAGGCCCAAACATATCAGCATTTCAAATGTTATATTTAATTTCTTTCATTCTTTCCGAATTTCATGATAATTATTTCTGATTCTAATTTGGCCTCATTTTCTATCAAATTTGCTTCAGAAATGAAAGGGTTACTGTCCTGAAAACATTAAAATCGAGTTATCCAATGAGATTGTTTTGTTTGTTGTCTCCAGGCTGAGAAGAGTTTAGAGCTGCTCACTCACTGGTTAGGACTTCATTGCTGCGACAGAAGGCCATGGCAGTGTGTGTTTATGGAGGAAGTGACAAATGAATTAACCAATCAGATTTTGATTTATAGCTGGAGGGGCCAAAAATGTAATCACCCAACACGAGCTTAACCATGAGTCGGCGCCATCAGTGCAGCAGTGAAGTCACCTTCCAGCCGGTGTAGCATTCATCAGTAGTGTTAGCGAATGCTAATAAAGCGGTCAAGCCAGTGCTATCTATCAAGAGCAAGTAGCACAGGCTAACGACCGAGAAACTAAGATTTCTGTCTCCAGACTCTTCTTCCACGCTGCACGCTCGCTACAGTATTTTTCACTCAGACTTAACTATTCATTTCCATGTGTAATTTACTGAGTTACTTTTAAAATCAACACTGAAAGCTACACACAACGGAGTGACCTGGCAGCCTGCTGCTAATCCCTTACAAAATCCTTTACCCTGTTGCTTTTCTGGTGTCTGGCTAAGCTCAAGTCCCAGCTCTAATAGTAATGGTTCGCCACTCATGTATCAAGTCAAAGTCCCTTCCCACAGGGCAGCGCCGATCTCCATTCCACACCTAAACTCCAGAAATGTATGTGGTGACTGAAAACTAATGTACAGTAAAAACAAAACAACAGTGAGCGACACACCAGGCAGGAAGGACAAACGAATCTTTTTCCAGCCTCCGTTACCTTTCTGGCCAAAGCATCAAAGATTCCCCAGAAGAGTTTTCGGGTGAGGTGGAGCTCCTCGTCAGATGCTGCGCCGAAGCTTCCCCAACCCCCTGACAGACAGTAGTACTTCCAGCATCGCTCGTAGTGATTGGTCAACAGCTGGGAAACGGATAGAAGCAACAAGCTCGGCTCATGGTTCGACTTTCTTTGCGGTAAAGAAAAAACAGAGCTGCCTGAACTCCTTGAAAACGATGTCAGCTATAATTATTAAATATTACTACTAATACTGACATCACCTATTATAATTTATCTTGAAAACAGCCTCGAATCGTCTCACCTTCAGAGGCATTTTGGTGTGTTCGTTCAGCAGAGGAACATCGAACACCAGACGCCTCAGCAGATGCTGCATCATAGAAGGCCTCAGTTTCCTAAAGAGGCACCCAGATACATTCTTCATGAAAGAGAACCTTGCATATAAATTAAATATTATGTTTGTGAGAAAAGGGTCTTGTTAGCACTCAAGATACTTAATAAGTACTGGCAACTTGGAAAAAAAAAAAAACACCCCACACACACGCACGCACCCACACACAGCGAGCAGGCACTCTTCGATGGCGTCTCTCTGTGCTTTGGTGAGGCAGCAGCCTTTGGACAGGCGGTACACAGTATGGAGGAGCGAGTCGATGAGCGAAGCGAACGGCTCCGTGCCCGCAAACAGAGGTGCACACTTCGTCAGCAAGGGGAGAACGGCAGTGCACAGGTAACGGTTCAGAGCCAGCGCCATGTCTGTGGCACTCAGAGCAGCCTGAAGGTCAGACACGAAACGCACATCCAGGTAAAAACAGAGTAATATAGCTACGTAGACAAGCACGTGTAGTCTGCAAATAAATTCTAAACACCTTAAGACCATATTTGTAAAATATTTTACTGTCTGACCGCAGTACGTTTATGCGTCAGATAAAAAGTAGTTCGAGTTATTGTTTTAATCTTGATTACTTAATAAAATAAAATATAAATGATACAGTACATGGCTGTAAGATTTGTCGGAGTCTCACAGATCAAGGACAAGGAGTGGTTTCAGATTCTGCATATTTTATATTCACTGCCTGATCACATCAAAAACCATCTGTTTTTTTTTTTTTGTTGTTGTTGGGGTTTTTTTTCCCCTAAAGTTGATGCATTTTACAAGTCTGCAACCTTGTATTGATACCCCAGGGAAACATGATGTACTAAAACTCAATTACCTGTTATACAGACTCAAACATGTGAAAAAACACTGAGCACTGGAGATTACTTGACCCGTCAATGAATAGTATTCAAATATGCTATAATTTCCATTACATACTTACAGTGGTGCTTGAAAGTTTGTGAACCCTTTAGAATTTTCTATATTCCTGCATAAATATGACCTAAAACATCATCAGAATTTCACACAAGTCCTAAAAGTAGCTAAAGAGAACCCAGTTAAACAAATGAGACAAAAAATATTATACTTGGTCATTTATTTATTGAGGAAAATGATCCAATATTACATATCTGTGAGTGGCAAAAGTATGTGAACCTCTAGGATTAGCAGGTAATTTGAAGGTGAAATTAGAGTCAGGTGTTTTCAATCAATGGGATGACAATCAGGTGTGAGTGGGCACCCTGTTTTATTTAAAGAACAGGGATCTATCAAAGTCTGATCTTCACAACACGTTTGTGGAAGTGTATCATGGCATGAACAAAGGAGATTTCTGAGGACCTCAGAAAAAGCGTTGTTGATGCTCATCAGGCTAGAAAAGGTTACAAAACCATCTCTAAAGAGTTTGGACTCCACCAATCCACAGTCAGACAGATTGTGTACAAATGGAGGAAATTCAAGACCATTGTTACCCTCCCCAGGAGTGGTCGACCAACTAAGATCACTCCAAGAGCAAGGCGTGTAATAGTCGGCGAGGTCACAAAGGATCCCAGGGTAACTTCTAAGCAACTGAAGGCCTCTCTCACATTGGCTAATGTTAATGCTCATGAGTCCACCATCAGGAGAACACTGAACAACAATGGTGTGCATGGCAGGGTTACAAAGAGAAAGCCACTGCTCTCCAAAAACAACATTGCTGCTCATCTGCAGTTTGCTAAAGATCACATGGACAAGCCAGAAGGCTATTGGAAAATGTTTTGTGGACGGATGAGACCAAAATAGAACTTTTTGCTTTAAATGAGAAGCGTTATGTTTGGAGAAAGGAAAACACTGCATTCCAGCATAAGAACCTTATCCCATCTGTGAAACATGGCAGTGGTAGTATCATGGTTTGGGCCTGTTTTGCTGCATCTGGGCCAGGACGGCTTGTCATCATTGATGGAACAATGAATTCTGAATTATACCAGCGAATTCTAAAGGAAAATGTCAGGACATCTGTCCATGAACTGAATCTCAAGAGAAGGTGGGTCATGCAGCAAGACAACGACCCGAAGCACACAAGTCGTTCTACCAAAGAATGGTTAAAGAAGAATAAAGTGAATGTTTTGGAATGGCCAAGTCAAAGTCCTGACCTTAATCCAATGGAAATGTTGTGGAAGGACCTGAAGCGAGCAGTTCATGTGAGGAAACCCACCAACATCCCAGAGTTGAAGCTGTTCTGTATGGAGGAACGGGCTAAAATTCCTCCAAGCCGGTGTGCAGGACTGATCAACAGTTACCGCAAACGTTTATTGCTGCACAAGGGGGTCACACCAGATACTGAAAGCAAAGGTTCACATACTTTTGCCACTCACAGATATGTAATATTGGATCATTTTTCTCAATAAATAAATGACCAAGTATAATATTTTTGTCTCGTTTGTTTAACTGGGTTCTCTTTATCTACTTTTAGGACTTGTGTGAAAATCTGATGATGTTTTAGGTCATATTTATGCAGAAATATAGAAAATTCTAAAGGGTTCACAAACTTTCAAGCACCACTGTATTTATCTGTCTATTTATTTATTACTGTTGGTTTGGACGACCGACTTGAGGGCTGAGTATCTGATGCTGCTCTACTCTCTAGTAGAAAGTATGACAACGTCAGAATCCTCTCTTCCATGTCTACTTTTTTCCCTTAAGGTGGAATCTTTAAAAAATATCGGCTCGCATGATATTGTACGAATCGAAGATGAGTAGCTGAATGGAATATATCTGATATACCATGAAAAACCAGCCAATATTATTATTATTATTATTATTATTATTATTAATAATCACACATACACATTCCTTTCAGGTGTTCAACGCGTCTCTCTTTCAAAATTCTCTCAAAATCTTCCGTTTTTAACAAAGCAAACCTGGCGGCCATATTTGTTTACAAATCGTCCCAGTCGCTCGCTAGCGCGGAAGATTTACATCTCTGACGTCATGTTGTCTTGACAACCATGCAATATCGTAAACCATATTCAACGCTCATTCTCCATTGGGTAGATATAAGCGATATGCTAACAATATCGCACGCTATCGAACCAAATGAATGAAACCCGCTAGAAGGGAATAGAACACGTGTTTTTATTCCATGGAAAAAAAATGTCCTGTCTGGATAATAATTTATGATATTGTCAATATTTGTGTCTTAATAATTGTGAGGATTCTAAATCTGGTAAAGCAGGTGTGACATAACCATCTATTTGCATGATTATTATTATTATTATTATTATTATTATTCATGTTGGAAGACCAACTGAGTAATAAATCGCGCTGACTAATCCTGATTCTTCCAAATGCCTCAGTGTACTTTATTTCCTGGCGAAGTTCACGTGACTAACCGTGTCCAATGAGGCAGCAGCCCTGAGATCAGGCAGGAAGCCGACCTCCAGCAGATGGAGCAGGAAGTTTTGGTCCTCGATTCCATAAACACGGTCCAGAAACAGAACCATGGCTGCTTTGTGGTCAGGACAAAACCCAGCAGACATGTCTGGCTCCACTACAGAACCGTCTGTGTGAAGAATGAGACAGAAAGATCTGCCAGTGCACGTGTGTGTCTGTATTAGTACAGTACATCTAACTAGGTTCATGTTAACTTTAGCCACCTTTAACGTACGTGCTACTTATAGCCTGAGTGTGTGTTACCTTTAGCGAGTGTGGGCATATGGAAGGGGAGGCTGATCACCCCCTCCAGGTCCTCGATGGGGATGAGAGAGCGAAGGATGGCCCGGATACGAATGGCCTCCCCTTTACCAGCATGGATCAGCTGAACAAGAGGAGAGCCATTTTACAAATCCTTCGCATGCGTCTCATGCAGATTTCTCCCAACATTACAGAATACAAATTAAACCAATACAGCACGTTTTGTGAATGACGAGCTTTTTTCGTTCTGTGTGTGTGTGTGTTTCAGACTCACGTGCATCTCTGGAGCACAGCGGCCCAACAGATCAATCAGAGCAGCATAGAAGGTCATGATGGCATTACCCATGTGTATAGTGTCATCCTCTTCATCCTCCATCATATCACTACTGTACAACACACACACACACACACACACCCTTGTAATGAAGAAATTATAAACCACAAATCGGATTCGTATGGGTCAGGATTTCTGTCTCATGGTCTTTTATCTCGAGTAATATTGTTGAACTATCCATCTGTGTGTGCGCGCTGTATAGTAGTGATATGAGAGAGAGAAAGAGAGAGAGAGAGAGAGAGAAAGAGAGAGAGAGAGAGAGAGAGAGAGAGCAGCCCGTACAGTGTCTTGCTGTCCTCTGATGTAGGCGAGGGTCCGTCTCTGCTCGGATCTTCAGATATTTTAATAGCTTCCTCCATCGCTGCCAGCAATCCATTCCCACCTTCACCACGTAGGGCGGGGCCAAAACACTCCGGCCGGCGAATCAGAAGCCGCACCACGACGTTAGCGTTCTCTTCCACACTCTCACCTAAGAAAGAGAAGAGAGGGAGACGGACAGAGAGGGGCAATTTGCAGTCAGCCAATTGATAGACAGAAAGAAAAAGAACAAGTAAAGAGAATAAAGGTGTAAAGATGGAGAGAAGGAAAGAATCAGTAAAAAAAAAACCAGACAGATTGAATCGAGAAGAGATATACCTAATAAACTGGCAGATAAATGCATATGGGACAAAGTCGAACGGATCAACAGAACAGCAAACGAACTCAATATTTTATTTATGGAATTAATATTTTAGTGCTTTTATTGTGACTTTTTTTTAAAATAATATTTGACATTAAAATTACACTCATTTTTATAATAATTTGATTTCTATAAAAGATTAAACAGCGTATTTGTGATAAAGTAAAACAATACACAAAATATTGACAAATCATGAAATTCATGAGAAGTCGTCTTAACAGGCCCGAGGATTACCTATAGTCCAGATTCAACATGCGCGTTTTTAATCTGGACTTTAAAAACACGACAAAGCCAACATTCCTAATATTTTATTGTGTTTAGAGACGGGTGAGGCGAATACCTCCTATCGGCTGAGCTGAGAGCGACCCTCAGGACAAACTGCAGGTCGAGATCGTCTCCGCGAAGTGCTCGAGACGGGATATACTGCTTCAGGAGATCGGCAAGATATGCCAGAGCTAAACCATTTTTCAAGTTTTAATTATTATTAGCAGGACTTTGTAGTCAATATGAAACTTAAGAGGCGTCCACTGTAACTTGAACGTGAGGGCATTTACGTACATGCTCCGACTTTCTTGTCTTGGTAAGGGGCGTGGCCTGCTGCGTTCTGAACTTGTGAAAGCTTTACTTTACAGCAGAGCAGTACACATTGCAGTAGTATAATCTAGAAGTTACACAAGCATGGACCAGTTTGGTTTGTCCATTTTGAATACATCTACTGTTAGAAGAGGACTTCTTCATGGACGTGACTCTCACCGTTACAGAACACAGCAAAACGGAGGAAGTCGAGGTACCGCTCTCCCTCCACAGGGTTCCAGCCAATATCAGGATAACCCTTAGATACCAACATCACACAGCTCTGCAGCCCACAGCCTGCTAGATACTGCACCACCTGCACACACGTAATACAGGAAAATAAAGAAAGCAATACAAGTAACCAAATAGATGTAGAGTCCAGGGGCTAAACTGGCCTGCCTGCAGTCCAGACCTGTCTCCTATTTAAAACATTTGGCGCATTATGAAGTGCAAAATACCACAAAGGAGACCCGAAACTGTTGAGCAACTGAAATTGTATACTTTCAAAACTACAGAAGTTGGTCTCCTCAGTTCCCAAACGTTTACAGAGGGTTGTTAAAAATAGAGCTGATGCACCACAGTGGTAAACACGCCCCTGTCACAACTTTTTTGAAACATGTTGCTGACATCAAATTCAAAATAAGCATGCATTTTTCAAAAACCAGTAAAATTTCTCAGTTTCAACATTTGATATGCTATCTTTGTACTATTTTCAATGAACTATAGGGTTTCCATGATTTTCAAATTATCGCATTCTGTTTTTATTTACAGTTTACACAGCGTCCCAACTTTTTTGGTTTTGGGGTTGTCATTCTTAACCTTACTTAATATATATTTTTAGAACAGCCATTAATGCTAAATTTTCACATTGAGCTTTTAGTAAACCTGTTTTTAATATATCATTTAAAAAAGGGTTGTGTGCATCTCATGTAAATGGTAAATAAAAGTATTAAACAATGAAGCCTTGGCTGATTTCCCCCCACCCCAGACTTACTGCCAGTTATTCTGGTGAGCGCTGCAGCTTTACTTTACTTCAGGTACATAGAATTAAATAAAATGATTAGAAACTCAGAAACAGAGAAAAGTGTTTGTTTTCGGACCTTCTCCAGGTCTGGTTCCCTGAGGGCCAGCGCCAGTTCGTTATTGTCCATCACAGAAGCAGCGGCTACATCTAACGGCGTGGAGCCGCGCATTGATGGAGATGCTGCAGAAGAAACATACGAGCTTCACCGCATGGTACATATTTACACACACAAACACACAGTCATGTACATTACACAGGAACAAACCGAGCGGGTCAGCTTCAGTGGGTTGGAAATTCTTAATCAGGGTGGCGTGGAGTGGCGTGGAGTGGAGTGGTGATTCTATGGGGTCTGATATCGCAAAAATAGAATACGAAAAGTGTGTTTAGTGTGTCAGTTGGCTTCCAGTCCAGAGAGAATGTGTTGCTAGTTAGGAACCCAGACACACAACATGTATTTCTGTTTAGACAGTGAGCTGTGGTGGGCCTGCAGACTGCACACACTCGCACTTGATTCCGCAAACAGAAGAAATGCCTTTCCTCAAACCACACTCTTTTTTTTCTTTTTCTTTTTATACTGTATGCATGTACTGCAATGATACACACTGCTAGAGAAACTAATTTTGTGCAATCGCCCTTTACCATCATTTATATCTGTACGCAATCTGTTTCCATGCTCGATTTGCTCAGATGAACACGTGTAACTAGATTGGGGGGAAAGACAAATGCCATGATTAAAGAGCAGTGGAGTGGATTGGAAGAGGAACAAAAGCTTTCCTGAGTACAACAACAACGAAGGCAAGCCAAACAAGGAGCGGTAGGCTGACGGAGATAAAAGAAATGTGATTTAGCTGGAGACTAAAGCTAAAGACTGGCGTACACTGACTGAGAAAGGTTTTATCCATTAATGGTGCTATACCTCAGTGGCAAAGGGTCTTGTACATTAACATTACAGTATCTGGTAAAGGCAATTTATTTATTTATTTTTTTTGAGAATACTCAAAATGTTCAGTAGTTATAGAGCTGGGTCCGTCTCGCAAACTGGTCTCTCATTTGGGACATTATGGTCAAAAAAATAAATTTTCTACTTTTACTATTTTTTTTTTTTTTGCATTTACCTAACACTCAAGGTTTGTCATGTTTAATAAGAATAAAGATAGTATCTTGCTTTATCTGGCCTCCACTGTGGAAATTTTTTTTGATTACAATTCAAATGCTTTTGCAAAATTGATTTCCATATAAAATAACTCCATCATGAAGAATTAAAGCCCCTCCTTCACAGATGAGTGAAAATATTGAATAAATTTCCTCTTTTTGATTGCTTGGGTTAAAAATGCCAAGTTATGATGACTGAATTGATTATTCACTTAAATATGAATAATATGATGCATTTTGGGTATTTGATATGGCGAAATAGGACACGATGGAAAAATCAAGAACACACCGGAAAGATGAGAATAACGGCGGTGGTAAAAGAGCAGCGACTGTACCGGCTGAAGGTCGCGCGGGTCTCTGCTGCGGCGCGCGAGCAACGGGACATCACTACCGCACCGGACGGAGCCCGAGGCGGGGACGGGGCACAATGACCGGCCGTAGATTCTATCAAAAGTTCGATCTAAATTGTCCGTGGTTGCAAAATATTGGCCAAAAATACACAAACGCTACGAAACATGAAAGTAAGATGAAAAAGAAACATTCTATTGCCTTATACTGCAAGACTAAAACAAAACTGTCAAAACTCACCTTTTCAGTGATAACGCCCGAACAGATCACCCGCGTAACAGAAAGACCGCAAATGGAAGCACGATCAACTTCTAACTGCTGGAGTGGAAAATTCCATTCTACACATGCAAATTGTTAATGCGTGTCCTTCCCCGCACACAAATAACACGCTACGGTAAAAAATAGACCACAACTCATTTTATAGCTCAGAAATTCATACAAGACCAGCTACCATCGTAACATATTCTGTAAGAAACATATTCTATACCTAACTTTCAGCTTTCGTTTTAAAAAACAAAATCGCAGATTTATAACTAAATGTTTACATGGCGTAGTGATTTTAAGTTACTACTTTTGGTGAGGTCGTGACCTCGACCCTGAGGCTTTCCGTTTAGATCAAAACACGCGATCGTATTGGTTTTGGGTCTGCGGAAAACGGAGTTACGACGGTGATCAAATATTTTGCATGATGTTTTATTACGGTTATGATTATTCTGTGAGCGCACCAATCCTTAGGTGGATAAAGTTACAACTTAAAATACAATCAGTGATAACTGTAGACTTTTCAGTGGACTACAGCCTTTTTAAGGGAATGCGATATAGTCGACCGTTTATCATGTCCCAGATCAAGCCGCCATTTTCCCACAAATTTGCAGAATTTTTGCCAAATTCTGAATACAGTATTCACATCAAAGATTTAGTTTTATCTGTATTATTTCTTTCATCATTTTATTTCAAATTAAAACCAACATCACCATTCAAAACCGTATAGTTTACTGACTGAGTATATTTAGTGGGGGACCCCCACAGTACCCAGTTTCTGAGACAGACCCAGCTTTACTTTTCAGCCATTCTATAAAATAAGTAAGCATTTATCGTGAAAAGAAGAGGGGGTATTGTTACCGAGACCCACGCTGCTGTTCTCCAGTAGGTAGCTCAGGTGATCAAACATGGCCTTCTGGTTCTGACGGCTGATCCGGCAGAAGTAACACAGAAAGCGGCAGCAGTTGGCCACCATCTTAGGAAATGTGATTTCCTAGAAACCAAGGAACCAAGAAATAGAAATAGAAATCAAAAAAAAAAAAATGCACATAAAAATGAGGACTAGTATATTAAAAAAATAAATAAATAAAATAAACAATAAAGCAGAGCCATATCATGACTATCTTACTGTTAATATTAAAAAAAAAATCATAAATGTGACACGATTTTCAACAATTGCCAAGTACACTATGGTGGTTCCTAAATTTCCTTCAGGATCAATGAAGTATCTGTCTGTCTACAGGGTACGATGAAGCTCTACAAGTAAATACAGTTTAGTTGTTCTTCAATCGACTGTTTCTATTACTGACTTGTTTTACAGTTATATGAAATTTATAGGAAATTGCTTGTATGTGTTATATATAAATGGTATAACTTTTTCTCTTTATTATGTACTTATTGACTGAGTGGGAGGGCTGGATGGGAAAATATATGGCTCGAGGTTATGTTGTACGGACTGAGCGCCACTCGATCCATACAAACGACCAAGAGTCAAATATTTTCCCGTCCGGCCCAACCTAACTCAGTCGATAAATATTTTGTCATATGACCTTTTTTTAACTAACATACAGAGTGGAAAACAATGAACAACAATGTGTAAAAAAAACAACAACAACAACAACAACAACAACGAGCCAATCAATTTTTATTTGATCGACAGCAAACCATTTGTATGCTGAATCACCTTTATAGAAGTTTGAAATAACAGTTTGAATTCTATAAAATACAACGGACTTTACTGTTCTCTCGAAATAAAAACTTTTTAAAATAACATCTTTGGTAAAAGTCAGTTCAAACTTGGGTCAGCTCATGGAGACGTCAGTAACAAATAACGTTGTTTTTGTTTTTCAGAATAATGGATGGGACACTAGTGCCTGGAAGAACAAGACTTTCAAAGTAGCAATTCAGACAAAATGAAAATGGCGGAAGCGAGGGAAATGGGTCTGGGGCCGCACACGGCTTTTTCCGGACCGGATTCAAAAATCCCGATCTGCCCAGTCACATGACTTTTCTCAATGGTTTTATTAAGCGTGCACGCGTGGGTCCGTACGAGTCATATGATAATTCAGATTATGACGTCATATAGTAGTCCTTCAGTCATATTAATAAATCCCTGTTTAACAAAAACATTCTCATCTCCACGACAGAATACTTTTTTTTTTTGGTTGTTGTTTGTTTTGTTTTTTTTTCCTTCCAGGAAACCGGAAGTACTTTACGCGTGTCCATTAAACTCAAGGCTAAAATTACTTCCCAGAACCCTTTCAGTCAGTTTCTGCTCAATTGTAAGTACTTTTGTACAAACCAGGAACTACTGTGGGTGGAGCTTATTATACTGAATGTACTGTAGCTGACTGCATCAGGGCTCAACATCTGTGTGTTCATAACATACTGATTATGTTGAGCATCTGGCAAACAAGTTCTTATGTTTGGGCTGTTACTATAGAAACAATAATGTATTAGAACGAGTGCATTAATAATTATAATAATTAATCCACCATTCATGTTATAGCCAAAAATAAGGCACAGATTCAGACCAATCAGCTTCAAGCATTCGACCATGCTGTGGGATAATATATATATTAGTGCTGTCAAAGTTAACGCGATAATAACGCGATCTCAATTTAACACGATTAACAAAAAATAGTGCCGTTAACGCAAATTCTAATTTGGCCCTGCGAGTCACCCGTAGTTCCTGTTGAGGCTTGTCGCGCGCTGCTTCAATAAGAGTACGTGTGAGTGATGGAGAAAGGCATAGACATATAAACATCCTCGCCGCCATATTGGATGGGGCAAAGCCGAGAATAAAGATGCCTCATTCATGTGCTGTGTTTAACTGTACCAACAGGTTTACCGTCCAAACGAGATCACATGGGATTACCTTTCACAGGTGAGACTGGAAAAATACTTTTCAGTACTGTTCCTTCAGTCTTCAGTTTCCCAGCTCAGCTCCACCGGGTAGGTGTAGAGTTATAAGCAGTGAGAATTAAATACAGCGCCACACGATGATGAACGTTTTTGAACGTATGATGAATGTTTTTATTTTTATCTGTTTTTTTCTTCTTTTATGGCAAATACTTCTCTTCAAAAGAAACTAATGAAGAGTAAAATAAAACATTTTTTTATTTTCACAGTGATATGCACTTTACTTTTCATCCCTTGGTTTTCTCATCTAATATGGAAGTTATGGATGTCAGTGGCTGTGACAAGACGTGTTATGCTCTGCAATAAAAAAAAAAACATTGGTACAAAGCAGCGGTCTCAAAAGTAGCCGGTCACCGGCGGCAAATTGCCGGCTATGGCTTGTTATGCCGCCGGCTATTGTCAGTCGAGTCACAAAATTTAACATTAAATATTTCTGACGGCAAAAAAAGTTGTGAACGTAAATTACATCCACTATGTCATGTATGTCCGTTGCCGCATCAACTGTGTTTACATCCTCGACATGAGTGCAGCCATTACTGCCGCCTGTGTTGCCAGATTGGGCGATTTCCCGCCCAATTTGGGCGGTTTTAAGTGCATTTTGGCGGGTTTTGAACATATTTTGGGCTGTAAAACGTTAGCAGTATCTGGCAACATTTTTTTTTTACTTAATACAAGAAATTAATGGATGCCAACATTTTTGCCAAAATGGTATTTTATTTTCCATTGTTTAGGCAGCTTCAGCATCATACTGTGAGATTCTGTTCAAATTGTTTTTTTTCTTCTATGAAGCCTGAGCCATTTATTTTATGAGTTTATAATTATTGTTTAATTTAGTCTTCAGGAGAGACTGCCTGCACACAGTACTAGTATTAATAGTTTTATTTTTCTTCCATGAAAGCTGAGGCATTTATATTATATTTTAAGGTAACTTCATGTTGTGCTGTGAGGTTCTCTGCACTTTAACTTTTGAACCAACAGGTGCATTTGGATAAGTAAAGCCTATTTTTCTGCATTTTTGTAGTCCTGGTAATCTTTTATATTGGTAAAGTTGTTTATAGGACCATTTCTCAGTGTCTGTTTTTTTTAATCAATAGTTTTTCAGTAATAACTTAATATTTAACATATCACTCAATTTTAAACAACCCCCACACCCCATGGGCTGCCCCCATAGTCTCCAAAATTTCTGTGGGAAACACTGGTGTGCGTAACAACACTAGTCAAGCTTAAGCTAGACGACCCGCCTCAAATACCCGTCCCGGGTAAATGTTATCCCAATTTTAGATGGCCTGTTCCAAACCATCCCGCCCCATGAAAAATTCGTACTTGCATCCATCCATCTATCTATCTATCTATCTATCTATCTATCTATCTATCTATCTATCTATCTATCTATCTATCTATCTCTGCACGCTTTGCGTGCATTATGTCTGCCGCTGGCAGACATTTTACCATTTTGCACCCTGCTGTAAATTATTTGTACCCTGCTATTCTCCCAAACTTTGAAGCCCCTGACAAAGCAAGCCCATTCACTTTTTTATGCTAATAAGAGAATTACAATGGTTTTTCATGTGACAAAAATGTGCGATTAAATTGCGATTAACCACGAGTTAACTATGACAGTCGCGACATTAATCGCGATTAAATATTTTAATCGCTTGACAGCACTAATATATATATATATATATATATATATATATATATATATATATATATATATATATATATATATATATAAAAAATTTACCAGCTGGGAGGTCCGTATCGTGAAATACCGTGATCGAGGTCTTGAAAGTACTGAGCGAGGCCCTCTGGGCCGAGGTCAGTATTCAAGGCCGAGGTCACGGTATTTCACCATACGGACCGACCTTAAGCTGGTAAATAATATATATATTTTTTTCTTTACCAAATTCTAACAGAAAACGAGAGCGCCCGAAAGGGAAAACCGAGCTGAGCCGCCATTTTGAATCCTCATTCACGGCTGTAATGCAAATTGCTTCCTCCTCGGTATACAAGTGCACTTCCATGGCAGGAAAAAAACTACATTTTGCCGCCTATGTAGTCCCCTATTTATACAAAATTGAGTCATTCAGGATTCAGCCATGTTTTTGCTCAGCGTTAGCAAATTACAGGTTTTTAGCTTTCTCCTGAAATGTTTTCTTTTATTTCTTCTTCCTCAGGGTAGTAAAACTCGCTTTCGCTGTGAACACTGTCGTTATCGCTATCCATGCTGTAAAATTAATGCTATTCTCCTGAGAAATGCTGGCAAAAATTTATAAAAGATTTTTGATATTATAAATAAATCTTATAAAAAAAAAAGATAAATGTTGACAAAAAAATGCTACTCTGTTTGTTGTTGTTGTGAACGAGCGAGTCGCCAGAGGTCCGTAACCGGGGTCCGTAACCGGGGCCCGTATCGTAGGATACGGACCCGCTCGCCAGCCAATCAGAGCGCAGGATTTGGACCGCGAAAAAAATAATTAGGGTTATTTTTTGCTTTATCTGTAACCATCTAAAATTATCATGGCCAAAAATGATCAGCTTCCTGTTTCGGTAACAACACTTTCATCTAATTGTGCACATTTTCATTAAGGTGTGACAAGTGACCTTTTCGAAGTGAACCATGTTCCTATTAAAGGTTAAGTGGAATTTCTGACGCATTCTCTGTGTGATGAAGTTCACATTTGCTGCTAGCAGTATCCTTGGTCAGAGCGTGCTCTCTCCTAATGATCATGTGGCTTGTGAATAATCGGCTAGTCATTTTCTGCTGGTTACCTTGGACTCTCCCCCACTCAGCACATTAACCATGACCTCCATCACCGTTTCATGCATGCCCAGAGCTCTCATCAGGTTTGGGTGCTGATAGAACACCTTATTGTTCATGATGTCGCTGCAGAAGACAGATAATGAGCCATCAGGGTTCCCTTTGATACTAATACATTTTTGATATATGAAGTAATTTACAGAAGAGAATGAGACAGTGTGTGTGTGTGTGTGTGTGTGTGTGTGTGTGTGTGTGTGTGTGTGTGTGGTGTTCACCTGAGGCCGCGGATCATGAGTTTTTCTTCCTCGCGACCCATGCGGACGCTGAGCAATGAACGGATCTGTCCGAGCGAGGCTAACAGGTTGATGGTGTCCTCCACAGAGACAGCGTTGATGGTGTAGGTTTTGGGCAGAGCACGGACTTGCCCTCCGATTCCGTCGTACTGTCTGTGTAGCAGCACGAACATGGCCCTGACCAGCTCAGGGTCTTCGATCACAGACTCCTGAGCCCAGCGCACCATCGTCTCGGAGATCAACTGCTGCAGAGTGCCTACACAGTGCAAAGACATCACTCCTCAAAACAAAAGCTTTACGTCAGCTTTACGCACCCAGATAAAACAGCTGGCCTACTGAGAAAATAAGGAAAACACACACATTGCGAGCACTTACTGGGCTTCTTGGCTTTTTTTTTCTTTGGCATATCAGTCATTTTCTTCTTCAAGTACGCCACTTTTTCCACCAGGGACATGAGACGCCCCCTGATTGTGAAATCGCTGTCTCCCTCCCCCGTCTTATCATCATCAATCTCTATACCTGCACCAACAGAGACAATAGCAGTGATTTTGACGCATGAAAATTGGCTTTTGTCCTAAACAACGGATTTTCTTACGGCATTTTGCAGCCAATTTCGGACAATCGACCTCCAACCGGCGTTCCTCAGTAAATAGTTTACTATTTGGCCGGAAAATTCTGCAAATTCATCTATTTTTCAACACAAATTGGTCTTTAAATCAAGAAAGCTTGATGCCAGATACTTCATACGAATACATATATTGATAATCTTTCAATTTTTGACGAGAGGTCAGCAGAGATCAGCATGAGGAGAGATCAGTGTAGCTACCAGACTAACTGATGAAAAACAAAATGATTATTAAAAGATGTGCTTCTGGTTTTACTGGAATGGAATGGTTTCACTTGGAATGGATCCCAGAAAGCACATTTGAAAAGCATGCCTCACTCAGCCGTGCTCTTGGTTACATACGTCGTGTCGTATTGGCTGTTGCCTTCAGAAATCCAAAGCTGCTTCAAAATTAAAAATAATGGCTTAGCTAGGGCAGTTCTTTTTTTCCCCCTGAGTATCACTAGACTCATCTTTCCCTTCACAATTTTGTTCGGTTCCCTTTTTGAAAAATTTCACCCCCGACTGCTGTTTTGGCGTTGCCGCCTGTTTTTCAACCACCAAAGAGACAGGGAAAGCAAAAATCATGAGGAAATCCAAGATGGCACCTGTATAATTATAATGCGCATTCCTATTGGCTTTCCTTGGCGAATCAGAGAGCTCGGCAGAAATTCAAGATGGCGCTCGCTTTATATTGGATTTTTGTTTGACCGATCAGAAGTATCGACAAAACTGTCAAGAGTACATCCAAGATGGAGGCTGTTGCATTGCTGTTGGGTTTTTTTTTCAGTGCAAAAGCTACAGCTTTCATCTGCATTTTAATCAGCCTCTAGGTAAAGTTTACCCTTCGATCACGTAAAATAACAAGATCAACCGTGAGCTCCTGCTCACTTACACATCCCCCGCTCTCGCTTCTATCAGAATGAAAGCAATCGAAGGAATAGGACGCTTATTACGAATATTGACTTCAACAAATAATTAACCTTGAAACAAGAGCAGTGTCTCTCGCCAGGGATTTCAAACAGCATCCTGGTAAACTGTCATTCTGAAATAGCTTTCTGCTTCTTGAAACAGCGTCAAAATCCACCCTGTACGTTTCGTAAATACATTCAGTCAGTAAACAGGAAGTTGATGTGCGACAGGCCTGAAAACGGTACACACGGAATAGAACCCCAAGCTGAAGCTCGCTACCAAATATCAAGTGGCTATGATTTGTAGTTGCTGAAAAACAGGGTGTTTCAGACGGACAGAAATATGGACGGACAGAGGTAAACCAGTACAAATAACACAGCACACAAGTTGTAGTATTTCTTTTATTTCATTTCGGACATTTGTCATAATTAAGGTGAATTTCTTCAGACAAATTTAGACTGTCTTGTCCGAGGACCGACGTGAGCCTGAATCACTGCAATATTAATCAACAAATCAATGTTAAATCAAAAGGATGAAACAAAATCAAACCCCCAACATTCATTGTCAGGATTTATTCCTTTGTAAGGATAAATAATAATTGTAAGGATTTATTCTAGTGCTGTCAAAGTTAACGCGATAATAACGCGTTAACGCGATCTCAATTTAACGCGATTAAAAAAAATAGTGCCGTTAACGCAAATTCTAATTTGGCCCTGCGAATCACCCGTAGTTCCTGTTGAGGCTTGTCGCGCGCTGCTTCAATAAGAGTAAGTGTGAGTGATGGAGAAAGGCATAGACATATAAACATCCTCGCCGCCATATTGGATGTGGCAAAGTGGAGATTCTTCAACCGTCTCTGGTATAGCGTCTAGACAGTAGCCGAGAATAAAGATGCCTCATTCATGAGCTGCGTTTAACTGTACCAACAGGTTTACCGTCCAAACGAGATCACATGGGATTACCTTTCACAGGTGAGACTGGAAAAATACTTTTCAATACTGTTCCTTCAGTCTTCAGTTTCCCAGCTCATCTCCACCGGGGGGGTGTAGAGTTATAAGCAGTGAGAATTAGAGAATACAGCGCCACACTATGATGAACGTTTTTGAACGTATGATGAATGTTTTTATTTTTGTTATCTGTTTTTTTCTACTTTCATGGCAAATACTTCTCTTCAAAAGAAACTAATGAAGAGTAAAATAAAACATTTTTTTATTTTCACAGTGATATGCACTTTATTTTTCATCCCTTGGTTTTCTCATCTAATATGGAAGTTATGGATGTCAGTGGCTGTGACAAGACGTGTTATGCTCTGCAATAAAAAAAAAAAAAAAAACATTGGTACAAAGCAAGCCCATTCACTTTTTTATGCTGATAAGAGAATTACAATGTTTTTTCATGTGACAAAAATGTGCGTTTAAATTGTGATTAATCGCGAGTTAACTATGACAGTCGCGACATTAATCGCGATTAAATATTTTAATCGCTTGACAGCACTAATTTGTTCTTAATATTGTTCAGGATTTATTATATTTTAATATTTCAGCTAGTGACCTTCTGTCTCAGCTAGACACAGTACTGTCGTGATGACATATCGCTCGAGACGTAATACTGATATCTTTTTGAACATTCTATCAGAACATATTGCCCTTTGCTATCTCTGACCTAAGGAATGGCCTTTTATATCTGTCTGCACATTGCTATCATATCATATCATATATCATAAGAACATCTTATTATTGTATACCATCGCCAAGGTTTCACTCACACACACACATACATCTGAACATTCATCAGAACAGTGATGTACCGTACCGTAATTAAGATGTGACCTGCTCAAGGTTTCACTACAGTCTCTGAAGCATGCAATGACGTCATACACACACACACACACACACACACACACACACACACACACACACACACACACAGAGACACAGATATCAAAATGTCACTCACTCACACTCCCTATACACACACACCCTCTGCAGTGATGTCACTTCATCCACACCGATAACACACATATATAAAATCCCCTGTATTTTCTTGTCTCTTTGGGGACTTGCGAATAAAGGACTGTGAACTCATGGGGCTCCTGTCTTTTTTTTTTTTTGCGACTCACCCCCAGAGCTCTGGGTGACGCGAGGGGACTGATCTCGAGATGGGTAATCGGTCCGGCTGAGGCCGAGGGCAAGAGGTTAAGAACCCTTTCATTCATTTACAGAGATAAAACTGTAACTGTGTCCGGGTTTTAAAGTGGCACCGATTTCTTAAGGTTGTTCGCATTAGATTAAAAGTCAGTAGTCCTCACATATCCTTTTTTTAATATATGCATGTACTCTCTCTATAAATAAAATGCCTACAGGTTTGAACTGAATGCAATTAGTAATGAATATTAACATTTCATTAAAAGTACATGCAGCCGTGGCCAACTGATCCAAACGGGGATATTATGATTGATTTTTAAGCTGATAACAGGCATCACCAAGAAACAGCCATAAAGTCTCTGTTCTGATTTGATGAGCTTGTAAATGAGATACATGCAGCAACAGAGCATTTCGCAAATAGTGTGTGAGTGTGTGTTTGTACCACAGTGTGTCATGAGATCCTCATGGAACTGCAACAGATGTTCTCGGATGTCCTCTGGACAGGGACACTCCTGCTTCTCATCCTTGAAGCTGAGCAGCATGTTAATCTGAGAAAAGAATGTGCACGCACGCGCACACATGCACAGTCATATGCACACAAAATACACTCTGTGGCATTAAAAAGATGCTGAATGGTGATTCTGTACAGACCTGTTCCTGGGGCGGAGAACGGAACTCTTTGGTTTTGCGAGCAGTGAGGGCAGCAGACATGTTGAGCGCCTGCATGACCTCGTTATAACGGAAGCGCTGATTTTCCTGCAGGTTAGCTACGAAGTCATCGGAGAAGGCCACTACTGCCTCGATCCGGTGCCGGACCTGACAGTCACACAGATACTGTAGCAGGTGGCACATCTGATCAACAGACAGAAACAGGTCGAATAAACCAGGCGTTCACGTGACACCGATTTAAAAAAAAAAAAAAAAATCCCTAATAGCATTTTTGCATTTAATCATCTGGCAGACGATTTTATCCCAAAGGATTTATAATTCAGCTGAGCAGGTGAGGGCGAATAACCTTGGTCAAGGATTTAAATCGACGACGTTCTAATCGGTCACCAAACCTTCTGATCAGCAGTCCAGAGCCAACATCCACACATTTTACAGGATTTAAAACATTTCCATTTCTTCTAACGTGCACAGATTTTCAGGTGCATCACGGTTTCCTCAGGATAAATGAATGAATTTTTTTTTCTTTCAAATAAGGCAGTGTATGTTGAATTCTCATCTCATCTCATCATCTGTAGCCGCGTTATCCTGTTCTACAGGGTCGCAGGCAAGCTGGAGCCTATCCCAGCTGACTACGGGCGAAAGGCGGGGTACACCCTGGACAAGTCGCCAGGTCATCACAGGGCTGACACATAGACACAGACAACCATTCACACTCACATTCACACCTACGCTCAATTTAGAGTCACCAGTTAACCTAACCTGCATGTCTTTGGACTGTGGGGGAAACCGGAGCACCCGGAGGAAACCCACGCGGACACGGGGAGAACATGCAAACTCCGCACAGAAAGGCCCTCGCCGGCCACGGGGCTCGAACCTGGACCTTCTTGCTGTGAGGCGACAGCGCTAACCACTACACCACCGTGCCGCCCCTTGCCGCAGGATCGATACAATATTTTGATGTGGGAAGGAAACTGCACGCTTTGACACACATGGCACTAGTTAGCACCAGGAGCACATTAACACACTACAAATCTCTTTCATTCAAGAAACTGCCAGGCGATAAAGCAATAAATAAATAAACCAGAACGTCAAGGATGTAGCAGCTCATCCGACCTGCCAGCAAAACAACCGTGACGACCAAACCATCAAACAGAACTGAAATGTGACAATGTGAGACAGAGAGAGAGAGAGAGAGAGAGAGAGAGAGATGCCCCTTTTCCACCAAAGCAGTTCCAGGGCTGGTTCGGGGCCAGTGCTTAGTTTGGAACCGGGTTTTCTGTTTCCACTGACAAAGAACTGGCTCTGGGGCCAGAAAAAACAGTTCCAGGCTAGCACCAACTCTCTGCTGGGCCAGAGGAAAGAACTGCTTACGTCAGCAGGGGGGCGGAGTTGTTAAGACCAACAATAACAAGACCGCGAAAGATCGCCATTTTTAAGCAACGAGAAGCAGCAGCTGTACAAACGCGAAGTCATTTATTATTATTATTGTTGTTGTTGTTGCTGCTTCTTCCGTGTTTTTGCTTCGATATTCGCGCCAAGGTTTATGCGAACGTAGCGATGTAACTGACGTATACAGCGACGTAAGGCAAGGCAAGTTTATTTATATAGCACATTTCATACACAATGGCAGTTCAATGTGCTTTACAGAAGTAAAAACAAAAACAGTAAACAAGAGAGAAATAAAATTACATAAAATATTTATTTTTATTCTAAAACAATTAATTAAAAGAATTAAAAGAATTAAAAGAAAATAATAAGAATTAAACAATAGTAGAAATAAAATAATAAAATGAAGTAGAAGTTCAAATAGGAGGAGAAAAAAAAAGAAACCAGCAGAATAGAATAAAGAATAAAATAGAATAAAGTTAAAATTAAAGTAAATTTAAAACATGCAGAGAAAGTAAAGATTATAAAAAATGTAAAAATATTAATTATTTAACAGAAAGCATCTGAAAACAGCTTGGTCTTTAGTCTAGATTTGAAGCTGCCAACAGCAGGAGCATTTTTGATGTCCTCTGGCAGTTGGTTCCATAGCTGCACTGCATAGTAGCTAAAAGCTGCTTCACCACACTTGGTTTTAACAACTGGTTTTACCAGTAAATTTTGCTGCTGCGATCTGGTAGATCTGATTGGGTTAGGCCGCTGCAACATATCAGAGAGGTAATTGGGCCCTGTACCATTTAGAGATTTGTACACCAGCAGCAATGCTTTAAAGTCAATTCTGTAGCTTACTGGAAGCCAGTGAAGGGGCCTTAGAATTGGAGTAATTCTAAGACGTAACTGACGTGGCTTCCCTTAGCACCGCGAGCTATGGAAAAGCAAACTGGTTCTCAGCTGGCTCGCAAGTTGAACGAGTTGTGAACCAGCACCAGCACTGGCCCCGAACCAGCCCTGGAACTGATTTGGTGGAAAAGGGGTAAGAGAGGACCAACTTCCAAGACAAACTGTTTACAACAGGATCATCAACAAAAGGACAAAATTGTGTTCCCCGAGTGAAGATCGACCCAACATCGATCAGAACTGAATTCGCATGATAAATGACAGAAGAGATACAATTCTAGTCAGAAGAAAATGTCTTAAGTTGACGTAATTACTAATTTGTTCGCAAAAAAATAGACAATACAATAAGCAAGTGTTGTGCAGAAGGTTTCAAATAAAACAATCAGAACTGAAATCCACTGAGAACTAAGGGAGGGAGGGAGGGAGGGAGGGAGGGAGGAGACACGAGTGAACTGAAAATAAGCAAAGTTGTAAACAAATTGTTTACAACAGGAAAATCAACAAACAAATGAACAAGTTGTGTTCCTCAAGGGAAGATCGACCCGAAACATCGATCACAGCTGGAATCGGATGAGAAATGAGAGAGGAGATACAATTCTCGTGAGAGGCCTGGAAAATGCGCTAATTTGGCCTGATTACTAACTCGTTAGCAAAAGAATTGACAAAACAACAACCAAGTTTTGTGCAAAGTGATGAGTTCTTTCAAACAAAACCGTCAGAACAGAAACCCGTGGAGAACTGACAGAGGCGATACGATTTGACTGAATTGTGGATGACGGACGGATGACGGACGGACGGACGCCACGCCACGGCACCGGTTCATCGGGTTTATGGCCAGATGAGCTCATAAATGAGGAAGATAAAGTCTGGCTGGTAGAAATGGGCAACTGGACTTGCTTGAAGATTCTTGAAAACGTTTCACCTCTCGTCCGAAAGGCTTCTTCAGTTCTGTCTGACTAATAGGGAGTATCAGATATTTATCTTCTCCTGGATCAGAATCAGAATCAGAATTCTGATGACCAGCTCATCTAAGGTGTCATTGAGGCATTATGTTGGTGTGGGTCACTGGAGGCTGGGTGTGAACAGCGAGTCATTAGGGTGATCAAAGGATTGCCCGTTAGGGTGATCAATGGCAATCTGACTCACTCTTTCCTCCTGTGAGTCACCGAAAACAGCTGGGTCCTGGCGTTCCTAAAGAGCATAAAAAGGAACATAACTGACAAGGATGATAACAGGAACAAACGCAAGAACATTGTCATTCCCTACATTTCTGGTCTATCTGAGAAACTCAGGAGGATCTTCTACAAACACAACATTCCGGTACATTCCAGACCCGGTAACACCCTGAAGCAGAAACTGGTCCACCCTAAGGACAGAATAGCCAGACACAAACAGGACATCGTAGTGTATGCAATTCAGTGCAGTGAGGAATGCACGGATTCGTATATTGGGGAGACAAAACAACCGCTATACAGGCGCTTGGCCCAACACAGGAGAGCCAGTTCCTCAGGCCAGGACTCTGCTGTCTACCTTCATCTTAACAACAAAGGACACTCATTCCAGGATTGCAACGTACGCATTTTAGCCAGAGAGGATCGTTGGTATGAGCGAGGAGTTAAAGAAGCCATTTTTGTTAACCTGGAACGGCCATCACCGAACAGAGGTGGGGGTCTAAGACATCATTTGTCAACCATCTACAAGGCGGTCTTGGACACACTTCCCAGACGGCTGGGTGTACGCCAGGACCCAGCTGTTTTCGGTGACTCACAGGAGGACAGAGAGAGTCAGATTGCCATTGATCACCCTAACGGGCGATCCTTTGATCACCCGAATGACTCGCCGTTCACACCCAGCCTCCAGTGACCCACACCAACATGATGCCTCAATGACACCTTAGATGAGCTGGTCATCAGAATTCTGATTCTGATCCAGGAGAGGATAAATATCCGATACTCCCTATTAGTCAGACAGAACTGAAGAAGCCTTTCGGACGAGAGGTGAAACGTTTTCAAGAATCTTCAAGCAAGTCCAGTTGCCCATTTCTACCACCCACAGTTTACTATGACCTGGATGATTGAGAATCTTCACAGACAGGAGGAAGATAAAGAAAAGTAATTGATCGGCACTCGGCTGCAGCGGTGCTCCATCGTGGAGGACGTCCTAACTGACTTGCAAAGCGTATGATGTAATCTTTCAATGACTTGTACATAAGTAGTTGCGCAGGAGTGTATCGAGAGCCATACGTTCCCAAAACACGCCATCAAACCCTGTTTTATAAATAAATAAATAAATAAATAAATAAATAAAATAGTGCTGCAGATTTCTGACCTGCAGTTTGACAGGTTCAGGCAGTTTCATCTGGAGCAGGCCTTCCTTAGGCACCTTCCTCTTTCCACTCTCCTCCTCCTCTCCTCCTGGGCCTCCTTCAGTCCTCCTCTCTCCGTGATCGGTCTCTCTGTCGGGGCTCACGGCCCTGCCTTGTTCCCCGGAGTCCTGTGAGAACACGCTGGGCTCGATGAGCTGCAGGATGGCCCTCAGGTCTCCGTTGTGGAAGATGCCCATGATGAGCAGTGTGTAAAAGAGCTTGATGAGAGGCACGAAAAGAAACTCTGTGCTTCCCCCGACAGGGTCTCGCACGTGCAGGCTGCCCTCCTGTACCGCCTCGGTGAGCATCTCCATCGTGCGGCTCTTCAGCGTCTCCAGCGGGAACTCCGGGCTGTACTGGAAACGGTCGCTCCCTCCGTTGCCGTTGCCCGTGGCAACAGCGCTGACGAAATTCGGAGAGGAGAAGCGCATGCGTGGTCTCAGTGAGGTGCTCAAGCCGATTCCGGGCAGGCCGTGGCGCTTCTTCTGCTCGTCAGGAAAGAGCGTGATGCTCTTGGTCTCGTCAGTCATGGGCACAATGTACTCGTTGTTCATCATGAGCCGCGCCGTCGCGTAGCTGCTCAGATGGATGTCAATGAGCAGTTCGTAGTAGCCGGTCCGCAGCAGGCCCGCCATGCTCTTGTTCTGAATGGCTGAGAGCAGCTGAGACTCGTCTACGTGGCTGCAGAGCGCCGCTGCCACACGGTGGTTTCCCAGAGCGCATACGGCTGAGTACAGACGCAGCGTGTGGTAGTGGAACTGCAACAGCTCCCGCTGCTCTGTCAGCTCCAGGATATCCACCGACCTGCATATGCAAACACCAGAACACTTCGCTAAACCGGTGCATCTTCATGAAATCCAAAGAGAATCTTATGTTCTGTCCAGCTAAATATATCATTCACGGCACAGCATAGTGACCAAAAAAAAAACTTCAATCGCTGGCAAAAATCATTGTGAGCCTATGGAGGACAATGCCAGGGAGTATGTGGCACTGGAATACATGTGTGCATACGGTATACGTGTGGGAAAAGGGGCGTTACCTGTTCTCTTCAGGTATATGCAAGGCCATGAACTGCAGCGGGTCAGTGCACTGCACCATCCAGCCGTGCCTCTCGTTGACCCTGGTAACCTCTGACCTGAGGAACTGATTGGGCACTCGGCTCCAGAGCACAGGTGTAAGGAACTGGACGTGTAGGCGGGGTGGACACTGAGGCACTGCGTTCTTCCGCTCGCTCTTAAACAGCCCGGCTGATAACGGCATCACATTCTGAAACGCAAACGCATACAAAGAAGCATTCACACACATCCACGCCTCCCATTCCCTTACATCAAACTGACCTGCACAGAGTTTCCCAAAAGCATCGCAGCACAAAGATCACTGTTAAATGGTAGCGCGAGCAGCACAATGAACGCTCTCTCTCTCTCTCTCTCTCTCCGAGTAAAGATGCTCTTAGTGTCATTTGGGAAACTCGGCACGTTCTTTTTTTTTTTAGTGTTTTTAAAGCTAGACTGCCTTTCAGATTTTTCAAGTGTAGGCCATAAAAAGAATTTTCCCGACACCCAATTATTTTTGTTTAGTGGACCGAAAACTACTGAATTTGAATCACAGACTTCCAATTTTAGTTTTTTTAATAGAACAATTAATGAATTTATCTCCTCTCTACATGGCCCTAAATTCTCCACTATTTTTTCCTGCTTCACCATGACCCAATACAAGATATTACGTCATGCATCACATGACGTGATGGGCTTTCCCCGTTCGCGCAAGGCATTGTGGGATACAAATTTGAAACAGGAGAGAAAAATGGAGGACGTGAGTGTGCGAATGAAACGTGAAAGAAATGAAACGACTACAGGAACGGAAAGAAAGCGAGAAGAAAAGACGTTATGTTATATACGAAAGAAAGGAAACGCAGGAAATATCAAACTAATAAATATGAGCGCTCAGCGAGCACCTCGGTGTGATCAGCTGTTCGTTTAGCGACAGAATGATGGAACTGTCAGTGCACGCTCAAAGGGAAACCTGCGCATGCGCACACGGACTTCCTCTGTCTGCTTGACTGCGCGAAGCGAGCGATTTCATGCACATTATTTGCTTTAATCCCCTCAAATTAAATCACTTCCCAGCCACAGAACAGATTTTATGAAATCGAAAGGCCGCCTCGCTTTAAAAAGTCACAACCACGTGACTCATACAGTACCACGTCCTAATCTCCATCAGCAAGTGGTTAAGGGTCAAGGCAAATGATTAAGGAGATACATTTACTTCAATTACTTCTCGTAATATTAGCTTCCAAATCTCAGACAACAAATGTTTCTTGTTTGATTTTAAACACATCATTAAACATAGACGTTTTAGAGAGAGATGTGTGTATATATGTATTTTATCTCTGTGTGGGTTTGTGTGTATGTATGTATCTATGTGCACAGGCTCTGTGTGCATGCTCACCTTGATTCGTCCCAGCTCAAACTGGAAGACGTTGGGGCTTGTGGCCTGAGCAAACACTGCAGGGAACAGTTTGGTACTCGGCTCCACCTGGACAGACAGAAACTCGATATCGTTTGGTGACGCTTGAACTTTAAGCTGTCAAAAGTCCTTGGACCCGTCAGTGGGTCTCGACCTACTTTCCTCACTTATGGAATTGCATACCTTTCCTGTTATTACATCTGTTTTTTTTTTCTCTGCCAGTAAGCAAGATTGCACAAATTGACAATTCAATGAACAAAATGGTTTTCCCCCAGTTGTATCTGGATTTCTAGAATGATATACCTAGACGTGTCCAGGATGATTACTGGTACTCATGAATGTGGATTGTGATACAGAGTCGTATTTCTACATTGGTTATGTTTTGTGACTACTGAACTTTACTGCCATTTCCTGGATTTTTTTTTTTTTTAAGATGTATGGCACGGTGGTGTAGTGGTTAGCACGGTCGCCTCACAGCAAGAAGGTTCCGGGTTCGAACCCAGCCTTTCTGTGCGGAGTTTGCATGTTCTCCCCGTGCCCGCCTGGGTTTCCTCCGGGTGCTCCGGTTTCCCCCACAATCCAAAGACATGCAGTTAGGTTCACGTGAGGTGCCCTTGAGCGAGGTACCGAACCCCTGACTGCTCCCTGGGCGCTGTAGTGTGGCTGCCCACTGCTCTGGGTGTGAGTGTGTGTGTGGTGTTCACTGCTTCAGATGGGTTAAATGCAGAGGATGAATTTCACTGTGCTTGAAGTGTGCATGTGACAAAGAAAGGTTTCTTCTTCTGATAGAATATACCGTAGTTGCATTCTATTACACAGAGTTAAATTTTTATTTACCTTTACTTGCAGTAAAACTGTTTATTGGTGAATTATTACCTCTATCAAGGAGGTTATGTTTTCGATGTCATGTGTTTGTCTGTCTTGTCTTGACTGCACAAAACCCACCGACCCAATTTCCATGAAACTTGGTGGAAGGGTGTAACATGGGCCAAGGAAGAACCTACTAAGTTTTGGAGCGGATCCGAGTCACAGGGCGGATCCACAAATTTAGTTTCACTTTCACTAACGTTGCGAGCAGTGGCGGCCGGTAGTCTTTCAAACAGGGGAGGCTGGTCGGTTATGATATTTCCAGATTTTAAAAGAAAAAAGAAAAAACACATCAATTTTGCCCATACTCTTGCCTCTGATCTGGCTGATTGTTGGCAGGGTCACAAACTGTGAAATAACAGGTTCTTTTGGCCCATTAGCCTACCGTCCAATATACATGATGGTGGTGTTGGGGGGAGGGGTATATTTTAACATTTTATATTTTAAAATTGTGGCATGTTGTTTAAAAATTGATCATTATTGAAAGCAGCTCTTTGTCAGGAACCTCAGCAGTAACAGCAGAGTGTTCTGGAATAGGCACAAGCACTGACCTTGGGGAGCCAAACATAGAGCTGGGTGCCACACATTTCATTCAATGACACTTTCCCTATATTTTACTTATTTTGACTGAGAAATGTTTTATTGACAATTTTGATAACCCTTCACTTTTAATCCAGGTCTGTAGTGTGAAATGTTCTCGGCTGTGTTTTTGTTTAAAAATGTTTTCCAAATTGTAGCTGTGTTTAATTCATATCCAGAAAAATATATATTCCAATATAATATACTCGGCATAAACATTTTAAATAGATTCTATATTTTTGGTCCATCCATGACATATTACTAAAGTAGCCTATTTACTGTTGTTGATGTGGGCCACTTGCTGTTAGCCAATTCACTTTCTCGTACCAGGAGAGCTGAAAGGAACGAGTATTATTCCCTACCTTTTTCACCAAGTCAATTTGAGGCGTTGGTCTACCCTGCTCTTTAATTTTCATTTTTTCCTCGAAAGGAAGACTGGCAAATGGCTTCACCAAAATTAAATCAGCAATGCTTGGCATCCGTGCGCAGCTTTCTTGCTACCATAGCTGACTAGCCCCCTCAAGTTCAGTCACTCAAATAAACGAAATTTCTGGAACTTAGATAGCAAACTTGACAACACTATATTTACACTTTATTTACAATGAAAATATATACAAACTAAAAAAGCTGGTAGAAACCGTATGCAATGAATGAAATCGAAATGTAAGCTGATCTCTTACAATACACCACAGCACTTGCGAATCCGCATGGGACTGAACTGAGATTCACCGCTGCCTGTCTATATTTGAAACGAGCTGTCAATCAAAGAAAATATCCGGCCGCTTTCACCAATCACCAGTCTCCTCACGGAAAGCTTTGCCATGTCCCTCCCACTGTGAGGCTGGGAGTCCGTAGGCGGGCATTTTCGCAGTATTTGTCCAATAACCGTCTTGCATTTTGAGATTGAAAAGCGCAGAGCTCCCCAATGCCATTGAAGTCCACTGAGGCTGGGCTGCATCGCGCTGTCACGAGGGGGAAAAACTCACGCGCACATTAGGCGAACTGGGGAAAGTTATAAGGGAATGATTTCGCACTGTAGTGGGTTGAGCACATATATTATTTCTATGATTCTGGATCTGAAATAGCAATGTTATAAGGTCGGCTATAACATAAGCCTTGCGTAATTCATCCTACACGATGTTCGTCATTTTTAGAGGAGGCTGAGCCTCCCTCGTTGTCTTAGAGCAATCGCCCGTGGTTGCGAGACACAACATTTGGCCTTGGTGGAAGTCTGCGCTCAACAATGCCATATATCTTAAAAAAAAAAAAAAAAAATCCAGGAGATGACAGTAAAGTTCAATAGTGACAAAACATAATCAATGTAGAAATACAATAACTCTGTATCACAATCCACATTCATGAGTACCAGTAATCATCCAGGACACGTCTAGGTATATCATTCTAATAGTTTTGGAAATATATCCAGACATATAAAATGGCCGCGGTTACAGATTTGCAGGTCATAGAAGAGTCGACTGTTGTCCTTGGCGGAGGTCTGAGCTCTCCGAGTGCCTTTGGAGTTACAGAATAGTACGCTTAAGAAGAAATAACTGAACAAATGTGTGTTATATCACAGACTCCCACACTTATACTCTCAGTGGGCACTTTATCATGTACACCTACCATGCAGGTGCACTTTGTTGTCCATGTATAGGTTTCACTGGAGCCTGAGAGACTCTCAGATCAGCACCGCACATATCATCATGCGGGCGTCATTGCTGTGCTGAAAATGGTCCACTAATCCAAAATTTTACTGATGCTCAAAAAGAAGGGGGCTGATATGCACGGTGCACGTGTCACGTGGGCCAGATAAATTTGCTTCTGTGTATACATTCTAAGCAGCAATCTCATTAGTGCAGACACACACACACACACTGTTGTACCTGGTAGTAAGTGCTGAGCTCTTTGCCATTGGCTGTGAAAGTGAGCAGGCCGCTGGCCGTGTCCACCATGCACCCAATCTCGAGGCCGTTATTGTTACGGCCCTGCCCAGGGTTATTACTCTCACCGGCCCACACCATGTAGCAGTTACTGCGCTTAATACTGTGACCCACACACACACAGAAAGGAAGAGAGAAAAAAAGGAAAAGAGAGACAGACAATCAGAGCAACAACAGTTACAGGACTGCAATAAAACAGCAAACTGAACGATCTCACAATATTTATTTAAAAAAAAAAAAAAAAAAACGCACCACAAAAATCTTACTATGAACTTTTTTCCCCCGGTAAGCAGAACATTCAATTCTATTTTATTTTATTTTATTTATACAATGCTTCCAATAATGGACCATGTGACAAAGCAACTTTACAGAAATACTGAAGTTTTATAAATGTATCGCTAATGAGCAAGCCAGAGGTTACGGTGGCAAAGAAAAACTCCCGAGACGACATGAAGAAGAAACCTTAACAGGACCCCAGACTCTAAAGGAAACGCATCCTCAGCTGGGTGACACCGAACAATCGTTTCCCTTCTATGACTGTACACTAGACAGTCAAAAAGTGCAACCGTGTAAACAGGAAGTTATAAGCAACTTGTGAATATGAGCATCAGAGTAATTTCTGAATTCAATCAAGTTTTAACTTTTATTTTTGAAGTTGAAGTTAACTGTTCAATGATGCAGACCCGAGTGCAAAACTGTTTATTGCAATTGCAAATGTAAATGCAGTCCTCAGTATCTTTAAAGTCTAAAGTCCTTCCCATGCCAGGACCTGGTCCTCCCAGGCAGGCACTGGGCGATGCCAATCTCCGTTTCCGTAGCCCTCGGACCCTCACCTATACAGTTAGGGTTACAGTGGCGGGCTAGTCCTCTGGTAACTGCGAGACTTTGACTCCCCACTCGCATCTGTATTGCAGCGTGCCTTGCCAGACGGCAGTAGGTACCATTTTTATGATGGTCTTTGGTACGACCCGATCGCGAGTAGAACTCAATCTCCCGATCAAGAGGCGGACACGTTAACCACTAGGCCTGCTCACGGTAGTCCTCGGTATAGCTACTGTATACTTTGTACAAACTAACTTATATGGTAGAGGGCTGGACATATCGTCCAAAATTCAAACTATTTACACATTACACTGGAGTCATGAGTCTAGAGAAGCTTACAACCTGCAGGTTAGCACTGTACACATATGAATGTGTTGTGAAGAACTTATTATGATTTGAAACAAATAGTTATGGAAAAGATTTTGGGTAAAACAGATTCCCGTGAGATGTTACTGCATTATCTCAGTTGCTCCAGTGTAAAAGAAGCAAACCACAGCATATCAGCAGTTGGACATACTGTATTGTTCTAAAGTTGAGACCATAAATAGGATTTTTAGTTCTCTACACAGCCCTCCTACCTTTTTAAATTATCAACAGAAGCACTCTGCCCTGGACTACTGGTTAAAGAAACAAATTACCAACAGACCTAGCGTTACTGACCTCTCATGAACTTTGCCCTTCTCGTCTCCGAGGGTGACGGTGACAGTCCGGACCTTGTCGAGATGAAAAGCCGGGTCGTACTGGTGGAAGTCAGAGGTGACCCAGCCTACCCACACACTGGACGGCTCCTGGCCTGGAAAGATCCGCACCGAGTAGTAGTACTGAACCACGGAGGGGAAAAAAGCACTGTAACCGTCAGTATTTATAAAATTATATGATTTATTTTATTATTTTGGCTCTGGATCTGAAATTAAACAATGGTGATTAGAATAAAGAACATTACAGAACATGAATTCAAGGGAACTCTGGGAGGGTTTCTGGTTTGTTAAAAAACGTAGAGTTTGTTTTAAAATATAGTATGCTGTTTAATACACTTTAATCTAACATCCACCAGTGGTATTATTAATGTACATTTAAACACACTCTTCATGGCTGATACAGTATTATTGTCCCACTAGTTTAATGTGATCCTCTGAATTGTACGAATGATGGCACGGATAAGTGCCGTTCACTAAATATAGAGATAAACACCCTTGTATTGAAGCTGACACAGGAGCAGTGAATTGTTGCTTCTCACCGTGCATGTCTGCATGAGGAACTCATAATCATCTCTCTCATCAGCCATCACTTCCTCAGACAGACGAGCTGAAGAGTTACTCGTGTTGAAATCCGGTTTCGACTTTTTCAACATGAACCTGAACCACACACACACACACACACACACACACAACACAAAACACATACACATTAAGAAGAAGAAGTAGTATTCATTTGTCACATATACACTCAAGCACAGTGAAGTTCCATCTCTGCATTTAACCCATCTGAAGTATGGGATAAATGCAGAGATGGAACGACCCTTTGGGCCCAAGACTGCTTCCCTAACCTTCAGGCCATGGCTTGTTTTACACACACTTTTTGTATGTAGTCCCGCCCTCTGGGAAAAGGACTTTATTCATTATTATGATGAACATTTTTGCAGTGTTTGATCAGACATTTCACTGTCAGCCTAGTTAATATTTTTTCTTGTGTCATTTTCTCTTTTGAGAGGCGAGGTGGCCAAGTGGTTAGAGCGCTTGACCGCTAAGCGAACGGTCCCCGGTTCGAGCCTCGTCTCGGACGGTGATCTGGGGCTCACCTCCTGTCCACCCAGCAGTGAATGGGGACCTGGTGGAAACACTGGGGAAGTTAAGGCGGCGAGAAAAGGAACTGGCCACCATACTTCACCATGCCGACGGCCCAGGACAAGTGTGCTCTCTTGTCAGGCACTCCCTAACATACGTACGAAAACGTATATGGGACACTTTAGGGCGGCACGGTGGTGTAGTGGTTAGCGCTGTCGCCTCACAGCAAGAAGGTCCTGGGTTCGAGCCCCGTGGCCGGCGAGGGCCTTTCTGTGCGGAGTTTGCATGTTCTCCCCGTGTCCGCGTGGGTTTCCTCCGGGTGCTCCGGTTTCCCCCACAGTCCAAAGACATGCAGGTTAGGTTAACTGGTGACTCTAAATTGACCGTAGGTGTGAATGTGAGTGTGAATGGTTGTCGGTGTCTATGTATCAGCCCTGTGATGACCTGGCGACTTGTCCAGGGTGTACCCCGCCTTTCGCCCGTAGTCAGCTGGGATAGGCTCCAGCTTGCCTGCGACCCTGTAGAAGGATAAAGCGGCTAGAGAGAATGAGATGAGATGAGATTTTCTCTTTTGGATGAAAAAAATCAAAGTGCCATTTTGGACCATTTTCATCAGTAATAAATATAATTAATTGATGCTAACTCTATACTCTGAACATAACATTGACAGTTTTTAATTCAAATTAATGAACTCAAGCCATTTTCCAATTAATTTGATGTAATGTGAGAGTGCCGCGTCAGTGCAGCTATTTAAGCTGGGAACACAGCTGAGCCGAGACCACTGGCCAATTATTTAATGCGAGATGAGTAGAGGTGGTGGTGGTGGGGGGGCTTTCAGGGGTGTCGGTGAATATTGGATATAATATACACAACTGGCAATCGTTCCATAGTCATATGATGTTTGGCTCATCTGTTGTTTTTAATAGGGGGGAAATGAGGTGTGTGTGGGTTTTTTTAGTATATTTCTGAATGATAGTGTACTAGGAGGTCTCAGTAGAGCACGCCGATGTAAAAACATGCGGCGCTCTGACGCAAAATACATAAAGATCTGCATTATGACTTGTGAATTTTTTCTGGATTCTTACCACTGTAACTTTAGAATCCATGTCCGATTCCACACACACACACACACACCTTTGTTTCAGTTTGGATGGTTTCTCCTGGTTGTAGTCCTTGTGGTTGTTGAACTCATCCTTGTCTTTATCCGGGCCGTTCGAACTCATGTGACTGTGAGAGCTCTTCATCAGCACCTCAAAGTCTGACACTGTCTCAAAATCTTCCAGATCTTTCTTTGGAGAGAAGAGGCTGCTGTTAGCCGGTAGAGTCCCGCCAGCGGGTTTCGTGAATCCCTCAGCGCACTCGATGGGCATGCTCAACCGGTAAAACACGATGTCAGTGTTACTGTTCTGGGACCCAAATGACCTCTGTGTGACCTTTAGGCATGGTGGACTCTCCACCGTCCCATCAATTCTCGTGACCTTTTGGAGACAGCAGATACACACACACACACAGACCACGAAACACACTCGGTATTATTTCCACTGAGCATCCTCGTAACTGGAGGAGCTATATTTATGATTAAAATACATCAAGCTGTGATGTACATCAAATAATCAATTCAATCCAAACCTAATGAAATCACATTTAATACAAATTCCAAGGATTTACATATTCATGCTGCATGAATATGTAAAACCCTCAAAGATTTGACCTGAGAGTTGTAAAAACACTAACGCCTCATGCATATGTATGTGATTTAGCTGAAAATACAGCATGTGAAATACTGTGTGTGTGTGTGTAAAGACCTCAATGTGCTCGTAGCCTGGCAGTACAGGGATGAACTGAGGCAGCCTCTTGCTGAGCCACATGGTGACGTCTCGGTTCATGTTGACGGCGAATGGCTCGTAGCCCTCCTGCAGGCCGCAGATGGTGAAGAACTTCAGAGTGCTCACGTCCTTCCCAAAGTTCATCCGGCCCACCTGACTCACGCCCAGACTGCACACCGGGATAAAACCTGTCTCACAGCGCAAGGAAAGGTGCGTTACCATGACAACATCAATGGCACACTTAGCAGTCCAACTGTAAAGAGGCATATTTAAAGGTTTTCACTGCATTTGGGAATCTGGGTCAAAATTGGCACTATATGGAATGACTGGGTGGCATTTTCATTCTGAGTCCTGGTCCAGATCATGTCTAAATTGTGGTGCTCAGGTTTAAATTAGCTCATCGCCACCGCTCAGTAATGCTATGTGTTCCAGATGGAAGTGTAATTCTTTATCTTTGGCTATCTGGACAGTGATATGGATATTAATGCCTCGTTTTGACTGCAGTGTTTGCTGTATCATAGCAACCAATAGGTGGCAATACAGTTTTCTTTTTGTAGGTGCACAGTGAACATAAAGGATTTCTTAAAGGAAGTGTTTTCTCTCTCTCACACACACACACAGCACAATTACACTGAGTTCTGGTGGATACAGATAATGGAGACGTCTCACTGGATAGAACACATTTCCTTGCGTGATGTTTTTTTTTTGCTTAAGATACAATACAGCATCGATACACGAATGAACAGTGTGATTTACTTCGAGTATTTTCGTGACTCTTGTACGGTAATTTCTTCAGTACTTGTGACATAACGTCAACGGCGACTATCTCACCATTAATAGATCATCATGCATGGCTGTCTATCCTTCTTTGTGAAGACTAATGGCATCATGAATCTTGCTAAATAAATTTTGAAAAAAATTCGCAGAAAAACGTAGCTGCCTCTGCCAGGAGGTTAAAACTTGGCCACAGAAATTGTGCGATCATAATTTAGAAAAAAGTCTGGAGTTGACAGACCACATATGTGATCTCTTTCCCAAATGTCCAGCCATATGTAGACTGGCACAGTAAATGCTTTGATTTTTCCACGATTTAGTACAGTATTACATTTTATAAGCCACCATTACAAAGCATCTCTAGGAACATTTAGCAGGCTCAGCCACAAAGCCCGAGCAGGGTGGACAGCCTGAGCTGCTCTCCATCTCCAATACCATCGTCCAGTCTCAGCTTTAATAGAAATCGCTAAAAACAGCACGTAGCATTTGAGCCTAATTAGTCATAGACATGTATTTATAAACCGAGTGGGTGTTATTTTCAGACGCAGGATTGAAAATCCAGTGGCACAGTATAATACATGAATAACTGAAATAACAAATCTGAGATTTTACACAAAAGAGAATTTTCACAGCAAGCGAGATGTATGTGTGAGTGAAAGGTAAGTGAACGTCCGTGTCCACCAGTTTCCACGGTCTCCATTTCTGAAGGGTGATTTTTAAGATTCGAGAGTGCAACAGCAGGCCAAACCTGGGATCTCGATCAACAGCCAAAATGGCAGAATCACCAAGGTTTAAAAGATTAAACCTTTTTTTTTCCTCTCCGTGCTTCCACGGAAGGTGGTCGCATTTTCTGCTCTCCCTCTCCCTCCTTTTTTTTCCCTGCTTGTGCTTCTGTGTCTTGTCTCGTCTGCTGTACTTTTTGAAGAGACTCTCCCTGCATTACTTTCTAAACTAAAAAAAGCATGGAATTGATAAACTGGTCTCCTAACGAAATTGACACAGTTTTCTTGACGAGAAGTTTGGGTTCGGGGGAACCTGTCTGTCCTGCCAGAACGTTTGCGGCTGGTTACACGATGGGCATGTGGGAGCGGTGGCGAGTCGTGTGCCTGGTGATTCTTTCTGTGGAGGACATTGAAGATATCTACCTATTCAGAACCATGATTACAGGACTTTTGCTGATTGGATTAGGCATTGCCCTGGTATATCGAGGAAATCAGACAACGGTGACAGCTGTTCAAAGCCCCACAAAGCTGCCCGATATGATTGGAGTGGTGGGCAAAGCTGTTGGCACTCGGACTGTGGACATTCAGAACTTTAACCACAAAATGGTTGTTATCTCGGAGCAGCTTTCAGCTTTGCAAGGAATACGTTTTTCGGAGATCAATTTGAATTTGAATAGAATGGACAGATATGGACGAGCGGTGTGGACGTGCAAAGACTGCGTCTGGAAAGATCAAACAATTTATATCTTATCGACATTCGGCTCCCTGAGACAGCACCGGCCTCGGTTCAGGCCGTTGCTGAGGAAACATTTCCCCCTGAAGGTCACTGCCGGGAGACACTCTTGCATTCCTTCTCTAACTTTCCGCGGTCGCCATTTTTACCCCCAGTGTGACAAGCGGGTGCGTGACCAGCGCCTTCATGGCTGCAGGAGCGGACGGCTGCTTGCTTGCGCTGGATTACCTCCTCCCCTCCCCCCTTACCCCCTACCCCTGATTCCCTCCCTTAAGTCCCGTGTTTAAAGTGTACTTGTGTTGTTGTGTGCTTATGTGCAAAGGTTTTTTTAAATCTTCCTACACTGTACTCCTGACAGGAGCATAGTGGGGGGGGGTGTTCTTTTTTTTCCTTATCTCTCCTCATGTTGTTTCCTTTTCATCTTTATCCCTGTCTTCCTGTCCTGTCTACCCTATGTCAATTGTATGTTGTATATGTACGGACAGGTTGACGGTTAATTTCGCTGGTACATGTGACTAGTGACAATAAAGGGCATCATCATCATCATCATCATTAAGAAATCTTCACAAAAAAACAAGATGAAAACCTGAAAAGACGTGATGGGTATGTGTCTTGTGCCACAGACATTTCAAGAGCAGCAAATACATCATAAGCATGCTCACAAACGCTTGGAATAACATTTTCTTTCACTTTTCATGCCATCACAGTTTCATGGCATAAACGATGACATGGAAAAACAGCGACGTCACGAAGTAGCAATTTCTGAGTCCTTGAACACATTGTTTTAAAATATGACAAAATAGAAGGCATGTTATGTGTGTGTGGGTTTCTATTATGTGGTAAAAAATAGAACTGCAGAATAAAAATGCCCCGTCATGTTTTTACAGACATAACGTGCTTAAATTGCTGCACTGATTCCAATGGGATTCGACCTGTAACAAAGAGACGGACGTCAGACAGACTACTGAGGGGAAAAAAAAAAAAAAGTCTCAGACGTTTCTGGTGTAAATTAGCCTTAGGAGCAAACCCAGAAGAGATTCTGAAATCAGGAAAGTCGCATGGTACAAAGACTGCTCAGCCATTGACTTCGGCAGGGGGAAAAACAAGCTCAACATACGGTACACACTGTTTTCTAATAGGACAGAATAAAGGCAACATGCTTACACGTATGCAGCTAGCACCACTTTTTTGATTTTTACAATCATTCAACGATGAATGCATAACTTGTATAAACTAAGTTTTATGACAGATGAGTCACATGAACTTTGTTAAAACGTACACAGTTCATCTGACATTAACTGTTATGGGCGAAACGATACACTCCAGTCGTGATTCAATTCAATTCACAATAAAAGCGTTACGATTCAATTACATTTTATTTTCAGAATATATTGAAATTTTGAATAAAGACCAGCTATGACTGAAAAGACTCCTGCGTATTTATGTCTGTATCAAACTAAATGAATCAAAAAGTGCCAAGAACAGGGGTTTAATATTTTAAACAAAACGTACTACAGGTTCACCACGTCTTAAAAATAAAATGATTAATAAATAAATGTACAAATTCTCCCAAAACTTTGAGGAAACCAGTGTTTCCAGGCAAAACGAACCTTGCCCGGCAGCACTTATTTTATACCTATATGTTGATAATGGTAATATTTCTCAATCATCAGCTGTCAGGTCATGGTCCTATGAAAATCCATGACCTTGAGTTTGACATTTAAAAGTCATTCAAGGTCAAAGATCATGGTGCCAAATGAAAGGCCATGTGGGAGTTCCTATATGCTCATAATAGTAAACGTTTGTCTATCGACAGCCATTTTTGAGTTATAATGGAACGTGTTAGTTTGACCGAAAGGTTGACCTTTCCGGTGACCTTGACCTTCACCTTGACCCGATTACTGCAAAAATTTAATCAGGTAAGCTATGGGCCATTGCCCACCTACCCTGAAAATTTGAAGTCAATCGGTGCAACTGTCTAGATGCTAGATTGGTAACGGGCAAACACAAACAAACAAACCGTACTGATTACAATACCTCGCCCTGCTTACTCCGTTACGGACGAGGTAACAAAGTCTCTGACTGGGGCAAAACAATCAATTGAAACATAACGACTCAAGACTCCACTTCCCAGAGCTCGCAGTGGCCTTCGAATATGGCCTCCGTGAACTACAATAACCATACTGCACGTCACCGCTCTCAGTCTCCAGAGTACTGATTAACACACACACCTGTCCCTGATCACAGCCTCATCACTGCTCACTATAAAAGGACTCTCAGTGGACGTTACGATTGCGAAGTAAACGCTGTGTTCCCTTGCCTGACTTCAACGAGCTTTGATCTAGTTTTGTGTTTTTTTTTCTTTCTGTCTTTACGTTTGATATCCTGTTTGTGCCTCGCCTGACCATTGCCTATTTACAGACTCTGCCTTTGTTTATAGATTTGGATTTGTTTGCCAGCCTTGCCTTAAAACCGCGAGTTGGCCGAGTGGTTAGTGTGTCTACCTTTCGACCGGGAGATCATGAGTTCTACTCGCGGTCGGGTCATACCAAAGACCATCATAAAAATGGTACCTACTACCATCTGGCAAAGTACATTGCAATACAGATGCAAGTGGGGAAGTCAAACTCTCGCGGTTACCAAAGGACTGGCCCCTCACTGTAACCCTAGCTGTATCGGCGAGAGGCCGAGGGCTATTGAAATGGAGATCGGCGCCGCACCCATACGCCTTCAAGAGTTGGTCAGTACTGGGACAGAAGACTGCCTGGGAAGACCAGATTCTGGCGTGAGAGGGACTTTGACTTCTTTGACTTGCCTTAATAAAACTCTCCACTGCTTTTACATCCATCGGTCACCTTCGTACCCGACATGAAGCAGTACCTGAGGCATCATTTTAACTGGAAATAGAGCTTCAAAGTCGACTAAACTGCAGTTTGAAAGCTACTGAAGAGCTTTTTTTTTCAGTATTGTGATGACTTCTGGTAATGATGCAGGTTCTCCAAGAAAGAATGCAATCATATGACCAGCATGATGTATATATTCAAACTCTGCTATTGCATTAACTGATAGATTTCACCGATGTCATTTGCAAGTATCCATGATGCATGTCGTGACATTTTTGAATCACGGTGCATCGTTACACCTGTATTAGTCACACTAGATTAATATGGAAGGAATTCTGGTAAATTACGTTGTGTTAGCGGGGGAGTGATTGAGCACCAGCTGTGCATGGGAGGAGAAGTCAGAGAGTACAAGCGGGAAATGAACGATTGGCTACACCTGTGGGTAATTAACGAGACACTAATACTATATATCATCTCATCTCATTATCTCTAGCCGCTTTATCCTTCTACAGGGTCGCAGGCAAGCTGGAGCCTATCCCAGCTGACTACGGGCGAAAGGCGGGGTACACCCTGGACAAGTCGCCAGGTCATCACAGGGCTGACACATAGACACTACATATATATATATATATATATATATATATATATATATATATATATATATATATGTGCATGCTAGACAGAAAGAGCTGGTGTGGAATGGTATGATAATACAGACAGCAACCAAATGAGTGTCAATTTTGAGTTCTATTTTCATGTTTTAATTATATGTTTTCTATTTTTGAAATATCCATGATGAAAAGCATAGACCAAAAAGAGAAAAACACATGACCTCTCCCCCCTCACACATACCAGGGTGGCATATACATGCAGACATTGAAAAGTTATTTCAACAAAATTATCCATAGTTTGTACTGCATATTGTGTCCATGAAAACCAACACCGAGAAATCACTCATTTTGAACATTAACCCTCTGGGGTCGAGAGCTTCGCCGGTGAAGCTCGGCAGGTTTAGAATGAGTAGGTCATGTATTTAGATAAATATCTTTGCAAATTTTTATCATACAAGCATGATAAACATATTGACAGAAACTTTACACTTTCCTATGTGCCCACTGCCAAATAATATTACATTAGTTTTAAATTACTTAAATTAGATTAAACATAAAACTCGTCACCGTACTCAGTCACACTGGAGTCGGAGTCCTGAGCACCTACTTATTCACGTGGTAATGGTATGATCATAACTTTCACACTTTTGGTTTCAATTGGCTTCTTTCTCACAGTGGGAACGCCCACTGTAAACAGGATAAATTCTGTCAGCCACAGTTTAGGCTCCCTGTTTGGAGGTAAAACTTGTTGCGAGATGGCACGGCGATTTGATGTTCAGGAGGCGCTTCGGATGATTCGGGACAATGATTCAATTTCAGAACAGCAATTCAATTCATGATTCAGGACAGCGATTCAGTTCAATCTTGAGAACTGCGACACTGATGATGAGCGGTGACTTTTCGAACTTCGACTCGATCCAACTGAACATCAACTCGAATAAGTGTAAATATTTCTTCTACTTCTTATGAGCATATTGGTTGATATGCGTGTGGTGTACCGCCACTTGTTTGCTCACTTTTCTTCTTCGTCTTTTCTGGCACGCTAATGATTTTGGCATGCTCTGACGTTGCTGTCAATTTCAACAAATCTAAGCAGTATTTTCAAAGTCATATGACTTTTTTGTATTCAGCACAAGTTCAGCTACAATAATATCTATGTAGTATGTATGTCATGACTGTACTTAAAAAAAACAAATGAAGCTGTTGTAAAAAGCAGTTTTAGAACTGTGTTGGAATGTGTGAAAAAACATGACCTTACCCATTGTGATGAATCGTTTTGATCACTTGACCTGATGGGATTAAGAATTAGCAGTGGGAGAGGTTTTCACTCTTCTCATTGAATGGAATGGAATTTTTTACTCTCCTCATTGAATACCCCTGTCACTGCCAACCCTTTATCCCAAAACAATAGGACATACGTTTTTTGATGGCCAGTTGATTGTCCAAATCAGTGGAGCAGATTTAAGTTTTTTGTGCTTGATCCATTCCTAAGACTGAACAGAATCACCTCAAGTGACCAAAACAGTTCGTCACAATGGGTAAGGTGATGTTTTTTCACACATTCCAACACAGTTCTAAAAATGCTTTTTACATCATCTTCATTTATCTGTTTTTTTTTTTAAAAGTACAGTCATGACATCCAGACTACATAGATATTATTGTAGCTGAACTTGTGCCGAATACAAAAAAAGTCATATAACTTTGAAAATACTGCTTAGATTTGTTGATATTGACATCACCAGAGCATGCCAAAATCATTAGCGTGCCAGAAAATACCCTCAGACCCCAAAGGGTTAATAGGTGTAAATTATGAACAGATTCAAGTGGAATATGGAAAGAACTGGAAGAAAGGGTGCATATTTAATAAACATGAAATATATCTGAAGCAGCTATAAACAGAGCAGCAATATTTCATACAGAATCGCTACCACCTTCCCAACCATGAAAAATGTATTATTTTTCCAGCGTAGTAAAATTCATTTTAATTAAATTACCACATTTCTGCCATCAGCATGGTGAAGTCACACTTCAATTTACTTAGAACTCAGAGAGAATATAATCCACGCATAGAGATGAGCAATTGAGAGCTGTGTTTAGTATTCCAGCAGTAGCTCTGTGGCAGCTCTGTAATGGAAAATTACAACCTTCCAATCATTCATTCAAACCTTAACCACTGAGCTACCACTGCCCCATAACTTCTCACCCACTCGCAGATTACTTTTTTATTCATGCATTATCCATAACCACCTGTGCTACTGATTTTTTTCCTATTCATTTTCTCTCTCTCTCTCTCTCTGTACATGGATAGAATTGTTACTAACCTTCCCAGACCTCAAAGTCCTTAAATGCAAGTTCAGAGCCCGAGTCGTCCAGCAATACCTCTCCATTCAGTGTGAACATCATGGTGTGCTCGTTCAAGTCCACCATGCAGCCTACAACATCTCCAGGCAGCCATGAACGCCCAAAGTGCTCGTTCCCCTGGTGCCATCTCTGGGCCTGGAGATAATATATACACCGATTAGAGATAAGAGCTCATACTGTAATAAAGGGCATCAACAGAAGTGAATTTAAATTATACATTTACTTTGACAAGTCATTGCAACATACATTCTCTTCCTTATCTGCTGCTCTCATACACCCACCTGGCCACCTCTACAGCTCGCACTGATTTTGATTCTGATGATGATGATGATGATGATGATAAGGGCTCTCCTTGGCTGTTAAATTTGCTTTTTTCCAGCCATCAGTAATCCTACTCCTTTCTACATTTCTCTCATGCACACACACTCTCTTGCGCTCTCTTTGCACCTGAGCCTATGAGCACTGAGTCACTCTGGCTGAAATGGAGAGGCAGCTGGGGGAAATAACAGCCTCTGTGTTCACTTATACATACTGTACTCAGTTTACAGCTATCATGAGCTTCACACGCTGCCATCAAATAAAGCTTCAGAACATGGTCAGAGACAAGTGGGAGAACAGGATATTTTAAACCTCAGTATCAAAATGTAAATTATTTTTATATGAACAATTCCAAAGACTTCTATGAGAAGAAGAAAATCAAGGAATCACAATACCGTGCCCAAAACAGAGATACCGAGGATCCGCCCTGGAGCCAGGCCAGGGGAAGGACCCAGTCAGGCCTTTATCCATGGGACACATCTAGGCTCAGCCCGAAAGAGCCACATGGGTCCACCCTGCTGTGGGCCCACCACAGGAGCCAAAAGGGGTCTGGTGGTTTGTGGACTGGGCAGTAGCCAAAGGTGGGGGGCCTTGGTGGTCCAATCCCTGGCTGCCGAAACTGGCTTTAGGGACATGGAATGATAACCCTCTGGTAAGGAAGGAGCCTGATCTCGTGTGGGAAGTTGAGAGATACCGGCTAGATATAGTCAGGGTCACCTCGACACGTAGCATAAGTTCTGCAACCAATCTCCGGAAGAGGGGCAAGACTCTATTCCACTCTGGAGTTGCCCTGGGTAAGAGATGATGACAGGTGTGGGTTTACTTCTAGCCCATCGGTTTGGTGCTTATTCACTCGAGTTTTCTCTGGTGAATGAGAGGATCGCTTTCCTGTGACTTTGGGTCAGGAACGGGCTCTGACTATTGTTTGCATTTATGTGCCGAACACCAGTTCAGAGGACTGCAAGAAGGCCGGATGGCCTTCTTGCAGTCCTTGGATCCGGCCTTCTTGCAGTCCTTGGGTGGGCTGCAAAAATGCACTCCCTTTGAGAAGTCTCTTTTTTGACAGGGACTTCAATATCCATGTGGGCAATGACAGCAAAACCTGGAGGGGAGGGATTGGGAGGAACGGCCTGCCTGATCTAAACCCGAGCTGGGTTTTGTTGTTGGACTCCTGTGTTAAATCACAGTTTGTCCATAATGAATACCATGTTTGAGCAGAAGAGTGTTCATAAGTGCACCTGGAACCAGGACACCCTAGACCATAAGCCAATAACCAATTTTGTAGTCGTGTCATCAGATCTGCAACCATATGTCTTGGAAACTCAAGTGAAGAGAGGAGCTGAACTGTCAATTGAACACCACCTGGAACAGGAGGACGCCGGACAGGCCTGATCCAACCAAATGTATAATGAGGGTGGGCTAGGAGCATTTGGCAGAGGCTTCTGTCCAGGAGATCTTCAAAACTCACCTCCAGCAGAACTTCTACTGTATTCCGAGGGAGGTTGGGGACATTGAGTCTGAATGAACAATCTTCCACACCTCCATTGCTGAGGCACCTGTACAGAGCTGCAGCCATACAGTTGTTGGTGCCTGTTGTGGCGGCAACCCCCGAACCTGGTGGTGGACACCAGTAGTAAAAGGAGCCATCAAGCAGAATAGGAGTCCTATCTAGCTTGGTTAGCTTATGGAACTCTGGAGGCAGCTGACCGATACTGGCAAGCTAAACAGAATATGGCTTTGGCACTTGCAGAAGCAACTAGTGTAGGATGGTGTGGAAGGAGTTTGGTGAGGCCATGAGGCATGACTTTCGGTTGGCCTCAAAGAAATTCTGGCAAACCATCAGATGGCTCAGGAGGGGGAAGCAGGGTTTATTTTTTTTTGCTCATTCTGTATACAGTGTTGCTGACTTCAACTGAGGACATGGTCAAATGGTGGAAGTAATACTTTGAGGATCTCCTGAATCCCACTGACACCGCTTACACAGAGGAAGCAGAGTAAATGCACTCAGAGGAAGACCCTCCCATCACTAGGGCTGAGGTAACTGAGGTGAGAAAACTCCTCTGTGACAGAGTCCCAGGGGTGGATGAGATTCACTCCAAGTTCCTGAAGGCTGTAGATGTTGTTGGGCTGTCTTGGTTGACATGCCTTTTCAACACTGTGTGGCGGTCAAGGACAGTGCCTCTGAATTGGCAGGCTGGGGTGGTGGTCCTCTTTCTTCAGAAAGGGGACTGGTGAGTGTGTTCCAAATTTAGGGGTATCACACTGCTCAGCCTGCCTGGGAAGGTCTATGCCAGGGTGCTGGAGAGGAGAGTCTGTTCATCAGCTGAACCTCAGATTCAAGAGGAACAATGCAGTTTTCATCCTGGTCATGCAACGCTGGCAACCAGCTCGATAACCTCACAAGGGTACTGCAGGGTGCATGGGAGTTTGCCCAACCAGTCGACATGTGCTTTGTGGACTTGGAAAAGGCATACAACTGTTTCTCAGGGTGACCTTAACTTAACTTTATTTATTTATATAGTGCACTTATGCACAGCTCAAGGCACTTTACAACAATATAAATTACAATAAATACATAAATCATTCAACTGGCATAATTATGAAATACTAAAAAAACCAAATACTAAATACATACAATCCTAAAATTCTACAACCCTAAAAAGTTTATAGAAACCAGGAATGACCATCTAAAAATTGCTGAAAAAATAGGTTTTCAAAGCCTTTTTAAAATTAACTAAACCATTTATCTTGCGTATTGAAATCGGTAACTTGTTCCATAGTCTTGGTGCACAAACCGAGAATGCTCTGTCCCCATAAGTCTTTGTAAATGATCTCAGTTCTACAAGCAGTTCATTACTACTGGATCGTAAAGATCTAGCATGCACGCGGCAATAATTTAGCTGATCTGCCAAACAGCTGGGGGGATATCCCATTAAGTGATTTGTAAACTAATAATAATATCTTAAAATTAATTCGGTATTGAACTGGGAGCCAGTGAAGCTCCTTAAAAATTGGAGTGATGTGCCGGAATTTACTGACTTGACAAACTACTCTATACTCTTTATAACCTCCACAAGGGGCGAGGTGTACAGTAAATACAGTACGGGTCCTAAAACGGACCCTTGAGGCACTCCAACCATAAGGTCCTGCACTGTAGCTCTCAAGCCATTGATGCTGACAAACTGTGATCACTCAGAGAGGTAGGACCGGAACCATTGCAGCACATTCCCTGTAATGCCAAACGACTTGTGGTTAACGGTGTCAAAAGCTGCCGACAAGTCCAATAAGAGAACAAAGACATTCTCGCCCTTGTCCAGTGATCGCATGATGTCATTTGTAACAGTGAGAAGTGCCGTCTCAGTGCTATGAAAGATCTTATAGGCTGATTGTAGGGGTTCATATAGATTATTCTCAGTAAGATTCAGCTGCCCAAAGACTGACTTTTCTATCAATTTTGATAGAAATTTCAAAGCACCTGTGGTGGGTGCTTCAGGAAAGTGGGTTACCAGGCCTGCTACTATGGGCCATTCGCTCTCTGTATAAACAGAGTGAAAGCTTGGTTCACAATGCCAGCAATAAGTCTTGTTCCCAGTGGGTGCTGACTCCACCAGGGCTGCCCACTGTAATCGATTCAGTTCATAACTTTTATGAGAATCAGAATTAGGGTAATACGAGAATTATCACCAAGTCTGTGACCATGGTTTTTATTTAAAAAATGTCAATTGCCTGCTCTGAGCTGGGGTTGAGTTGTTGCTTCAAGTAGAAGACTCCAAGTCTCATGGGTCTTGTTCACAAGTGGGGGAAAAATTGAGCAGCAGATTGATAGGCAAATCGGTGCAGCATCTTCAGTGATGCAGAAGCTGTACCTGTCTGCAGTGGTGAAGAGAGAGCTGAACCAAAAGATAAAGCTGTCAATTTACTGGTCGATCTTTGTTCCTACCCTTACCCGTGGGCACAAGCTGTGGGTAGTGACCAAAAGAACAAGTTCGCAGATGGCAGCCATGGAAATGAGCTTCCTCTGAAGTGTATCTGGGCTCAACCTTAGAGACAGGGTGAGGGACTCAGACATTCATGAGGCACTCAGAGTAGAGCCTTGCTCCTCTGCATTGAAAACAGCCAGCTGGGCTGGTTCAGGCATCTGACTAGGATGCCTCCAGGAGGCCTTCTAGGTGAAGCTAGAGAGACTATTACCCTGTCCACACTAGGGATTTTGTACCGATACGATACTACTTTCGTACTGCAACACCTGCCCACACTAGCAACTATACCGGTACTGTAGCGGTATAACTGTATCAGTACGAAACCCACAAATGTATGGGTTTCGTACTGGTACAGTATCGGTACTGTAGCGCTTCGCTGTAGTGTGGACAGATGAAGCGGTTCTGTATCGATACAAATATAATGCGCATGCGCAATGAACCATTCCTACTTCTTCGCTGAATAAAATAGTGAAGAACGGAGATTCGTTTTCTTTGTTTCTTTCTCAACTGCCTCGCGCGTTTTATACAATTCGACTGAATAAATGACCACCAGAAATACAGACTGTACATTGACAACAAAAAAGCACACACGTTGTTTCATCCGCCATATTCTCGGAAGGAAGTTACTCGGTAACCACGGAAAGATTTCGCGCACGCGCATTTCAACTACCGTGAAAGAAAACCGCAAACATTTCTCGCTAGTGTGGACAGATGCACTAAACTGTACCGGTATACTTTGTATCGATACAGTTATACCACTATCGTACCGGTATATATGTGAACACAGCTTATATCTGTTGTTTGGCTTGGGAACACCTCAGTATCCCTTCAGAAGAGCAGGAGGAGGTGGCCAAGGAAATGGAGGTCTGGGCATCTCTGCTTAAACTACTGCCCCATGACCTGAATAAGCAGTGGAAAATGGAGCGATGAACAATAGAAATGCGCTAGACAACATTTAGTTTAGAAATTAGGCCTGGGCGATAAAATGATGTGATATGCACCATCGATAGACACTTCATCAATAGCAAGAAGAAAATTGTTTGATAGAACGTTCAATAGTTTAACTTCAATACATTCAATGCAAACCACCAGAATAGCACACAACAAATACTCAAAGTTCAGTTGAATGAACAAACCCCAAGTGTGCTCCCTCCCTTGCTCATAAACAGCTTATAATGGAGTGTGACACGTAAACAGCCACACGTTTAATAGGTGTATGGTTCGGCTACATATGTGACACAACGTCAGAAAGAACGTGGAGTGAGAAAATGAGCAGTGTTTCCCACAAGTCTTAAATATGTCGTGGCAGCCGGCAGAAAGGGCCGGTGTTCTGATAAATTGTCCTACACGTCAATGCGTCCTACAAAGCCCCACTGCGCATGCGCAGAGCACAAAACGTCATTTCTTGGCATTTGAACAGATTTCTGTCCTACATCAGCTGTGCTATAAACGGTGCAGAATAAACGGTGCAGATTAACGGCGTGCATTCAATCTTTACTACTTAATCTAACATAATGCTGATTTCTAACCATTGCATGAGTCTTGCAATACATCTGAAATATCTCATTTATTAATGTAAAAGCATATTCTGATGGGGTCATATGAGTTGTCAGAACGTCCTGCGGCGTCAATTGAATTGTAATAACGTCCTACACTCATCTTAATAGAGCAAATGGTACTTGTGAATAGTGACAAAAAAACCTTAATTCTACATATTCTGACAGGGTCAATTGAAGAGTCAGAGCGTCCTAGATTCATATGAATGTAAAAGCATATTCTGACGGAGTCGTTTGAATTGTCAGAACGTCCTACATTCATATGAGTTCTGACAGGGTTGGTGGACGCTGTATCAGTGTAGAAGCTGTTCTTTGCAGAGGGAAAAACCGCGAACTATGACTAAAAGTTCAAGTTGAATCACACTGTAGGATTTCCTGCAATGTAGGACTGCTCGACAGACATGTCTGACATCCCCTCCTACCGTAGGACGCTTCGCGGATGTAGGACCGTTGCTCTGCTTGCGTGGACTGAAATCTGCTTCGAGGAGGTCGCCTGCGGGTGGTTCTCCACTATAGTTGCAAATTAGTGTCACCTCACTTAACAAGTACTCTGAGACCAGGCCTTTAAATAAAATCAGGGTGTCTGTGTTCATATGCTTTCCTATTGATGATAAAAATTAATTGATATTAAATTGTATCCACTCAAATATAATAGTGTTGGTAGAATTTTTCATTGGAAGTACCCAAGGGGGTCCAAAATGCGTGTCTCATACATCCCAGAAGGAAAATAAACCCTTGCTGAAAAATATTTAATGGTGTTATTATTTTGTGTCACCCATTTAAATATGATCAATATTGTCCATGCAGCATGAAGAAAAGCACATTTTGAAAATATTTCCAATACTAGACAGGGACACTCTAACGAGTGCAAACCCCGCCTTTTCCCTATTAAAATACATTGGGCGAAAATTTCGAAGTTCTGCCATGACCTTGACCTTTGACCTCCAAAATTTAATGGTTTCCTTCCTGGGTGATTGGCAACACATGTACAAAATTTGGCCCAAATCGATCCATTGGTTCTTGAGATATCTTGCAGACACACAGACAGACACACAGATTCGTTACATATGTGTACATTCGTTACACACACAGACTGACGCAGGTGAAAATAATAACCCCTCCGACTACTGTCGGCGGGGTTAACTAGTCAGAAATTTTCCCGCCAAGAAATTGATTTTTGGTGTCCCAAGTAATTAAGTCAGTACACTAACAGTACTAACTACTAGAGACACCTGGGGAAAATGGACAGAACTATTCTAATGAGATGACTGCAGTGCATTGTGGGAATCCCACAAGTTCAAGGGAGGGAAACATTGAATTTCATATTGTGGTAGTTTTCCAGCATTGTTCAGGTTTGTATGGCAATTTTTAACAGAATTTATAATAGCAGTCAATACACTAACACTTCTAGAATGATGTAGGCCCAGCTTTGTCATGAAAACATGTTTGTGCCATGAATGTGAGTGAGAAGACCTTTCAACTAGACTACAATGCACAGGCATCATATACACATCTGCACCCTGGTGACCAGATGATGAACTATTTGTCCGTACACTAATGGCCCTTTTCCACTACCCTTTTTCAGCTCACTTCAGCTCGCTTCAGCCCGACACGGCTCGCGTTTCGACTATCTAAGAACAGCACGACTCAGCTCGCTTCAGCCCTGCTTAGCACCCAAAACTCGCACGGTTTTGGAGTGGGGCTGAAGCGAGCCAAACCGAGCCGAGTGGGGCTAGGGGCATGAGGAGACACTCCCCTGTGCACTGATTGGTGAGGAGGAGTGTCCTCACATGCCCACACACGCCCCGCGAGCACGCTGGGATCTGTAAACACCGTAAACCCGGAAGAAGGAGAATTACGAGAATTAAGAAGCCTTATGCGCCTCGCCTCATCTATACGCTCTTGCCAGTATCTGTTGGCGTTGTCGGTGACAACAAGCCACAGCACCAAGACCAGCAACACTAACGACTCCATGTCCTCCATGTTTATTGTTTACTATCCGGGTTGTGAGACTACCGCTTAAAAGCTCACTGATGTCACTGTTTGCGCCGCCTAACGACATCACGTGACGTCCACCCACTTTCGCTAACTCCACCCAATGTGTCCACCCACTTCCAGCCAGCACGGTTCAGCGCGGTTGTAGTCGAAATGCAACTCCAACAGCCCCGCTCAGCTCGACTCAGCCCGACTCAGCACGGCACGGCTCAGCCCGACTCAGCACCGCACGGCTCAGCCCGACTCAGCCGCGTTGGTAGTGGAAAAGCGGCATAACAGTCCATACACTAACACCGGGGTCTGTTTGTGTACTGACTATTGTGTTAGTGTATTGACCAATTTGATAGGATGACAGTTTGATGTCTCTCGATCCCTTTTGTCAGCCTACTAGTATATAGGCCTATACCTAGTACATGTATCCTACCAGGATATCTTTAAAGGTTTTCTGATTAGGCCTAGTCAATTTCTGAGAGTGTCTGTGTACTGACTTAAAAATTTGAACTTGCCCCTCCCCCCCCGTACTCACCTTTTACAAACTGTTAATTTTACTTCCAGCTTCCCCTACTTACTACCTGGTTGAATGATTGATCTTTACTGTTCTGCTCAAATAATCAACTTCGTTGTCTTATTTTTGAACGTCAGTACACAAACATGCTGTCAGTACACAAACGCTGCACTCTTTTAATGCATATATTTATTGTTCTATTGTGATAAATTTTCATTTTCAAATAGAATTATTTATAATAAGGCCCAGATTTGTAATTGGGGTCAATTACATTTTGATTTTGGTCAGAGATTATGGATTTATTAGGCATTTCAGAGACCTGTTTGTGTACTGACAGAGACAAGGGCAACCTTGACCTTGAAATGACCTTGACCTTTGACCTTGAATTTTGCCATATCGAGCAATAAGAAGATACTTTGATAAAACTCCAAAATTGGCGACCAGAATTCTGCCTTATGAACTTATCAGTTTGCTCAAGGTCCATATCCCAATTTGCAACTATAGTGGAGAACCACCCCCGCGCTGCTCAGTAAATCATGCATGCTATCAGTGACAACCACAGGCTTCAGAAATATGGACTCTTTTTATTTCATTGATGACTTAATTATGTTTTGGGCTTGCAAACACGGAAAAGAAGCACAAAAAGGAAAATCTGTCTATTAATTAATGTTACTGACATGAAAATAGAATGACCACATGTGCACGGAACATTTAATGCCTTATTAACAATCAGTTAAATAGGCTAGGGGAAAAAAAAAAGAGCTATTACAAAGCCAATGCGCTGACTAGACTCAAGCGCTCCCTGTTGCCATGGAAATCTTGACAATAGCACATAATGTGCAGAGTGATTAAGACTGAAAAAGTTCTCCGTTCATGTGGTTGGCTCGTTGGACAATCATTCCACCATAACACAGGTCCTTTTAGGCCCTGTCCACACGGCAACGGATTCAGGTGAATCTGATCAAATTCTTTATCGTTTCGGCCTGGCGTCCACACGGCACCGGCGTTTTGGGTGCCCCAAAACGATATTTTTTGAGAACGGGTTCCACAGTGGAAAAATCTGGCAACGGCGCCGTTGCGAAGTCATCTGGATGAGTAGAACGGATTTGTTTATGATGACGTCACAACCACATGACTAGAACAAGCAGCACTCTCGCTGTTTTGTATGAACCACTGCATTGCATTCACTTTTGTAGACAGCTTTTCTTTTAAATAAACAAGTAACTGAACCGTTTCTTGAATTTCTTTTTTTTATTGGATAAGACTGCTTTTCAAAATGGTCACACACAATATAAAAAGTTATATAAAAATGCTTTTCAAAATGTTCACACACAATAAGAAAATGAAGTTATATAAAACTATGGACACTAATAAAACTAATTTGTACACACAGAAGGCACGATTTCCTCGCGTAGTCGCAGCCATCTTCTTCTTGTTGTTGTGTGCTTGTTCCTGTGAGTGCTTCACGCCGGGTAGAAGAAGGGGTTTATGCGCATGCGTCCTACTTCTTCTATTGTTCTGGTGTCTCCGATGGGACCGTCTTACAGCGCACGTAGAGGTGTGGCATGTGCATTGCATCGTTTTCAGCAAGCGTTGCGTTGCCATATGTACCTGATATTTTACTGATCCGTCGCCCATGTGGACGCGATATTTTTTTTACCCGCTAAAAAAAAATAAAAAATCTCGTTGCCGTTGTCGTGTGGATGTAGCCTTAGACCCCGTTCACACGTAGCCGGGTATCTGCTAAATCGAAGATATTTTTCTACGTTTTGGCCTGTCATCCACATGAAGACACATCAAAAATGAATATTTAAAAAAACTCCGGGCAAAGTGAAGATTTTTGAAAACTCCGTGTATGCCTTTTCGTGTAGACAGAGATAACCGGAGTTTTGCGTTTTAGAATGTCACAATCTGCCCTGACGTCAAACGTGCAACCTTTGTTTACTGCAGAAGCCAGATTAAGCATGGACTTAAGCTAGCCGCACACTACGGCGATCCACGCGGTACCGAACCGACCTATTTCAGAGCCGACTCCCGACAGGGCACGCACATATCCCCCGACTGTTGACGAGTGCAGGCGCGATTGAAGCGACACGTGACAACTTAATAGCTTTGTGATTGGCTACTGGATATAGTTACTGTTAAATCCAACACTTGAAGATGCTACAGGCTGAATTACAAATGACACAACACGGAATATGTAGCGCACTATCTAGGCTGCATGAGCTATTATTCCCAACCTTAAATAGTGCACTTATATAGGGGAGTTAAAGCGATTTGGAATTCAGCCACACAACTTGAGCAGAGTGGCTTTCCAGCCCACTGTGTCTATGGATAAAGCTTCAGTCTATGGAATTACAGTGTATACCTGCATTAGGTGCTACCAACACGTATTTCTCGCGCTAGAAATTGTGTTTAATGATGTCACGTGTTATATGCGAAAGATATGATTGGCTGTTGCTAGCGACTCTCGCCGATCAGTCTGGCTCCCGATTAGTTTTTCGAATCGGCTGTGAGATGAGTCGGTACCATCGAAAACTAGTCTTTACGCCTGACTCGCGACTTCAGTTGGCTCGGTACGCTGAAAATCGGCGTAGTGTGCGGCTAGCTAAAGAGTAATGGATCGGAGTAGTGCCTTGAAAGCGTTAATTATTGTGCAGGTGCTATTTACATGTTTAATTTTAGAAGCCCAACTACTGCTCCAAGAGCACAGGCGATGTGATTAGGGGGGAGGATTTGGGGAAATAACCATCTACAGGTTTGGAATGCTTATGAATGTGATTGAAAACGCAGATGTTCGGTTATGTGTGGAAGGGATTTTTTTCGAAGACGAGGTGGTGTGGATAAAACATTTTTATAAACGGAGGGGGGGGAATGTTCGGTTTTAAAAATACCCGGCTACGTGTGTACATGGCATTAGAGATACAGTCCATTATGCTCGGTATTATTTCTCTATTGATCACAGAAAATTCTCATTCTTCATACTTATTTGCTAAAAATGGGTCACCAAATGTACTTACTCAGGTGGGCCACCTGAGTAAAGTCTGCGTGTGGGAAATACTGCAAACGATAACGGAATGGTTGATAAAAGTAAGGTGTTTAAATTCAAAATGGTTCAAACTTTTTCTCCAGGCAACTGTTAAAAACAGGTCATTAAAAATCACCAATAATTATTGATATCGACTGAAAAGAAACATTATCATGATGAATTTGCAGCTATATAGCCAAGCTCTATTAGAAATACGTACAAGTTCTTTTTTTATTTTAGAAAAAACGAGTAATAAAACACACTGCATTCAATAAAATATTCTTGGAAGCAGACATCACTGATGGAACGAATATTAATCTTTGACACGTCGGGGAGAACAAGGAGACTTGGGACAAGGTTTCAGCTTTTGTGTGAAATTCTTTGCAGGTAACGGTCACACTGATATTCCATGAGATACGGGACATTATATTGGGAGACTTGGGGCATAGTGGAGAGACATGGAACAAAAATAAAAACAGCTAGGCCTACATGCTTAATTTTATTTAGTATCAAAACTTGTACCATATGAACTGTATGAACACACAATGCTGGTACAGCGATAGAAAAAATGTCAGTTTACCCAAAATCTGACTCGATAAAACCGTTCCGTTCTCAAGAAGGAATGAAATAAAGCTTAATCCTCATGCAGGTACACACCCACATTTTTAACAAAAAAATTTAAAAATTTTATAATTGTAAATCACAAGAAAAAAGCCTGTAACACGATGAACTGTCCCTACTCTCCCTATTTGGACATTTTGAAAATCTCATCTCATTATCTCTAGCCGCTTTATCCTGTTCTACAGGGTCACAGGCGAGCTGGAGCCTATCCCAGCTGACTACGGGCGAAAGGCGGGGTACACCCTGGACAAGTCGCCAGGTCATCACAGGGCTGACACATAGACACAGACAACCATTCACACTCACATTCACACCTACGCTCAATTTAGAGTCACCAGTTAACCTAACCTGCATGTCTTTGGACTGTGGGGGAAACCGGAGCACCCGGAGGAAACCCACGCGGACACGGGGAGAACATGCAAACTCCGCACAGAAAGGCCCTCGCCGGCCACGGGGCTCGAACCCGGACCTTCTTGCTGTGAAGCAACAGCGCTAACCACTACACCACCGTGCCGCCCACATTTTGAAAATAAATAAATAAATAAATAAATAAAGGGTGGGACATTAATGCGTTAATTAAGATTAATTAATTTCAAACAAATTAATTCGTTAAAAACATTAACGCATTTCATCGCAGTTTGCATGTCAAACAACCCGGAACCGTTGTTAGTGCACCGTGTTATGGTGCGACAAATATACTGACGCACACAGTTCCAGTTACTGTACAGCAATGGAGCTTGAAAGCGCGCCGGGTCTGCTGGACGGTAAATTTATATTCAAAAAAACGACCCGATGGAACTGTTGATAAAACCACAGTTTATTGCAAACTGTGCAGAAAGGAGTTTGCTTATCACAGAAGCTCGTCAACTTTACGGTACCGTTTAAATGCCAAGCATGTCACCACGATTACTGAAACAGCTGCAGCTCGAGGTAGCAGTTCTGGTCAGCAGTGCAAACTCGAAGAAATGGCTGGATTCCAGAAGAAAATGAGCAGGGCAACGTCGGAAAATTTAACGAACACGCTGGCCAAGTGGATCGCCCTGGACTGCAGACCGCTATCGGTGGTAGAAGACAAGGGTCTACGAGATGTATTGCAAATTGCGGCGTGTGATCCAGAAGGTAACAACTAAAATGGTTAGTAAAATGGCACTGAAACTTTAGTCTCTTCAATTTTGGACAGGGACCTTACCTTTGTTTACTATTTTGAAATGAAATGCAATTTGTTTTTTCCAAGACACTTTTTAAAGCCACTTAAACCTTAGTCTCTTCAGTTTTGGACAGGGACCTTACCTTTGTCTACTATGGAGCACTTGCATGTGACGTCACAGCCGATCCAGATTGTGACAGACGCCATCTTGTCGGTCAAACGCCATATTTCCGCCTTCTACTTCTACCTTTTCTTCTGGAAAACCCTATTATATACAATTCTACTACAACGGCTGCGGCTACAAGCTCTCCCTACCTGTGCACGTTTTTTATGTTTTTTGTGTGTATTTTTGCGTGTTGTTCGTCTGTACCGGACTTCAATATCCACTACAACCGTATGGACTTACTGGACATTGGTTTCCAGCAGAAAATGACGGTTTGTAGCGATTTCCATCGCATGCACAACATTCCGGACGAGAAAAAAAAAAAAAAACACATTCCGGACGAGATAGCGAGACCAGCGGGGTCTCCGTGGATTGTTATCGGAAGCAAAGCAAAGGAGGCGGCGCCGGGAGCGGAAGCAAAAGCGAGGCTGCAGGCAGAGCCGGCCTGTTGACTAAGCTCAGAAAACAGCTACTCAAACCTCCACTGCTAAGCCTCTACCTCTCCAACGCCAGAGCCATGGTAAACAAAACGGACGATTTGGAATTACAGCTGGAATTACCTTATTCTATTCTATAATCGGCTGGTCAGTGCAGTACTAGTAAAACTTAAGTGACTTACCCGTCCAATGAGGATTATTTTCTTGTTTACAAGATGCCCCATCTGAGTTGCTGACAAATCCTGAATTTCTGTAAAGATAACTGTCCAGAGATTTATAAGCACGCAATGCTTCACCACTGAACAGCGAGGGAAAGTTAATGAGGTAATTATACACGTCCGGGTATTCCGCTGGCAGTTCAATATCCACTGACACGGTCGTGAAAACTCTGTCTGGTAAGCCATAAGGGTCACTAATCTGTAGATCGTTTATTTTAGACATATATCTAGTTATCTGTTTATTAGAAAAATGAGCCGTGTAGTCCGTCGGTTGAAAGTGATCCATTCTGTACACGAGTGCAGCAGTATTCAGCGGTGTTTTTTACCGACAAGATGGTGGCTGTGTACTTTCCGGTCACGTGACTGCAAGATCTCTATTGCAAAATGAAATGCAATTTATTGTTTACAGCCATTAAATGAGCTTGAATCTAAAAATCATGTCTGTGTATTATTTGAACTCTTCACATATTATTTAGTGACATAAAATAAATGTTGCTTTTGGGGCAAATACGGTAGTGTGATTAATTGAGATTAATTAAGATTAATTAATTACAAAGCCTGTAATTAATTAGATTTTTTTTAATCTAGTCCCACCCCTAAAATATATATATCCTTAAAATGTCTTCCCCAGAATTTAAGTTTAATAAATATTACTATTCGCTCCTTTCATGCTGGGAACTTCCGGTGGTGAGGCTCACGTTGCTGATAACGGTACAAAAACAATATACTGGGCTATATAATCAGTTTTGATGTTCAAATATCGGATGTAAGCTGAAATCTGATGTTATTAGATTGCCTTTAGACGTCTAATGGGCCTTTTCCACGACCCTTTTTCAGCTCACTTCAGCCCGACACGGCTCGCGTTTCGACTACCTCAGAGCAGCACGACTCAGCTCGCTTCAGCCCTACTCAGCACCCAAAACTCGCACGGTTTTGGAGTGGGGCTGAAGCGAGCCAAACCGAGCCGAGTGGGGATAGGGGCGTGAGGAGACACTCCCCTGTGCACTGATTGGTGAGGAGGAGTGTCCTTACATGCCCACACATGCCCCGCGAGCACGCTGGGATCTGTAAACACCGTAAACCCGGAAGAAGAAGAATTATGAGAATTTCTGAAGCCTTATGCGCCTCGCCTCATCTATACGCTCTTGCCAGTATCTGTTGTCGGTGACAACAAGCCACAGCACCAAGACCAGCAACACTAACGACTCCATGTCCTCCATGTTTATTGTTTACTATCCGGGTCGTGAGACTACCGCTTAAAAGGTCACTGATGTCACTGTTTGCGCTGCTTAACGACATCACGTGACGTCCACCCACTTTCGCTAACTCCACCCAATGTGTCCACCCACTTCCAGCCAGCACGGTTCAGCGCGGTTGTAGTCGAAATGTAACTCCAACAGCCCCACTCAGCTCGACTCAGCCCAACTCAGCACGGCACGGCTCAGCCCCACTCAGCCGCGTTGGTAGTGGAAAAGCGGCATAACACTACGTTCAGACTGCAACCTGAAACGACCCATATCCGATTTGTTGTGAAATCAGATTTTTTTGTTAGGCCGTTCACATTACCAATTATATGAGTCTTGTATGCGATCTCCAATATGAACGGAAAACGACCCAAAAGTGTCCCACATGCGCAAATCGACACGTAATAAGCACATCTACGTAATACGTAAACAAAAAAAAAAGCGCACTCTTCATGTTTAATGATTTCTTTTTTTTGTTGTTGTTTGTTTAATTATCTGGTTAGTGTTAAAGTGTGAGGTCTCGTGTGTGTTTTTGTTTCTGAACTGAAATGAAAACGTGTAGCCTGGTAACGAGGGTTGACTCCTAAATGTCTCTCTAATTTCTATATAAGTGCACTACGTGTTACTAGGAAGTAATGGATTTTTAAACTCTATATAGTGCACTCGAGCTTCAGTAGGCAGTCATTTGGGATACGGCCGCTGTATTACCAAACTCTTAATTCAGGCTTAATAATTTGCACATATTTATTTCGTCAGATTAATAAACTTTTTCTACATTTTTATAAATATTTATTTAGATTGTTTATAGCCAGCTGAATTCTGCAACTTCTCTCAGCGCTGGCTCAAGGTGCAGAAACACCAGTGCAGTTTGCTATGGAGATGAGGCGAGACCTGGCGATGTGGTTTTTGTGGCGGCGGCGGAACTCAAACAATAATCTGATTAATGTGGGCAGCGGACTAATGAGACCGAAGGGGTCAAATTACTGGAAATTTCCAGAACAATCTTATAATCTTGTAATACAGGATGGTTTAAGTTATAAATCAGTTATAGAAACTGTTTTATTTAATCAGGCTAACAGATCAACATCCAGGTCCCTACCAAATCCACCATTAGCTTGATCAATTCTATAAAAGTCTATTTAAATTCTGAAAACTGTACAAATGTTGTTGTTTTCCACCAAAGAGGCGGGATTGGCCAACACAGAATAGTGACATTTGTCTCTTGTTGATGACGTGTAGGTCGCATGAATGCAACCTGTCCGGTCAGACTGCAGTCGCATGTGAAAATAACGGATATGCATCGGAATTAGGACCACATATCCAAGCGGCCTGGGTCGCATGTGAAAAAATCGGATCTGTGTCGTTCAGATTGTCAATAACAAATTGGATACAGGTCGCATATGGGCAAAAAAAATCGGATCTGGGTCGTTTCAGGGTGCAGTCTGAACGTAGTCTAAGTTACTGGTTCCATGGTATTTTTCGTCAGCACAGAAACCTTTAATCGGTCATTCTTATATTATCGCATTGTCTTTGGCTCTGACTGACTGCACTGCCACTGCATTCTGCAGACTCTACTGACCGACAGTATTGCTTTCAGCCCTGTCTGTTCAGTCAATGTCAATGTTGAAATGTCTTTGAACATTTCTATGTCAGACCAGCAGACTGATAAATATCTGATGTCAGTGGGGTGACAGGTGTAATAGCATCTGAGAACAAATGTCTGAATTCCGGTCTGCTTTACACCCATAGAAATGGATGAGATCTCTTCAGTTCATGAAGTGAATCATCAGTAATTACTTTCCAAATATTTTATTCACCATCATAGACCACTGGGATAAAGGTAGAATGTTCCTGGTTGCACTGGAAAGCAGAAGAGGTCAAATACATTAAATTAGAGTCAAATATACAAGCAGCTAGCGGCTAATGCAAGGCTGACACTTGCACGACTTTTGGCCACGATTTTGTTGTGGCAAGTCGTGCCATTTTGGGGCACGAACTGGGAGGCTCCCGCGCTGTTCACGACTAGTTCACGCATAGTTCACGACGAGTTCACGAATGCGTGCCCGTCCACATTCACGAACTGGCATGACGAGTTCACGCACAGTTTTTGCGCATAGTTTACGCACTTCCCACATTGGCACGACGAGTTTGCACAATTCGGACGGTGTCGTGCCGACTTGGGCACGCCATATAAAAAGGGGGCCATACAGCTGGGGGTTCTCTTTCACAAGCTCGGCCAACCTCAACTCAGTCTCTTCTGTCCAGCGGTACTCAGGGATTTCTTTCTTGGACACCCGGACCCGCTTCTTCTGCTGCCTGGTAGCCTCGTCCTCACTCGATGGCTGTCTCTGGCTTTCGAGTGGATCCTGCTGTGTCTCCGGGATAACATCGACACTTGATATGGATGACTGGGGGGAATGATCTCTCTCAGCGGTCTCTGCCTCTGGCCTGTCGGCTTCTGGCCTTCTCTGCTTTGCTCTTCCTCGTGTCTGCTTTGTTTTTTTAGGCATGTTGTCTCTGTGATACAAGTTGTCTCCTCGCTGGTGATCTCTGGAATGGCGAGAAGTGTCCGGGAAGCCCTATATATACCCCCGCACCGACGCGAGCGCCACTGTCGCGCAGTAGTCGTGAACTGCTCGTGAACTCGTCGTGAACTGCTCGTGAACTCGTCGTGAACTGCTCGTGAACTCGTCGTGAACTGCTCGTGCCATGCGCAAACTGTTCGTGAAGTGCGTAAACTAGTCGTGAACTGCTCGTGCCATCAATGCGTGACCGTGTCAGTGGGAAGGCACGGCCACGCTGCGACGCGCACCAATTCGTGAACATGTCGTGAACTACTCGTGAACTCGACGTGAGCTGTTCGTGAACTATTCGTGGCAGTTCGTGACAGTCGTGGCATGGCGCGCACTTCCACGCATCCTCCCGCATCGTCCCGACGAGATCACGAACAATTTGCGCATAGTTCACGACCCGGTCGCGAAATTTTGTCGTGACCAAAATTTTGAACATTTCAAAATTCTCGTCCTGACATGGCACGCAGTCACGACGGGTTTACGCACACTTCACGCCAGTTTACAACTAGTTTGCGCACTGGCACGACTCGAGTCGTGCCAATGCGTGCCACGGAATCGTGCAAGTGTCAGCCTTGCATAAGATGATTATTGCTCAGCCTCAAGCATGCCATGTCAAAGTCAAACCTAGGCTAAGCACTAAATGTTTAATATACAATCTACATCACAGGATTTATTTCTCACTGGATGTCTGCTCGTAAAGTTAGACTATAATAGTGAACACCACAGACAGGCACCACAGAATGCAGTGGCAGTGCAGTCAGTCAGAGCCAAAGACAATACGATAATACAGGAAAGACCGATTAAAACCTTCCGTGCTGACGAAAAACATCATGGAACCAGTCACTAGACATAATACAGTGGTGCTTGAAAGTTTGTGAACCCTGGAGAATTTTCTATATTTCTGCATAAATATGACCTAAAACATCATCAGATTTTCACACAAGTCCTAAAAGTAGATAAAGAGAACCCAGTTAAACAAATGAGACAAAATATTATACTTGGTCATTTATTTATTGAGGAAAATGATCCAATATTACATATCTGTGAGTGGCAAAAGTATGTGAACCTCTAGGATTAGCAGTTAATTTGAAGGTGAAATTAGAGTCAGGTGTTTTCAATCAATGGGATGACAATCAGGTGTGAGTGGGCACCCTGTTTTATTTAAAGAACAGGGATCTATCAAAGTCTGATCTTCATAACACATGTTTGTGGAAGTGTATCATGGCACGAAAGAAGGAGATTTCTGAGGACCTCAGAAAAAGCGTTGTTGATGCTCATCAGGCTGGAAAAGGTTACAAAACCATCTCTAAAGACTTTGGACTCCACCAATCCACAGTCAGACAGATTGTGTACAAATGGAGGAAATTCAAGACCATTGTTACCCTCCCCAGGAGTGGTCGACCAACAAAGATCACTCCAAGAGCAAGGCGTGTAATAGTCGGCGAGGTCACAAAGGACCCCAGGGTAACTTCTAAGCAACTGAAGGCCTCTCGCACATTGGCTAATGTTCATGAGTCCACCATCAGGAGAACACTGAAGAACAATGGTGTGCATGGCAGGGTTGCAAGGAGAAAGCCACTGCTCTCCAAAAAGAACACTGCTGCTCGTCTGCAGTTTGCTAAAGATCACGTGGACAAGCCAGAAGGCTATTGGAAAAATGTTTTGTGGACGGATGAGACCAAAATAGAACTTTTTGGTTTAAATGATAAGCGTTATGTTTGGAGAAAGGAAAACGCTGCATTCCAGCATAAGAACCTTATCCCATCTGTGAAACATGGTGGTGGTAGTATCATGGTTTGGACCTGTTTTGCTGCATCTGGGCCAGGACGGCTTGCCATCATTGATGGAACAATGAATTCTGAATTATACCAGCGAATTCTAAAGGAAAATGTCAGGACATCTGTCCATGAACTGAATCTCAAGAGAAGGTGGGTCATGCAGCAAGACAACGACCCTAAGCACACAAGTCGTTCTACCAAAGAATGGTTAAAGAAGAATAAAGTGAATGTTTTGGAATGGCCAAGTCAAAGTCCTGACCTTAATCCAATGGAAATGTTGTGGAAGGACCTGAAGCGAGCAGTTCATGTGAGGAAACCCACCAACATCCCAGAGTTGAAGCTGTTCTGTACGGAGGAACGGGCTAAAATTCCTCCAAGCCGGTGTGCAGGACTGATCAACAGTTACCGCAAACGTTTAGTTGCAGTTCTTGCTGCACAAGGGGGTCACACCAGATACTGAAAGCAAAGGTTCACATACTTTTGCCACTCACAGATATGTAATATTGGATCATTTTCCTCAATAAATAAATGACCAAGTATAATATTTTTGTCTCATTTGTTTAACTGGGTTCTCTTTATCTACTTTTAGGACTTGTGTGAAAATCTGATGATGTTTTAGGTCATATTTATGCAGAAATATAGAAAATTCTAAAGGGTTCACAAACCTTCAAGCATCACTGTAAAGGCAATCACATTTCAGCTTACATCCAATATTTGAACATCGAAAATGATTATACAGCCCAATATTTGTTTTTGTACCGTTATCAGCAACGTAAGCCTATCCATCAGAAGTTCCCAGTGCACAATGCATGCTGGGATTTGGGAAAATGGCGAATAGATGGTAACTCTTGGCTATATACTTTAATTCCTAACAAATCCCCAATTCACTAGCGTTCATTATACCATAGAATGGAGGTGGAGGCGAAGTAGAAAATACTTTTAAGTTTTGGTTGATAAATATATTTAACTGCACAAACCTTACTGCAGTGTCCAGCTTCACGGCTTCAAAGGAAACCGGTCACTCTAAGGGGCAACATCTAACTTCTGATGTCATTTAAAACCTGAATGGTTGAAATTAATTTATGGGAATACAAACTGTTCCATGTCTCCCCTGTCCCAAGTCTCCCCGCTCTCCCCTACCCACTAATTACCTTCCCCAGGTAAATTACGCATTACAGTGCATGAAATTAAATCCTGTTTCTCACATGTGACTTTGCCCCACCAATCAGAAGATAATTAACGTGATCAGAATAAAAGCATTTGCACTTTGAGTTTCTCAGTAATGTGACCGGTTGTTTATTTAATCTAACGAACCCTTTCATTAAAACCTCATTATTCATAGTACAAATCATATAATCCAAATCATCTTATTCGCAGGTGGGAACAATGGGAAGTCTACATTTTCTGTTAATGTCCTAATCGCATCTATAGAATAAAAAGTCATCACAATGCACAGGGAGCCGAGTTCAGACAAAGCATGTACAGAAGAGAATGCAGGGGTTATTATTACGCTTTGTTTCTCCTGTATCAGTATAATTAGCCCTTTCCCTTTCCTTACCTTAAATCCGTCAAACACGAAGGCTTGGTCATCGGAGCCCAGCTCCTGGTCTGGCAGGCAGCCCGGACGAGCCCAGCCCACCCTCATCTCGCCCGCCGTCACCACCTCCAGCTCAAAGTACCACTTCCCAGCATTCACACAGTACGTCTTTTCAGCCCGGAAGATCCGGAAACGCTCTGCAGATATGTTATTAATGTCCAATCGAGCTGCTGGGGAAGACAGAGAAGCAAACAGAAAAACTTACAAAGAGGTTTAATGATGTTTTGGCAAAGCTGAAAATACCACTACCAGCTATTTTACACCAAACCACGGCACTGCTGAACGCTCAGTTTATATTCACGCACTCTGAGGTTTTATTCTTGTGCACGTTCTAACGGATAGTTTCTCTGGTAACAATTTACACAGGGATGTGTAAGTGGCCGACGGTAGAGGTCTGTGCGGGACAGAATTTTCAGTCCCGCTCCCGCCCGCCCCCGCATTGTGCAGTCCCGCTCCCGCCAGCTCCCGCAAAGAATTATGATTTTCAGTCCCGCTCCCGCCCGTGCCTGCCATATTTTGTCCCGCTCCCGCCCGCAAATCCCGCATGATGCAGACGTTCGCGTTATTTCTCACGAAAGTTCTTGTCATTGGCTTGGGGAATTAAACATGCTGAGCTTAGCTGAGCTCTCCACTGACCGATCCTTCATTTATTGTAAGTTTATTGTTTAGACTCTGACATTCTGCTGACACATTCCAAGTTGAGCGCTGCATGCGCTCATGATTGACAGCTCTCGCTTTGCGCACTCGCACTCCCACTTCCGAGTCTGTGGCGTTATGATTCCAACCGCGATTTCATTCTCCTCTCATATGAAGTGTTGCGCAACCACAACCAGCTCCTCAGATTATACACTGTCTATTTCTCGCTTTAAATTGAACAATCTGTGCGATACACAGTCCTTTTTAATACTAGTTAATACTTTTTAATACTTTTTAAAATACTTTTTAATACTTAGGACTAATACTCTTGACTTTTTAACGGTAAATGTACCTCTTTTTAAAGCAGCACTTACTTCTGAAGCACTGTGAGCTTCACTAGAGGAGCTCTGCTCTTCTGTCATGATCGGAGATCTCGAACACGGAAGAGCAGAAAGGAACCGAAAACGTACGCGAGATTAGACCACATCCGCAAATTTAGGCATCTTAAAATGTTTTTATTAATGCCAAATAAAATATCCAGCACAAATTATATATGATAGACATAAATTAATAATTTATAAATTTTATTTTAAACATGTTTTTAGTTAGCGGGACTGCAGCTTATCACCTCTCCCGCCCGCTCCCGCATTGTGCACTCCCCCTCCCGCCCGCATTGAGCTTTTAAAATTTGTCCCGCGCCGCACTGCTTTGCGTCGGGTCCCGCGGGACTCCCGCGGGAGTGCAGGGCTCTAGCAGACGGTCCACATAAATAAAATGTGTAAATGTTGATAAAGATTTCTGTGAAGAGATTCTTTGAAAGATTTTTGGAAGGAGTCTCCAGTGTCAGTGGTCTGCAAATGCCAGAGCTGAAAACAGTTCATTTAATTTTCCAGCATGGAAAAGTCTTCAGGATTGAGGACTTGCTTCACCTTCAGAAGTGAGGAGGAAAAAAAAAACAAAACATGGAAAGAATAATTGGTTTTAGCCGAGCGGAGCCCCAGACCTAAGAAAATGCATCAAGCTGATCTTTGATGGCTTTCTGCGACCGTACAACGTTCATATGTACGAACCTGTACCACCACCACAGGGAACCCAATCATAAGTGCAAGGCAACGTATTTCAAACACTTGATCATCGGACAACAAAATTTGTATCTTTATTTATATAAGATTGATGGATTTTATCCAGTGCTTATTTTTAATTTGCTTTTTAAAGTTATACGGCTTTTTGATTTCATAAAATCGGTGAAATTTGGTTCTCTCTGAAATTTGGTCATTGTGATATGTTTATTTCTGCAATATCTCAAAAAAAAAAAAACCAGGCCATTCTGTGGCTGGGAAGTTGTTTAATTTGAGGGGATTCCTGAGCAAATAACGTACATGAAATCGCTCGCTTCGTGCAGCCAAGCAGACAGAGGAAGTCCATGTGCGCATGCGCAGGCTTACTTTCTTCTTCTTTTGGGTTTTACAGCAGCTGGCATCCACAGTGTTGCATTACTGCCATCTGCAGGTTTACCTTTGAGCGTGCACTGACAGTTCCATCATTCTGTCGCTAAACGAACAGCTGATCACACCGAGGTGCTCGCTGAGCGCCGATATTTATTACTTTGGTACTGCGTTTCCTTTCCTTCGCGACATAATGTCTTCTCGCTTTCTTTCCGTTACTGTAGTCGCTCTTTCACGTTTCATTCGCACACTCACGTCCTCCATTTTTCTCTCCTGTTTCAAATTTGTATCCCACAATGCCTTGTGCGGACGGGGAAAGCCTACCATGTCATGCATGACGTAGTATCTTGAATTGGGTCATGGTGAAGCAGGAAAAAATAGCGGAGAATTTAAGGACACATAGCTCTAAATTCATTAATTGTTCAATTTAAAAAAAAAAAAAGACTAAAAAAAAATCGGAAGTCTATGATTTGAATTCAGTAGCTTTCGATCAACTAAACAAAAATAATTGGGTGTCGGGGAAAATTCTTTTTATGACTTAAACTTGTAGGACAACTGACAGTTTCTGTCATGTAAGGGCGCTAGACGGATGTAATCGCGGGAAGAATTTTATTGAAAGCAGGCTAGCAAACAGATCCAAAACGTAGACAAAGTCAGAGTTGAAAAGCAGGCAGTGATCGAGTGAGGCAGACAGGATATCAGAGGTAATAACGCACAGTCCAAAAACACAAACAGGGTCAAAACTAGAAAAGCGATACAAAATACAAGACTTGGTAACGTCAGACGCAGAGTACAGAGCGTACAGGGTACATACACTCATCAGGAGTTCCGTTTTTAGGCAGCGCCTAAATATCTACACCGATCAGCCATAACGTCATGAATACTGACAGGTGAAGTGAATAATATTGATCATCTCATTACAATGGCACCTGCCAAGGGGTGGGATATATTAGGCAGCAAGAGAACAGTCAGTTCTTAAAGTGCCATTCCACCATTGGATGTATTCTTTGGCATAAAATACAATATATTTTATGACAACATGACTAGACAGAGAAATCTTTTAGCTTCAAAATGATATGTCAAACGTAAGTTTTTGACAACGACAAGTATATTAATTTTGCGACCAAAGTCACCTACCCTTTTAATTTCCGCACGGTAGTGAAACGTGATGTCATCGGCAGGTTCCCCTTCTTGTGTACCACGTGTCGGTCTATTTTTAGACCAGGAAACCCCCAAAGTGAGAGAGTCATTTCTCCTCGTATATGGGGGCCAAAAAAATTGCGAAAAATTTTGAGTTAATCTTTCAGTTAGCTAGATTTATTGGTATTAGCTAGATTTATTGGTATTATTTTTATCGCGTTCTATCTGCCATTGCTGATAATATGTGCCACGTCACGTGGTACACAAGAAGGGGAACCTGCCGATGACATCACGCGCGAAAATTAAAAGGGTAGGTGACTTTGGTCGCAAAATTAATATACGAGTGTTGTTGTCAAAAAATTATGTTTGATATATCATTTTGAAGCTAAAAGATTTCTCTATCTAGTGATACCATTTATATATGTTGTCAAAATATATTGTATTTTATGCCAAAGAATACATCCAATGGTGGAATGGCACTTTAAAGTTGATGTGTTGGAAGCAGGGAAAAATGGGCAAGCGTAAGGAGTGACTTTGACAAGGGCTAGATTGTGATGGCTAGATGACTGGGTCCGAGCATCTCCAAAATGGCACATCTTGTGGGATGTTCCCAGGATGCAGTGGTTAGTACCTACCAAACGTGGTCCAAGGATCCAAAGGACAACCGGTGACAGGGTCATGGGTGTCGAAGGCTCATTGATTTGTATGGGACACGAAGGCTAGCCCATACAGTCCAAACCAGAAGAACAGAAGAGCTACTGTAGCACAAACTGCTGAAAAAGTTAATGCTGGCTAAAACAGAAAAGTGTCAGAATGAACTTTTTCAGAACTTTGTGCTAGAGTGTGGGATTGGACCATTTGGGCTTGCCTTCGTGCTTCATGTGAATCAATGATCCTGATTATCGGTTGTGATACACACAGTGAAACATCCCAGTGTAGTTATAGTCAAAGTAAGTATTGATGGAACCCTGCTCGACCAATCAAATTCGTGGACTGGAACTAACTGTTGTATAAAAGAAGAATGTCACCCTTCTAGTTGTGCTGTTAATCAACTTTGCGGTCATAACAATGAATCTGCTTCAAGTCAGGCCACATCACCACCCTGTCGTTAATTATTTTCTGATAACAGCATGCCGCCAAGCGTTTTATTTATGTAGGGATGACTGAAATCCTGACATGCTCCTGTACTTCACCCTCCTCTTTCAAGACCCAAATGTGTGGCCATTACTGGTTGCCAGAGTAACTGAATCACTTATCTTCCAGCAGCAGCAGCAGAATGAATTCTGAAGGAAAAACTGTCTGAGGTTTTGTCCTTGCAAGTTCAAATCACATAGCTCTCACAGCATCTGTAGCCCAAAGTCAAAGACAGCATAACTGGTAATGTCTTGGAGGGAACGTGCGAGATTTCACTCTCAGACCGTTAGCTTTTGTGCAACAGGGGAGACTTATATCTAGCACACAGGTTCCCAACCTGTGATCTAGCTGCTGAGAAATGGCTATGACTAAATTGGGAAAATGTTCTCAGAAAATCAGGAAAAATCACAAACTTTGCAACAGGACAAAAAGAAATATACAGCTGAAAACAAGATAGAAATACTTTAAAATAAAAAGTCATACTAAAGACAAGACTACAAACAAAAACCTTTAAAAAAAAAGGCAGAAACTGAAAACAGCTGGATTATCGGAGAGAGAGAGCATCACCAGGGAGGATACCCAATGTCTAGAGATGTACATGTGTCAGATTTCAAGCAGTTACTGAGTTCAAAGGAAAGCTGCAGCAAACGAAGGTAAAGATGAAAGAGGAAAAATCCAGACTCCCTCAGGACTCTAGAGCACGACCATAAATACAAGCCATGATCATGTTACACTTCTTTTCCCCCTCTCAGCTACCACTGAGTCACAGCAGCACATCCACCTGCATGGTTCAGTCACCCTTTTCCTAGTACACGTACCAATTTCTACAGTATATTTCAGCATGTACAGATTTACAAAACCTTGAACCAACATCTATACCAGTCATAATTTTATCTGAAAATCAAATGCAGTAAAGTCTGGAGAGGATTTCATGCCACCTTGTTTTTCATTGTGTCACGTGAAGGGATTAATAACTGCAACTAAACGTTTGCGGTAACTGTTGATCAGTCCTGCACACCGGCTTGGAGGAATTTTAGCCCGTTCCTCCGTACAGAACAGCTTCAACTCTGGGATGTTGGTGGGTTTCCTCACATGAACTGATCGCTTCAGGTCCTTCCACAACATTTCCATTGGATTAAGGTCAGGACTTTGACTTGGCCATTCCAAAACATTCACTTTATTCTTCTTTAACCATTCTTTGGTAGAACGACTTGTGTGCTTCGGGTCGTTGTCTTGCTGCATGACCCACCTTCTCTTGAGATTCAGTTCATGGACAGATGTCCTGACATTTTCCTTTAGAATTCGCTGGTATAATTCAGAATTCATTGTTCCATCAATGATGGCAAGCCGTCCTGGCCCAGATGCAGCAAAACAGGCCCAAACCATGATACTACCACCACCATGTTTCACAGATGGGATAAGGTTCTTATGCTGGAATGCAGTGTTTTCCTTTCTCCAAACATAACGCTTCTCATTTAAACCAAAAAGTTCTATTTTGGTCTCATCCGTCCACAAAATATTTTTCCAATAGCCTTCTGGCTTGTCCATGTGATCTTTAGCAAACTGCAGATGAGCAGCAGTGTTCTTTTTGGAGAGCAGTGGCTTTCTCCTTGCAACCCTGCCATGCACACCATTGTTGTTCAGTGTTCTCCTGATGGTCGACTCATGAACATTAGCCAATGTGAGAGAGGCCTTCAGTTGCTTAGAAGTTACCCTGGGGTCCTTTGTGACCTCGCCGACTATTACACGCCTTGCTCTTGGAGTGATCTTTGTTGGTCGACCACTCCTGGGGAGGGTAACAATGGTCTTGAATTCCCTCCATTTGTACACAATCTGTCTGACTGTGGATTGGTGGAGTCCAAACTCTTTAGAGATGGTTTTGTAACCTTTTCCAGCCTGATGAGCATCAACAACGCTTTTTCTGAGGTCCTCAGAAATCTCCTTTGTTTGTGCCACGATACACTTCCACAAACATGTGTTGTGAAGATCAGACTTTGATAGATCCCTGTTCTTTAAATAAAACAGGGTTCCCACTCACACCTGATTGTCATCCCATTGATTGAAAACACCTGACTCTAATTTCACCTTCAAATTAACTGCTAATCCTAGAGGTTCACATACTTTTGCCACTCACAGATATGTAATATTGGATCATTTTCCTCAATAAATAAATGACCAAGTCTAATATTTTTGTCTCATTTGTTTAACTGGGTTCTCTTTATCTACTTTTAGGACTCGTGTGAAAATCTGATGACGTTTTGGGTCACATTTATGCAGAAATATAGAAAATTCTAAAGGGTTCACAAACTTTCAAGCACCATTGTAATTTAACAATGAAATCGTGCCACACCACACCACATCACATCACATCACACCGAAACGCAGGAGGCGTCTTCGGCTCATTTTCTTTTTCGAAAAGTACACTCCGAAATCCTGCCAGCAGGAAATGTAATCGCTTTCCGCTATCCACAGCTCTGTAGCAAACAGGGTTGAGGAAGACGGCCTGAGGTAGTCGCTCAAGATCTAATCAGGTTTTTTTCCCCCCTCAGACAATGTCCCTCTCATCCCAAAACCACCTTTGCATTCCAAGGGTGGCCTAGTAAACTAGACCCACCCGCCTAGCGGCCAAAAATATTTTTGCCTACGAGTGGATCTAGCCTCGGACCATATCAACAACACACCCCGGGCATCAAATCGTGCCCGCCAATCACAACACAAGGTTTTTGTTTGGATTCTTTGGGCGGGCTTTTGCAGGAGTGACGACAAGGCTGTGCGACGCTGGAGAAAGCACAACAGGAAAGATGGCTACGGCTAGTGAACAGCGCTCGTTTGACTCCGCTTTGGAATCAGTTTTAGAAGAATTAGACTTGGAGTTTTCGTTGAAACATGAGCAGGAAGAGGCTCTCCGCTCATTCCTTTTCAAGAAGGACGCTTCGCTGTCACATTTAGTCTGGCTTGCCAGGCTACTCCCCCACTGCTTTCTGTCGCTCTGACTACGTCACAGTCACTGTTGTGCTGATTGGTCAGAGCGTTGGCCTATACGCACAGAGACAGTTTGAAAGACAATGGGTTGTTCCTCCCACCCCCTTCAGAAATGTCTACGACCGAGACCAGACTAAGGCTACGTTTACATTAGACCGTATCTGTCTCGTTTTCTTCGCGGATGCACTGTCCGTTTACATTAAACCACCTGGAAACGCGGGGAAACGGGAATCCGCCAGCGTCCACGTATTCAATCTAGATCGTGTCTGGTCCGGTGCTGTGTAAACATTGAGAATACGCGGATACGCTGTGCTGAGCTCTAGCTGGCGTCCTCATTGGACAACGTCACTGTGACATCCATCTTCCTGATTCGCTGGCGTTGGTCATGTGACGCGACTGCTGAAAAACGGCGCGGACTTCCGCCTTGTATCACCTTTCATTAAAGAGTATAAAAGTATGAAAATACTGCAAATACTGATGCAAATACTGCCCATTGTGTAGTTATGATTGTCTTTAGGCTTGCCATCCTTCCACTTGCAAGTGTTAAGTGATATGCGCTGGGATCTCACACACAGTGGCTCAGTCCCGAAAACACTGCTAGTGTGCTTCACTCGCGCGCTCTGTGAGCTGCGCAGGGCCGGAGTGCGCACCCTCCAGAGGGCACTCGCTGTTCAGGGCGGAGTGATTTGGAGCGCAGGATGCCTGCGGAGCCGAGCGTATCCGCGTATTGGTGTTGTTGTGTGCACGCAAATCGTGTATTGGTGTTGCTGTGTGCACACTAATCGTTTTAAAAACGTTAATCTGATGATCCGCTGATATGGTCTAATGTAAACATGGGCTAAATATTCACATTTAGTCTGGCTTGCCAGGCTATTCCAAGGGGGCATGAAATCCTCTCAGGTGAGCCAAAATAATAAAAATGGTGCAAGTATTGTACGTATTATTTGTGAACAGCCAGCTATATCCAGTAGAACTGCTCTAATCGACAAATCCATAAATTTAAGCATGCAATGTACACGACTCACTAGACTTCAAATAAAACCGTGTTGACTGATGCACCAATAAAACCTTCAGGCCTCAAGTGACTAAAAAGTTTTCGGCTCCTCTGAAGCCTGAAGTGTCCCAGTGCAGGTACTGAAGGACTTGACACAGATAAAAGACACAGGGCCAGATTTACTCAGCAGGGCAAATTAGTGTGAGGCCACAATTAAAAAATAAGTCAATAGAAGTGACCAGTTCTGCAGATGATCTACTCCCAATGTGCAAATTCATGAATATCGACGCAGCCTGTTCATTTTAATAATGACCAACGCAATCTACCAAGAGCAGCCAAAATTAGAGTCGGGTCACAAACAGGTGCGTGACTTCTTCTAGTCGGAGGTTCCAAGTTGTCTTTGACTTCCTCCAGCAAATTAAGAATAATATCCCTTGCCAATCTGAAAATACAGTATGTTCGGATAACGATGTCTACTGGCATTCGAAATAAATTAACACGAATGGAGAAAATTCTTTCCCTCATACAACGCACTCTACGTTCTTGACAGCACCTCCTCCTAACAGCAACTACTGCAGCCGTGCCAAGCGTAAAATGAGTTAAGACATGCTGAAATAATGGTGCAGTTAGCAGTAAATTGACTACTGAAAACCTGAGTAAAATCACTCTGCACGATTAATTTAAACGGATGGATTTTCTCCAACAAATTTTGCGGTCTGAAAGGCGAAATCCTACAAATACATACGCAATAAGGCCAGCCAATCAATCAATGAATCAATCATGGCTTTATTTATCGTCGATATGTACAGTGAGTCAAAGACTTGTGACAAATATATTCAAACTAATAAAAGATCTAAATAAAAAAATATAAAAAACAAGCATTAAACTACTATAACAGATAAATATCAAATATATCATTATTGTTCCGTCTACATTCACTGGATATGAGCAATTGTGCGCTCTGATTGGCTACTCTACTACTAGGATATCAGCTCATATACTGTAAGGAGAGAAAAACAAAATGGCGGCGTGTGTTGCTGAACCAACCGAGGACGAAATAAAACCTGTACTCGGAAACAAAACTCCAAAAAATGTTAAAAAAGCAACAAATAAATATGGAATGAAAGTATTTGATGGTAAGAACTAGGGCTTTGACTTCGAACTTTGATATTCGAATACAATTCGAATGTTGTGAAAAAAAAGAGATGTTCGAACGAATATTAGGCAGCTCTAAATATTCGAACCTGTATATGGTATCATTAGGCATAATTCTTTTATTTTTGTGAATGTGGTTGTAAACGTTTTCAGTTCAGGTCGCAGGTTTTTTTTTTTTTTTTTTAACGTCTGTGGAATTTATGTGAATCGCGAAGGTCATTGTCTTTTGTCTTATCTGGGCACCTGTAGACGTTAGCATCAAGCTGGCACGCATTGAACAATGGAGTCAGATGCTAGCACGTTGGAGATTTGCACTCCGGAGAATTTAAAAAGTGATGTGTGGCGCTATTTTGGATTCGAAGAAAAAGATGGAGAATGCGATAAAAAAAAAAAGGTTACCTGTAAAATATGTGGAAACAAATTGGCCCATCAATCAACAACTTCAAACTTGAGGGCCCACTTGAAGACATTGCACGTGGGAGCGCTAGAAGGTGAGAGGGGGCTGCTAACGTAGCCCCTTTTTATTACTAAATTACTAACGCAGACTATGCGACACTGCGCAGTAATGCTTTCATGCGCTGTTATTTTTGTCAACTTGGGATAGTTGCTAAAATAAAAAATAAAAAAAAACTATTAGCTTACTTGCGCAAATAGCCTATAGGCCTAAATTAATTTAGCCTACACATGGTGGAATTTACATACCATGAAGTTCATAAGTTAACGAAGTGAGCACGTAAAACTAATCTGTGATCTTATAACATATCGTGTCCGTGTTTGTTTGAATTGTGAATCAGAGACGCGAGCAGGAAGCAGTGACATGACAGCTGACACCGGTCTCATTCAAAACAAACATTCTCAAAAGCCAACACGAATGGGCTCGGAACGGCAGTGTTATAAACTCACAGATTAGGTGTAGGCCTAGCAGTACCTGCTCATTTTGTAAACGTTCCCCTTTGATTGTCAGTGAGGCTACAGTTTAGAGGCTTTCATCAGTACAAGCAACCAGGAAACCGAAGGAACAGCGTTTCACACAAAAAAGGCAACGGACAAACGACGAAGTTTGTGGATTATGTAACGTTAAGTGTCAGCCGGTATAATGCCAATTACTACGACTGCACGTTTCATTAGTAGTGGTTGTAAAAACACGCCTGAATATTTCATATTTCCTGCACGTAATCTTATTGACATTGACTGAACACTGCCCCCTGGTGGACTGAATATCATATTTCATTTTGATGCCGAGGTGTTAGTGAGGCATTTAAGAATAATATAATTAATAAAAAAGTTCGAATACTATTCGAATGTCTAGATTAATTTCCAAACGAACTTCGAATATGATTTTTGGGCCAAGGTCAAAGCCCTAGTAAGAACGCATCTTTTTATTTTTCAAGAGTTATTATTATTATCGCATTTTCCACAAATTGCGACTGTTTACATTCTAAGCGGAAATTATTTTGTCGGACGTTTTGTATAAAGTTTTTATTTATCGAATTTGCAAAAAATAAAAATGCTCGGTTTCTCAAAATATAGTGAATGTGGATAAAACAAAACAGTTATTCCACTCAAATCTCGTCATACACGGCTTATAGCTATCAGCTCATTTGCGACTCGATTTCGTAGAACTTAAATATATCAAGGTAACACATAATGTTAAATTTAAACAATTAAAAAATTTAAATGTCGTGAAGTAAAAAAAAAGTGCCACAAAAATAACTGTCCACGCCTTTCCAAAAACTTCTCCGCAAACTTTTCCCTGTGTGTCTTTAATAAATCCTGACAGTAATTTTTAATGCCAAAAGATGTTTTTTGCTCGCGCAAACTGTTAGTAAATCTGACCCTTAGCTCTTTACCCCTTAATGACGACATACGACGACCCCGTGTATATCCCATAATCTAGGGCGTAATTTTGGGTAGGGATGCTAGGGACGTGTCCATACCAATATTCAGCCGCTACTGTGTAATCACGATCAATAAAACCGATGTCCTAACCTGAGCAATGATTATATGGCACACAAAGGGTTAAATGTATGACACTGCTAATAATCCCCCCTCTAACGTAGATATCATTCTCTGATTAGCTGCCTGTTTCTTGCTAACTTACATGGTTGGCTATCCCAGCTGTCACTCCATCTGCTGTAAAAGCAGCACACTTCCCACAGCAGCCGTGACTACCCGCCCATCAACCCCCCGTATCTCGCACGTACACACCTGACCTACCCCACGCACCCCCCACTCTCCGTCAGCCTACAAGTTGAGCTGGACTTCGATGTCCATGCATGCTTGCCCTACGACTCGCATGCTGACTTGAGTATCATGGACGACGGCCCCCCTCACAAGAAACGAGACATTCTTCTTCAAAGTCAAGAATGTAAGTGCAGGGTTTCCGTCGAGCTTTAAAAACTCAACAAAATCGTATGGAAACCCTTCATAAAAGTATTGCTGCGGCTCCTTAGGCAGGTTTAGCAACGTGACAGGACGCATCAGAGCTAGGCTACTGCATAGCTGCAGAGAAAAGGAATGCTGGAGCAATGTAACTTGGTGTTAGATAATATCCTCGATGAATGAATGTTAAATTTATAGACCTAACGGTTTTACAGAATGTAAGCAGTCAGATGTAGGCTACTGCATGGCCATGCAGATGTGCGACTTGCATTTCAGAATCAACAGCGTGACAGCTGCTGAGTCTGCTGCGTTCACCGTTTTACAGAGACCTCTTTCTACTACTACGAGGCTAGGCTAGATACAACAAATCCATGGTCCTTTACTGCCACCTACAGACGAATATTGGTAACTGCAGCATGAACATAAAAGAAGTCACAAGCACATCTGCAGTGAAAATCATAACACATGTTACGAACACAGAAACGGGCAACAAAAAGACATAATATGGAAACTGGAGGAGCAACAAAAAGACAAAAAAAGGGGGGTATACTACAAATGCAATACTAATGTAATCATAATCATGCTATAATAGGCAATCACTAAATTATATATCCAAATATCATTTTAACTAAATTTGAGCTTAATTACAGAATAGAAAATGCCACCAGTAGCACCTATTTATGAGTGTCTCAATAAGGCAGTCAGTGAATTTTGAGACACCCCCCTCCCTCCAATGTCAAACAATACAGATATTGAATTTAAAAAACAACAACAATATTTAATGCTAAAAATGCTTAAAGCTTTTAATTCTTATTTTCATGTATTTCTGTGGAAGAGACAGAACAACTGCTTAAACACAAATTAGGAATTGTGTGGTGTAAATCAGGGCTTTGAACCGGTTCAAGGAACGAAAACCGGGAACTTTTTCTATTTCACATGGAACAGAAACGAAACCAGAAACTTTATTTTTTATGTTCCGGAACAGAAACGCTTATTAAAAATAATGGTAACCGGTTAATACCGGTTTTTATTTCGTTCCTCAAAGTTTCCGTAGCCTACAAATAAAAAAGTCATTCTTCTCCTGCGCAAGTTTCTATGACCCGCTGGGGTTCACTTCCTGTGTGACGTTCGCTGACTGAATGGAGAGAGCGGGAGGGTGGACTACTATCACGTCTCCACATCTTAAATAAGAGGTAAATATTGCAGTCTATCGTTATTCAAAAACGTCAATTTCAAACACGATATCAATATATTTGTCCACGTTAATGAGAGGCTCGCGAACATTAAATGACGTTAACCTCTGTTAGCCTATCAATGCATAGGGCCTGACTAGCCTTTGGTAACACACTAAACGAATTATCTTTCATTTTTGGCACTTTTTCTGTTTGTGTAGATGGGAAGACGTACTGAGAATCCGAATCGCCAACATTTGAAATAATAATTGTTTTGAATTATTTCTTGTCTTATTTAATGAAGGTTGTAATAGAATTAGCCTACATTTGGCTTAAGCTGGATGAGACAGAGACATAATTTTATAGCCATTTGTTAAACAGCTGACAGGGAACGTAATTAACCGTTCTGGGAATGAAATTTTTTTGTTCTAACCGGTTCGGGAACGTCTATTTAATGGTGGAACCCAAAACCGGAAACGTTAAAATTCCGTTTCTGTTCGGAACGAACCAATAGGAAAAAAATTCTGGTTCAAAGCCCTGGTGTACAAGTAATAAATCATCAGATTCTAGCAATGTTGGGTTAGGTGCCTTGCTCAAGGGCACTTCAGCCATAGATGGAGAGGTCAGGGTAGGATTTGAACCTGCAACGCTGGGATCCAAAGACCAACTCCCTAACCATTAGGCCACGGCTACTCTCATTAACCTATAAGATCTGCATGACATGAAATTATGATTGCTAATGGAGAAGAAAAAAAAAAAAACACACTTTTCAGAAGCTCTGCCTTGGATCACTTTTGTGTCCCCACCAATGTCAAAATCAAAGTTACTCCCTTGCCCATAATGACGACATATGACACCGGCGTGTATGCACCATGATGACATTTGACGACTTTTTTTCTTGTAAATACGTTCTAAGGGCGAACAGTGCATGCATATACAAGGATGGCTGTAGCAACTGCTTTAAGGTGTAAAGAGTTAAATCAGCTGAGCAGAACTGCAGTAGGTCCAGTCTATTAATGAAAATTATTACTGCCAATTTTACAAGGCTTTATAGGCTAAAGTATTACCGTCACTGTGTCAAGTGTGAAACACTACATCCGACGATGATGACGACTGATACCACAGTGCTGTTATCATTACTGCCACACCCTAAAATTGTATGCGCTGTGAATTTTTTTTTTTCTAAATTGAAGACAATTGTGTCGCACTAACAATGCAATCCAAACAAAAATAAGTAAAGTGTATGGAGGAGAATTTTCTCAAGTTAAAAACAATTCCTACAACTTTGTGTTTATCTACAAATGCAGCTCGCATTCAAGTATCAAATCATATTCGCATTACATTTAATGATTCAAGTGTACTGTATGTAACTGCAGTACCTACAGTATAGCACAGCTCCTGGTAGGATTACGGTTCCTTAGCTTCGTAAACGGATCTACTTGGAGTTCTCTTTTTTTAGGAAACACTCTGCAGTAGGACTCACAGGGAGTACTTTCAAAGATCCCCCAAACCAAGGAATTTTAGATCTAAGAGGATAATAATGATTTGATGCTGCAAATGTCTGACCTTAGATAGCAAACACTTTCCTTAACCCTTTGATGCAAAACACGGGTCAAAAGTGGCCCGGCTGAGTTTTTATCTTCTATATCTTTGCAATAAATTAATTCCATCATTCAGTATTCAAGGTATTCCTCAATTAACTTGTTTTTGATCATCATACATCCTTATTTTATTTTTTCCTTTCTTACTTTTTGAATAAAAACCCTTTTTGTATCACTACCCTTCTAATGCACAACATGGGTCAAAAACGACCTGCGTTCATTTTCCAGGTTATTTCATGTATGGCTGGGTGTTTCGATGATATACTTTTGAAATAAATTCATTTTGTCATTTACTTTTCCAAATATGCAGTAAATATCTTGTTTTTGTTTCGCACAAATCATCATTTTTATTTTTCCTTTCTTAAGTTATGAACAAGCACAGCTTTTGTAATTCTACATCAAGTTTACACACATGGGTCAGAACCGACCCGCATGCATTTACTCCAGCGTTTGGTGGGAACTGTGAATTGTGCTTGTGTCAGACATTTCACAGCTCAGCATGGCGCCCTTTGCCCATCTAATACATGCAAGTAATGTTTTTCAGTTGTTCTAACATCACCTTAGAAAAAAATTGATGTTTAGGTTACCTTGAGAGTGAGTAGATTACTTGTCAGAAAGTTACAAGTAATTACTATTAGCTACCGAGCTGTTGACATATTCTACTTTAGTAAGCTAATTTTATTGTAGTTGGCTTAGCTAACGACATACAGTGATGCTTGAAAGTTTGTGAACCCTTTAGAATTTTCTATATTTCTGCATAAATATGACCTAAAACATCATCAGATTTTCACACAAGTCCTAAAAGTAGATCAAGAGAACCCAGTTAAACAAATGAGACAAAAATATTATACTTGGTCATTTATTTATTGAGGAAAATGATCCTATATTACATATCTGTGAGTGGCAAAAGGATGTGAACCTCTAGGATAAGCAGTTAATTTGAAGGTGAAATTAGAGTCAGGTGTTTTCAATCAATGGGATGACAATCAGGTGTGAGTGGGCACCCTGTTTTATTTAAAGAACAGGGATCTATCAAAGTCTGATCTTCACAACACATGTTTGTGGAAGTGTATCATGGCACGAACAAAGGAGATTTCTGAGGACCTCAGAAAAAGCGTTGTTGATGCTCATCAGGCTGGAAAAGGTTACAAAACCATCTCTAAAGAGTTTGGACTCCACCAATCCACAGTCAGACAGATTGTGGGCAAATGGAGGAAATTCAAGACCATGGTTACCCTCCCCAGGAGTGGTGGACCAACAAAGATCACTCCAAGAGCAAAGCGTGTAATAGTCGGTGAGGTTACAAAGGACCCCAGGGTAACTTCTAAGCAACTGCAGGCCTCTCTCACATTGGCTAATGTTAATGTTCATGAGTCCACCATCAGGAGAACACTGAACAACAATGGTGTGCATGGCAGGGTTGCAAGGAGAAAGCCACTGCTCTCCAAAAAGAACACTGCTGCTCGTCTGCAGTTTGCTAAAGATCACGTGGACAAGCCAGAAGGCTATTGGAAAAATGTTTTGTGGACGGATGAGACCAAAATAGAACTTTTTGGTTTAAATGAGAAGCGTTATGTTTGGAGAAAGGAAAACACTGCATTCCAGCAGAAGAACCTTATCCCATCTGTGAAACATGGTGGTGGTAGTATCATGGTTCGGGCCTGTTTTGCTGCATCTGGGCCAGGACGGCTTGCCATCATTGATGGAACAATGAATTCTGAATTATACCAGCGAATTCTAAAGGAAAATGTCAGGACATCTGTCCATGAACTGAATCTCAAGAGAAGGTGGGTCATGCAGCAAGACAACGACCCTAAGCACACAAGTTGTTCTACCAAAGAATGGTTAAAGAAGAATAAAGTGAATGTTTTGGAATGGCCAAGTCAAAGTCCTGACCTTAATCCAATGGAAATGTTGTGGAAGGACCTGAAGCGAGCAGTTCATGTGAGGAAACCCACCAACATCCCAGAGTTGAAGCTGTTCTGTACGGAGGAACGGGCTAAAATTCCTCCAAGCCGGTGTGCAGGACTGATCAACAGTTACCGCAAACGTTTAGTTGCAGTTCTTGCTGCACAAGGGGGTCACACCAGATACTGAAAGCAAAGGTTCACATACTTTTGCCACTCACAGATATGTAATATTGGATCATTTTCCTCAATAAATAAATGACCAAGTATAATATTTTTGTCTCATTTGTTTAACTGGGTTCTCTTTATCTACTTTTAGGACTTGTGTGAAAATCTGATGTTGTTTTTGGTCATATTTATGCAGAAATATAGACAATTCTAAAGGGTTCACAAACTTTCAAGCACCACTGTAGTTACTAAATAAATAACTGGCCCCATTCACTGCTAAAGTAATTACTTGAAACAAATTATTATTATAGTATTAAGACATTTAATTTTAAATCACACTTGGATGACCCATGTGTAGTAATATAAAAAGTATTTTTGTTCATAAAGTAGGAAAGAAAAAAATTAAATTAATGATTTGTGGTAATTAAAAACAAGATATTTAAAGAATACTTGGAATATTCAATCATGAAATAAATTGATTTCAAAAGATAGAGCAAAGAAAAACTCAGTCAGCATGAAATAACCTGGAAAATGAACGCGGGTCATTTTTGACCCATGTTGTGCATTAGAAGGGGTGTGCATATGTTTTGCATCAAAGGGTTAAAGCTGATATTTTTTAGAAACCTAGGGTTATTTCAGGTTGCCAGTGCCCTCGGTCCATTTTATTAAAAACCTTATGAAAAGTATCTATTCAAAAAAATGTAAATAGTGCTAATAAGGGGCAATAAAGATTGTTGTTGCCCGTGAACTTGTACTTGGTCCGTGGTTTGATTTTTCCATTTTGAATTAATTTTCGTCCCAATTCGGTCACCTCCCAATTCCCACCCACCAACCATCTCGCCCTCATTATACAACAACTATCAACCAATGAGGGTAAAGACGAACGTGTGTTTCATCTGATACGCATCAAAACGACCAACTGCTTCTTTTCAAACTGCTTTTCATGCGGCCTCACACAGCAGCGTAACACACTCGGAGAAAAACGCTATCTACCCTCTTCCACATACGTAAGCTCACAGACAGTCATAATTGGCGAGTACTGCTGTGATTGACAGGGAAGAGAGAGTATGCCATCCCTCCCTCCCTCCCAGACAGCATGGCTAATATTTCTTGTCGGTTGAACGCAGGCCCGGCGCCAGGAACAGTTTACTAAGGGGGGAATTAGAAATCGCAAGGGGGCAAATATTTTTCATATAGTGTGTAGTAGTGATGGCGGTCTGACAACGTATAGTTAGTTTTTTTTTTTTTTCTTCTTTTTTATCAGACATCTAATTTTTGGGTTTGTTTACCTGACATGTTTCGACGTACAACTTCCGTCTTCCTCAGAGTGTCACCGGATGTTAATTGGTGACGCATCTTTTATCAGCTGCTGTTTCTGAAGGCGTGGCCTTCCTGTCTGGTTTGACAGGTCGGTCACGCCTTATACTGTCTGTTCGTCCCCTGCAAGATGTGACTCCAGGTATGGGAGAGCATGTATGCTCCCTCATCCCGGTTGATGGTCCTCGGGCTTCGCTTACGGATCTCCATGGCCTCCCTGATCCAGCGCTGATGTTTATTATCTTCTGTGCGGATGACTCTGGCATTCCCCCAGTCCATAATGTGGTTTTCCCTTTTACAGTGATCTGTTATAGCTGACTTATAATTTTCCTGTTGTGCCTTTTCTTTTATTGTTCGGGTTTGTCTTGTAGCTGTCTCCTTTTCGCACTCTTTCTTATGTTCATGTTTTCTTGTGTTGAAACTCCTTCCTGTCTCCCCAATATAAGTTTTATTGCATAATTTACATGGAATCTCATATATGGTGTTGCATCTGTTGTCCGGATGTATTCTGTCTTTGGGATGCACCAGGATCTGACGGAGTGTTGTGTGTGGTTTGACAGGTGTGTTAACATTGTGTTTCCTCATTACTCTTTGAATGCGTTCAGTTATTCCCCTGATGTATGGTAATGTAACTACTCCCCTGTGTTCTTGTTTGTTAGTTTGTTTTTTCTCTTTCTTCTGTGTTTTGTTGTTCTTAACCTGTTCCGCCCCTTTGGATATTGCCCATTGTGGATATTGACATGCCTTCAGTGCGTGTTGTATATGTTGTTCCTCCTGTTCTTTGTCCTGTGGATCTGTAATTATTGCTGTGCGTTCATGTAATGTTCTGACTACGGATATTTTGTGCATTATGGGGTGTTCGGAAGTCCAGTTTAAATATTGGTCGGTATGTGTGGGTTTTCTGTGTACTTTTATTTTGATGTCCCCATCTTCTGTGTGTTGTATTTTTAAATCCAAAAATGCTATTGACTGCTCCGTTTCCTCTTCATGTGTGAATTTTATATTGCCGGTATTGTCTATAGTATTGAGATGGTCGGTAAGTTGTTGAGTGTGTCCCCTCTTTACTTTTTCCAATATGTCGTCCACATACCGTTTCCAGAGTGTTGGCCTGTATTCCGCTGGTATTGTAGTGAGTGCTTTCTGCTCCAGATCCTCCATGAAAAAGCCGCACATGATGGCTGATAGTGGGTCTCCCATGGCAAAACCTTCCTTCTGTCTGTAGATTGTATTCCTGAACTGAAAGTATGTGGATGTGGCGATGAATTGAAGGAGCTGAGTGATGTCTTGTACGGTGAGGTTTGTGCGTTTCCTGAGCGTCCTGTCTGTTTTTAATTTGTCTTGTACTATCTGTATGGTGGCTTCCGTGGGTGTTCTGGTGAAAAGAGATATGACATCATGTGAAATGAAAACTTCATCTTGCTGCATTTTGATGTTTTTTAGTTCTTCTGCCAGATGTTTTGAGTTTTTGCAGTGTTGGTCTGTGAGTCCTAGTAATGGTTTAATTATTTCGGTGAGTGCTTTTGATAAGTTGTATGTGACTGAACCAATGCTATCTACTATGGGGCGTAATGGTGTTCCTGGTTTGTGTATTTTTGGTGTACCGTAAATCCTGGGGATGACATTGGCTGTGGGTACTAAATGATTGTAATCCTGCTTATCTATTTTATTTTCATCGAGTAGTGGTTTTAGTAGTGCTTTAAGTTTCTTTTTCTTGTCTTCTGTTGGGTCTTTTTTTAATATTTCAAATGCGTTGTCGCTGAGTAATTCATTCATTTTTCGTTCATATTCATCAGTGTCCATAATCACTGTTGTTCTGCCTTTATCTGCTGGGAGGATTGTGATATCTTTATTTTTAGCTAATGTTCTCATGGCTTTGGCTTCCTGTTTTGTGATGTTACTGGGTGGTGGTTTGGCCGTTTTCAATATACCAGCTATTGCGTTTCTTAGTGCTGCTTTTTGTCTGTGGTCCTGTATCTTCTCACATGCTAATTCAGTTGCCAGAATGAATTCGTCGTGTGGTATGTTGTTCGGTGTGACAGCGTAGTTGAGTCCTTTTGCTAGTATACTGCGTTCTGCTTGTGAGAGTTTGTACCTTGATATGTTATGAATCCATTTGTCGTTGATGTGTGCGTGCTCCGGTTCTGCCTTCTTTTTCTGTGCGATGAGTTTGTCCAGTTTTCGGATTTGTCGGGTTTTTGTCTCTGTGAATTCCTGTTCGTGTATGTCTGCCAAGTGTCCGTGTATTGCCATTTCCATTTTCTTGTTTTGGGGAAACCGGCGTTTGAAATTTTCCGTCTCTCTGTGTAGTTCGCTGTTGATATTATTTAGTTTATCCGTTGTGCACCGTATCCGTTCTTTTACCAGAACGGATAAAAGAAAAGGCACAACAGGAAAATTATAAGTCAGCTATAACAGATCACTGTAAAAGGGAAAACCACATTATGGACTGGGGGAATGCCAGAGTCATCCGCACAGAAGATAACAAACATCAGCGCTGGATCAGGGAGGCCATGGAGATCCGTAAGCGAAGCCCGAGGACCATCAACCGGGATGAGGGAGCATACATGCTCTCCCATACCTGGAGTCACATCTTGCAGGGGACGAACAGACAGTATAAGGCGTGACCGACCTGTCAAACCAGACAGGAAGGCCACGCCTTCAGAAACAGCAGCTGATAAAAGATGCGTCACCAATTAACATCCGGTGACACTCTGAGGAAGACGGAAGTTGTACGTCGAAACATGTCAGGTAAACAAACCCAAAAATTAGATGTCTGATAAAAAAGAAAAAAAAAAAAAAAACTAACTATATTTAATATAAGACATAATGAACGTAATGGAAAGGTCTGACAACGTGTTTCAAACAATTAACTGCGCCAACCACAAAACCACCACGGCCCCGTAGGTTGCTTTAGTACAGGAAAATCATGACATATTACCAGGGCAGTTGCGCTTTATCAACTCGCGTGCCCACCTGTTACCCCTCCCCTCCAGTTTTCTCACAGACACGCGTTACAACCGGAAAGATGCCAAACATAAAACAACACACACAAACCTACAGGCAAGTCCTTTACATTTAAAATACATACAAATAGCTCCGCGGCATGAAAACAAAATGTCAATGCAAGTCTAAGGTACTTGGCTCGGCGGCCAAAATCATAATTTTAAAAAAATCAACAGACCCCGCGGCGGCACCAGTAATAGCCTTCCTGACTCGCACCGAGTCAACGCTAACCACTTAATCCGCGATCCCAGTTTAGGCGTGTAGGGGACTAAACACTCTGAAGTGATGAATTTTACCCCCGCTGCATGGGGGGGGTGACGTCAACGACACATATTCTTACGCTATTTGCGCACAAAGCGGACCATATATGAACACATACACCAACATAAACGGAGATAAACTTAGCCTACAAAGAAAGAAAATGGATTCACAATATTGTGATTGAATTCGTTTAATTCGGTGGGGGAAAGACTACTCCCGTAAACTGACAGGATATTGCAGAGACAGTGCACTTGTAAGTGTCATAACAACCAATCAGGTTTGTTCTACCGTGCCAGTTTTAGTAGTGATTTATGTGAAATGTATTTTTGTGCAATGCGCAACCACTTAATATTTCGTATTTGAAAATGCAAATTATTAATACGTCTATAATACATTATATTTTCATAAGAAAACAATTTTGGTCCGGACCAAACGACCCAAATTTCCCTTGGTCCGGACCTTTTGGGTTGGTCTGAATACAAACCACTGAACTCTGGTCCGGACCAAACAAGCGGACCGAGACCGAGCTGCAAGGTCGGACTCGGTCCGGACCAAAGGAACCCTGGTGCGGATCTTTTGGAGGTGTGAAAGCAGACCGGACCTAATCCGACAGTTTTGCTTTTTTGTACCTCGGGAGCTTCCGTCGTTTGTCGAGCATTATGGGAAACAGAGTCTTGACACTCCACCGCAAAGCGCAAACACTGTTTCGGTTGTCAAGGGAACCTTACAACAGTCATTCAGTCATTCAGACCAGTGGTAGGCTAGACTACAGAGTACAAAAAATGAGTAGGGGGCAAACGTGGGCCGAGGAAGAAACGCGTCCCCTTGTGGATATATGGGCAGATGTCCACATATCTGAGCTTTTGGAGAGAACACACAAAAATGCCGACGTGTTTGCTGTATTCAGTGAGAAAATGAAGGAGAAGGGGTTCACGCGCTCCGCAGAACAATGTCGGCTAAAAGTGAAGAAACTCCGTCAGACCTACATTAAAATCAGGGACATTCTTTCAAAAAGTGGCGGTACTAGCGACGCAAAAAAGAAATTCATCTATTGCGTGAAGAGCCAGAACTGTCACAACATGACGTGCGCTCATCAGCGCTAGCTATCCTCCGTAGCCGCCTTGCCCTTTGTCGTCGTCGTTGATAAATTACTTGTACAACAGCATAGTAATCGCACAATTGTGAAAACAGTAAAAACTGGAAAAACATATAGCTTTGATGACAGTAAAAAGAATAACAGCACAGAAAGCCTCCATGACTACTTTTGAACTTAACGCTTTGTGCGCGTGTCGTCTCTGACCAATAGCTGAACGACCTCAGGGCGCGTGGCTTTGTTGACAGATTTTGGTCCGCTTACTAAAATGTACAGTGTGAAAGCGAACCGCACCAAAATGAAAAAATAAAAAAAACATTTGGTTCAGACCAAAGCAAGTGAACTATCAAACTATCCTGGTCTGAATACACCCTGAGTCTCCGTTGAGGGGGCGGGGCTGTAGCCACGAGGGGGCGACGCCCCCTTTCGCCCCCCCCACGGCGCCGGGTCCGGTTAAACGGCCGTCACTATTTCAATTTTCTCACTGCAGAAGGTGTAGTCTTTGCACGACACGGTGTAAAGCCATCATTACATCAGAAGATATTTAACAGAACACATGGCGACTTTGAATAGGCTGAAAATAAGATGGATACCGTGGTCTTGGTCAGGAGCCTCCAAGTTGTATCCGTAACCTAGTAATGTGCGCACAGCCTCTCGCAAGCTGTCCTTGTTGGATTTTTTGGTTCTCTCGTCCAGAAGCGTGTAAGGCACCAGCCGTGGATTCCTCTTGTTCTTCACATCCTTTACAGCAAGAGGCAGAGAGACAAAGAAAGCGCAAGAGAAAGGCAATTTGATATGACAGCATTCCGTATGCATAATGCATGCAGCTCAATAAATTTCCCTCAGGAGGATGTCGCGAGTGCTGGCATTAAAGAAATAATAAAGCCGAAGGATATGACGGGTTGCTGTTGTTTGTCCCTTAAGCTTTCCGTGTTATGTTTTACAAGAAAGAAAAAGGCTTTGTCGTTTTAAAGCTTTGTGTATTGACACGCAACTCCAATTAAATGTTACTCCGATTTTTTGAACGAACAGTTTATAAAATCAGCAATTAACCATTAAAAAGGAGCTCAGGCCACGCCAGCTGTCACAGACGAGCGGGGGTGAATAAAAGGACTCGGTAGAGACACCGCACACTTCAAGCACTGACTGTTCCACCTGTGGTATACACATAACCTTCGTTTTATTATTTCAACTGAGCTATGAGTCAAATATTATTTTGCATCTAAATGTCAGGTTTCAATGTGATGAGGTATGGTTTACGAGGAGCTGTACGCTTTGTTTTGTACGTCTCTGCAGCAGAAGCTGATCGCGCTGTCAGATGATGCCGAGTGTCAGGATCGCTTTAGAAACGTTCCGGTGCAGAACCCTTAATGCCTTCCATGAATAACTGTGACAACAGTCGTGGCGCCCAGACGCGGAGTCATCACTCCTCTGCTTCACTCTTTTGTCTCTTTCTATTTCTCTGCACTTTGTCCTGCGCTAAGAAAAGTCTCGAGGTGATGCTAATTGTTCTATCAGATGACAAGTAACTCTCATCAGAATGTGTGTCTGCGTCTGTCTCTGTCATCGTTGCTTGCTCTGTCTGGCAGACTGTAGGGAATAGCCTTCCAAATAAAAGCAGCTAGTGCACTCAGTCAGCACACACACACACACACACACCTGCTGGATACCGTAGGTCCATCCCTGGCGAATGCGGTCTCTGGCCCACACATTATGAGCGTTCTCAGCCAGTCTGTCCACCATGGCCTCCTGTGTAGAGGCGAGTTTGATGTGGCTCAGATCCATAGGCGCCGGTTTATAGCTACTGGACAGCTCGTATCTTCATTAAAACACACACACACACTGCATTAACCTCACAGTACAACACCAAACTCAAGTAGCACATTTCCGACAGTAAATACGCCTGGGCAGGTTGCACAGAATGATCTAACTGCTACGGAAATTTTAGTGCGAGGCTTTAAAGTGCTGATGACACGTTTTTGACATCTTTGGCGATGTTTTATAACATAAAAAGTAATTCCCGATGATCCATATATTAATTCACGAAGGCGCCTATTTTACAAGTTATGATAAAAAAACGCGGCTATTTGGGCAAATTTGACGGGGCTGCAGCACCCAGGAGACGAAAGAGGAGGAGGAGCTATATGACGTCAGCGAAAGAACCTTCCTCCTAACTTACCAGTTTGTTGTTGATGCGACAGGTGTTCAGTTTGTCGTTATATATATATAGTTATTATGCCTTCGCGTTGTGTTGCCGGCTTTTGCTCCACAACCCACAAGGATGGGGTAAGTTTATTCAAGTTTCCCAGAGATCCCGAGCTGCATGCGAAGTGGGTGAAGCAAGTCAGGCGCACTCGTGACAAGTGGGAGCCCTCACCAACATCCGTCCTGTGCTCTGAACACTTCGATTTGGATTGTTTTGACACCCTTAAAAGAATCTCTTGGGTGTTCAGTTCAGCACAAACGTGTGCTGCTACCATCAGCAGTGCTTACACAGTGTTGCCAGATTGGGAGGTTTCCCGCACAGTTGGGCGGTTTCAAGTGCATTTTGGTGGGTTTTGAACATATTTTGGGCTGGAAAATGTCAGCAGTATCTGGCAGATACTGCTGACATTTTCCAGCCCAAAATATGTTCAAAACCCACCAAAATGCACTTGAAACCGCCTAACTGGGCGGGAAACCTCCCAATCTGGCAACACTGCCAGTATTCCAGAGGGGGTCTACTAGTAGCTATGCCGGATCCAAAGACAGTCCTCCTGTCAGAACATGTGTTGTGAAACGACATAAGATAAAGGTACGTAGAGCTATAGATTCTACATGATAATCATAAATGTAATCATAAAGTCGGCGTGATATCAGTCATGTATTTGCTTGTGAAAGCTTGCGGCTTTCATGTAACTGCCGCCTAGCAACTATCTAGGCTAGGCTAACTAGAATCTAGGCTATCATAGATTCTATTCGGAAGAGATCAACACAATTCTAGACTCCCAGAAGAGGAAGAGCTAGCACTAGAGAGTTCACCGGCGTTTTCATGCGCCATTTCCATTGAGTAGAACCGGAGTAGAACAGCCAGTGAACCGCAGCGTGTTCTTCCGCTGACGTCACAACATGGCCGCGAGCCACGGACCCAGTTTTCTTGCGCTGTGCAATTAAAAGTTGGATATTCGCATAACAACAGCTTCTTTTCACGTAATTATAACAGAAATCTAACATGTTTGCCATGTTGTATAGTTTATTTAAGAAATTGCATAGAGTCATGTTCGTGTCATCAGCACTTTAAGGAAACATGTTGGCTGTACTCTATAATACAGACAATCTACTTTAAGATGTTTTATCACATACTGCTAATTAGCTTTTTTTTTCCAATTTGCACAAATTCAGTAGAAACTTTGCTTTAAAAAAAAAAAAAGACAGACACTCACTTGGCCGAGAGCTTGAGATGTTTGACTTTCTCCATGGCTCGTTCATCCGCAACACCAACATGGCAACCCAATGCCAACAGAGTCCTGCAGGAGCAAGAGAACGCAGCACAATGTTACAATAAGCTTCTGCTCCAGAACAGTGACAAAACCTGTCGAGAACTGTAAACCTGATTTATTATACTGTATATCCGAACCTTTTAAATGGTTTGCAACTGAATATAAAAGTCTCATCTCATCATCTGTAGCCGCTTTATCCTGTTCTACAGGGTCGCAGGCGAGCTGGAGCCTATCCCAGCTGACTACGGGCGAAAGGCGGGGTACACCCTGGACAAGTCGCCAGGTCATCACAGGGCTGACACATAGACACAGACAACCATTCACACTCACATTCACACCTACGGTCAATTTAGAGTCACCAGTTAACCTAACCTGCATGTCTTTGGACTGTGGGGGAAACCGGAGCACCCGGAGGAAACCCACACGGACACGGGGAGAACATGCAAGCTCCGCACAGAAAGGCCCTCGCCGGCTACGGGGCTCGAACCCGGACCTTCTTGCTGTGAGGCGACAGCGCTAACCACTACACCACCGTGCCACCCATGAAATAACAAATGGAACGTATTGCATGGTGGCGTGAAGATATGAAGTTTATCTTTGAGTGGTGAAATATTTTTTAACACGAATTTTGCCTATCTGACAAAATTCTTCAAGATATGTCCATATAGCTGTCAGTATCAACGACAAAAGCCGGAGTTCGGAGTGGTATCCAAACATGGCCGCTGCGGACTGCACTTCTGAAGTGCCATCGCGCCCCTCCTCTCCAGAATTCTGAAGGTGCACCTGTTTCCCATTTCCTCAGTAATTAGCCATGCTACTTAAACACAACAAACGCACATGCTCGCTGCGAAGTATTGTTCTGTCTCTGTACCCGATCACACCAAGCCGTTTACTAACTTCCCGACTGCCCGTGACTCTGACCTAGTTTCCTGTTTACTTCCGACTTTGAATGCTCGTCTATTCTCTGATAATCCTTTCACACATCGGCCGACCCCTGCTCGATCCTGACTACGTCTTTTGGCTCATGCTTTGGATTTGGTTTCCAGTCTGCGATGCACCCGCTCTCCCCTGCGCCTGCATCCGTAAGTGCCTGCATCCTGACAATAGCACCATACTGCAAAACTCTTAAGTACATGCAAAAAAAAAAATGCTGTAAAGAAAAGATGTGTTCAAAAACATTCAATTACACAGCATTTAGCAGATGCTCTTATCCAGAGCGATGTAAAACAGCTACAAAAGTCAGGTACAAGAAGCGCTGAGCTTCTAGACAAGAAAGTTCTCGCGCCGACTGAAGAAGAGACTGAATAACACTTGGTGTAATATTCTGTTGAAGTACCAACACTCAGCAACCAGCCAAGGTCAACAAAACATTTCAACCATACAAATGAGCTGACAAAACACAACTAAACAGAGAAAAATAAAGCCCTAGCGGCTAACCCCAGGCTAGACTGAACCCCAGGCTAGACAGAACCCCAGGCTAGACAGTGCACAGCCTGGGTTGGTCTAGACCGATATGAAGTTACACAGTGGGCAGGGAAGCAGGGGAGAGGTGCGGCCTGAACAGGTGGATATTCAGTCTGTGTTTTAAGGGAAGGCCATTCCATCAACAGGGAGCCAGAACAGACAGCAGTCTTGATCAGGCTGGGCGGGAGCAGAGAGGAGGAGGGGCCAGGCAACCAGTCGTAATGGAGCGTAGGGATCTGGTTAGCGTATAGGAGCAGATCAGTGTCTGGAGGTATGCGGTTCCTAACCCCTTGACAGCCTGGTAAGCTAGCACCAATGTTTTAAATTTAATACGAGCTACGATAGGTAGCCAGTGCAGGGTAGCAAGCGGAGGTAACGTGGAAGGTTGTTGACCAGGCAGGCTGCAGTGTTCTGGATAAGCAATTAAATTAAAATCCGCAAGTTGGCCTAGTGGTTAGCATGTCTGCCTCTCGATCGGGAGATCGCGAGTTCTACTCACGGTCGGGTCGTACCAAAGACCATCATAAAAATGGTACCTACTGCCGTCTGGCAAGGCACGCTGCAATACAGATGCGAGTGGGGAGTCAAACTCTCGCGGTTACCAGAGGACCCGCCCCCCCACTGTAACCCTAGTTATGTAATAGGCGAGAGGCCGAGGGCTACGGAGATCGGCGCCGCCCTATGCGCCACATGGCGTGGGAAGGACTTTGATTTGATTTTGATATTAAAAATACAGGGCGGCACGGTGGTGTAGTGGTTAGCGCTGTCGCCTCACAGCAAGAAGGTCCGGGTTCGAGACCCGGGGCCGGCGAGGGCCTTTCTGTGCGGAGTTTGCATGTTCTCCCTGTGGGTTTCCTCCGGGTGCTCCGGTTTCCCCCACAGTCCAAAGACATGCAGGTTAGGTTAACCGGTGACTCTAAATTGAGCGTAGGTGTGAGTGTGAATGGTTGTGTGTCTGTGTGTCAGCCCTGTGATGACCTGGCGACTTGTCCAGGGTGTACCCCGCCTTTCGCCCGTAGTCAGCTGGGATAGGCTCCAGCTTGCCTGCGACCCTGTAGAACAGGATAAAGCGGCTCGAGATAATGAGATGAGATGAGATTCATGTCACGTTTTGCAGGTAAATCCCAGCAACCTTTGTTATTCTGCAAAGCTCTACTCGGACTGGATTAGTTTCCCAGGGGGACGTGAGTAATCGGTTTTTACATGCATGTCTCCTCAGTGATAAAACGCTCACATCCAGACAGCAATAAAATGACCACAAAGGGTTGAATTGTATTTTCTACAAACCAGGATGTTTGCATCACGCGGTCATATGATCACGTTTCACGTTCACAACATGGCGTCCAAGCGAGGCACTGGAAGTAAGAGTGGATCACTTTTACTCCTGATGCAATGCACGCTCTAACGGAATCTGAGGTGGAACAGAGGTCACAGCAGTGACTCGGCTTTAATTAAGACACTGGGCTACCTGGTCATCTCTTGGCACCACCAAGATGACACAGTTGGACTCTTGTGCAAGCCACTTAAATATTAACATTCATTCATTCACTCGTCTTTAGTAACTGCTTTATCCTGGTAAGGGTCATGAATCCGGAGCCGATACCGGGAATGCTAGATGGCAAAACAGGAATAAATAGTCCATTACACGGTATCATGCATATGCACGTTCTCACACTTATACATATGTCATCTTGGATATGAATGTCATGGCGATATTTAGGTTTTCAGTAATTTCTTTGAACTGTTCTTTTTCTGTGGCAGAATGATTGTACAGCATACAGCTTTAATTAAAAAAAAAAAAAACACTAGAATTTGGTGCACAAGCTTTAATTTTCTTTGGGTTTTCTGACATCAATACAGGCTCAAAATTATACATACAGCACACCTAATATTTGGGTAAAATGTCTCTTTGCAAGATTCACCTTGACCAAACATTTTTGTTTACCATGAACAAGCTTCTGGCAGAATTCTGGTCGGATGTTTCATGACTCTTCATGGTAGAATTGGTAGAGTTCAATCAAATTTTTTGTTTTATTTTTTTTCTTGGCATGGACTCGACTTATAAGCACGGTCCATATATTTTCAACAGGGTTGAAGTCAGGACTTGTTTTAAGCTTAATGTTCGCCTGCTTTATCCTCCACAACCAGCTCTGATGCGTGTTTGGGTTCATTGTCCTGTTGTAACTCCCAAGTCGTGTTTACGTTTCTGATGGTTTATGCTGAAGAATTCTGAGGTCGTCCTCCTTCTTCATTATTCCATCCACTTTGTGCAATGAACCAGTTCCACTGGCAGCAAAACAGCCCCAGAGCATGATGATCCTACCACCACCACCAGCTGGTACAGTGTCCCTCTGTACATGGTGGTCATTGTGGCCAAACAACTCAATCTTTGTCTCATCTGACCATACAGCTGTCCTCCAGAAGGCTTTTTCTTTGTCCGTGTGGTCAGCTTCAAACTTTAGTTAAGCTGGAAGGTGTCAATTTTGCAGCAGGGGGTTATTTCTTGGATAGCAGCCTCTTAGTCCATGGTGATCTGAACTGTAGACAGTGATCCATCAGCTTCCAGTTCATGGCAGGGCTGTGCCATGGTGGTTCCCAGGTTGTTCATGACCATCCAAACCAATTTGCTTTCAGCTAAGGGTGACAGTTTGGGTTTTCTTGAAGCAAAGTGGCTTGGCAAAGTGACTACACCTCACAATAACTTGGATACAATTGTTTGAACTAATCTTGGGATCTGCAATTGTTTAGAAATGGCTCCAAGAAACATTCCGGAGTTGTGTATATCTAAGATCCTCTTTCTCAGATCTGCACTGAGCTCCTTGGACTTTCCCATTTTACTGTGTGCTGGTCAATCCAGTGAGTGCTGTAAACAAACCGTTTTTACGAAGGCACAGAGAAGCTACCAGCTGTAGTCAATCATGATCACTAACAGGAAGTTAAGAGACCTCGGCCTTGGCAAGATAAGAGACATTTTGGAAGTTTCAGCACCTCCGAATTAATAATCTAAGTGAGCGTATGTAAATATTTGACGCTGTATGTATAATTTTGACCCTGTGTTGATTTCAGAAAATTAAAACTTGTACACCAAATTCTCGTGTATTTTTTTTTTATTAAAGCTGTATGCTGTACAATCATTCTGCCACAGAAAAAGAACAGTTCAAAGATATTATTGAAAACCCAAATATTGCCCTGACATTCATATCACTGTATGTGAACTTCTGACCACAACTGTATCTCTCACTGGTTAGTGCTAATTTACTAGTTCGTCCAGTCCCAGGTATGTGGTCGTCCCCATATGTGGCTGCCTCTTTTAAATGGATGGAATACATCTAAATGTAGTGTGTAGGAGTGTGTAACTGGTGTGTCCCTGGTTGGTGTCCACAAGTGTGGGTGTGAATACAAACCGGGAGAGAGAGAGAGGAGTGTGTAGGACTGTGTAAAGTGTAAAAGTGCAGAGTGTGTAGGAGTGCGTACCAGCCTGTTGTCCTCAGGTGCTCCTGAGAACGTTACTCACCATCTCAGTGCTTGAATTTGTGTTTATATTTAATTTCAAAGCCGCGCTTACATTTGATCATTTTGTCGCTTTTAATTGCCGATCGTGCCGATTTTCAAAATTAATTAATTACATTTAAAAAGAATACCGTAAATATGACTAAAGTCAAGCCTACAATGATGAGGTGTATGTGTATGTGAATTTACTTACGATTAATTTTACTAAATTTGTAATTACCGATTTATAATTTATTACGTTTGTGTTATATTTGCATATTTTATATTTATGTGATCGAGTGATCTGTATGTTTGAAATAGCAGTTTTTTTTGGGGGGGGGATTTATTTATCTTCTTGATTAAATTCCTTTGCTATTTATTAATTATTAACGCTAATTACATTACGTGGCATGTTTAGCGTACTTCAGTGTCTCCAGGGACATCTGTAGGTTGTAGCTGCGCTCCTGTTCTGGCAGTTTGGAGAACTCCACCAGACACGGGTGCTGCCTCTTATTGTCATCCCTTACCTGCAGGACAAACGGAGACAGTGGTGCATTATGGGTAATCCAGCAGCAAACCGTGCAGGCAAACACTGCAACGCTGTCCTATTTCTTCAAAGAAAACAAAACTGAGGTTAAACCGAAGAAAGGAGTCGAGTAAAATGAAGCTCAAACTTAAAAACTCCTAAGAACTGCATTATAGGTGGGCATCTGCGTGGTCTTGTACTTGACACACTGGAGAAGCTAATTAAGAGACTGCCTGTGAAGTGAATCAGGTGTGTCAGTGGAAGAAAAACACAGAGCACGGCAACTTCAGGAGCTGCACTGGAATAGTGAGAGATAGAGAGAGAGAGAGAGAGAGAGAGAGAGAGAGAGAGAGAGAGAGAGAGAGACAGTACATGTTGCCGGTATTAGGGGAGAAAAAAGGCAGAAAGATAGAGAGGAGGCAGTAAGCCTTCATTTGATCATGCTGTGACTTTAATTAGCTGTAACAATAATAGATCACAGAACCAATCACAAAGCTGCCACCCAATCTGTGCTCCACCACTGCGGAGACAGAAAGGGGGATTGATTTCACAGGAAGTGGAATACAGGGATGTTGCATATAACAGCTCGAGATATTCAGAGACTTGTACTTGACCAATTAACAATATTAATTTAATGTCGCAAACAAACATCCAGTACTCAGGTTGTGTCTCTGTCCTTCGCCATGTCTATCCGTCACCCATGCAGGTGTGAATCTACCTTAAATGCATTTAAAACAGGATTTAAACCTCATCAGGATGTCTGAGATGCATTTTACCCACATCATCTATAAGAGCAGGGCTCGACATTAACGGTTGTCCGACTGTCCGGGACAACCAAATCCTCATCTGCCGAATATTTGTTGAAAATCACAATTTTTATAGTAATTATTCAAGAGTTACATCAAAGTTCCAACCAAAACTAGTTCAAGCTCCTCAGTGATCCAGCCACGTTATTGTTTACGAAATTGCGGGAAAGCCGAGTACAGCAGGTGTGTGTACGCGCAAAAATAACTACATCATAAGATCTAATTATAGATTATTAGACTCTGATGCGTAGGTTTGCGATGGGAGGTTGGACAGGATAAGGAACGAGCACATCAGAGGGACAGCGCATGTGCAGAGCTTGGGAATGAAGCTAAGAGAGATGAGAGTGAGATGGTATGGGCGCATCCTGAGAAGAGATGCAGAGCATGTTGGAAGGAGAATGTTGAGGATGGAGCTGCCAGGCAAACGAAAACGAGGAAGGCCAAAGAGGAGATACATGGATGTGGTGAGAGAGGACATGAAAGTGACAGGCGTGGTAGAGAAGGATGCGGAAGACAGGGAGCAACGGAGACGAAAGATCCGCTGTGGCGACCCCTAATCGGGAGCAGCCAGAAGAAGGAGACGACGACTCTGAATTCACTGAAATCGGAGAAATGCGATCAAATACCTCAATAAAATAAATATCCGTGGTGAATCTTCACTTCATTCGGCCATTCATTGTATTTTTCTTTTGTATGGTTCATTTTAACCATCACAAATGTTGTCGTAAAACATTTGGCGGGAATTTTACGACAGTGCCGAACTCACTTATGGTTTATTTTAATTCACAGCGTGATTCTGTCACCCTTATCATGTCCAACTTGTTTTCTTTCAGTGTCATTTCTTTAAATTAATTTATACAGTGGGGCAAAAAAGTATTTAGTCAGCCACCAATTGTGCAAGTTCTCCCACTTAAAAAGATGAGAGAGGCCTGTAATTTTCATCATAGGTACACTTCAACTATGAGGGACAGAATGGGGGGAAAGAATCCAGGAAATCACATTGTAGGATTTTTAATGAATTAATTAAATTCCTGAGTAAAATAAGTATTTGGTCACCTACAAACAAGCAAGATTTCTGGCTCTCACAGACCTGTAACTTCTTCTTTAAGAGGCTCCTCTGTCCTCCACTCGTTACCTGTATTAATGGCACCTGTTTGAACTCGTTATCAGTATAAAAGACACCTGTCCACAACCTCAAACAGTCACACTCCAAACTCCACTATGGCCAAGACCAAAGAGCTGTCAAAGGACACCAGAAACAAAATTGTAGACCTGCACCAGGCTGGGAAGACTGAATCTGCAATAGGTAAGCAGCTTGGTGTGAAGAAATCAACTGTGGGAGCAATTATTAGAAAATGGAAGACATACAAGACCACTGATAATCTCCCTCGATCTGGGGCTCCACGCAAGATCTCACCCCGTGGGGTCAAAATGATCACAAGAACCGTGAGCAAAAATCCCAGAACCACACGGGGGGACCTAGTGAATGACCTGCAGAGAGCCGGGACCAAAGTAACAAAGGCTACCATCAGTAACACACTACGCCGCCAGGGACTCAAATCCTGCAGTGCCAGACGTGTCCCCCTGCTTAAGCCAGTACATGTCCAGGCCCGTCTGAAGTTTGCTAGAGAGCATTTGGATGATCCAGAAGAGGATTGGGAGAATGTCATATGGTCAGATGAAACCAAAATAGAACTTTTTGGTAAAAACTCAACTTGTCATGTTTGGAGGAGAAAGAATGCTGAGTTGCATCCAAAGAACACCATACCTACTGTGAAGCATGGGGGTGGAAACATCATGCTTTGGGGCTGTTTTTCTGCAAAGGGACCAGGACGACTGATCCGTGTAAAGGAAAGAATGAATGGGGCCATGTATCGTGAGATTTTGAGTGAAAACCTCCTTCCATCAGCAAGGGCATTGAAGATGAAACGTGGCTGAGTCTTTCAGCATGACAATGATCCCAAACACACCACCCGGGCAACGAAGGAGTGGCTTCGTAAGAAGCATTTCAAGGTCCTGGAGTGGCCTAGCCAGTCTCCAGATCTCAACCCCATAGAAAATCTTTGGAGGGAGTTGAAAGTCCGTGTTGCCCAGTGACAGCCCCAAAACATCGCTGCTCTAGAGGAGATCTGCATGGAGGAATGGGCCAAAATACCAGCAACAGTGTGTGAAAACCTTGTGAAGACTTACAGAAAACGTTTGACCTCTGTCATTGCCAACAAAGGGTATATAACAAAGTATTGAGATGAACTTTTGTTATTGACCAAATACTTATTTTCCACCATAATTTGTAAATAAATTCTTTAAAAATCAGACAATGTGATTTTCTGGATTTTTTTCTCATTCTGTCTCTCATAGTTGAGGTATACCTATGATGAAAATTACAGGCCTCTCTCATCTTTTTAAGTGGGAGAACTTGCACAATTGGTGACTGACTAAATACTTTTTTGCCCCACTGTACTTCAAGTTTTACTGGATTAATCAGGATTTAACTTTCCTTCCTCCAGAAGCTTTGAATTCGGGTGAGTCTCGCTCTTAAAACTGTAGATCAGGTAATGGGTTAGAACACCACATGCACCAGAATGGGACACTGGATAGTTTTTTGTTTATTGTTCCAGTTAAAGTTTGAGTTTTATTGAAAAATTATAAAATCATTAAAGCAGAATGATGATCATAACTATACCAACTTTTTGATAAACCTTGCTCATCCTTTTCCTTTTATCGAAATAGTAAATACATATGAATAAAAAGGTTATGGTCAGGACAAGAGAAAAATCTTGCTGCTTGTCCGAGTGGATTAAAAAGTTAACGTTGAGCCCTGAAGACTGCATTATTTTTATACAACACCATAGTTTGGAGTGTTTCACTTTATTTTATTTATTTATTTATTTTTTTAGATAAAAGAGCTTTTTTTTATTTAAAAAAAAAAAAATCACCTTTGGCAGCAAAAACTGACAACTCCACAATTTGTTTTTGGCAAAAACAGGCAAATTCGAATTTCGTACGCAACTTGAAAAATATCCGAGACCCACAATGGATAAACGGTATTGAAAACGAAAGAATTAATTGACTTCAAAAAGGCATTATGTCAGCAAAAAATTTGACGGCGATGGTTTAATTTTGTCTGGTTGGCACTTGTTGGTTTTTACACTTGAACTCTTCAGACAGATTGAAATGTTGTGGACGTCCGAGAGAGAAGTTCGTTCCTGCTCTCACCTTTATGTTATCGCAGTTACAGACAGTCGCACCCTCACCATCCTTTCTTTTTCCTCTTTCTTATGACAAAAGAAATTCGAATTATTTGATTTAATGTATGAGCCGCTCTTTATCTTTAATGATGGCAACACCAGGCTCTTGTTGAACCTGATTTTTAAAAAAAATTTTAAAAAATCAGCTTGTTCTTCCAACAAACCAGAAAGCGCACAAACTCCTCTATCCTCTGCCATGTCGGGAAACTTAAAGTTAAAGTGATGATACGTTTTGGGCAATGTTGCTGGGCGACTGCACTTCGACGCTTTCCCATTGAGATCGGGCAACATCATTTCCATCTGAATGATTCTGATAGTTTTGGGCAACTTTTTAAGCTCATCCAATCAAAGTGCTACCAGTGACTCACATGACCACCTGAGAGCTTCTGAAATTTTCAGCAAAGATGGCGGCGTCTCCAATAGTGGCGCGAAGAAAAAGAGAGACGACTTGTATCTTTTTATGGCGGTAAGTTGTTCTGTGTGAACCCAAAGTGGTGAATTTACCTCATCAAATGCTTAGAAAACCAACAGACATTATTTTTATGTGCTAAGGTTGTAATTAAGGGTGTTTTCACACCTGGTCCCCTTTAAAGGAACCAGACTCAGTCCTCTTTAAGTGGACCAAAAAGTGGACCAACAGAAAAAGAACTCAGTTCTTTTTGTGTTCACACTGTGAATTTATTACAAAGAGGACTGGGTTCTCTTTCTGGTCCAGTTAAGCTTTGATGGGGCCTCAGTCCTCTTTCTGTCCACACCAGGTCCTCTAGAGCCCTCAGACCCCCAGTGCACGGAATTCTGGGTAATTTTCTCTTGAATCAAAATGTCTGCTGCCATGCTTGCCCTGCTGTATTCCTTGATCAAAATAGTGCGGATTAAGGAAAATAAATTTATTCCAGCTATCTATGAGCACAAAACACGGCTGGTACGTTCCAAAAGGAAGTTGAGTTTCCCTGCTACAGTCACGTGACCAACTACGGCAAACGAAGAAGTTTAAACTACAGTGAAAAAGGCGAAGTGAACCCGGTGTGCTTTCTGTTCACAATGCGCAGATTAGGCGAACCGTACCGTTGATTTTTAGCGAACCGTGCCGAGACCACCTCCTGAGGTGGTCTCAGTTCAGTTCGCTTTAAAGGGGTCTGGGTACGGTCGGAGTGTTCACATATGCGCAAAAAATGCTGAGTCATCGATCTGAGTTCGGTTAGATGGCTGAAAGGGACCAAGTGTGAAAACACCCAAAGACATCGATTTTTTTTTCAGCTAAGTGTAAACTGCCGTTAGCTAACCACCGCTCCATGGAGGTTGAACGGGATTTCGCTAACTAGCGGTGTTTTTTGCTAACATAGTTAGCTGAAGGTTATTGCTAGCTATGTCGGGATAACGTTGGCTCTCTTGCGTCAAGTTAAACGTGATGGGCAGCTCATGATTTATTTTTTTTTTTTTGAGAGTTGCAATAGAGGTTGTCTAACTTATCGTCCGAGCTAATTCACATACAGAGCACGGCTACTTGCGGAACCCGAGAGTGAAACAGTACAAACTTCAGGATCTAAAAAAAGCTTTTCACAAGCTCTGTCAGGCCCTTTTCCTCCTCATCAGCGTCTCCTGCTCCATGTCCTTTTTTTTTCTTTTTTGCCAAGATGAGAATTAAACGACAATGTTTTTGTGATGCTATCGCATATGTAATTGAGGCTCATACGGTAGCATTTTAAAGGCCCAAGCTGTTTTTTTACATGCATTTTTTATTTCTCTTTGCTATTTGGGCTTATTAGAACCTGATTAGAATAAAAACTAAGCATCATCTTTTGATAAGATGTACTTTTAGAGAAAAAGTATGTCCACATATGTGGATTCTTGTTCCGAATTTCTAAAAAGTGCTGTCCACGCATGTGACCGCTAAGCCCTAGGAGGTTAAAAAGTGTTTATTATTAACAGAATAATGTGGTTATTTTGACTTAAAATAACGGTAAATTATCTTTTGACCAGAGTATCTATTCAGTTTTGTTCCAGAAGTGATACTTACTTGAGTGAAATAAAGGCTGAAGCCAAGACAAACGTGACGGCTGCAAATGTTTCGGTGCCCATCTTTACAGTGTCTGTCTCCCTGGCAAAAGATCTGCTCGTATCTGATTGGCTGCTGCCAACTGTCTGCTGCCCTAATTAGTTGCCCGTTGCCGGCAACACTGTCCAAAAAGTTGCCCCGTGTATCATCATCTTTCGAAAGTGCAGACCCCAGAGACTCCTTTAATACGTGTTCAGACAATAGGATAAGACTACGAGTAGAAACAACACGAACTGGAGCTAAACATATTCACAACTTCCTGAAAGATCTAATTCTGCCAAGTATTTACAGTATCTAGAGCAGAGAGCTGAACTAGGAATAACATGCTGGCCTCCTTTCTGCTTACTCATTTTATGCAAACCCTTTACAGCACTTTAGAGTCGCTCTAATAAATTGGATATATATGTGCGTGCGTGTGTGCTGTGCTGTTCACAATATCACATGAGTCCTCATGCTGGGAGAAGCTATTACAACAAGATATGCAGCAATCATGTGGGAAAACAGCATCTGTTTGGATCATTATCTCAGCTGCATCACACATTACAGTTTCAAATTTAGACAACAAAAGCCCTGTAGATCGTTTGCTTATATACACAGAGTTTAGCTTTCTGCACAGATCATTTTGTTGTTTCTACATATCATGAAGCGATGACGGACATTATTTGTGACGATTTGCTGAACTCACCACGCCGTATGTCCAGCCCAGCTCGATCTTGTTCATGACCCAGAGCTCATGGATGTTCTCTGCCAGCTTCTCTCGGATTCGCTCCAGGTGAGGGGGCAACACAATCTAACGTACACATGCATTCATCACAGTTCATCAATGACCCTAACCCATAACTACGTCATCGCTTGTTTACCGCAATGCATTATGGGCGATCCCCGGGGTCAGCACCGCCGTATTGTTTACTTTCGCCTTTGTCAAACACCGCATTGTTGTGTCTAATCGGTTTTAACCATGCCACCTAAAGTGAACTGCTGTGCGCCTTACTGTGTCTCCACAACAAACAGAACACCGAATTTGAGCTTTTATCAGCTGCCAGTCGAGAAGAAGAGAAGAAAGAAATGGATAAGTTTAACCCGCAACGAAAATCTTCGAACTGAATCGAAATGCACAAGTGTTTGTAGGTTACGTTTCTCTGGTGGGGAAAAGACGGATTTAAACTGTGACCCAGCGATATTTCCACGGTCTGCGGAACGGCCTTCGGTTATAGAAGATTATAACAATCGACGCTGTTCATCGTCTGAAACGAGCGATATTCCAAAGCCTGTGAAACAAAGAAGCAATCTTCAACCTTTTGCCTCTCAACGCACCGAAACACTCCGCAGCCGAACGAGCCTGTCGGACCGATAAGGGTTCTCTTTCGGGTCTGTACCGGTATAATGTTCAGTGTACTTTATTAATGCGTCACCATCTGGGTCGCATACGTATCGATTTAATCCACTGTTTATTAAGTCCTTCACCCTGTAAAACACACCAAAAATTACGTTCAATCCGTGTTCGACACATAAATCCAACAAAATAGTTTATTTCTTAAGATCAGAGATGAGAATGGGACATTTAAAAAAAAAACTCTGAAATGTCTGCCAAGGGCAGACATAATGCACGCAAAGTGTGCATGGGGGGGTTTCAAAGGGGGGTGCGCCTTTATATATATATATATATATATATATATATATATATATATATGTTTTCAAATTCAATGATGGTTTAAAACGTTTATAAACTTTAAGATAACAAATCCCGACAGATATAATTATATATATCGTGAGCGATAATGGAGGTAACTGTAACGATATATTAGATTCCTCCTGACTCGATCTTTGACAATTTAAGTAAAACGTACCTTTGTGCTTTTTTGTTTTGATGTGCTCCTGGATGTTTCTAGCTCCTCTGTTTCCATAATTGATCATACCTGAGCACAGAATACACAGAACCTTTCCCGGCACGTCCACTTTTCGGATATGTTCCATCAGGCACGTCGTCACAGTTTGTGTCCCTATCTGCACGGTAACGCTACTATCGAGCCATGCCCATCGGAAACAGTTCTTTATCCCGTTCGATTTATCGATTTCCCTGGCATGATCCTCATTTTTGCGGTCCAAAACTTTCGCCATATTGGCGAAGTAACTTTGAAAACTAACCAAAATAACGAGAACTTAAGAAGTGATCAAAACCGTGTACGTATAGCTCGTTTCTCCATGAATTGTAGAAGTGAGATGAAACTAGCGCCAAAACGTTGCCGGAAATCGTTGCGAGTTGTCGTTAGCATAAATATTGAAGAAAGCAATGACGATTTCCGTTATCACACCTGCAACTAATTTTGCAATGAGCGTTGCCGAAAGATGCTGGCAGGCGGTCGGTTGGTCCTGCCTGCTTGTGCCACCATAAGCCTCGCCTCGCGCCGACCCCTACCCCCCCCAAAAAAAATTTTCTCAACGGATTTACACGTTTCACAAAAATGACATTTTCAGCGGGAAAAACTCGGAATTTCGCAGATCCACGGAAAATTCTCATCTCTGTAAGAGTTGACTAGACGTAGCAAAATGTTTCAAAATTAGGAACGAAATCATTTAGCATACAAATTATTTATGTTGTTCGCACATTTTCCTCGATTAGGCCTATAAATTTGGCTATACCTGGTCGCAGGACCTGGCAGTCGCTCTAACACGTGAACGTAACTTCGCCATGAACACCACAGCCAATTTCAGAGAGGCTACGTACGATTCCCGATATTCAGACAGATTTGTTTTCTCGATCAAGTTTAGCTGGTGCAATATACTGTACGCAAGGCATTCTGAGATTTGATGATGATGTTGTACAGCGTGGTCGACTCGGTCTCGGCTCTTACGTTCTCACCGAGCTTGATTCGGATTCCGATTTTCCTGCTGTAAACCCTCGACATGTTCTCCACCTCTTTAAATCACCAATTTCACTGTCTTCCACGACAGACCATGGCAAAATCGCTCCTCTCACATCGCTCTCACGCAAAATTAATCAGCCACCCGTCATATCGCCCAACTACCGGCCCCGGCTATCCCCCACAATGCATTGCGGTAAACGAGGGATGATGTAGTTATGCTTGGGGGCTATTAACACGCAAACACATTAAATATCACGTCTTCATGATTTGCAAATCGTTGCATTCTGTTTTTATTTATGTTTTACACAGGGTCCCAACTTTTTGGGGGTTGAAAATGGGTTTAAACATTTTCATTACGAGTGTGCACCTGTTGAGTGCAGTGTTGGGGTGTGTACCTGGCTGGTGTCCACAGGTATGGGTGTAAATGCAGCCTGGGACAGACTGAGCGTTGGCCCCAGCAGGTCCCGGGTCACGCCGTGGTCATGTTTATACTCCTGGTTGTGTTCCACTCTGAGCTTCTCTCGTGGTAACACAGCCTCGAAACATGGAGCGTAGCCCGTTGGAGGGAGGAACTTAAACTCTCCGTGACGACCGCCCAAAAGGAAGCGCACTCTACAGAGAAAGAAGAGGAAACACATATTTATAATCAGACATGACTTACTTATAAAAGGTAGGTGGAAACACTTTTATATAAAAACTAATCATCTTACAAACAATCAATCTGTGCGTGTTGTCTCAGTACCTTTTCGACTCAGTAGTTCTTCAGTTTTATCTTTGAGATCCAAAGAATCCGACCGTGTTATGAGTGAATCCGTGTTATAACGGTATGGAAAATCTGGCACGGCTCGAGTAGAAAACATTCTATGAGGTTTTTTTTTTTTTTAGATAAATCAGTCCCCTGAAGATATCTGATGAAGAAATTGCAAGAACTACGATTGTTTTTACCATGCTGATAACTCATTATTTATTGCTGACTGTCAGTGTAACAGATATGTAATAAAATATTTTGCTCCCTGGCACGTCTGCGATTCTTCGCACCTGCGTGCTTCGAGCTTTCACTCGCACGCTTCCGCGCTCTGAGCAGCGCAATCTCGTGTGGGCCTGTAGTCAGACAAAATGAAGCATGTTTCATAGATGTGGGACTTTTCCCTGCAGAACTATCAAGATTCAAAGCATCTGAATGCCCTCCATCCATTCATTCGTTATCTGTAGCCGTTTTATCCTGTTCTACAGGGTCGCGGGCGAGCTGGAGCCTATCCCAGCTGACTACAGGCGAAAGGCGGGGTACACCCTGGACAAGTCGCCAGGTCATCACAGGGCTGACACACAGACACAGACAACCATTCACACTCACATTCACACCTACGCTCAATTTAGAGTCACCAGTTAACCTAACCTGCATGTCTTTGGTGTCATGCTCCGCCCCGGACATCCACTCCGGAGATTATGGATCTCCCACGCCAGCGCCGATCCGGATCCGAGACGGGAATTCCATCTCACCTGAACTCACTTCCTGGTTTTCACCGCTGCCGTTCTCAAGGCCTCTGCATGCTCTTGCGACAAGGCTTTCGCAGATAGCTTTTCGCAGACAGTTGTAATTTATCGTTGAGCGGGGAGTAATAGGCGTGCGCCATGTTATTCACCGCTACAACGCAAGGGGGCGCGAAGTCGCGAAATCACTAGGAGTAGTTGGTGGGTGTGGTTAGTGGAGTGTTTATCCTCCGGTTACTTATAATGACTAGAACTGGAGTCGTATAGATGTACGTACTTCCTCACTTCCTCGATCAACCGCTCTTCGTGCTGCTCCATCTTCGCTCGTGTTTTTAAAAATGGCGGTCGTGAAAACAAACCAAACCGGGAAAGTAGGGAAGCGGAAGTGCGTGTACAGCGGATGTAGAGTGGACCAATCAGAGCCCTCTTGTCTGCGACGCTGTCTGCGAGGCTTCTGCAGTGGTCACAATTTTTGGGAGGTGCGCGCAGAGCGTCTGCAAAGGTGGGGGGGCTACGCAGACGCTATCTGCGACACCGTCTGCGAGGACTGCGTTGTCAGCATAAATTGGCCTTCAGACTCTGACTTTGCCAGAACGTCTCGTTTTGCTACTCGAGCCATTTCTGTGCCTCATTGCGTTTCATGGTTTTTTGCCTCTTGCTTATTTTTCTAGTTCATGGTTTTTGCACTGGTTTTTCTTCTTGTTCATGGTTTTTTGCTGTAGCGTTTTTGTCCTTACCTGTCTCGTGTTTTTGTCAAGTTTTCCGTCTCTTTTTACCCGGACTATTTTTGCCATTTGTGTTTTTGTCCTGTTTGTTTACTTTTTTGCCACGCCCTTTTTTTCCTTAGATTAAATCACCTTATTTATTGGATTACTGTCTGTGTTCTGCTTTTGGATCCTTATCTCACCACACCTCCACCACCCCTAACACTACGTTCTGGCCAAGTCGGAGTCTGAGAACGGCCTTTAAATATGCAGCGGTGAAAACCAGGAAGTGAGTTCAGGTGAGATAGAATTTCCGTCCTGGATCCGGATCGGCGCTGGCATGGGAGAGCCGTAATCTCCAGAGTGGATGTCCGGGACGGAGCATGACATTTGGACTGTAGGGGAAACCGGAGCACCCGGAGGAAACCCATGCGGACAACATGCAAACTCCACGCAGAAAGGCCCTCATCGGCCGCTGGGCTCAAACCCAGGACCTTCTTGCTGTGAGGCGACAGCGCTAACCGCTACACCACCGTGCCGCCCCCATCTTAATGGATTTTCAAGTAACTCTTCTTCCGAGTCTCAGACTGTTGAGTTCTTGAACGCAGCTGCATAAAGTTAAATTTAAATTTTGGGAGCTATGAGCTGACCGTATTACAACGGTTTTCCGTATTGTAACAGCGTTCCCCTGTATATATAAAATCCCTAGATAGGTGAGAGAGGCCACTGTTCCTGCGGCACACACTCCCTGGATGTAGTCTGGTTAACACCAGACCATATCACAAGTGAAATATGGTCTGGAATCCACCTATTGAATTTCTCGTAGGGGAGGTGTGGTTTACGATTGTCAACAGCCGTTTATTGGACGTTGCGAATGTCTATCATTTGGCGTATACGTAGCCCATGGCCAATCATGGCAGTTGTACCCGGTGACGTAGTTAGAGCGACGAAGAGGCAAAGAAGAGAAGGAAAGAGAAGGCAAAACAAAAATAGGAAAACAATGGCACCGAACGATTACTGCCAAACGCTGTTCTTTTTTTAAAACAAACTTTCGCTCTAAACTATTCAGAACAGTGTCTAAAGCTTGATCGAAAGTTTGGTTCGTATCACTCGCCGCCATGTTAAATGTGATCCGTAAACAGTCCCAAATAAACTACAAGCTTCCGTTTGTCGAGTAGTACGCGTCACCGTCTTTCCACCCCTCCCCACTCTCTGATTGGCTCCCTAACTCAGGCGAGCCTTTAGACCATAGTTTCCATGCTGTCTTTTCAGATCGGAACGATTGTGCAAAGCAGCATGGGATTTCCCAGGCTACCCTGGATGTAGGTGTCCCCTGTAGATTTGTACTGACTGAATGCATCTTTAAATCTTCCTTTTCTTTAAGATACATGACAAAATAATTAGTATTTTTCCTTCTTTAGAGAATGTGTGATTTTGATTAAAAAGAAGAAAAAAAAACACCACTTTTTAACCCTTGGAGATAAAACCATGATGCTGGCTTTTTTTTTTTTTTGTGGTGCCATATCAGACATTGTACCAGACAGCCAAACAGGAACCGAAAGGACCTGAACCTCATCTCCTTCATTATCTCTAGCCGCTTTAGTTTTTCGTTTTAGTTTCTGGGTGTGCACATCTCTGAAGACCTGTCCTGGAACAACACCACCGCATCACTGGCCAAAAAAGCCCAACAGCGTCTGTACTTCCTCCGCAAACTGAGGAGAGCAAGAGTCCCGGCCCCCATCATGCACACATTCTACAGAGGCGCCATCGAGAACATCCTGACCAGCTGCATCACCGTGTGGTACGGCGCCCGCACCGTGTCCTGCTGCAAGACTCTGCAGCGCATCGTGAGAGCAGCTGAGAGGATCATTGGTGTCTCTCTCCCTTCTCTAATGGATATCTATAACTCCCGCCTCACCCGCAAAGCCATCAGGATTGCAGGTGACCCCACCCACCCACCCATCTCACAGCTTCTTCAGCCTGCTGCCGTCGGGGAGGAGACTGCGGAGTCTCCGGGCCAAAACCAGCAGGCTCAAGGACAGTTTCTTTCACCAGGCGGTCAGGAGGCTCAACTCCCTCCCTGTTCTGCCCGTACACCCCCCTGCCCCCCTTCAGCATCTGGCATGTCATCCTCACAGTTTCCCCCAACACACACATCTCATCGTTCATTAACACACTGAACTCAGGGACCGCACATCTCACTTTACCTCGCTCATTTGCACTATTCCGCACTACCTCATATTAACAGCTGCTAGTTTGTTTATTCTGCTTATTTCATGTTTACCTGCTATACCTCAAGTGCCCTTGACTGTTTGGTTATTTGTACCAATTTATGTGTGTGTGTGTGTGTGTGTGTGTGTGTATATGAGTGTTTAGTCTAGTTACTATCTAGAGTGTTTATACTGTTTATATTGCCTGTTTGAGTGTTTAGTCTGTCTTGTTCTTATCTAGTGTTTATACTCTTTATTTATTCTGTTTATATTGTTTGAGTGTTTAGTCTATGTCTAGTTCCTATCTAGAGTGTTTATACTGTTTATATTGTTTGTTTTTCCAATTATTCTATTTTTATTTATTGCATTGCCAGTTTGCAACGTGGGTCAGAGAGGACTGATATTTCATCTGTGCTGTATGTCGAGCATGTATAGCATATTTGACAATAAAGTTGACTTGACTTTATCCTGTTCTACAGGGTCGCAGGCAAGCTGGAGCCTATCCCAGCTGACTACGGGCGAAAGGCGGGGTACACCCTGGACAAGTCGCCAGGTCATCACAGGGCTGACACATATGCCGCTTTTCCACTACAAACGCGGCTGAGTCGGGCTGAGCCGTGCCGTGCTGAGTCGAGCTGAGCGGGGCTGTTGGAGTTGCATTTCGACTACAACCGCGCTGAACCGTGCTGGCTGGAAGTGGGTGGACACATTGGGTGGAGTTAGCGAAAGTGGGTGGACGTCACGTGATGTCGTTAAGCAGCGCAAACAGTGACATCAGTGATCTTTTAAGCGGTAGTCTCACGACCCGAATAGTAAACAATAAACATGGAGGACATGGAGTCGTTAGTGTTGCTGGTCTTGGTGCTGTGGCTTGTTGTCACCGACAATGCGGACAGATACTGACAAGAGCGTATAGATGAGGCGAGGCGCATAAGGCTTCAGAAATTCTCGTAATTCGTAATTCTCCTTCCGGGTTTGCGGTGTTTACAGATCCCAGCGCGCTCGCGGGGCGTGTGTGGGCATGTGAGGACACTCCTCCTCACCAATCAGTGCACAGGGGAGTGTCTGCTCACGCCCCTAGCCTCACTCGGCTCGCTTTGGCTCGCTTCAGCCCCACTCCAAAACGGTGCGAGTTTTAGGGGCTAAGCAGGGCTGAAGCGAGCTGAGTCGTGCTGGTTTTTGGTAGTCGAAACACGAGCCGTGTCGGGCTGAAGTGAGCTGAAGCGAGCTGAAAAAGGGTAGTGGAAAAGGGCCAATAGACACAGACAACCATTCACACTCACATTCACACCTACGGTCAATTTAGAGTCACCAGTTAACCTAACCTGCATGTCTTTGGACTGTGGGGGAAACCGGAGCACCCGGAGGAAACCCACGCGGACACGGGGAGAACATGCAAACTCCGCACAGAAAGGCCCTCGCCGGCCATGGGGCTCGAACCCGGACCTTCTTGCTGTGAGGCGACGGCGCTAACCACTACACCACCGTGCCGCCAGGACCTGAACCTGATTCAATATAATCTATCCTAAATGTCTACACTAAAGAAACAGAATGAAGTATTCTACCTTTTTTTTTTTAATCGGGATAAAATAAAAAGGTATATTCACAACACGGTCCGGGATTGGATGGATGAAGCTCACGTTCAGCAAATGTGCTGATTTGAGCAATTATTTAAAGCCCGCTGTTCAACAATAAATAAGTTTAACGTTCATCCAACAGAAGGGCTGCTGAATGAATGTCTCCAATTGCTGGACCTTTTCCTACCTATCAATGCTCTCATTATACAACAAATAATAAAACAATTTCTCTGGCACTGCAGGGAACACTGGGTAATTGCATTATGACAAACTGCGGAGTCGTTTGTGCTGAACTGTCCATCACTGCGGCACACTGGATCATGGAAGAGGATGGATCATCGCATGTAGCCTCAGATGTTTCCTAAGCTGCAGAATATATTTTAACCCTAACAGCAGATCAGCATGTTTTTGCATTACTCCATTGTAATATGGTAGTCATTACACCCACATGTGGCGTTTACCTTTCAGTTGGAGATCATGCACTCACTTGACTCCAGCAGAGAAGCTGACGACTGGGAAGAAGAGGCTGTCTGTGTTGAAGTTCTCGAACATGCCCTGAACCGGCTGCCCGTTGATGCGGAATGAGATACTGGGCGCACTGAGATCCAGGCAACAGCTCACTACATCGTCAGCACAGAGCAGGTGCTGATTGGGGGAGCTGACCGTCCGAGCAATGCAGCCTGCACATCAGCAAACACACATCAACAATCACTCCTCATGCATTAACAAACAAACAAACAAACAAACCCAGCAGGAAGTACCCAGCTTTCCTGAGCCTGAAAACAGACCCATCACTCTCCAGCTAGCTAACATTATCGGTCACTGATTGTGACTTTAGCGCTCACCTGACCACAGATGTAGTCCATCAAATCCGTAAGAGTAAAGGTCGTCTCCGACTCCATTGCCCCCCCAGCCCTCGCCCCCTCCTGGGTAAGGCGAGTACCCAGGTGTAGACGCCCATCCTACCCTCAGATGAGTCGCCTCTGCTGTCACAAATGGCTCCACGTGGTCCACAATCAGCTCATAATACCACTTCTTGTACTGCGCTGAGCCTTCATTCACCCCCAGGAAGATGTTTGGCCTCATGCTGCAGGACAAACAAATCCACGAGTGACTGCCATGTATAAATGTTAGGGTGGGGGGGAAAAAAAAAAGCCCCCAAAAAACCCCAAACCCTCTGGTATACAAGGTTCCTACACAACCAGGTATTCTCCAGGAAGAATTCTCCGCTATATACTGTACAGCACACACAACATATGACCAAACGTATGTGCACGTCTTGTGATATGTTGGCCTTTCTAAAATATTTGCCACACACTTGGAAGGACAGGGTTGTCTAGGATGTCTGTATGCTATAGCGTTACAATTTCACTTCACTGGAACTAAGAGGCCCAAACCTGTTCCAGTATTGCACTACCGTTCAAAAGTTTGGGGTCACCCAGACAATTTTGTGTTTTCCATGAAAAGTCACACTTTTATTTACCACCATAAGTTGTAAAATGAATAGAAAATATAGTCAAGACATTTTTCCGGCCATTTTGAGCATTTAATCGACCCCACAAATGTGATGCTCCAGAAACTCAATCTGCTCAAAGGAAGGTCAGTTTTATAGCTTCTCTAAAGAGCTCAACTGTTTTCAGCTGTGCTAACATGATTGTACAAGGGTTTTCTAATCATCCATTAGCCTTCTGAGGCAATGAGCAAACACATTGTACCATTAGAACACTGGAGTGAGAGTTGCTGGAAATGGGCCTCTATACACCTATGGAGATATTGCACCAAAAACCAGACATTTGCAGCTAGAATAGTCATTTACCACATTAGCAATGTATAGAGTGGATTTCTGATTAGTTTAAAGTGATCTTCATTGAAAAGAACAGTGCTTTTCTTTCAAAAATAAGGACATTTCAAAGTGACCCCAAACTTTTGAACGGTAGTGTAACTAGTACTTCACAAAGAAGTCTTTCTCCATCTTTGTTTGAAATGACCTTACAAAGACATTACCGTAATGCTGAGATGTGTGTGTGCGCGGCCGTGTACGTGTGCGCGTGTGTGATGGCGCTTGTAAATCTGAATGTCCTGTACGGTACCTGCTCACGTAGTTGACCAAGCGCGTCTGTAGTAACAAGTCTCTCCCCGGGAGCAGATTATCACAGATGAGGTGTTGGTTAGAGCGAACTGCCACCCCGTGACACACACACAGAGAACACAGTACATCCAGGACCTAAGAGAGAACACGCAAGACGAAAGTCTTACAGGCATTTAACGCACTTCTAACATAACACACACACATTAACAGTGCATGCACACTAACTGAACACGCTAACTCGTTATCCTGTTCGTTAGGAAGCAAACGTGCACCTGCTGGGGTGTTCACGATACGCTAATTTTCACTTGTGTGAAATGCATGTCTGTTTGGGCTATTAATTGTCAACACAATCGATAGGTAGCCGGTACTACATCTCCACAAAAGACCATTTTAGCTTGGATCAACGCCAATGATGACACCTGCCTCGTTATTGAGCAATTGAAGAGAGTAATGGCTGAATTTAAAATCACTTTGTCGTAAAACAGCGAAAAACCCATCGCTCACAATGCTGAAGACGTCCGAGCGCCTGGGCTTTATGTGGCTGCCATATACTGCATCTGATCAACAACCTGAGTGGAGATCGGTCTCGGATACGCACAGTGTGATAACTTACCATGAAATTAAAAAAGTAGTTGCACGAACGCTAGCCGAAAAGTGTTCAAGAAAACACGATTCTACTTCAAAATCCTACCCAGACACCCTTCTCTGGCACAAGGGTAGTGAAGAAATACTGTAGTTCTGATTCAAAAGAAGGAACGTGTCTGCTCCGGACCTTGTGGTTGCGTCCGTGCTTGTCCAGCAGGGAGATGATGGATTTGATATGTCCCTCTTTGATGATGTTTAGGGCTTCGGGACTCTCCACCAGTACACAGTGCAACACCTCCAGGATCCCTGCAGCGCAAAGTTCACACTTATTTTAGCTTAAATGAAATTAAAATGCACCACTAATATCTGTGTACCACTCGGCTTGCTTGTTAAACCTTTTTCAACCGCCAGCACATGTTTCACGGGTAACTTAACTGAGGAAAAAAAAAAAATAATGACCAGTAGTGTTTTCCTGTCCATCACAGTGGACTGTTTCCAAAACTGATAAATACCGTATTTTCTGGACTATAGAGCGCACCTGTATATAAGCCGCATCCGCTCTATTTTAAAAAAATTTTTAAAAAAAGATATACAAGCCGCACCGGGCTATAAGCCGCAGATATCTATGTTGAAAAATTAGATATTTACTGCATGTACAGAACGATTTTGTACTGTAAATGTACATGTATGTACCTGAACAGATTCTTTCCGAACAGTGCCTTTTAACACGGCAGCAACTTTGCTGATTAAAACGGAACAGAACCAAGAGAAAATAACCGGTATTTATTTACCTTCATTTCTCCTGTGTTTGAAACCACAAGTCACTTTAATCATCTTCGCTGGATTTGAAAATAATTACCAGTTAGTAATTTGTCGTGCGTGTTCTATCTGCTAAAGATCTGCTAATTCTTCTTTGCATTGATTTTTCGTCTTATTTTTGATTCTACTTCCGGTTAGAGCGCCCCTAGCTCTCTCTTTTTTTTAGTCACCCAGGTTAGTTGTAGAATAGGCTCTTGAACCATACCCCAGTCCAGCAGGTGGCGGTAATGCACCTCATACGTTAAGTTGCCAACCGCCATAAAAATCCAAGAAGAAGAAGAGCGCCCCTAGCGGTGGAAGAAAAATCCACAGAATAGCCGCACCTTTGTATAAGCCGCATGGTTCAAAACCTAGGAAAAAAGTAGCGGCTTATAGTCCAGAAAATACGGTAGGTCAAGTTCTTATAAGAGTGCTGAATGACGTTAAGCACCCCCCCCCTTTTCAAAAGCAAATCACCACCCAATCAATTAGTTTGCAGTTTGGGGCTGGGTAGCCTGGAAAAAATAAATAAATAAACACCTCAAAATTGTGAATGGAGTGCCAATAGAAAGTTCACGCATGGGAAATGGAAGATATTTTTCAAGGAAATTGGTCCTGCCAACCCTAAAGAGGAATAATACTGGGAGTTTGGTGGGGCGTTTTCGACTGTTTCCGGCCAAAATTCTTTGGTTGCATCCTGATGTTGAAGGGATCCTCCAGTAGATTTATTCTCAAACTTATTTTAAGTAAAAGTAGCCGCAGATTTCCAAAAAAAAAAAAAAAAAAAAAACCCACCAAACTTTCATTTTCGGAGACCAAACAACATTTGATAAAAATAAATTTTCTTTAAAATGGTCAGATGGGCTTCCTGCGGTATAGCCTCGGTCACAACCGGCCGTACGTGCTCCTACGGCCGGTCTACGTGCAAAAAACGCAAGAAACGCATGAAGGGCACGCGTGAGTGCTGATTTTCGAGCCGTAGACTGGCCGCAGACCGGCCACAGAGATTCTTTGTCATGTCAAACAAACTCTACGGGCGCTTATGTTTTTTTCAGGTTGCAAGACAAACTTACGGCCAACGTGCGTCTTTCTCCATGAACAAAAAAAAAAAAAAAAAAAACGCAGCGATTTGGGAAACACCAAAAATCGCACGGCCAAAAAATCGTACGTCCGGTTGTGACCTAGGCTTAAGCGATGATGTCAGGGAGCGGTGACTTGGAGCAGCTCAGCTGTTTATATTCTCTGTTTACATCATAGTTTTGCTAGTTTTACAAGTATTTTTACCAAATTTATCAGTTTTGAATAAGTATGCGTCATTGTGCGGCATATAAATGCCACAATGATGCCAAAAAGAAAGCACAAGCTGGAACTAGACTGCATTTCCACAGAGAAAATGCAAAGTGTGCTTGATCAGCTGTGGGTCACTGACAGCAACTGGATCAGACATGAGACCTCATGCTATAATTTTTTTTTTCACATGATCTACAGAAAATGTGTGTGCATAGTGTGTTACTGTGCACTCTAAAATCTTGGTTTAAAGTGGCTCAGCTCACAGCACGACACGACACCTCACACTCTAAAATCTCTATTTTAAACCATGTCACACTCTCTTTGTTAATTTACCCAGCACCAGCTGTAGATCATGTAAAAAAAAAATTTTAGAACACGAAGTGTCATGTCTCTCTGCGAGTTGAGCCATTTTAAACTGAGATTTTAGAGCACACACACACACACTTTGCCACACACAGTTTCTGTAGATTATTGGAAAAAAAAAAAAATTATAGCGCGAGGTCTCATGTCTGATCCAGTTTCTGTTGGTCACACTTTTCCATCGCTGAGTAAACACACTTTGCATTTTCTCTGCGGAAATGCAGTCTAGTTCCAGCTTGTGCTTTCTTTTTAGTATCATTCTGGCATTTATATCCGACACAATGATGCATACTTATTTAAAAACTGATGAAATTCAGTAAAAATACTTGTAAAACTAGCAAAACTACGATGTAAACAGAGAATATAAACAGCCAAGTTGCTCCAAGCGACCGCTACCTGACGTCATCGCATACGTCACCACCGCAGGAAGCCCATCTGACATTTTAAAGAAAATAAATTTCTCTCAAACACTGAAAATGAAAGGTTTTTTTGTTTGTTTTTTTTATTTTTTTATCTCCGACTGCTTTTACTTAAGTCTGAGAATAAATCCGCTGGAGGATCCGTTTAACTATATACACTACCGTTCAAAAGTTTGGGGTCACCCAGACAATTTTGTGTTTTCCATGAAAAGTCACACTTTTATTTACCACCGTAAGTTGTAAAATGAATCGAAAATATAGTCAAGACATTTTTCTGGCCATTTTGAGCATTTAATCGACCCCACAAATGTGATGCTCCAGAAACTCAATCTGCTCAAAGGAAGGTCAGTTTTATAGCTTCTCTAAAGAGCTCAACTGTTTTCAGCTGTGCTAACATGATTGTACAAGGGTTTTCTAATCATCCATTAGCCTTCTGAGGCAATGAGCAAACACATTGTACCATTAGAACACTGGAGTGAGAGTTGCTGGAAATGGGCCTCTATACACCTATGGAGATATTGCACCAAAAACCAGACATTTGCAGCTAGAATAGTCATTTACCACATTAGCAATGTATAGAGTGTATTTCTGATTAGTTTAAAGTGATCTTCATTGAAAAGAACAGTGCTTTTCTTTCAAAAATAAGGACATTTCAAAGTGACCCCAAACTTTTGAACGGTAGTGTACTTGTCTAAATGTTCACCACGTTAAGCAGGCACTACATGCCCACAAGAGACCGTTTTATCCTGGATCAACCCCAAGGAACTCAAAACATTCTCCATCTACCTTGACAGAAATGGAGGGCGCTGCTGCATCAGCACATCATCTCATCTCATTATCTGTAGCCGCTTTATCCTGTTCTACAGGGTCGCAGGCAAGCTGGAGCCTATCCCAGCTGACTACGGGCGAAAGGCGGGGTACACCCTGGACAAGTCACCAGGTCATCACAGGGCTGACACATAGACAACCATTCACACTCACATTCACACCTACGCTCAATTTAGAGTCACCAGTTAACCTAACCTGCATGTCTTTGGACTGTGGGGGAAACCGGAGCACCCGGAGGAAACCCACGCGGACACGGGGAGAACATGCAAACTCCACACAGAAAGGCCCTCGCCGGCCCCGGGGCTCGAACCCGGACCTTCTTGCTGTGAGGCGACAGCGCTAACCACTACACCACCGTGCCGCCTCAGCACATCATTCAAATAGGAAAATTGAGACGAAATGAAAAATCACCAATGTGAGATGAAGTGGTGGTGGTGGTGGTGGTGGGGTTTCCAGGACGTCCGTTAATATTGGAAAACAGCGGTCATTCCTTCCACGTTTACATGGCAACCGGCAAATTTCCGTGTCCTTCTGCAATTCATTGAATTGGCTTTTTTCGCTCTGTAATTTTATTCGCATTTGCTCAAACTGCTCCTTCCTGCATGTGGGCTGCTGCTCAGACAAAATGCTTCATTTTCACATTAAGGTGCAGAACGACAGTCCAGAGAGAGAGAGAGAGTTATACACAGCCTCACACGACAATGTTAAATGAGCCATAATTGGGCCTATATGAACTGGGAATCTGCGACAGGATTCAGGTATATGAAAAAGAAAAAAAAATAGTAATAATAATAATAATCCAAAAAAAAAAAAAATCAACAGTTATGAGTACTGCAGCTTTTTTTTTTTTTAAATAAAATTATAGCCAACCTGTGCATGGTGTGGCACAAATTACTAAAGACGGATGCTTATTTCACCACATTTTGGCTCCATATTGAAGATAAGCCCTTATTGTTTCGAAAGGAAGTAATGTCATTTTCAAAAGACGCAAGTGTCTACATCTGTGCTTCACATACAGGTCAAACACCATCACCAACATGATTGGACTGACTATTTTCTCACGGCGTGAGTATTTCAATTACAGGCTTTGGTATGCGGTTAAATGTGCAGATTTGAAAAACAAACTGTCTGAAATGATGTGTTTGCCAGGCTTTATAGAAAACAGCCCATCCTGTTGGTAAATGTTTAGGTTTTAAAACGCAGACCAACACAATTATAATCAGCATCAATTCAGCACCGAGACCAGCCTGCTATAAGCACCGACAACCATTTATCATCTGTACGCCAATGCTTAGCTTTACTTTAAACACGATCCATTCAGTGATTTGCAAATCCTTTTTGACATATATTCAATTGACTACAGTGCAAAGATATTTAATGTGTAACTGATCACGTTTGGGGCGGCACAGTGGTGTAGTGGTTAGCGCTGTCGCCTCACAGCAAGAAGGTCCGGGTTCGAGCCCCGTGGCCGGCGAGGGCCTTTCAGTGCGGAGTTTGCATGTTCTCCCCGTGTCCGCGTGGGTTTCCTCCGGGTGCTCCGGTTTCCCCCACAGTCCAAAGACATGCAGGTTAGGTTAACTGGTGACTCTAAATTGAGCGTAGGTGTGAATGTGAGTGTGAATGGTTGTCTGTGTCTATGTGTCAGCCCTGTGATGACCTGGCGACTTGTCCAGGGTGTACCCCGCCTTTCGCCCGTAGTCAGCTAGGATAGGCTCCAGCTTGCCTGTGACCCTGTAGAACAGGATAAAGCGGCTACAGATAATGAGATGAGATGATCACGTTTGTTGTATATTTCCCAAGAACACTCATTCTGAATTTGATGCATGTAACAAGTTCCAAAACAGTTGGAACAGAGGCAACAAAAACTGGGAAAGGTCTTTAAGGTTAAAAAAAGGAAGAAAAAAAAAACCCCACAACACCTGTTTGGAACATTCTTCAGGTAAACAGGTTCATTAGTAACTGGAAAGGCTCAGTCATTCACAAGCAAGCATGGAGCAAGTTTCACCACTTTGTGAAAAACTGTGGGGTATATAGTCCAATAGTTTAAGAATAATATTTCTCAACGTATAATTGCAAAGAATTTAGAGATTTCACCACCAGCAATCCATATTATTATCATCAAACCAGAGCGTCAGTGACGCAGTAGCTCACACGGCTATACCATACCATGAGAAACCAGACTCGTTTATAATTAGCCAAGTTGTCCTTCATGAGAACAATTAGAACAATCTGATCTTCCAAACAAAACCAATCAAAATCCATTGAAAACTCAGGAAAGAGTAGCGATTTTCCTCAAAGTTCGTTAACCGGCCTAATTAGCAACTCGCTAATGAGAAATCCCAAAACCAGGGAGTAACTTTTGTGCAGACTGATTAGATCTTCCAAACAAAACAATCAGAATCAAAATCCATTGAAAACTCAGGGAGGAGGAGTGATTTTTGTGAATTGTGGACAGACGGACGGATGGACGCCACGTGATGGCAATAGCTCGTCGCCCTACAGCTGGTGAGCTAAAGTTTCAGAGAATCCGGAGAAATTTCTGCATGTCAGAGACGAGGCCAAAGCCCAACACTGAACGCCCGTGGCCTTCGATCCCTCAGGCAGCACTGCATTAAAACCTGACATGACTGTATCAAGGACGTTACTACGTGGGCACAGGAAGACTTTGGAAAACCGCTGTCGTAAAACAGTTCGTCGCTGCGTCTACCATGCAAAGCGAAAGCCATAGATCAACAACATCCAGAAACACTCCGAATTCTCTGGGCCTGAGCTCATCTGAGATGGACTGACGCAAAATGGAAAACTGTGCTCTGGTTGGACAAGTCCACATTTCGAACTGTTTTTGGGAATCATGGACACTGTGTCCTCCAAGCTAAAGAGGAAAAGGACCATCCAGCACAAAGTTCAAAAGTCAGCTGTGAAGGCACCGTCAATGCTGAAAGGTACAAACAGGTTTTGGAGCAACATACTCTCCCATCCAGACGACGTCATTTTCAGGGACGTCCCTGCTTATTCCAGCAAGATGATGCCAAGCCACATTCTGCATGTATTACAACATAATAAGAGTGCAGGTGCTAAACTGGCCTGCCTGACACCCATTGAAAATATCTGGTGCATTATGAAGGACTTCTGAGCAACTGAAGTCGTATATCAAGCAAAAAAGAGGAAATAATTTCATGTTCAAAACTTCAACAGTTATTGTCCTCAGTTCCCAAACACTTACTGAGTATTCTTAAAAGAAAAGGTGATGTAACATAGCGGTAAACATGCCCCTGTCCCAACGTTTTCGGAACATGCTGCAAGCATCAAATTCACAATGAGTGAATATTTGCAAAAAACAAAAAAGCTGATCAGTTTCAACATTTAATATCTCGTCTCTGTATTGTATTCAATTGAATATTGGTCAAAAACAAATGTGCAAATCATTACTTTCTGTTTTGATTTATAATTTTACAAATCGTCCCAGCTTTTTTGGACCTGGGGTTTTATTTTGTCGTACAGTGTTCCCCACTGCCTTCTCGATGATGATAGGATACACTTGAAGAAAGTGGTTGGGAGTGTTATGCCACAGTTATGTCATGCAATAGTGTCGAACCATGTGCCGTTATTATTCTAGTCTTGTCTCTGTCCCTGTCTTATCACTGGCATGCTTCTTGATTGCGTCCAGGTGTTTTGCGTTTAGTCCTCAGTTAGTTTGTCTATTTATACCCTGCTGTGCCTTTCATTTGTTGCGAAGTCTTTTTTTTAGTGCTGTCAAAAATGTCGCATTATTAACGCGTTAACTTGACTCAATTTTAACGGCGATAATTTTTTTATCGCGAGATTAACGCTCTGTGACATGATGTAGGTTTTTCATAAGCTTTTGAAACTGCCAGGAACTTGGAACAGAGACTTTGCTTAGAAAAACGATAGCAGCTGGACGCCCCGCACAGCCAGAGTCCTCTGCCCTCCCCCAAAGAGCCACGGTGCTCGGCTTAGGTTTCGTTTTCCCATCGGCGGCTCCAGCCCGACTTTGCAGTGGCTGTGACAAGACATGTTATGCTCTGCAATAAAAAAAAAACAAAAAAAGCATTGGTACAACCAGTGTTCGAACTATGCCGATATTTTCGGGGGGTCCCTTTTATTCCCTTGGGGGGGGGTGCTTGCGCTTGTCTCAGAGCGCGGCTCTCCATCGCGCGCTCACTTCGGATATGCAAATGCTTCCCGTTACACACGATTGCTATGTCAATAAACATCATTTTGCCAATATTTTAGAGACCCCCCAACATTTCCCAAATCATGTTTTCAAGGGATCTCATGTCTGTTTCAGGGGATCTCGGATCCCCCGAAGTTCGAACAGTGACGTCTTTGACAAGTCAGAAATTAATCAAGCATAATGTTTGAAAATTTGAAACTAATTTTTCTACTTAGGAATGCAAGTAAATAACTATAATTTGGCATTTTAATAAAAAATAACACTGTGCTTTGGTATAAAAAAAAAAACTAAAAAAATCAGATAACACTAATTTTATTTTAGCATTAAAAATGTCATTTCAGTTCAAGAATATGCACATACTGATGGATTAACCATTTCAGAAACATAAACTATTTTGGTGATCACCATTACTGTATATTTATGGTTGCTGTGGCATAAACCTTAAAGTGCCGTTCCACCATTGGATGTATTCTTTGGCATAAAATACGATATATTTTATGACAACATGACTAGACAGAGAAATCTTTTAGCTTCAAAATGATATATCAAACATAATTTTTTGACGACAAGTATATTAATTTTGCGACCAAAGTCAAGCAAGCCCATTCACTTTTTTATGCTGATAAGAGAATTACAATGGTTTTTCATGTGACAAAAATGTACGATTAAATTGCGATTAATCGCGAGTTAACTATGACAGTCGCGACATTAATCGCGATTAAATATTTTAATCGCTTGACAGCACTACTTTTTTTTTTAAAGATATTTTTTGGGCTTTTTTCACCTTTATTATTATTGGATAGGACAGTGTAGAGACAGGACATGAGCGGGAGAGAATGACGGGGAGGGATCGGGAAATGACCTCGGGCCGGAATCAAACCCGGGTCCCCGGATTTATGGGATGGCGCCTTATCCACCTGAGCCATGACACCCCCATTTGTTGCCAAGTCTTACCATGCATTTTGTATCGTTAAATCAGAGCCTTACTGTCCAAATTCTGTGTTTCTTCTTATCACCTTTCACCCGAGTACGATGACATCATAAATGCTAACTAGAAATGAAGAACAGCTTCAGTATTGCAGCTTGTAGAATTTTTCCAAGTAAACTAGTCAAACACATTAAAACCTGGTTTAGCTAACCGTTAGTTATCGTGGTCAAATTTGGTCTTGTCCATGTTTCCATAGGAAACCCGTCTCGGCAGAATCTCAGCTGAAATCTAAAATATCTCCTGTGTCGAACGTCTACAGTAACAGGTGTGCGTGTATTCATGCTAAACTCTCAATCTTCACCACATCACACCAATAAAATGCAACATGTACTCTGATGCTGAATGTAGAGTTTGTACTGTTTGGGCTTTTGACTGTGGATTTTCTCCGACATGTTGATCTCTGGCTCCTAAATCTGCACAAACGTGTTGATCTTCCTTCTCCCACAGTCCTCGGTAAATCTCACTGCAGCAGCACAGAGCAGGCACTAAATCCTCGCTATAAATCTGTGATAAGAGAAAGACGGGGGTTTTTTTTTCCATCTCTCTCCTGCATAGCCATCTCTGAGACGCTCCAGTTTCAGCTCATCCACATTTATCTGCAGATATTCATCAGCATTCATGTCTTTCATTCTGGAGTCTGTGAGTCACTGAGAAACCTCGTGAGAGACAGATCAGTAGCTTCACTCGTTCGTCTGGCCAAAAAATGAAAGATATCAAATATATGTCTTGGCCTAGCTACTAAATTTGAGGGATAAATAGAAAATTAGGTACAACTTGGCACAATTTCTTTCCCATCTGAACCTATTTGAAAATATAGCTGGATGCCTTTCTTATATAAAAAAAAAAAATATGAAATTTTTTTCACAAACTGTATTTGTGCATGTAGCAGAAAGCCATATATTTTTATATTGAACATTTAAATAATATTGGCTGGCGTTGAGTGGTATATCAGATATATTCCATTCAGCTAGTACGATATTGAATGAGTTGAAAACAAAGACATTATTATTATTATTACTACACATTCCTTTCGGGTGTTCAACGCGTCTTTCTTTCAAAATTCTCTCAAAATCTTCCGTATTTTACAAACCAAACCTGGCGGCCATGTTCGTTTACAAATTGTCCCAGTCGCTCGTTAGCGCGGAAGTTTCACGTCTCCGATGAGTGACGTCACGTTGTCTTGACAACCATGCAATATCGTAAACCATATTCAACGCTCATTCTCTACTGGGTAGAGTGACGTAATACGCGTACGATAAGCGATATGCTAACAATATTGCATGCTATCAGACCAAATGAATGAAACCCGCTAGAAGGGAATAGAACATGTTTTTATTCCATCGAAAAAGTGTCCTGTGTGTATAATACCGTAACTAACTTGTATTCTCTACCTTCTCTGTTGACTTACGTAATGTTTTCTTCTTCTTGTCTATTTGACTTATTTTATCATATTATAAACGTGGCGGCACGGTGGCGTAGTGGTTAGCACTGCCGCCTCACAGCAAGAAGGTCCGGGTTCGAGCCCCGTGGCCGGCGAGGGCCTTTCTGTGCGGAGTTTGCATGTTCTCCCCGTGTCCGCGTGGGTTTCCTCCGGGTGCTCCGGTTTCCCCCACAGTCCAAAGACATGCAGGTTAGGTTAACTGGTGACTCTAAATTGAGCGTAGATGTGAATGTGAGTGTGAATGGTTGTCTGTGTCTATGTGTCAGCCCTGTGATGACCTGGCGACTTGTCCAGGGTGTACCCCGCCTTTCGCCCGTAGTCAGCTGGGATAGGCTCCAGCTTGCCTGCGACCCTGTAGGACAGGATAAAGCGGCTAGAGATAATGAGATGAGATGAGACATTATAAACGTAATATTTATTTTATATCATTTGAAAGCATTTCTGCATAGATTTAATGACACCTTCCCCAGTATAATATGGTTCTCCAGGAAAAAAAAAAAACGGCCAAATCAGGTCCATTTACGCTGATGCGTATGGAGCAAGACAGCGCAGCGAGAAAATTCTATAGTTAGGACTTTAAGCCACCCTGTGTGTATCCAGTTGGATGGTAGGTTATTTTCACCGCACACCTGATGAGGCCTCCAGTCTCTCGAGACGACTTATCAGCCAATCCAGCGAACTGGAAAACTGCGCACAGTTCTTCCTGTTTCCCCTGATCAGAGCGGCTGGAGAGAGAGAGAGAGAGAGAGAGAGAGAGAGAGAGAGAGTTTAACTAACTACTCAGGTTCTTTAATCTTCAATAATTAATTAACACTTCTTGTTCAAAGGACCCTGATGATGATGATGATGATACTCCAGACCAGACAGCCGTCTTTGTGTTACTTATTAAATTTCACAGTCCACAGCATCTCCAAACTCCCTCTCTGCTCCACGGACGACAAATGAAAAACAGTCCGATTTTTCACCATCATTTACTTAAGCAGCTTAAAACAAGAAAAAACCTACAAAACACCTAGTTACACTTCTTCAGCCACGATTGGTCACTCGCTGTTTCGGAAATTATTTCGTGAAAGGTCAGTTTGTATCTGCGGTGGAGCTGCATTGTGACTCGATGCGTCAGCCGTTTTGAAAAACTTTACCACGACAGTCATTCTGTGGTGGCTCCGCCCCTCCAGCTATGTAAAATGCAAAAAGGGCCCTGCGTTCACTTTATTCTTCAGCAGGTAATTTTGCAGCTCGAGTATTAATCATGCATTACGTCATACATCTGATTTAAAATCGACACTGTGGACTGTGATCTTGTAGTTTTCCATTTAGTTATAGCGAAGCATGTTGAATGTGGTGGAGTAGAGACACTCAGGACCCTTACCCAGGAGCTCATAGAGAGAGTTGAGGATGGACTTCCAGGCCTCTCCTGCTTCCCGTCCTGCCACGTCTGCAAAATGAGCTGCGCTGCTATACACATGCAAACGGTCGATGCACTCCAGGACCAGGCTGATCATTCCCTGTAGGACACACACCACATTTTAGACTGTTTAGTAATATCTTTGCTTTCATGAACTTCAGCGAATCTGAATCCAAAATGCTTTTAAAGATGTATGTACCGTATAAGTGACAGGGCTCTACGTTAACTTTGAGACATGGTTGCCCATTCGGGAAACCACTTGTAGAAATCTGGTTGCCCGAACTCAGAACATGGTTGCCCAAATATTACATACTTTTTTCCTTTGAATATGCCACAAACACATATGCTTACAACACAATGTTCACTCGCATGCTCTACTAATGCCTCTTAAAAGCTTATTTTGTTGATTTTCTTATCCTTCTTTGTGTTCCCTTGGTTTCTGGGTTCAATTATATCGCGTCTAACCAGCACAGTGCTTCTCATAGCATCTTCAGATAAAATAGTTTAATTCAGTTGTTCATATATCCTAATAATTTTTGGTTATATATGTTGTTTTTATGTGGGCCATTGAGTGCCCAAATATATGTTTACTCAAAATAAAGCCCATTTATATTTTGATATTGTGTTCTCTTAGTTCTTATATATATATTCAATCTATATTTGTGATATGCTAGAACAAAGTTGCTAATAATAGAAATCATCACCACCATCACCACCCATCACCACCACCACCATCAACACCCATCATCACCACCACCACCACCCATCACCACCACCACCATCAACACCCATCACCACCACCACCATCAACACCCATCATCACCACCACCACCACCACCCATCATCACCACCACCACCAACACCCATCATCATCACCACCACCACCAACACCCATCATCACCACCACCATCAACACCCATCATCATCACCACCACCATCAACACCCATCATCACCACCACCACCAACACCCATCACCACCACCATCAACACCCATCACCACCACCACCCATCATCATCACCACCACCACCCATCACCACCACCACCCATCATCACCACCACCCATCATCACCACCACCCATCATCACCACCACCAACACCCATCATCATCACCACCATCAACACCCATCATCATCACCACCACCAACACCCATCATCACCACCACCACCACCACCCATCATCATCACCACCACCACCCATCATCACCACCACCACCACCCATCATCACCACCACCACCACCCATCATCACCACCACCATCAACACCCATCATCACCACCACCACCACCCATCATCACCACCACCATCAACACCCATCATCATCACCACCACCACCACCACCAACACCCATCATCAGCAACACCCATCATCATCACCACCACCACCCATCATCATCACCACCACCATCAACACCCATCATCACCACCACCATCACCACCACCACCACCACCCACCACCACCACCCATCATCACCACCACCCATCATCACCACCACCACCAACACCCATCATCACCACCACCACCAACACCCATCACCACCACCCATCATCACCACCACCCATCATCACCACCACCCATCATCATCACCACCACCAACACCCATCATCACCACCACCAACACCCATCATCATCACCACCCATCACCACCAACACCCATCATCATCACCATCACCAACATCAACACCCATCATCACCACCACCACCAACACCCATCATCATCACCACCACCACCCATCATCACCACCACCAACACCACCCATCATCACCACCAACACCCATCATCACCACCAACACCCATCATCATCACCACCACCAACACCCATCACCACCACCACCACCAACACCCATCATCATCACCATCACCAACATCAACACCCATCATCACCACCACCACCAACACCCATCATCACCACCACCACCCATCATCACCACCACCACCCATCATCACCACCACCACCCATCATCACCACCACCACCACCCATCATCACCACCAATACCCATCATCACCACCACCAACACCCATCATCACCAACATCATCATCACCAACATCACCACCATCATCATCACCACCAACATCACCATCATCATTTTATTTTATTTCTTATTCTATTTTTAGTATTTTATTTTAGTTGGTTTTATTTATTTTATTTATTTGTTGTTGTTGTACCTGGTATGTGTAACTGACTGCCAGTGTTTCTTTAAGGAATCTTTCCTAAATGTGGAACAGCCCTTCACTAGGGATGAGCCGCTATCAGCCAGGGCAGGGTACTTCAGGCATATGGAGCAAATCAGTTTCCCTTGGTCAGCAGTGTCATTATTATTATTCCTATCAGCATGATCAGTATCAGTTGAATGGCTGGTACTAGCTCCGGGCTCATCTGATTCAACATCCAAACTGGGATCATCTTTGGAGAGCTTGCTGAGTGGCCCAGGTTCATTCTCAGGTTTGACCAACTTCAATCCAGGAAACTCTGGATACCAGCTGGGAATAACAGTTCTTTGCCTTTTTACCTCATACAGTTTCTTTGAATCCACTGATGAGCTTGATTGAGTTTCCTTTTTCTTCTCTTCCTTGCCTTTGTTTATTTTAAAACCAAATTCCTCCAAACCAGACATAATGCCAAAGTTTGTGACTTTAATGTTATTTTTTTATTTATTATTCAACCTTCTCAGACGCTGTCTGTATCAACAAGCATTGACGCTAGCGCCCCGTGCGAGTAATGCGGTAATTAGTCATGTAGTGAAGTACATACCAATAGAACACTGAATAGCACTACGCGATAATTATTAGCAATGGGAAACTGCATTGCGAGCCCGCGATGTGCAAATGTGAATCCCGCTAGTTGTTGAACATCCCGTAATGATAACATGGACGCGGTCTTTCTGAGTCAAAAAATCGCAAATTGTGATGGAATTTCATCATAATATGAATGAATAAACATTGTTTTTCATGCAAGTTGACATATTTGGGTAGCTGCCCGATCAGGCAAGCATTTGTGGGAGTCTGGTTGTCTGAATCTATTGAATGGTTGCCCCGGGCAATCGGGCTACTGTTAATGTCGAGCCCTGAGTGAGTCTTAATATTACCACTGTGGTTGTGTTACTGGTCATTTGGAGCACAACAGAGAGAGAGAGGGAAAAAAAAGAGAGATGGAGGTCATATGAGTGGAAAATGGGCTTTTGTGTCAGGGGGATTTTGACAATGATGACTGCTTGAAGCAGACAAGAGTGGAGAACTAAATGGAGAGGAATGACAGCAGGACAACTCGACCAGACAGACAGACTGACACACAGACACACAAGGGTGCATCAGTTGCCCTCACTTTCATAAAATCTGATGCATTTTTGTTCGGGTGTTCCTTTTCACCAATAAAAACATCCTGTACAATTTTTTGACCATATTCAAAAGTCTAATGGTGGCACCATGACCTTCATTTTTTTTTTTGCCAAAAACGCTAATTTTATGTTTTCGCGTAAGGTTTGAATCACAATGTTGGACTCCATTTATTGATTTCTTGTGACCCAGAGATCATGTTAAGAACCTCTGCAAGGGATTGAGAAGCATTAATGTGATTCATAATACATTTGTATTGTTTAAAAGAAGTTGAACAATGACTCAATGAACAGCTAAAACTCAAACTGTGCTTGATAATATATTTAGAATATGTACTAAAAATGTGTATCTAAGATATTTGGTATACTCTATAAGGTGCCATAATGTTTCATGAAAAGTGATCGAAATTTTGTCATAAAAGTCATAAAATAGCAGCTTTTTCCATAACTCTGAGCTCCTGGTGCCACCATTAAAGGTCCCATTGCATGGTGGTTTGTTGATGCTTTAAACGGGCTCGTGGAGGTTTCCGGATGTTATATCCGCAGCCTTTCTCGAAATGAACCCTCGGCACGTAGATATAGCCTCCTGAGAGAAAGCCCCATTTCAGCGCTTTTCCCAGTGCGTCGTTTTGCTAATGAGAAGCAGGAGGCGGGGAAGGGTATAGGCAGGTCTTATCATTAATATTCATGACATGTAAACGTCTTACCTCTGATTGGCTAACAGCACTGTGACGCTACCTCCAGTGGGTCAGAACAAGCGGATGTGGGTGTCTTACTATGGCGAGAGAGAAGGAACAAACCGCGAAGGGAAAAATACCGCGCGCTGACGTCAGTAAGGTGCGACGCGAGGAAATAAAATAAATTCAACAAATGTTTGGGTTTTTACTGAACAAACAAATAAAATGAACGAGTGACTTAAAAAAAAAAGAATGTGGGTGTCTTTGTAAAAACTGTTTTGATTGGCTATTATAACAGAGCATGCTGCATGCTTTTTGGTTTTGTAGCGCAGAGTACCTGGCTAACTGCAGGAAGCGGTTAGCTGCACAGCTAATGTAGCCATTGCGAGGCTAACGTGGCACCGATTTTAAAACACAGCAAAACGACTTAACAGTTATACACTTACTTGTTCGGTGTTTGTGGCTGATGCGGCAGGGATGCTTGGTACGGACCCAGGCTTCAGTGACAGTTGATGTGCAAAACCTGCCCTGTACTGTCCCAAGTTGTGGAAACATTCATCAGGAAAATGCTTCCGACAAACATACACCGTCTTAGGTAGACTCGACGGCGTATTATTGGAGTAAATAAAATTAAGCCACTGCGTCTTCAGGGGCTCTCCCGTCGGCAGTAAAAACAGACTCCTTTCTGTGTTGTCACATCCATGTGCAGCGCAACTTCCATGTTTGGTGGCAACTTTTGAGCTGGGCGGGCAATCCATACAGTGGGTGGGAATCCAGAGGGGGGGCGTGGGGATCATCTCCCTTGCTGACGTAGGCAAGGGAAGAGTTTATCAACGCGCCGTTTTGACGCGCCATTCTCAAATGTTGGGCATAGTTTGGTTTACACATTATGAAATTTCTAGCCACTGGGGTGACTTAAGACGGTCAGAGGAACTCATTTTAACATTAAAAAACCTCAGAAAGTGAAAATTTCATGCCATGGGACCTTTAAACATTTGAATTTTGTCAAAATATTTCACCCAGTGTTTTTTCTTACCTAAAGGAACATAAAAACAAAAACGCATCATGATCGGAGGAACTTTTCATTTTTAGGGGGCAACTGATGCACCCTAACACACACGATATCGCACAAACCCAAAAATAAAGGTCCAAGTCATGGTTTTCTGTTGGACAACTTGCTCCAGCAAGATTACAAGAATGTTAGCAGAATTCACTGTGCTTTTGATTTTCAGTAGAAATAAACTTCCCGCGTGACACTTTGTATAAGAACTCTGACGTGCAACAAGCAACAGAAATACAGACGAACGTGTGTTATGGAGAAAAGTTACGCAACGATGTGCATAAATTTACAGTAGCTTGAAGACATCGTAACCTCAAAAAGGCCTGATGGAGCCATGAAACGAGATGAAAAGCGACCCATGGCACAAGGCACACGACTATTACATCACAAATTAGCAACAATGACTAATTCGTTTGACAACATTATTTAATTAAGTCCAGAAAATATGCATTAGCAGCTGCCTTAAACGCATCCATATTTGGAGCAAATGTTACACACCAACAACAGAAAAATGATCACCGATGTGTGAAAACATCTCTAACGTTTGGGACTTTCAAAATTAAATCGCATTTAATTTCATATTAATGACGCTCTATAATATTTTTAACAGAGAGACAGAATGAACATTAACAGTAGGCCTACATTATGCCTTTGTATCGCATTAAAGAAAGAAGATGAAAAACATGCGTCACTTATTGAACAAAACACGAATTAATATTCAGTCGCAGAACCTCAGGACAGTGAAATGGAACGTAAATGGAAATGGAGCACTCTTTGAGCAGTGTATCCATCCTGTAAGCCCGAACGCGGTTACAGACCTCCTCTTGGAAGAGGTTCTGTCGGTTCTTCAGTGCTCGGAGTCGATTCTGTTTGTCCTCGTGTTCTAAGTGCTCATCAGGGGGCTGGAAGTAGCCAATCAGATCCTGGAGACTCAGGCTGACCGATTCTATTGGCAGATCGAGCATGGAGGTTTTTCCCTTCTTACTGACAGTGTCCAAACCTCTGGAGGAACAGAGAGAGAGAAAGAGAGGTGAACAAACCCTCCATTACTGCATGAGGTTTATCAACATAGACAGGGCAGACCGGAGCATGCTTTGTTGCCAGATTGAACCGTTTTCTTTCCTAATTCAGGAATTCTTGAATAACACGTTGATGGAAAAATGTCCTTGGGCTGGAAGGTGTAATATTATACATCCGGGCCACTTTTTCCATGCAATAAAAACATGTATTCTATTCCCTTCTAGTGGGTTTACTGACGGCATGCGATATTGTCATCATATCGCTTATCCTACATGTATTACGCCACTCTCCCCAATGGAGAATGAGCGCGCAATAATGTTATAATATTGCATGTTGTCAAGACAACACAACGCCACACATCAGACCTCATGCGAAGATCCAATGACAAAACTTTTCTGCTGCACATGCGCACAATCATTGGGAAAGACAGGAGAGGCTAAATCCGGTGCTCGGTTTAAGCACTAAATAAATAAACTGAAACTAAAGACGTGCTGAACACCGGAAAGGCTACCAAAACTTCATTATATATACTTCACGCATATTTACAAGAGAAAAACATACCAATGGACATCGAAAAACTGGAAAAGAGACACGTCGGAGATGTAAAACTTCCGCGCTGGCGAGTGACTGACAGTTTGTAAACAAACATGGCCGTAAGGTTTGCTTCATTAAAAGCATTAGATGTTGAGAGAATTTTGGCTGCCAAGTCGTTCCATTGTATGTAGCTGTCGATGTTGATTTTAAAAGTAACTTAGTAAATTACACCGGGAAAATAATAATATTTGGCTTGACTGCGCTAGTATTGGCCTTCACTAACGCTACACCAGCTGGAAGGTAACTGAACTGCCGCACTAACAGCACTGAGTCGCAGGTAGGCTAGCGTTGGCCTTTGAGAATGCTGATGCTGATATGAAGAGAGTGTGTAGGTATAATAATAATGATAATGGCTTTTTTTCATGATCTATCAGATATATTCCATTCAGCTACTCATCTTCGACCCCAGTATCATGCTAGCTGAATGGAATATGATACACCACTCAAAGCCAGCCAATATTATTGAATTATTATCCACACAGGACACCTTTTTGATGGAATAAAAATGTGTTCTATTCCCTTCTAGCGGGTTTCATTCATTTGGTTCAATAGCATGCAATATTATTAGCATTTCGCTTATCCTATGAATATTACGTCACTCTACCCAATGGAGAATGAGCGTTGAATATCGTTTACGATATTGCATGGTTGTCAAGACAACATGACGTCACACGTCGGAGACGGAAAACTTTCATGCTAGTGAGCGACTGGTGGCAATTTGTAAACAAACATGGCCACCAGGTTTGGTTTGTTAAATACGAAAGCTTTTGAGAGAATTTTGAAAGAAAGATGCGTTGAACACCCGAAAGGAATGTGTAATAATAATAATGGCTTTTTTCGTGGCATATCAGATATATTCTGTTTCAGCTACTCGTCTTCAACTCGTTCAATATTATGCTAGCTGAATGGAATACACCTGATATACCACTCAAAGCGAGCCAATATTATTTAAATAGCGTTGCTGTACTATTTTGGCTAGGATGTCGAGATTTATGAGTTAAACTGATGAACTCGAACCCCGAGAGACATGATACCACTGACTGACTTCAATTAAAGGTGCTAATGCGTTCTCTGGCATGTTTTCCTTTGTAACGTTCCCATGCGTTTTTCAGCCGTGTCACTCTCGAGTGTGAGCTAGTTAGCATCATTAGCCAACTACCATACAGCTAACAATGCTAACTAACTAACAAGGAAGGCTGAAAAACTCACGAGAACTTCCACCAATTTGCTGCTGCGAGACCAGTCAGGAGTGCCTTCACTGTTTTAATTTTCTTTCTCATGAACTCTCATGAGCTTTTAAGCTTATCGTCTCCTCTGGTGTTACCTAGGTAGCATACATAGTTAGCTGCACAGGACTTAGCTAGTATTGCATATCCAGTAGATCTATAAAGGCACTTTCCATAGCGTTGCCTCATCTGGATTTTTACATTTACTGTATGAACAGGCATCAACTCGATTTATGATGTAAAAACAGCCATTCAAAGATTGCGTTTACACACCTTCATGTCAGCAACAGTGATGATTCCGTGTCCAACTCGACCCCCTTTGGCAACACGGGTTTACTTTGTGTCTTGTCATACACTACCGTTCAAAAGTTTGGGGTCACCCAGACAATTTTGTGTTTTCCATGAAAAGTCACACTTTTATTTACCACCATAAGTTGTAAAATGAATAGAAAATATAGTCGAGACATTTTTCTGGCCATTTTGAGCATTTAATCGACCCCACAAATGTGATGCTCCAGAAACTCAATCTGCTCAAAGGAAGGTCAGTTGTATAGCTTCTCTAAAGAGCTCAACTGTTTTCAGCTGTGCTAACATGATTGTACAAGGGTTTTCTAATCATCCATTAGCCTTCTGAGGCAATGAGCAAACACATTGTACCATTAGAACACTGGAGTGAGAGTTGCTGGAAATGGGCCTCTATACACCTATGGAGATATTGCACCAAAAACCAGACATTTGCAGCTAGAATAGTCATTTACCACATTAGCAATGTATAGAGTGGATTTCTGATTAGTTTAAAGTGATCTTCATTGAAAAGAACAGTGCTTTTCTTTCAAAAATAAGGACATTTCAAAGTGACCCCAAACTTTTGAACGGTAGTGTAAAGTTTTATCAAAGCACAGACTCTTGTTTTTTATTTACAGGAGAATTATCATCTGGTGGAGTGAAGCGGCATTGGGAAGTGTCTATAAAACTGACAGGCGGCCCGTTTAAACACCGTCACAGCCCACGCTTTTTCAAACTGGTTTTCTCAGCCTCATAATACACTGTTTTTAATCATGTTCTAGAAATTTTCTAGGTGACTTGTATGAGTAAGAAATAAAAGAAAAAAAAACCTACAAATACTGTTGCCCCTTTAAAGCTTCAGCAAAATAATTAGGATTTGCATACATACATCCAGAAACTGCATTTTTTTTTTTTTAGAAATTGAGGCATTGAGGCTACTTGTGATGATTAGCAATTAGGCATTAGCAACAGAAATAGTATGTAGGTGTGTTACCTGATAAAGCGGTTGAACAGGAAGACTGTACTGCGGATGACTCTGGCAGTGCGGGACTCCTCGTGTTGGGAGCGTGAAAGGGTGAGGCCATCATCCATGTGACCCTCGTGGTGCATTATAGCCTAATCACATAACAAACATGATGTAAGCTCAACTCTCTCTCTCTCTCATATCTGTCTTTATGCAGCTGTGCGTGCACTGCAAAAAATGGCCTTTCAAAAATAAGAAATAAAAGATTAAAACAAAGCATATTTGCTTGAATCAGGTGAAAAAAAAATCTGCCAGTGGAACTCGTCAAATTTGACTTGGTAAGATTTCTTAAAGTAAGATGAAAACTCTAACCTGATTTTAGATGAAATAATTCCAAAATAAGATTGGTGAACTTATTATGCGAGATCTGATTAACTCAAAATAATCAAAATAGTTCTTATAACAAGATCGTCCTTCTTACATTTAGCCATTCGAGTCATTTTTATTTATTTCATTTTAAGGGTATTTCACGTAAATTCATGACGAAGTCTTAGCAGTAAAAACTGAATTTAAGATAAATATACTAATATTAGGATTGTTAAATTCTACAACTAAGCATTGCTAGCTTAAAAGATTCTCCTTTTGTGACCTGTAATTAGTAAAATACTCTAGATATGAGACCAGAGACTATCTTGAATCAAGTTGACGACACGTGTAGCATTGCAACAAGTTTTGTTTTTTTTTTCCCCCATTTCAACATTCAAACATTAAAACATCTCTTAAGATCCCACTTCCCCAGGACCTCAGGCACCAAAAAAAATAAAAAAAAGTCTACGCATTTTGACTTACAGTGCTTACACAACGCCAAAGCAACAGTGCATTTTGGGGGCAAGATTCAAAGATTTCAGTAAAGTTCATTTATTCCCAAAACAAGCATACTTTTTTTTTTCTTGAAACAAGATGAACCACATTTGACAAATGTCCAAAATGTACTTACTTGTTTAAAAAAAAAAACAACTTGTTTTATTTTCAAAGGTGCTCCAAATAAGACTTTCAAGACATTTTGTCTATACAAGATTTTCAAGATGGACTGTCTAAAAACTAGCCTTTCTAGCTAAATGAGGTTTTGCTTGTTGGGCAATTATGTCTTATAATTATGGAATCAATTTTGTGCCAAAATGTTCATACAATACTTTTGAAATATCAAACAAAAACGACAAATCAAAATACAAAAAAACAAAAAAAGTCAATTTTTTTTAGACCGGCAAACAAATTATTCATGTAATCGTGCAAAATATCAGTCTATTACTCTTCAGAAACCTTTTATTTTTGTTCCGTGTCTTTCTCAGTTTTGTTTGACGTAATTTATTTTGGTTGCGATTCCAGCTTTCTCGTTTGCGCTCCCTGACTTTTTGCTTGCAGTTTTGGCACAAACTTCACGTGTGGGTGGGCTGTCCAGGAATGCATTCCCATTGGGTAACTTGTGTTTGACTGACAGCTGCGCTCAGCCGTTCCCTACTCGGATTTTGGCGGACTGATTGACGAGTGACCGATCCATTGACAGTAAACAAGGATGGAGTGGACTTCAGTGTCGACTATGATACTGAATTAATTCAACAAAGTGTAAATTCAATATCATAGTCGCCACTGAAGTCGACTCGATCCTTGTTTACCGTCAATGGATCGGCCACTCGTCAAACAGTCCGCCAGAATCCGAGTAGGGAATGGCTGAGCGTAGCTGTCGGTCAAACACAAGTTAGCCAATGGGAGTGCATTCCTGGACAGCCCACCCACACGGGAAGTTTGTGCCAAAACTGCAAGCAAAAAGTCAGGGAGCGCAAACGAGAAAGCTGGAATCGCAACCAAAATAAATTACTGATATTTTGCACGATTACATGAATAATTTGTTTGCCAGTCTAAAAAAATTGACTTTTTGTTCTTTTTTTGTATTTCGATTTGTCGTTTTCGTTTGATATTTCAAAAGTATTGTATGAACATTTTGGCACAAAATTGCTTCCATATATAATAAGGGTGGCTAGATGTTTTGACTTGAAAATAGACAAACTTCCTAAGATTTTTAATTTTTTGCAGTGTGCGTACTTTTCCTGTGTACCACAGGAGTAAATGACCGAGTGCTTTACGTCTTCCTAACAAGACTCTTATTCTTAATCGGCTCGGGACGCTCTCATATGAATAAAACCATTAATCTAAACTAATAGTGTCAGTAAGTTTACATCCATACGGGTTATACTGAGCGAAAACACACTTCCGTTCCCTTTGCTCACACATGGACACGTCTGAAAGACTTCAGCAGAAAATCTGAGCGTTTAACCCACTCAATCTCACCTGCCACTGAAATGTTTTTGAATTTGTAAAGGTCCAAAACACTGACATTCGTATATAGTGAAATACTGTAAGCTATAAATTTAACGTTGTCAGGGTTTATTTTGATGCAAGAGGTGTATTTACTTTAAACACACGTCTGAGAAAAACACATAAGAGCTCTTTAAGTAAAATGTATTATAATACAAATATAACTACCATACAACTGTTACCATGAATACTTCTAGTTACGCTGTGGGGGCATTTATTTACACTGCAACCCCACTATAACGAGCTCACTGGGAGACGTCTAAATAATTTGTCATACCGAAAAGTTCGTAATACTTGAAATGGACTCACTTGTCACACCAAACAAACACTCACTCGTAATGTAAAACAAGACCGTGTGTTTAATTTATATTTACGCTTCATTCACGTATATTTTTATGAAGTAAAGGAAATAAGTCAGACTCGCCGTCATTTGCTTGCTGCGTCTTCTTTCTTTTCAGCCCGTCATGTTGATTGCAGTTATGGACGAAGTCTCGAAACTCTTTTTCTTTTGTTTTAAAAGTTGAAATTGAATTTTTTTCAGGATACCGTATTCTTTAGACAAATTTGTTGCTTTCTCACTGTGCTTTAGACAGTCCATGATATGAAATTTGTCTTTGACGGTGTCACATCCGCTCGTACGCGCCAGCACGCCTCGAACTGCTACTCACGTACATGCACGCAGCGCCGTTAGGACTAATTACCATGCACCTGTTCTGGATTAGAGCGCAATCACAGCGCACGCTTATAAGGACTTTCACTGCACACGCACTTTGCAAAGTATACACGCTGTCCCTTGTGTCTCACGTTACTAAGCTTTTTGTAGCACTGTGTTGACGTTCTGGTTTCCGACTCTGTTTTGCATTTTGCCTTTGATATCCTGTTTGTGCCTTGCCTGACCATTCCCTGTTTCTTTGGATCGGTTTGCCAGCGCGTTTTCAAATAAAACTCTTCCAGTGATTTACATCCGTCTACTGCCTGCATTTTCTGACAGACGGAGAGTATCTTACATTTACGAGTAGCCATGACAACGATATTTACGGAGTAAAGACTCGAGTAAAACTGCTTTTAGCTCGTAAAATAAAGTCCTTTTCAGGGATCTTTTGAAGTCAATGATCACCAACGATCACCGTTAGTGATGGACACCTAAGCTAGGCTAGTTAAGCTTTTGTTTTATGGCGTTAACACGTATTGTTAACTTGACTGCGGACTTGATTACTTATCGTTTGTCTATGGCGGTAAGAGGAGCACACGGCCCAGTGCTGGGGTTATTTTTTAAGACTCTGACTCGTTGTCATTAGAGTCAGGGAACACGAACTTAGTTTGTTGTATGCGAAAGTTCGTAGTAAAAAAAAAAAAAAAAAAAAAAAAAAAAAAAAGAGTTCGCTATAGCAGGGTTGCAGTGTATTTTGCTGGTACGTTTGAGGTCCACTTGTTCCCTTCGAGAGAAGACTGCAAATCAATACTGCAGCTCTTCTGACTGCTCACTTTTCATACAATGAAACATTTCTATCTCGGTGGGAGTGGCCTGTTCCAGAATGACTCCACCCCCATCTACATGACACAAGGAATCACTGAACAGTTTGATGAGGATGAAAATGATAAATTTTTATCCTAACTGAACCTAACCCATACGAACTGTATGATGGACTGTATGAGAGATTCTGGAGCGACACGATCCACCATCATCATCAAAACACCAACTGAGGCAATGTCGGTGTTCATTCCTCCAGCACAGCTCCAGAGACTTGCGGAATGCATGCTAAAGCACACCGAGGCTGTTCGGTTGGCTCGTGGTGACACAACACCTTTACTAAGCCAAGCGAGTGTTCCCATCATTTGAGTCCAACAATGGAAATCAAGTCTGGTTCAATGTTGGCTAAAGTTAGATTTTATTTACAAGCCAGGTCTGGAGCTACTCACCTTCCTCTGGACTCCACCCATGCGTGCACACTTGGCGTCCACTGATTGGTAGGTGAGCCAGAGGCCTGTGTCGACATGCTGGATGTAGCAAACGGAGTCGCCGTATTTAATGTCCGGTACGCCCATCCCGTCCACCTCTTTCCTCAAGCCGAAATCGAGCTTCTCCTGACAGAGGCAACGGGGAGTCACAGAGAAGGACACAAATATATACAGTGCTCAGTATTTAGGTTCTAACTGTGAATCGACTGCAGAAATATTATGCTATCACTAATCCCAAACCTTACCAGCCTACAAAGAACCTACACTACCGTTCAAAAGTTTGGGGTCACCCAGACAATTTTGTGTTTTCCATGAAAAGTCACACTTTTATTTACCACCATAAGTTGTAAAATGAACAGAAAATATAGTCAAGACATTTTTCTGGCCCATTTTGAGCATTTAATCGACCCCACAAATGTGATGCTCCAGAAACTGAGGCCCTGTCCACACGGCAACAGATTCAGGTGAATCTGATAAAATTGTTTATCGTTTCGGCCTGGCGTCCACACAGCACCGGCGTTTTGGGTGCCCCAAAACGAAATCTTTTGAGAACGGGTTCCAGAGTGGAAAGATCTGGCAACGGCGCCGTTGCGAAGTCGTCTGGATGAGTAGAATGGATTTGTTTACGATGACGTCACAACCACATGACTGTCAGTGCTTCATGCCGGGTAGAAGTGTAACGAACTCGATGCGAGTTGTCAACAAATCCTATAACTTGGTTCACGAAACGCGCTTACAAAATATTTTCACTGTGAATATTTATTGTGTAATGGTGCAAAGTGAGAGAGAGAGAGTGAGAGACTCTGCCCTTAGGGCAGAGTCAATCCCGCCAGCAAAAATAGGGAAAAAAAGGAGCGATCTCACCTCTTCAGATGTTGGTTTAAGTCCTACAATACATTCCTCAAAAAGGGCGTAGAAGAACAAATTAATCCATCAACGTGTAGCATTCAATTTATTCCGGACCATTAAAGACGCCGCCTTCCGCATAGAATCATACGTCATCCTCGCCGCCATATTGGATGGGGAAAAGCGGAGAATAAAGATGCCTCATTCATGTGCTGCATTTAACTGTACCAACAGGTTTACCATCCAAACGAGATCACATGGGATTACCTTTCACAGGCGAGACTGGAAAAATACTTTTCATTGTATTTGGTCATTATAACGTAACTTTACGAACAGATTTTCCGACTTTGTGGCTAATATGAAGTCTCGCGCATAATAGTTTATGCGCATGCGTCCTTACTTCTTCTATTGTCCTGGTGTCTCCGATGGGACCGTCTTACAGCGCACCTAGAGGTGTGGCATGTGTATATTGCATCGTTTTCAGCAAGCGTTGCGTTGCCATATGGACCTGATATTTTACTGATCCGTTGCCCATGTGGACGCGATATTTTTTTAATAACATCTCGTTGCCGTTGTCGTGTGGATGTAGCCTCAATCTGCTCAAAGGAAGGTCAGTTTTATAGCTTCTCTAAAGAGCTCAACTGTTTTCAGCTGTGCTAACATGATTGTACAAGGGTTTTCTAATCATCCATTAGCCTTCTGAGGCAATGAGCAAACACATTGTACCATTAGAACACTGGAGTGAGAGTTGCTGGAAATGGGCCTCTGTACACCTATGGAGATATTGCACCAAAAACCAGACATTTGCAGCTAGAATAGTCATTTAGCACATTAGCAATGTATAGAGTGGATTTCTGATTAGTTTAAAGTGATCTTCATTGAAAAGAACAGTGCTTTTCTTTCAAAAATAAGGACATTTCAAAGTGACCCCAAACTTTTGAACAGTAGTGTACACCCTGCCATTTTTCTTCTGTTTAAAAAAAAAAAAAACACTCTCTGTGCCACAAAGTCAGTCTGAGTAGATCCGAGCTCAAGTGAGCACATATTACATCCCCGAGAGCTGCTCGAGTTCACAGTGTGTCGCTCAGAGCCGTGGCATGAAGCTGAGATAAATCTAAACACGCACCACAGTGAGAGGGAACACCGAGGAGGACTCTCACACTTTCTGAGCCGGACACCTCTTGCTCTCTCACACACATGCTGCGTTTCACTCGGTAACCTTCATTCAACCTCGAATTTCTCACTCCGTCTTTTCGCTCTCTCAAGCCCACTCCCTCTCGCCGTTTTGTTGCTTATTCTCTTTTATCTGATTCTCTTTCAATTTCAATGAATTCCATTCATTCATCACCCATGTGTCCTTGTGGGTCTCATTATGGCATATCGTGTGTTGGGATTTGGCATGCTGTCTGTCCACTTTGGTTTTTTTTTCCCTCAAAAGTGCCAACATCAGTTTTCAGGAGAAAATGCGGTAATCTAACTACGTAAAAGCATCCTCTGTGAGCCACTTGGCTAGATAGCAAGCCTATTAATATAATAGCCTAATTAATGCAAATTAGCATAATTAATGGGTCACGATACAAGTGTGTCCATGGTAATGGTGCTGGTGCGTTGTTCTCATATCGAGAACCAATTCACAGGCATCTTAAAATCCAAACAACCCCAATCCAAAGGGATAGACCAATTAAAAAATAAATAAATAAATAAATAATCCTTCTACAGACCCAGTAGTATTTAAATGCCTGCTAATGATTGAGGTTTATTATGAATAGGTGCAGGACAGAAACCGCTCGCTCACTTATAATGAGTTCACCTTTGAGGAGCGAAAACAGAAGGCGGTGGATTTGACGTCGGCCTTCTCCTTATCCATCAGCAGCAGGCCTTTATCATCCAGCAGGCTGAGGTACTTCCCTGTGGTCACGTGACGTAAACGGAACGGCTGACCCCATCGAATGTGACTGCCACTCCAGCTGGAGAGAAAACGATCAACAGCATCAACAGACGCCATCACCTTCATTCATCAGCGTCACTCTCAAACAGCAGCTCCTTTCACCCGTGCTCCTCCACTCGAGCTGGTAAACAAGGCAATGTCAAAGTTTATTTTTCAGTTAGCGTATTCCATGTTTTCAGCGCCATCTTATCTGGGCCAACTTAATAACTGCATTCCACGCCCGATTACTGACTGCAAAGCTAAACGATGACGAAAACAGAGCGGAACCATCAGGGCTTCCTAGGCATTCAGAGAAGGCCCAAACATAGCATTTCAAATGTTCTATTGAATTTCTTTCATAACTTCATTTTTTTTTTTCCTCTCCGTGCTTCCACGGAAGGCGGTCGCATTTTCTGCTCTCCCTCTCCCTCCATGGTTGTTATCTCGGAGCAGCTTTCAGCTTTGCAAGGAAGATGTTTTTCGGAGATCAATTTGAATAGAATGGACAGATATGGACGAGCGGTGTGGACATGCAAAGACTGCGTCTGGAAAGACCAAACAATTCATATCTTATCGACATTCGGCGCCCTGAGACAGCACCGGCCTTGGTTTAGGCCGTTGCTGAGGCAACATTTCCCCCTGAAGGTCACTGCTGGGAGACACTCTCGCATTCCTTCTCTAACTCTCCGCAGTTGCCATATTTACCCCCAGTGTGACAAGCGGGTGCGTGACCAGCGCTGTCATGGCTGCAGGACCGGACGGCTGCTTGCTTGCGCTGGATTACCTCCTCCCCTACCCCCCTTACCCCTTATCCCCCCCCCCCCCCCCAAGTCCCGTGTTTAAAGTGTACTTGTGTTGTTGTGTGCTTATGTGCAAAGGTTTTTTTTAAATGTTCCTACACTGTACTCCTGACAGGAGCATAGTGGGGGGGGGGGGGGGGGGGTGTTCTTTTTTTCCTTATCTCTCCTTATGTTGTGTTTCCTTTTTATCTTTATCCCTGTCTTCCTGTCCTGTCTACCCTATGTCAATTGTATGTTGTATATGTACGGACAGGTTGACGGCTAATTTCGCTGGTACATGTGACTAGTGACAATAAAGGGCATCATCATCATAATCCTTCTCTTCTAATTTGGCCTCATCATCTATCAAATTTGTTTCAGGGTTATTGTCCTGAAAACATTAAAATAGAGTTATCCGATGAGATTGTTTGTTGTCTCCAGGCTGAGAAGAGTTTAGAGCTGCTCACTCATTGGTTAGGACTTCATTGCCGGGACAGAAGGCCATGGCAGTGTATGTTTATGTAGGAAGGGACAGATGAATTAACCAATCAGATTTTGATTTATAGTGGGAGGGACCAAAAACGTGTTGCCCTAGGCCTTCTCGAAGACCAACGTGAGCTTAAAGGAGATGCGCAGAACCTTTATTTTTAAATATTTTAAAAAGCTTCGTCCTAAATTACCAGTAGGTTTTTATTACCGTTTGAAAAAATGCTTTTCTATTCTTTCACTGCCAGAAAACGATTAGGACTGAGCACTTCCCTTTCAGTATTAGATTATGGTGATATAATATACATGCATGCATCTTCATCCTATCTGAAAAAGCTGGACGTTGTTCATCATTCTGCTTTGAGGTTTGTAACTGGTGCTGCAGCAAGAACACGTCACTGTAATCTAGATAACATGGTGCAATGGACATCACTACAGCTTCGAAGGAAATCTCACAGCCGAGTATTTGTTGCAAAGGCTTGAATGGGTAAACTACCTCAGTGCATATGCAATCTACTGACGCTCTGCATGAACACGTACAGTACACGTTCATCAGTAAAACTCCTCCTTCAGTCTCCACCTCCACGGACAGAACTGGGCAAATCTGCCTTTCGTTCATAAGCAGCACGTGACTGGAATACATTACAAAATACTTGGCATTTGGACTCCCTACCCTCACTAAATGTCTTTAAAAATCTTTTAAAAGCAGTTCTCACACAACAGTGCCATTGTTTTTCATAATTTTTAACCCGAATATCTTTAATTCATTTTTTTTTATTTTTTCTTGTCCATAACATCTGGAATGTTGGCATCTGGAATGTCTATGTGCTTAGTCTGTTAGTCTGTGTTTATTTTATTTTCATTTTTTGGAATGCCTGTGTGCTGATATGTGTTAATATTGCATGTTCTACGTGTATGTTGTCTATGTATATTGAAACTTTTTATTTGCTGCCACCTTGGCCAGGACTCCCTGGAAGAAGAGATAATGTATCTCAATGGGACATTCCTGGTAAAATAAAGGATAAATAAAATAAAATCAATTTCTGAGTGGATAGTATCTCCATCCTTGACTCTTGCATAAATGGGAATAAAACAAATATATTTTTGAGAGTTAAAATCGACCACACAGTTGGCATTCGAGCTGCGCCGCTGAGCCAGCCAGCCCTGAGTGCGTGGCGTGACGTCACTGCGGGAACCGGTTTTAAGGCCGAGGCCTTTTGACAGCTATAGACCAAAGTCATATCAATAAAAATTGATGGTGAAAGTAAGAAATACCGTTACCGACTTGCTCAACTAAGACTGATCTGACTTCATTGATTGTGGGTTGACTCTCATTAAAACAGGATAGGTGTTATAACTTATGCAACATCCATGTACATGCATGCATTTTCACTGATAAAACGTAAAAGGCTCATGAAATAATCAGATGAACTGAGACAATCACATTCTGAAGCAAATTAAATAATCTTAAACTGCTAACTTAAACACACAATACAAGTTACATGGATTAATCTAAATGCAGGTAAACAACGTGTTTTTGTTGTTTTTTTTATCCAAATGAGAGTCGGAGCTTACCCGTCTGTGTTCTCGCTTCTTGAAGGCCGATCTTGTGGCCGATTGTTTTTGAAACAATCTGACTTTCAGTTGTTCGTTCAGTTCTCCGTTCATTCACTTCTTCCATGTAATGGAGAGATGGCAGTGATATCCAGTTTAGAAATCAAACAGCTGCTCCACTCATTCACTGTTTTCTCCATACTGAGTACTCCGCCATTACTGCTCGGCTCAGGCAATTACTAAACCCCGGGACGTCACCGGTTTTAGCAACAACTGCGGGGAGGTCACTGCCCGAGCGATATGTCATGTCCCGTTCCGTCCCGAGTTTTACCAACAACCCTCGGCTCACTCCGGGAGGACTGGTGCAACTAAACTCTTTCCTTTTCTTGTAGTTTTCTTTTCCTTTAATTGTTAATACTGCACCCTCTTTCAATACGGGCTTATAGCTAACGCTCCTCAACAGATCAGAGGTCTCGTACGAGTCTTCAGTAAAACGTGCAGAGCAGAGGAGAGACCACTTCATAGGCTCTCAATGTGCCCGTGAACTTCTCACAAAACGTGTCCAAATCTTTGCAGTTTGAACATTCTTGGGCCGTGAATGCAACATGAATCCACCTTCTGTCATGTTGCTACACCTGCCAGCAACACATCTATGTGGCATGACGATAAATTAGCTCAAAATGGAGGATCGGAGTTGCAGTCAGCTCTGTGTTTTAGTCTAGCGGAAATGGCGATGAGACCGATAGACTTCCTGCTGTGACGTTACGGACGTCAAGGTCATTCACTCAGACCGCTACCTATATAAATCACTTGAATCGTAAAAATTACTATATTAGATTTATTGTTAGCACTTAAAACTATTCCTGTGCCATTCTTGAGGTCTCAAAGCATTTATAAACGAAAGTGAGGCCATGGCTTTGCGTATATGCTTTAACCACGAGTCAGCGCAGCAGTGAAGTCACCTTCCAGCCGGTGTGGCGTTCATCAGTAGTGTTAACGAATGCTAATAAAGCGGTCAAACCAGTGCTATCTATCGAGAGCAAGTAGCACAGACTAACGACCGAGAAACTAAGATTTCTGTCTCCAGACTCTTCTTCCACGCTGCACGCTCGCTACAGTGTTTTTCACTCAGACTTAAGTATTCACTTCCCGGTGTAATTTACTGAGTTACTTTTAAAATCAACATCGACAGCTACACACAACGGAGCGACCTGGCAGCCTGATGCTAATCCCTGCCACAAGATGCTTTGCCCTGTTGCTTTTTTGATGTCTGGCTAAGTTTAGGCTGAGCTCAGGTCCCAGCTCTAATAGTAACAGTTTGCCACTGATATAAAAATATATACCACTGATGGATCTGTACATAAAGGAGGTCTGCTGTGTCAAGTAAAAGTGCAAGTATACCTGTATTCAAAGCTCTCGCTCCAGAATTTGGCCTCAACCTCAAAATGTCATTTTGATAAACCGCTAGCGCAAGCATAAAAGCATGTACAGCGTGCAAACTCTTCCGAAAAGCAACGGAGACCCAAAGGAAAAAAAAAAAAAAGCAAAGTGAAGAAATTTCTGCCTTTGCGATTTCTGAGTAAATGGCCCCACTGAGTGTAATCAGACCCTTCATGGGTGTGTGAATATGACTGTTTACGCTTTTCAGGGTGCAAATACGTCCAACAGGAAGCACTGGATCCCTGGAGGGCTAAGAATGGCAGAGCTGTGAGCAACACTATTAGATTCAGACTAAGGACACTGTTCATGCTTCAAACCCTAACAAACCCTAACCGTAATAGCTCGAGGGAAAAACATGGGCAGGAACAATGGTGTAAATGCTACTGCAGGACCAAAATAAAATTTTAAAACTGGACACGGGAATAACATCTGGTCGATCATGTTAAAAATCCCAGGAGAAATTATGACCACTGGTTATTTCATACAGTGGTGCTTGAAAGTTTGTGAACCCTTTATAACTTTCTATATTTCTGCATAAACGTGACCTAAAACATCACCAGATTTTCACACAAGTCCTAAAAGTAGATAAAGAGAACCCAGTTAAACAAATGAGACAAAAATATTATACTTGGCCATTTATTTATTGAGGAAAATGATCCAATATTACATATCTGTGAGTGGCAAAAGTATGTGAGCCTCTCGGATTAGCAGTTAATTTGAAGGTGAAATTAGAGTCAGGTGTTTTCAATCAATGGGATGACAATCAGGTGTGAGTGGGCACCCTGTTTTATTTAAAGAACAGGGATCTATCAAAGTCTGATCTTCACAACACATGTTTGTGGAAGTGTATCATGGCACGAACAAAGGAGATTTCTGAGGACCTCAGAAAAAGCGTTGTTGATGCTCATCAGGCTGGAAAAGGTTACAAAACCATCTCTAAAGAGTTTGGACTCCACCAATCCACAGTCAGACAGACTGTGTACAAATGGAAGAAATTCAGGACCATTGTTACCTTCCCCAGGAGTGGTCGACCAACAAAGATCACTCCAAGAGCAAGGCGTACAATAGTCAGCGAGGTCACAAAGGAGCCCAGGGTAACTTCTAAGCAACTGAAGGCCTCTCTCACATTGGCTAATGTTAATGTTCATGAGTCCACCATCAGGAGAACACTGAACAACAACGGTGTGCATGGCAGTGTTGCAAGGAGAAAGCCACTGCTCTCCAAAAAGAACATTGCTGCTCGTCTGCAGTTTGCTAAAGATCACGTGGACAAGCCAGAAAGCTATTGGAAAAATGTTTTGTGGACGGATGAGACCAAAACAGAACTTTTGGGTTTAAATGAGAAGCGTTATGTTTGGAGAAAGGAAAACACTGCATTCCAGCATAAGAACCTTATCCCATCTGTGAAACATGGTGGTGGTAGTATCATGGTTTGAGCCTGTTTTGCTGCATCTGGGCCAGGACGGCTTGCCATCATTGATGGAATAATGAATTCTGAATTATACCAGCAAATTCTAAAGGAAAATGTCAGGACATCTGTCCATGAACTGAATCTCAAGAGAAGGTGGGTCATGCAGCAAGACAACGACCCTAAGCACACAAGTCGTTCTACCAAAGAATGGTTAAAGAAGAATAAAGTTAATGTTTTGGAATGGCCAAGTCAAAGTCCTGACCTTAATCCAATGGAAATGTTGTGGAAGGACCTGAAGCGAGCAGTTCATGTGAGGAAACCCACCAACATCCCAGAGTTGAAGCTGGTCTGTACGGAGGAACGGGCTAAAATTCCTCCAAGCCGGTGTGCAGGACTGATCAACAGTAACCGCAAACGTTTAGTTGCAGTTATTGCTGCACAAGGGGGTCACACCAGATACTGAAAGCAAAGGTTCACATACTTTTGCCACTCGCAGATATGTAATATTGGATCATTTTCCTCAATAAATAAATGACCAAGTATAATATTTTTGTCTCATTTGTTTAACTGGGTTCTCTTTATCTACTTTTAGGACTTGTGTGAAAATCTGATGATGTTTTAGGTCACATTTATGCAGAAATATAGAAAATTCTAAAGCGTTCACAAACTTTCAAGCACCACTGGACACTACAATTATAACAGGACTAGGATTATACACTTAAAGATCTGAGATTGTTATACAAGTGTAAACGGTGCTTTCCAAACCACATTTGACCTCCCGATATATTACATCATAACACATGGCCCCGTGCTTTCTTCTCGAGTTCAACGAAACCGCTCATGACTCGTAATCACCCATCAATGGTCTTTTGTCCAGAGTACCCGGGAATGATCACCGAAGCAGGAAGCTGGTCATATCTTTTGGGCTGATTCACATATTGACATGACGCTACAGTAAATCAGCAAGCATGTGATCAAAATCGTATTAGGATCCGAGCATTATAGAGATGTGTGGATTGACCAGGTGGAACAGCTTGAGAGAGCAACAGGTCCACCTGTCCAGGACATGCAAAGAAAAGTCAAGTGTTGCACTCACGCCACTCTGAGAGTTTCCAGCCGCCAGAGAGAACGAGCATGGGTGGATACGGCTCCACCCTCATAGTGCACCGTCCTGAAAGAGAAAAACAAAAAAACAGAATAAACAAATAAGTTATAATAACACACACAATGCACAGAAAAAAAAATTTATTTGAAAATTCTAAACTCTGTGAATATCTTTTTGGGCAGAAAAGACTTCTATGACTTGTCAGCCATAAAACAAAATGTTGGACATGTCTGAAGTAAGGGGTTGTGAAGGTTTTGAAAATTTTATTTTTCACCTCAATGGGCAAATAAACAAAGACGCATGCAGGGTTTTAAATGTAGTTCTCGCCACAGTGCTCGCCTGTTACATAAACCCCAGAGTGAAAACAGCACACATCTCGAGATGAGCGGAGAGAGTGGAGGAGAGTAGGAGACTCTGACTACAAGAAATATTCCCTTAATTCATCTACATTTCCAGCATGATAATATTTCAAAGCATGTTGGCGTAAAAGCCACCCAAGCAAATCCCCAAGGCCCAATTTAATGGCAAACGGAACAGAAAAACCTGAGACAAGACTGCCTTGAGAAAACAATGTTCTTTCAGCCACTGTAGAAATGATCTGCGTGCGCTCGCTTTCACTGCTGCAGATATCCAACTGAAACAGAGGTCAGAATTCTGCTGCTGTACCTCTCGTGATTTATATTGTGCATTCTTGGACTCTAAATTAACTCAAGATCATCTTACGAGCCAATATTGTCATTTAAAACAAGAAATCTGGCTAACCAGGGGTGGGTTACCAGAAAAATTCAGTTGAAATCAAGCCATTTGAGGTGAATTGGTCCGCCTCTGAAAAAACTTGGCGTTTGGATTTCCCGGGAAACATTGATTTTCGTGACGTCGCGTGCAGGACGCCTCCTTCTGAATCCTACGTCAGCGCTGGTTTGTTTATGAGAAAACGACCTGGTGGTTTTCTGCAAATCTCTTCAACGTTATCGCGTAATTATTAAAATGGTTAACAGATGTATCGTAGGAGGGTGTAGCAACACCAATCTTGATGGGATTAGTACTCATCGTTTCTCAAAATACCAGACAATGAGAGAGAAATGGGAGCGCTTGGTCTACACAGGCTGTGCACTGAAACCGTGCAAAGCTCTTGCAGCCTGCTGGCGCTTCCGCAGGTGACGTCACGAATCTGGCTCCAGACTCCCTTGGGATTTTTCCAGACGCGTTTTGTTATTTTATTTTTTTTCTGCTGTAGACAGATGGCCTTGTGCAAAATTACCTTTCTGGATGAGTGTGTAAAGGGACAGACTTTCATATTAAAAAAAAAAAACGAAATTGGTCCAGGATATGCACTTTAACGCTAAGAGCATCTTAACTCGGAGGCTGCTCGCTCTACCATTTAACGATGATCTTTGTGCTACGATGCTTTTGGGAAACTCAGGCATGATCACCAAAAACTGGGACAACAGATTTGGGGTTATTTAATACCAAAAACAGGGGTTCCCAGACTAGGGGTCATGACCCCACATTTGGTTACTTGATTTACAAATGGGTTCGGGGGGGGGGGGGGGGGGGGACACGACCTCCTTTATTGTTTTATTCATTCATTTTATTTCACAATTATTCACAGAAGGTGAAGTGAATATTGATGAATAATAACCGAGACAAAGTCGAGGTTATTAGTCAGTTATTATATAGCACAAGCTACTGTACTTCCGGTAAAATCGTGTGCTCTGATTGGTTCCTTGGCGGGCAGTATTTTCCCATCATGCCCGTGGGCGATTACAGACTTTCTTTTCAAGGCACCAGCTTTCAAATGTTGCAAAAAAAAAAAAAAAAAAAACACAAACAAAAAACCCCCAAAACCACAAAAAAAAAAAAGATTAATTGGAAATCAAAATGGAATCAAAAACAGCCGAAACACAAAAGACAAACAAGAGTCAGCGAGTTATTCAAGAAATGAGCAACGAAGCGTATTCAGTAACCGCTAACCGAAATTCAGTTTTGAAACTGCTAGCCATTTATTCTGCATGCATGACTCAACTACGTTACAATTATGACGTGACTGAAGGCAGCGTCACGCCTCATTATAATGACCGCCTATTTTAATCTTAGAAATAAAAAAGCCATATAATAAACTCCTTATTAACCTCAGTTGCTTGGTCTTTATGGGAAAATATCAGACCGTGGTCTTTTTGTACGGACCGAGCCACAAAAAGACAGAGGTCTGATATTTTCCCATAAAGACCTCGTGCTCAGTTAATAAGTAGCTAATATTCACTAAGCCTGAGGCGGATAATTGTTTTAGTACAATTAAACAATTATCAAAAACAAAAATCACACAGGTGATTTAAAAAAAAAAAGTATGGAAAAAATTATTTATTTCAATCTTCATACCGTAAGCAGCATGCAAATGTCATGCGTGCAGACTTGTGTCACTTTATCTATGCCGAGTCACGTAAAATACTTGGTTTTGAAATAGATAAAATAAATCACAATCCCACCTGACCTTTGAATAGTTTTAGATCAAACTTCATAGCATCTTTAGTGCTTTTAGGAACAGAATTTTCTTTCGGAATTTATAAATTCTTCCTCACTTACGGTGACTAAACGATTGGCCGCCATTTTGCCGAGTCGCCCGAGGTGATTATCGAGAAATAGTTCAAATTTCTTGACCAATCAGTGTACGCGATTTTCTATTAAATCACCTGTATATTTATACTAAAAATTAATATTAGAAATATTGAAGCTGGGGGCATTGTGGCTCAATTGGATAAGGTGCCATACCATAAATCCGGGGACCTGGGTTCGATTCCGACCCGGGGTCATTTCCCGATCCCTCCCCGTCTCTCCCTCCCGCTCATTTCCTGTCTCTACACTGTCCGATCCAATAAAGGTGAAAAAAGCCAAAAAAAAATCTTTAAAAAAAGAAATATTGAAGCTGTATTTTGTGTGCTTACCAGGAGTCACATTCAGACAAGCCACGTTTTGATTAATAGGAGTCACCGTACTATTTTAATCTGTTTACTATCCTGACGCTGGACTGCATGCACGAATTCCACAATAAATATGGATAAATAAATTTCCCTATCCGTGTAGCTCCGTGAAACAAACCAGCACTGTGTCTCAAATCACATGGACCGTTCGAAACCGTTTGTGAATACGAACACTAACTGGATTTCCAATTACAGGTAGCGCTTGAATATTTATTTTTGAATATTAAAAACCTCTCGTGTCACCTTCAAACCTACTGAAAGGTCCGATTTGTGTACCTGCCTTCTGTAATTTCTATTTTGAGAGTTTGGTGAGAGTTTCTGATTGGAGACGCAGCTCATGACAACGATCACGACGACAGTGGAAAGTTTTCAACAGAAACAGAGCTCATCAGTGTGTTTAATATGAAATGATGAAACATTTTAAAGTTTAAATTAGAAACCAGATGGACAGGGATGTTTTGGCTCTGATATTCCATTTAAAAAATGTTGCATTTAATCTTGCAGATGTACACAAGATACTGTAGGCAAGTGAGGATGTGAACGAGGTGGGGAAACAATTTCAAATGCTATTTTCATTCGCCTTTCTGGTAGTACGGAAGACCCCTAATGTGGGTGATGTTGATTTCTGCTGCTCTGGTGTGGTTTTGGGATGTATAGAGGACTTTCACTGATGTCACAGGTTTTTGTTTTTCACGCAGTGTCGACCATATTGCCGGGCAAACAAAGAAACAGCCGTGACAGTTAATAATGAAAACCGAGACGACTGCATACAGTACGATCTCTCTGAAACGATTAAAAATGTATTTTATACCAGCAGATTGTGTTGCATCCAAAAGCTGAAACATGCAGGCACCACAGAGCCATATAATTTACCCACAAATGTAGTTATTTATTATTTATTCTGCACACTGCGCTCTCTCTCTCTGTATGCACACACGCTTGTTCACTGCTTCAGATGGATTAAATGCAGAGGAGGAATTTCACTGTGCTTGAGTTTACATGTGACAAAAATAAAAAATAAAGGCTTATTATTATTAATTTACCCACAAATGTATTTATTCCACTTGAAAAGTGTTCGGCAAACCAGCTACTGGTTTTGGGACACTACGACATCCTGAGCTATTTCGTATTTGGAACTTCTAAATACACCGGAGATGCTAAAGGCAAACAAAAGTGCAGATGCTTCCTGAAAATTGAGGCAGGTTTCGTGCCGGAATGTTATGAGAAATTCCCAATAAAGAAAAATGCGCCATTATGACAAAGCTCAAACATGGACTTCCAATAGTAATAAACAAGCCAGGGCCTAGATCTAGCATATTTTATGAGAATGGTCTCCATTATCAGTACATAAACATGCTGCTAGTCGAGCCAAGCGTTAGGTCTAATAAAATATATTGCGTCCAAAGCCCACATCTTACATGTACATTTTAACGTTACACACATAGCTGTCAACCTCTAGGGATCTCAATCTGTATAAGCAACCGTTAAAATCCTTATAACTAACAACGAATTTCGCAAAGGTTTATTCACATAATATACAATGCTACAAATTATATCAGGGGTGGGCAATTATTTTTTCCATGGGGCCACATGAGAAACAGAAAATTTTGTGGAGGGCCGGACCAAAAGGCTGAACTAAATTCTGCATAATATTAATTGTATTTCTTTATATAAAGCAGTAAATAACATTGTTTTTACAAGCTGCTAAGACTGGTAAGAGTATGGAAAAAACGAGGTCGCCTTACAAAAAATGTCATTTATTTAATCAAATTTCCCAAAACAATGGTTAACAAAATGTGAACGTTTGTACCATTTTTTCAGTCACATTCACCCCAAAACACAATAAAGACATCACAATATTGTCTTTCTACTCCAAATATCAAGCAAGATACATCATATTATAATAATGATGCCCACATTTGTAGTCTAATCACCTCATTTGGTGTTTTTCATTTGGTAATGCCGACTCAAATTGTAGTCTTTGAACACTGCGATCTGCTCTCCGCAAACTAAACACACGGCTTCATCTCTGACTTCAGTAAATAAATACTTAGCAGTCCATGTTTTGTTGAAAGCCCTGCATTTGGCATCTACCTTTCTTCTTTTTGCAGACATTTTGGGGGCTAAAGTCTTCTTGTGATCTGCTCGCAACAACTTCGATTCGGTGTAGGTATCAGATCTACAGATTGGCTCGGGCTCCGGCGCCTGCTCGTGATGTCACACTATGTGATTGGCTGGACTGTTTGAAGGATGACGTACAAGTTTGTGGTTGGTCTGGACAAATTACGGAAGTAGTTATCGCGGGATTAGGTTTCGTGGGATTTCATGTCATGTTCATGTCGTGCGTATTGCGTTTTTGTTGAACACAACTTCAAAATAAAAGCAATGCACATTCAGTCCATGCATGAGGTAAAATTAGAAAATACGTTTATTTTCTAATTTCTAATTAACCTTACGCGAGCCGGTCAGAATGAACCAAAGGGCCGGATGCGGCCCGCGGGCCGTAAAATGCCCAGGTCTGAATTATATACATTCAAGAGCCAAACATAAGTAACACTGTCTAATGACTCTTGGAGCTAATTAATGTTGGTCATTGTACTCAGCTGCAGCTTTTTTTGCCAATTCCAAATGTTTCTGATTTGGCACCATTATGGTGCCAGTGTGCAGTGTGCGTACTCTTCGTTTTTGGAGGCTGCCGGTTGGATTATGCCATTGAAAAGGTCCTTCCATTCAGGGAGAAACCTACCGCTGTATTGTGTTTTGAATTTCTTTGCCGGAGCGCCCATTCAGAATCTTTTCAGTCGCTATTGAAAGTCGCTCAGGTGGAAATGCACTTTTCAAACAAAATGTTACTTCCCGGTTGGCGGGATTCTCGCAATGCGGTGTGTGCATGATCAAAAGTGGAATCAAGTCTCGCTACCACAAGATAACGCGCAATTTCATAAGACTCTTTCCTGGCTGTCTGTGCTTTCTGTGGTGTACAGTACGTTTGTAAATGTTATGTGCTCTTTTATCATCGTGGGAATTGATTATTGCTCTAAATAAATATTGAAGTTTTTTTAAAGAATCCGTATAACTTTATTTGTACGCCCGTATACTACGTTTATTGAATCAAATCTGTATAAAATACGGACATTCCGTATAGGTTGACATGTATGTACACAGAGCTTTCACACTAAACTGATATAAAATCTTCTCCACACACACAGGAATGTTTTTATCATCCAATCTTCCCGTTTAACTGCAGCTCCCCTACGATATATATATCTGGACAATGACCTCACGATGCGGACTATGTGCAATATCTTACATGCTGCTATACATTCTTTATTGTGCAATATATTAAGTATATCTAGTATAGTTAGTATATTCTATTCTATAGAATATTTTATGCAAGTTTTTTTTTTAGTATTTACTTGTAAATTTGGCATTTTTGGTTACTGGATTATGTGCAATAATTAGATGCGGCAGTTATATTAATGTAAGCCAGTGAAACAAAATTTTGTTCAAATGTGCCTTATGAATGTACATGTGAATGACAAAGTTATCTATCTATCTATCTATCTATCTATCTATCTATCTATCTATCTATCTATCTATCTATCTATCTCACCATTTTTCTCATCTTTCTGGGTTCACAGGGAAGCGGTGAAAAGTTAAACCAGGCTCATCTCCACGTCTGTTATTACATCCAAAAGCACTACAGGTCTTTGGTATTGTTCTTTTAGATGTAACTTCTACAAGTCTATCTGTAAATGTTTGCTGAATTGGGCTTACAGTCACTCACGTACACGTGTGCCGGTCACTGGCAAACACAAAGCTCACCAGGCAACATGGCTGTGTAAACAAATCCGCAGCTGCGGAGATGAGCCTAGTTTAACTTTTCACCGCTTCCCTGTGAACCCAGAAAGATGAGAAAAATGGTGAGATAGATAGATAGATAGATAGATAGATAGATAGATAGATAGATAGATAGATAGATAGATAGATAGATAGATAGATAACTTTGTCATTCACATGTACATTCAAAAGGCACATTTGAACAAAATTTTGTTTCACTGGCTTACATTAATATAACTGCCGCATCTAATTATTATACATTCAAAAGATAAACAAGTCCTCCACAGGGCATAGATGAAGTTTTTCCAACTTGCTGCCATGTCTTGATGAGCATGTTTGGAGAATTTTTAAAAAATCCATTTCACAGATTTGTGCATACAGTAGAACTCATCAAATAATGTTTTCACATCATCTGAACCAAGTGCATGTTCACTTTCAGTAAGCACAGAATCTCTGGGAATAAGGTGGGAACACACCCTGGATGGGAAATCATGCACACACGCTTAGAAGGAACTCACAAAGTATTATAATAATTCATGAACGTGGGCTTCATGGAAGGTATCACTGTACGCTTTTCACATCATGTAAAAACCCCATGGAAGATTCTTGTACAGAAAGTTGCTGATCTTCCTCTACAGTAATTAAAGTGGCTCTGCAATGGGCTAAAAGTAGCTGCCGCGGTAAGTGAAGAGAGCTGTCGGGGTCAGTATTGTGTTTAGACACAGAGAAGTGTCCCACTGAGGATGTGCGGGGTTTTAATTACGAGAGAATCGAGGAGAGATCTGCGTAGGGAATAGAGATCAGTGCAGCACCCATTCTGTCCCCTGTAGACTGGAGCTGTCAGAGATGAGCTCATGACTGCTGTCTAACAGCTATACGTGCTCTACTTAGAGGTTTTTTTTTTTTTTTAAGAGTAAAAACTTTCGCAAGGTGGTTTTGACCTGAATTGTGACTCAACCTGAATTGTCTCTCACACACCTTAAAAACTCTCTCGCCCATGCATGCCACTCTCTCTCTCTCTCTCTCTCTCTCTCCCTCCATTGAGTCATTGTCTCCAGTTGCTCACTGTGCATCGTATTCCTACACTATATACGGTCTACTGTGTACTTAAATATCCTGCACCTGTATTTTTGTCTCACATCAAGTGGTAAAAGGAAATGCAGGTCAGTGAGATGGCAGAACATCCTGCACAGAAACAATGGCCTATTTTAAACTCCAAAATGTCTCGTCTAAACTTTCTGTGCTTAATTTACTCACTGGGCCAGCCATTTCTGAAGTATCTGCAATTAAAATAAAAGCAATCATTGACCATGGACCAGACGAAAGTCCATAAAGGTGCGTGAGATAAGAGTCATGGGACATTTCTGTCTGAAAATAAATGTAGCACAAGACTGATATAAAGCACACACATGACCGTCTTCTCCAGCGAATACACAGAGGATATTACACGGTTGCGCAAAGATATGAAGTTTATCTTTGAGTGGTGAATATATACATCACGAGTGAGCGAAGGAAACAAGTGAAATACTTTTCAACACGAGAAGAAAAACTTCATAGTTCGCACCACCGTGCACTGTTCTTTATATTATATGGACACATCTACAAAAAAAACTAGATAGAACTCGACGTCGATGGGGATGCCTCCGCCTGGTAGACTACACGCCTTATTAAGTTGTGATTTGGGGATGGACATTTGACCTCACAGTAATCTTGACCTGTGACCTTTTAACCTCAAAATCTAATCAGTTCATGTTTGTCCCAAAGCGCACAAATGGTGAAATTCCTTTCATTTGCCTTGGAGATATCGTGTTCACAAAGTTTCGGGACGGACGGACGGACACATGGACAACCCGAAAACATAATGCCTCCTGCACCTTAAGGTGGCGGAGGCATAAAAAAAAAATAATATATATATGCGCAAGTTAATTAAAATAATTCTAATTCTAAACATGCGTCTAGTAGGGCTGTGCCGATAGACGATGCCATCGTCCATCGACGATGGTGGTCATCCATCACGATGGAGAGCCACCATCGTGATACCACGCCCCCTCCTGTCATAATCATGCATATACGGTATCATCTGGGCCTATTTAACCTAAAAAGTTAGTTTTTTGTTAGTTTTGTTTAATATATAAATATATTATATAACACAATTATAAATACATAATTATATGAATCATTATAAAGTAATATCCTATTACCGCTTGTTCACGTAGGCTATGGTGCAGGGACGTGCTAGTGAACATAACATGTGGTTACACAAATACAGTATGCTACTAATAATAAATTTTGACTTCATTTTTTAGCCTACACTATACTTTTAATGTAAAATTTGTCATGTTGTTCAAACAAATAGCCACTATTAACGACTTCAGTCGGGAAATATTGCACCCCAAACGGCAGTGAAGCGCGGACTTCGGCAGAAGTCAAATAACTTTAATCTGGTAAATAGGCCTACTTTCAGACACAGAATGGTCCACTCTAAGCCATAATGTCAAACCAAATGGAAGAATGAAGGTGATTCTGATAAATGTAAAGACAGTAAAAAAAAATATTAAATCATGATTTTAAAAGCTGGTGCAATAATTCAAACACTAATAAATTGGAAAAATTAGCGCGTTCAAGTGCGCACTAAAGGCCGAAACGCATCTTCAATTGATATGGTGTAAATAAACAATGAGTAATAGCTTAAGTGTAGTTTCTTCTCATAGTTTGAATACTAGTCTTTCATTGTTAGAGCAGATTAATATCTTGCCGTAATCAGTGAGTGCTCGGGGAGGTTCGTTTCTCCGAAGCCAGCTGTGCGCAAACGCAGTGTTGACTGCTCGGCAAACTCCAAACGCTCGGTCTGTACTGGCCCTCTGTTGCGCAAGCAAGTTGGTTATGGCCAGGTTCAAATTGTGCCCAAAACAACTTAACCACGGCCATTTCAATTGCCTGATGGCTGCGACAATATTCGCCCCGTTGTTATGCAGGAGATCTTTTTCTCCTCTATTTTTCATTCGGCAAGTGTCTCGGGCAATGCGTCTTCTAAATTGTCCGCTGAATGTGTCTCTGGCATGAAACTCGTCTGCAGGCATTTGGACTGCATTGCCCACTCTCGGTCCACATAATGTACGGTAGCTGACATATAGGGCATCATGTTGCAGCTGGACCACATATCCGTTATCAAGGCCAAATATTCCACATCACCTAGCGCTTTTTTTCTTTACGTGCCAAAGCCTCGGATGAGTATCTAATACTTTTAATAATAATAATAATAATAATAATATATTTAGTAATGTGGTATTAAAATCCCCCCCGCCCACGATATGATCGTCCATCACGATGTTTGCACTGTAAACATCGTCGATGCCAATTAAGGGGACATCGCACAGCCCTAGCGTCTAGTCAGCAGGGAAACACTGGGAGTGACGTCATCGGAGTGAAATATCGGGAATTATTATCCATACCGGACACTTTTTCCATGGAATAAAAACGTGTTCTGTTCCCTTCTAGCGGGTTTCATTCATTTGGTTTGATAGCATGCAATATCGTTAGCATATCGCTTACCCTACATGTATTATCACTCTACCCAATGGAGAATGAGCGTTGAATATGGTTTACAATATTGCATGGTTGACAAAACAACAGGACGTCACACGTCGGAGATGGAAAACTTCCGCACTAGCGAGTGACTGTGACAATCTGTAAACAAACATGGCCGCCAGGCTTGCTTGGTTAAATATGGAAGATTTTGAAAGAATTTTGAAAAGAGAAAGACGTGTTGAACATCTGAAAGGTTACCAAAACTTCATTAGATGTTCTTCATGAATACAGTGGTGCTTGAAAGTTTGTGAACCCTTTAGAATTTTCTATATTTCTGCATAAATATGACCTAAAACATCATCAGATTTTCACACAAGTCCTAAAAGTAGATAAAGAGAACCCGGTTAAACAAAGGAGACAAAAATATTATAACTATTCTTTTAAGTTCGTTTCTTAAGACACGTATTTTTAAAATATTATACTTGGTCATTTATTTATTGAGGAAAATGATACAATATTACATATCTGTGAGTGGCAAAAGTATGTGAACCTTTGCTTTCAGTATCTGGTGTGACCCCCTTGTGCAGCAATAACTGCAACTAAACGTTTGCGGTAACTGTTGATCAGTCCTGCACACCGGCTTGGAGGAATTTTAGCCCGTTCCTCCATACAGAACAACTTCAACTCTGGGATGTTGGTGGGTTTCCTCACATGAACTGATCGCTTCAGGTCCTTCCACAACATTTCCATTGGATTAAGGTCAGGACTTTGACTTGGCCATTCCAAAACATTAACTTTATTCTTCTTTAACCATTCTTTGGTAGAACGACTTGTGTGCTTCGGGTCGTTGTCTTGCTGCATGACCCACCTTCTCTTGAGATTCAGTTCATGGACAGATGTCCTGACATTTTCCTTTAGAATTCGCTGGTATAATTTAGAATTCATTGCTCCATCAATGATGGCAAGCCGTCCTGGCCCAGATGCAGCAAAACAGGAACAAACCATGATACTACCACCACCATGTTTCACAGATGGGATACGGTTCTTATGCTGGAATGCAGTGTTTTCCTTACTCCAAAGATAACGCTTCTCATTTAAAGCAAAAAGTTCTATTTTGGTCTCATCCATCCACAAAACATTTTTCCAATAGCCTTCTGATTTGTCCACGTGATCTTTAGCAAACTGCAGATGAGCAGCAATGTTCTTTTTGGAGAGCAGTGGCTTTCTCCTTGCAACCCTGCCATGCACACCATTGTTCTTCAGTGTTCTCCTGATGGTGGACTCATGAACATAAACATTCGCCAATGTGAGAGAGGCCTTCAGTTGCTTAGAAGTTACCCTGGGGTCCTTTGTGACCTTGCTGACTATTGCACGCCTTGCTCTTAGAGTGATCTTTGTTGGTCGACCACTCCTGGGGAGGGTAACAATGGTCTTGAATTTCCTCCATTTGTACACAATCTGTCTGACTGTGGATTGGTGGAGTCCAAACTCTTTAGAGATGGTTTTGTAACCTTTTCCAGCCTGATGAGCATCAACAGCGCTTTTTCTGAGGTCCTCAGAAATCTCCTTTGTTCGTGCCATGATACACTTCCACAAACATGTGTTGTGAAGATCAGACTTTGATAGATCCCTATTCTTTAAATAAAACAGGGTGCCCACTCACACCTGATTGTCATCCCATTGATTGAAAACACCTGACTCTAATTTCACCTTCAAATGAACTGCTAATCTTCGAGGTTCACATACTTTTGCCACACACAGATATGTAATATTGGATCATTTTCCTCAATAAATAAATGGCCAAGTATAATATTTTTGTCTCATTTGTTTAACTGGGTTCTCTTTATCTACTTTTAGGACTTGTGTGAAAATCTGCTGATGTTTTAGGTCATATTTATGCAGAAATATAGAAAATTCTAAAGGGTTCACAAACTTTCAAGCACCACTGTACTAGCAAGAGAAGAACATAACGGACATCGAGAAACTGGAAGAGAGAATATGTCTATCAGTGGTGAACCGTTACTATTAGAGCTGGGACTTGAGCTCAGCCAAAACTTAGCCAGACATCAAAAAAGCAACAGGGTAAAGGATTTTGTAAGGGATTAGCGTCAGGCTGCCAGGTCGCTCCGTTGTGTGTAGCTGTCGATGCTGATTTTAAAAGTAACTCAGTAAATTACACAGGGAAATGAATACTTAAGTCTGAGTGAAAAACACTGTAGCGAGCGTGCAGCGTGGAAGAAGAGTCTGGAGACAGAAATCTTAGTTTCTCGGTCGTTAGTCTGTGCTACTTGCTCTTGATAGATAGCACTGGCTTGACTGCTTTATTAGCATTCGCTAACACTACTGATGAACGCTACACCGGCTGGAAGGTGACTTCACTGCTGCGCTGACGGTGCCGACTCGTGATTAAGCTAGCATTGGCCTTTGAGATTGCTGATATGTTTGGGCCTTCTCTGAAGGCCTAGAAGGCCCTGAGAGTTGCCCTCTGTTTACAAGAGAAAAACATACCAACAGACATCGAAAACTGGAAAAGACAGGGTGTATTATAATAATAATAATATTATTATTATTCGCTGGCTTTTTTTTTCGTAGTCTATCAGATATATTCCATTCAACTACTCGTCTTCAACTGATTCACTATCATACCAGCTGAATGGAATATATCTGATATACCACTCAATACCAGCCAATATCATTTAACTATGTCACGGTTGCTGTTGTCCCAGACGTAGGTCGTATGAAAACTCCAAGAGTGGTGTATTTCCAGTAAAACATTCGTGTCCATATAATATCCTCCTGTGAACCAAGAAAAAAACGTCTCTCTCAATTTCTCTTTTGTTGTGATTTCCGTACTAGGAATTTCCCAGCAACCCTCCTAGTCACATGATATCTCATTGGAAAGCCCACGATGTACTCTTTACAAGACACCAGGATTCAAGTGAATAGCTTGAAAGAGTAAGAGGGTGTGCACGTAAAACACATGTCAACTACAGAGGATACAAGTCTATGGGTTGGTTCTCAGGAGGTTACAACGGCATACTCGTATACGAGTGTATTGACTTGACAAAAACAGCACGAGCTATGTTCAGCAAGCAGGGGCAGGAAAGTTCCTTCAAATCTGTGGTACTTTGGGTTCCTGGTGAGTTATGATGCCGATGGCCAGCGAGTTGTAGACCAAAATGTTCCAGTTTGCAAATTCCGCTGCATAAGTCCACTATACACACTGCAAAAACGATAACTAGGAATTGTTGATCTCATCAATGTTTTCAAATTGATCTGACACAGAAATAAAGCTCTGGCATTTGCAACGAACAAAAACGTGTTTGTCCAGCGAACTCCTCTCATTTGTTGCCTTCATTAGTACGTTGAAAACAGTAAAAAAAAGGATTCAAGTTGAAATGATGGCACCCTTGCTGTCCTTGATGGAAACCCTATAGAGGACTGGAACGTTGCATCCCAGTGTTTTCCCCAGAAAAAAATTAAAGCCCTAAATTCTGGCATGATAATACACAGACAGTTGAGTGCCAATGGTGTGAAAGCAAGCGCCAAAGGCGCAAACTGAAACTAGGGGGGTCCGGGAGCATGCTCCCCTGGAAGATTTTTTGAAAATAGATGCTCTCAGGTGCATTTTCAGGGTCTCCGAGAGGTTTTAGATCCATGATTATAGGATAGATTTTACCAGTGTTTCAATGATTTCTGATCTAAATAGTATTAATGTAGACACATTTGAAAGTTCAACATGCAAGTTAAACTGTTTGGTTACAGATTACTGAGGTATATGATAGATTGAAAATCTACGGGGATCCCTTGCACTTAATTACCTATGATCAAGTCGTGTTGTAACAAAAATGTGCATGAAAATATGAACAGTGGTTTGCTCCATCTTACGCAATCCAATGAAGAGAATCGATCATCATGACCTCATGTTGATCACAAAGGGATCTGAACCTAAGACCTGCCACCTTAAAATAAGTTGCTGTATCACTATAACTGTAATGATTTAGAATGTTTCTGATGCAATTACCGTAATATATGTAGAACTAAGATGCACTGAAAAGAAAAGTAAGGCAGCTGCATATTATAAAGTTTAAATTTTGGCACTTTATTAAATGGACTAGATTAAGATTAAAACATATATTTAAAGGAAAAGAAAACTTAATTTCTACAGTTTAAGTTTGCAGAAAGATTATGTGCTTTTAAACACATTTCATGAAGAGATTGCGTTAATAAGTGTCAAATGTAGCATAATTGCGAATAATAACAATAAGCGTATTTGGCAGTGTGACGTCACTGTGAGACTTTAACAAAAGAATAATCCGGAACCTTCTTTTGTTAAATGGATCCCAGTGACATCACACTGCCAAAAATGCTTATGATTATTATTTGAAATGATGCTATATTTGACACATTTGGACAACTTCACTTGGTGAGAGTGTTTATAAAGTACATAATCTTTCTGCAAACCCAAACTAATGAATTAAGTTTTCTACTCCTTTAAAGCAGATTAATTCTCCTCGGCTTTTGCTCGGCCCAATGTTGGCCAACTCTCTCATAGTCCATCTCGCTGTCATCCATGCTGATGTGGATTAATTTGTCCAGCGAGTCTTCTCCTAGCTTATTAAAATCAGTCGGCTTTGTCCGTCTGGTGGGGGACAACATCGGCAGCCAATGAGATCGCTTATGATGAATCGGAAACTTCTGGGATGTCTGACGTTTTCTTTCGATGTTTTTATTGGACGGTTTGAACACGTGATCTTGACGTAGCCAACAGATTAGTTTGTTTACATCATACCACGCGGACATATTACTTTGACAGAATCAACACAAACATTGGGGAAAAAAAAAAAAAAAGAGCGCTTGTTTAGCACAAATATCAATCAGTATGTAAATGGATCTGTTATTTGCTCTCCTATGCATCTAGTTACTTGTGGGTAGGAAATTTTAACGTATCGGTATAAATCTAAGCGTATCGGATTTTAACTAAAGCGACTAAGCGTATCGGCAGGCAGAGCAAGCGTATCGAGACCGATACGCTAAAACGCTTTGGGGAAAACCATGCATCCATACAGAGTTTCCGTGTTTGAGCAGGGTCTAATCCGTCCTCCGGCCATGTTACCGGAGTTGGGTGCAAATCAAATTCTTGGAATAGTTGTCTACACTTGTAAACCTGAGTAAATTCAATAACAGTCAAAAGTTGAGAAAACTCAAAAATCCCTCGCATCATGTTGCCTTGAAAAGTTGAGTCTTCTCAAGTTGTACTGTATAGTGCATCTGTCCAGCCATTTTACAAATTTGCATGTATATAGATCCGAGATTAAATAACAGGAACTACCTACTCTCAGAGTTTATTTCCAACCTTGATTGAGGTTTTCTTTAGCGACCCTGAAATCTCACTCGGGTGAATCTCCATAAAGAAGCCCAGTGCACTGACCTGCGCTGTTCCTCGCCATGCTCTCCTGATGGAACAGTCAGACATTCGTCCATGTGACCGTGCAACAAGCGCAAGACGTCTCCGCCGATCAGGAAACCTGCAACGAAGAGAAGAGAAGAGAAGAGAAGAGTGATTGGTAAAGTGTATATGCAAACAGATTTGTTTTAGGTGAGGCCATAATAGTCTTATTTTTTTCGCAGTCCAGTTTCCATCAAATCCTACGCTCTGATTGGCTGGCGAGCGGGTCCGTATCCTATGGTACGGACCCCGGTTACGGACCTCTGGCGACTCGCTCGTTCACAGCAATTTTTGTCAACATTTATCTTTTTTATAAGATTAATTTATAAGATTTTTATCAAAAATCTTATAAATTTTTGCCAGCATTTCTCAGGAGAATAGCATTAATTTTACAGCATGGATAGCGATAACGACAGTGTTCACAGCGAAAGCGAGTTTTACTCCCCTGAGGAAGAAGAAATAAAAGAAAACATTTCAGGAGAAAGCTAAAAACCTCTAACTGTTGCTAACGCCGAGCAAAAACATGGCTGAATCCTGAATGACTCAATTTTGTATAAATAGGGGACTACATAGGCAGCAAAATGTAGTTTTTTTCCTGCCATGGAAGTGCACTTGTATACCGAGGAGGAAGCCATTTGCATTACAGCCGTGAATGAGGATTCAAAATAGCATTCATTTTACATCATGGATAGCGATAACGACAGTGTTCACAGCGAAAGCGAGTTTTACTACCCTGAGGAAGAAGAAATAAAAGAAAACATTTCAGGAGAAAGCTAAAAACCTCTAACTGCTGCTAACGCCGAGCAAAAACATGGCTGAATCCTGAATGACTCAATTTTGTATAAATAGGGGGCTACATAGGCAGCAAAATGTAGTTTCTTTCCTGCCATGGAAGTGCACTTGTATACCGAGGAGGAAGCCATTTGCGTTACAGCCGTGAATGAGGATTCAAAATAGCGGCTCGGCTCAGTTTTCCCTTTCGGGTGCTCTCGTTTTCTGTTAGAATTTGGTAAAGAAAAAAATAAATATATTATTTACCAGCTTAAGGTCGGTCTGTATGGTGAAATACCGTGACCTCGGCCTTGAATACTGACCTCGGCCCAGAGGGCCTCGCTCAGTACTTTCAAGACCTCAGTCACGGTATTTCACCATATGGACCTCCCAGCTGGTAAATAATATATATGTATTTTGTCGTAATATCTGCCAACTCTTTCACTTTTTCTCCCTCACCCTGAGCGACCTCGCTCCCAGAGCAGATTGGTGCTACACTCCAGAGAGTCTGCTGGAAGGCAGCATCCACATGTAAACTGCCACTGCCGTACGACAAGTGCTACAGAGAGAGAGAGAGAGAGAGAGAGAGAGAGAGAGAGAGAGAGAGAAAGAAAATGAATTTAACAGACAGTGATATGAATGTGAGGAAAATCAGCAACCATGGAAACACACAATCAATCAGTCAATCATGACTTTATTTATCGTCGATACGTACAATGAGTCAAAGACTTGTAACAAATACATTCGAACTAATAAAAGATCTAAATTAAAAATATAAAAAAATAAGCATTAAACTATTATAAAGTAGTAACTCCTGTGTAACGTGTCCTTGGGTTTGTGAAAGGCACTATATAAATTGAAATTATTATTATTATTATTATTATTATAAAAGATAAATATCAAATCTCAATGATGTCTTATATAAGACATATTAAATTTAAAAAATTAAACTGTCATTAAGTCGAAAATTTAACTAGAGCAGCAGCTACAATTATCGACAGTCCATAATTATCAACAACTTTTCAGATTTACTCATAAAAATTTTTTTACAAACGGTGAGTTTCAGTGACAACAGTTATTATTGGTTAATCAATCAATCAACCGGAAGACCCCGCCCTCACCCTTTGATCTTGTCTGATGATGCAGCTCGTTACCCAAGATGGAATTTTTTTTTAACATGATCAGCAATTTTTCGGAAAACCCGGACGTTATCGTCGCAGGTAAGCGTGGTTGAAAGATCAAGGACGTGTTTTTACTGATCAAATTCACCGATATTTCATAATCTCCTTGTCGAAACCTACTTTGTTTCTTACTCTTTCATTTGACAGCCGCCATTTTGTATCTAAACGCGCGTTTGAGAAGTCACGTGCATGAGGTGTCGATAATAGTGATCACTTTCACCGGTGTCCACCATTATCGACACCCTGTGGAATTAAGGGACATTGACGACTGTTATGGATCGATCTTTGTGTAACATTGCTGAAGTAGATGAAGTACTTAAAAAATAAATAAAAGTGCTGTGATTTATAATAATTTTTTTTTTCTGATTCATACCAAAATGGAATGTTTATAGAGAATCCGATTGCAGTAAATAGAATTAGACCAGAATTACATTCCGAGCATATAAAAAAATTACATGCTTGAAATATTCAGATTTTTCTATTCCGTTCAGAATTTTTTTTTTTTTTTTTTTGCAATTTGTTGTAAATATCTACCACATATTATAATATCAGTAAACATTTTATATTTTTACATCTAAAAATATCAAGTTTTGGTTCGAGGAATGACACGCGACCTTTGACCTGGATGTTCATGTGGTTACAGTGTCAGTTGCCTGTTGACATTTATTGGTAAACGACAAAACTAGAAATTAATACAAACAACAACGACGAATGAATAACAAAATGTGATCTACGAAAATACTTAGAAAGTGGAACAAAAAGATTTTCTGACGCAGGTTAAACATTATCAGTTCATTTGTTTCCAAACATTAGAATTACTTCCTCGTTTACGTAAACACCGACATCGATATCTTTATATAAAATTTATTTTGTACTCCATATAAGTCTATAGAAAACAAATTTTAAATAAAAACTATGTTTTGTTAACTTAATACTACATACTGATTATTTTTTGTTAAATAAATAATCATCTGGATGTCGTTAATTGTAGAACAGTGTTGATAACTGTGGACAAAGGTATCGATAATTGTGGAACGGTGTCGCGTGATCTGATACGCGAAGTAATCGGGAATCAACTCTTTTTTTTTTTTTTCCTCCCCCAGTGGAGGAAAAGACTTTTATGTACTGAAAGTCTTTTCTACTTTTGCAACGGCCAAAAGATCGTTAAGGTGTTGATAATTGTAGCCGCCGCTCTAAATGCAATTTAACCCTACCGATCACAAATACTACAATTGCACAATGTGCCACTCGTAAGATTCATTTTCTTTATAGCGCTTTGAAACTTGATTAGAGAATCAAGATGTCTCAGTTCTGTCAGGAGATTGCTCCGCATACGAGTCACCAGATAGGTAAAATCTGAGTGTATTTACTGTTCCATGTTGGTTGTGCTAGTCTGAGGTTACCTCCTCTTAAAATTATAACGGCTTTGGTGTATTTGAAAGCGTTCCTTTACGTAGTTCGGACCACAGGTAGGCTTGATAAAGCAAGGACAAGGAACGTCATGACCGTCTGTGTTCAACTGCCTTATGAACCATTATAAGGCAGTTTGAAGAAAGATCTAAGACCAAAACAACTGGCTTTCTCAAGTTTATCATGGAGACCGTTAGTAATACCCAGTAGTAACGGCTTACGGTATTTGAAAAGTGGTAAGATGAAAGTCTCATATAGCTTCGCAGCAGTGTTGATGAAGATCACATTTTTTCTTCGTTTGATGGCTGAAAGGTTAGCATATACTTTGTTAAGTGTATTCTTAATATGAAGACTCAGACAAGGTACTGTCAATACTAACGGCAAGTAGTTCCAAACTGTCTTTCTGTACCATGGCTTTATTCTTGAGAGTGAAGCAAAAGTGTCGCCGTTACCAAAGGTGATAGCCTTGGTCATAGATAGATAGCGAGATGGATGGATGGATAGATAAAGAGAGAACCAGTCAGTAATTGAAACGAGCCCTTGGTTGAGCTTGATTTCCAAAAGATCTAGAGATGAATCACTGGAGTAAAAAGTAGTATCGTTAGCATAAAGTCTGAGGGATGAATTATTGCAAAAAAAAAAAGTGTTATCATCATTACATTAACCAGATGCTCTTATCCAGAGCAACGTACAATGTACCCGGAGCAGCCTGGGGGTTAGGTACCTTGCTCAAGGGCACTTCAGCCATTCCTGCTGGTCCAGGGAATCAAACCAGCAACCTTTTGGTCCTGAAGTTGCTTCTCTAACCAATAAGCCATGGCTTCCCTCATTAAAAAGTATCTTTATATGAACAATCATAAGGCATCATTAATGAAGCTATTAAAAAAAAAAAAAAGAGGACCCAACAGGCTACCCTGAGGCACCCCACTTTTAACAGTTCTCCAGTCCAAAAAACTGCCGTTTAACTTGACTCTGAAAATGACAATGGACTGTACATGTACGGTCTCTTCCAGTGACTCACCAGGTACCGCTCAGAGGACACACTGACCAGGATGAGGTCATCACCGACTCGTACCTTTTCCCCTTCTGACCTTTGTTTCGAGGCAGGATGTATAGTCCACCAGCATGCTTCACCTACACACACACACACACACACACACACACACACAAAATGTTTGGAACACCAAAACACAATGAACACTGACACATCACAGAGTACACACACACACACACACACACACACACACACACACTGTAACTAGTAATAACAATGGCTGTACAACTTAAAAAATAGTGCAAAATGAGACTTTTCCTGTTTCTAGCTTTACTCTGGAAATGTACAGCTGAATGTAATTAGTAGCTTTAGAAGAGCAATACCGGTCGTGTCTTCTTGAAGTCCTATATCGAAGGCGAGTTTATCTGTCGATGAGCGCGAGGTGGACAAACAGCAGAGGTACTGGACAAAGACAGAAGAGTGTGATCTCATAGCAGAACTTCACAAAGCACAAAACAGCCAGCATGGTTTCTCCATCGCCCTCATCTCAAACGCTGAACCAGGTCTGATACACCAACAGCAATACCAAACCAACCATAAAGTAACACTTTAGCCAAAGATGAAACTTACACCATTTCTCTTTACTTCAAATGTCATCGAATAACTAAACCATGCTTGGTGTTTGCTTCTCTAGTGTTGCACTGAAGCGCGAAAGCTCATGTGGCAAACTCGTAACTTGATCCAAAACCACATTTGGATCGGTAAGACCATTTAAATATTTTCATAAAACGGCTCAAAATGGCCGAATCATCCAAATAGCTTTCCTGTGACTCGTTTGTCTTTGAGCCTGCCTGAGTGCAATATCTGCACTGAGGAAGAAAGTGATTCAGCTTCTCTATGGCCGCCGATGCTCCTTTTAGCTCCTTTAAATGTGTCCTGTAAGTGTGTTAGAGATCCTGAACACCTCGACAGAGTGTGACGAGAGCGTGTGACGCTACATTACATTAACGACATCAGCCTCTGAGCTCCAGTGCAAAACAAAGGGAGCAAACTTTTGACTACATTTACGGTAAACGGTACTTCGTGTACGTTGTATGACTAACAGAAATAACCACGAGTAATCTACACTGTATGACCAAAAAGTTGTGGACACCTGAACATCACATGACCACGTGCTTATTGAACATCCCGTCCCAGATTTATCCCCCACTTCACGGGCATAATAACCTCCGCTCTTCTGCGAAGGCTTTCCACGAGATTTTGGGGTGTGGCTGTGGAGATTTGCGTTCACTGTTGCACAGGAGTGTTAGTGAGGTCGAGAACTGATATCAGGCAAGGAGGCCTGGGGTGCAGTTGGTGTTCCAGTTGGTCCCAAAGTCGGGTTCAGGTCAGGACTTTGTGCAGAATGCTCGAGTTCTTCCATTCCAAACCACGTCTTCATGGAGTTTGCTTTGTGCACATGGGCATTGTCATGCTGGAACAGGTTTGGACCCATTAGTTCCAGTGAAGGGAAATGTTACAGCATACAAAGTTTGGGGAAGAAGTGCCCACTATATGTATGTATTTATGAGTGTTTAGTCTATGTCTAATTCTTATCTAGAGTGTTTATACTGTTTATATTGTTTGAGTGTTTAGTCTGTGTGTAGTTCTTATCTAGTGTTTATACTGTTTATATTGTCTGAGTGTTTAGTCTTTGTCTAGTTCTTATCTAGCGTTTATACTGTTTGAGTGTTTAGTCTATGTCTAGTTCTTATACTGTTTATATTGTCTGAGTGTTTAGTCTGTCTAGTTTTTATCTAGTGTTTATACTGTTTATATTGTCTGAGTGTTTAGTCTTTGTCTAGTTCTTATCTAGAGTGTTTATACTGTTTATATTGTCTGAGTGTTTAGTCTAGTTCTTATCTAGTGTTTATATTGTTTATATTGTCTGAGTGTTTAGTCTTTGTCTAGTTCTTATCTAGAGTGTTTATACTGTTTATATTGTCTGTTTGAGTGTTTAGTCTTTGTCTAGTTATTATCTAGTGTTTATACTGTTTATATTGTCTGTTTGAGTGTTTAGTCTGTCTAGTTCTTATCTAGTATTTATATTGTCTGAGTGTTTAGTCTGTCTAGTTTTTATCTAGTGTTTATACTGTTTATATTGTTTGAGTGTTTAGCCTGTCTAGTTCTTATCTAGTGTTTATATTGTTTATATTGTCTGAGTGTTTAGTCTTTGTCTAGTTCTTATCTAGTGTTTATACTGTTTATATTGTTTGAGTGTTTCGTCTATGTCTAGTTCTTATCTAGAGTGTTTATACTGTTTATATTATTTGTTTGTTTTTTCAATTATTCTATTTTTATTTATTGCATTGCCTGTTTGCACCGTGGGTCAGAGAGGACTGAAATTTCATCTGTGCTGTATGTCGAGCATGTATAGCATATTTGACAATAAAGTTGACTTGACTTGATTTGATATATGGGTGTGATGGTCAGGTATCCACAAAATATGTTGGCCGTATAGTGTACAATTCATACATTTTTCCCTGGTTTCTTTGCAGGTGAGATTTATTTTGCATGGATTTTATTCAAACGCATATAATTTCACAAACAAACAATTGGCTACACGTGCTTTTCTGGGCAGCCCATTCAGATTACTAAAATGACCTGAGGTTTTCAGATTTTTCTCCAGCGGAAGTGTCAGAGACTAGGTTTATTTCCAATAGTGTCCACACACATTGGAAAAAGACGCTCTGTATAAATAGGGCGATTTTTTTCAGCCAAGTTAAACTCCAAATCACTTTTTTCCATCGTATTATGATTTACTATAGAATCCAAATGCTTAAAAAATGAACATAATTTTATGAGCGAGAATTCACGAGTCTTGCTATGAAATCGGGACGGCCAAAATTTGTCATTTTATAATATCGATATTGTGATAATTTATGTCTCGATACTCCTCTGAGATATCACGGGTATTGTACCTTTTTCTCACTTTGTTTAAGGATAGGAACGACAAACTGAGTGATAGCAGCTGATTTGATGAGTCTTGTAAGGTCTTTAAAAATGTTTTATTAAAATGTTTGTTTAAGCTGATCTTTTTTCAGTTTACTTATAGACATAAAATGGTTTTAAAAAATTTATATCTTGAGGTTTTTTCATGACACATCATGTATCGTGCCGAAAGCACCGCGATACGATATGTTTGTAATATCGTCCGCCTCAAAATGGCGGAGCGTGTTGCTGAACTCTACTCGAAAACAAAACCCAAAAAAAAATACAAAAAAAAAAAAAGCAACAAAATATGGAATTTTTGTATTTGATGGTCAGAACTTTTTTTTCCAAAAATTATCATAGTATTTTTCACAAACTGCTCCTGTTTTTTAGCTGGTTTGTTTACATTCTAAGCGGAAATTATTTTGTCGGACGTTTTGTATAGAGTTTTTATTTATTGAATTTGCAAAATCCAATCAGTCAATCAATGTGGATAGAATAATACAGTTATTCAACTCAATCTCGTCGTACACGGCTATCAGCTCATGTACGACTCGATTTCGTGGAACAGCTGTTAAATAACTCAAGAGCAAGCGTTCACATACTTTTGGCCACATCCCGTTTGAATTCACGAGGTCAGGGTTCCTTTATATCCTGTGAGCAAGACGCTTTGCATTTTTCTCGAGTATAAAACTCACGCCTGGAAGTGTTCAAGCTTTTCTATGGTCTCCTACTGAAACCAATCGGGAACCAGACATTTTGTTGGGGATTTTATGAAAGTTATCGAGTTCCTAGCGCAGCTAAAGCCGACGTATATGCTATAGCCACGGGATCTACCAACGATCAGGTGCAACTTGTACGGCTACACGCTACAACAAGTGGTTAATAAAGGACAGACCAATCCGTGTGAATTAAAATGAGGTATATTTAGTCGACATGGAGTGTATAGTGTGACAGCCATGCTTACATCATGGCGTGACGAATGCAGATGCGTATCCCATGGGAACCGGTTATCATTATTACAGATTTTATGTCTGAAAACCATATCCCTTCCAAATAGTACTTTATACCACAGAAGTTAGATATTCTTTATCTATTTATCTAAATACTTGACCACTAAACTTCAAATAAATCGAGCAATCCTGTAATCCATTGCAGCATGACTTCCTTTAGTGTGTTCAGTAACACACACACACACACCTACATATGCATGCTTAACTCACCATTCCACTGTAGGAGTGCCTGAGTAAGACAGCGTGGCCGTAGAGAAGAGTGCGATGACCTCCACCCTGTGCTGTCTACAAGAACACACACACACACACACGCGATTACACCATTTTCACCACTAAAGAAGCGATGTTTACAGTACGACAGAGTGTATCGTCTGGGTTTAGGTGACCGTCATAACAGAGAAATCTTTCAAACAACCCTCCGGTGTTTTCCAACCAAATGTTTATCCAATGCGCCTGTAGCGCATGTGTGATTACTGCAAACAAGCACTTCAGAGATGGCAGATAAAACTGGAGCGTTCCTTTAAACCAATCTGCACGTTTCCCTCCACCTGCTTAGCCAAACCTACAGCTAAAATCAAAATCGCTATGTGGTCTCGCACACACACACACACACACACACACACACACACACACACACACACACACACACAGAGTATTGATTAAGACGATCAAGGTCTGAGGTTCAGTCTAAAGAAAAGGCAAGCTGAAAACTGATGGATTGAGTTGTCATTTTATGAATTAGAGGTGGACAGTAAGGAAGTACATTTACTCGAGTACTGTACTTAAGTACACTGAGTATCTGTACTTTACTTGAGTATTTTTTATTTTTTTTGGAAACTTATGACTTTAACTTCACTACATTTGAAAGGCAAATATCGTACTTTTCACTCCACTACATTTCTATCAAGGTCCTCGTTACTCGTTACTATGAAGCGGCTTTGAAAGTGGATGTTTTTTTCTTTTCTTAAACGTGATTGGTTTTTCCGCAGGTGACACTGAGAGCCGATCAGTAATCACTAGGGTCACGTCACGTCCATAGACTGGATAAAATCAAGATCAATGATTCCTCTGCAGCGTTATTTAACACGATCAGTTGACGGCAGAACGGAAGGAGGCGGTTCTTCTGAGGAATGCACGCACTCGTGGCTTTACCTAGAACCCATGTTTCAGTTTTCTGAAAGGATTAAAGATTCGTTTTGTTTTAAATGTTTGCTGAAAACAAACCACATCACGGCCTACAAAAACTCGCCGTCCAACCTGCGGAAGCATATTGAGGGATGTAAACGTTTTATTCCAAGAGAAAGCTTGCAATGAAGTTGTCTGTGCTTTTAGAGCTCGCGATAACGTTGCAATAACTATGCAGTCTGGTTAGTCAAATGACTTTCTATGGATTTGCCCGCCAAGTTGCCGAAGCCTCGTCCACAGCTAACATTAACACATAGCTAGTTAACTTGTTCACTGTTAGTTAGCATGTAAAAACGGACTTACGCTAACATGAACAACATTAACTTATCTGAAGTCCTTTCAGAAATATGTTTTAGCATAATCTTGCCAAATAAACAATGTAGAAATCTTTCTTTTCTAGTCGCGTTAGCTACCCAATATGATTTCGAGTTTGAAAAGAGTTTGCTAGCATGTCAGGTGGAGTTTCACTGACTAGCTAGTTTAACGTTAAACCACCATGATGCACAGCATGCGTTCATTTTGTGAATTCACATTTCCGTCTTTGGTAACGGCGTTAGGTTTTGTAAGCGCTGTGGCAATAATACAACGATGCGTTGACCGAAAATGTACTTTTAATACTTAAGTATTTTTAAAAGCAAGTAGTTCAGTACTTTAACTTGAGTAAAAATTTGACTGCACAACTTTCACTTGTATCGGAGTAACATTTGACCAGCGGGATCTGTACTTTGACTGAAGTAATGAAGTTGGGTACTTTATCCACCTCTGATTATTGACTGTATTTTGCCTGCTATACTGCACGACCCATCACTACAGCGTAGCATTGACATGGACCATTACCACCACACCGACGACACTTGGTCTTAAACTGACACTGGGGAACAATTCACATGCACTACAGTGTCTTGCAAAAGTATTCCTCCCCCTTGGTGTTTGTCCTGTTTTGTCGCATTACAAGCTGGAATTAAAATGGATTGTTGGAAGGTTAGCGCTATTTGATTTACACAACAAGCCTACCACTTTAAAGGTGAAAATTATTGTTTTATTGTGACACAAACAATAATTAAGATGAAAAAACTGAAATTTGGAGTGTTTCGTATGAAACCCCTACTGTAAATCAGAGCTGGTCCAAACAATTGTTTCCATCAGTGAAGAGTTTATAACATCAACGAAACTGACTTCATGTTAAAACTGTTAATATTATAGTCAGGCTGTCTGTTGTTGCCCAGATGAGGCTGGGTTCCCTTTTGAGTCTGGTTCCTCTCGAGGTTTCTTCCTCATGTCGTCTGAGGGAGGTTTTCCTTGCCACCGTCGCCACAGGCTTGCTCATTGGGGATCGATTAAAGATAAAATTAGCTCATGTCTTAAGTCACTCAAATTCTGTAAAGCTGCTTTGTGACAATCTCTATTGTTAAAAGCGCTACACAAACAAACTTGACTTGACAATTCACTTCATAAGTCACATAATTAGCTGATTAAGATCCACCTGTGTGCAATCCAAGTGTCACATGATGTCTGTATAAATCAGCCTGTTCTGGAAGGACCCTGATTCTGCAACACGACTTGGCAAGCAACCTGAAAACCAAGGAGCCTCCAAACAGGTCAGAGACAAAGTTGTGGAGAAGTATAGATCAGGGTTGGGTTATAAAAAATATCCCAAACTTTGAATATCCCACGGAGCTCCATTAAATCCATTACAGCAAAATGGAAAGAATATTACAAAACTTGAGAAGAGAAGGCCCCGCCCACCAAAACTCACAGACCGGGCAAGGAGGGCATTAATCAGAGATGCAACAAAGATACCAATGATAACACTGAAGGAGCTGCAAAGATCCACAGCGGAGATGGGAGAATCTGTCCATAGGGCCACTTTAAGCCGTACACTCCACAGAGCGGGCGGGGCTTTATGGAAGAGTGGCCAGAAAAAAGCCAAGGTTCACGTTCCAGCAGGACAATGACCCTAAACATACTGCTAAAGCTACGCTGGACTGGTTTAAAAGGAAACATTTAAATGTCTTGGAATGGCCTAATCAAAGCCCAGACCTCAATCCGATTGAGAATCTGTGGCATAACTTGAAGATTGCTGTCCACCAACGCAACCCATCTAACTTGAAGAAGTTGGAGCAGTTTTGCTTGAGGAATGGGCAACAATCCCAGTGGCTAGATGCGCTAAGCTAATAGAGACGTACCCCAAGAGAATTGCAGCTGTAATTGCAGCAAAAGGTGGCTCTACAAAGTATTGACTTTTTTTTTGGGGGGGGGGGGGGGGGGGGGGGGGGGGGTTAATACTTGTGCACACTCCAGATTTCTTTTTTTTTCCATCTTAATTATTGTTTGTCACACAATAAAACAACAATTTGCACCTTTAAAGTGGTCGGCATGTTGTGTAAATCAAATGGTGCTAACCGTCCAAAAATTCATCTTAATTCCAGCTCTTTGCGTTAAGAGGCTTTTGGGAAACCCACCCCAGGCTGATTTATACAGATATCATGTGACAGATCATGTGACACTTTGATTGCACACAGGTTGATCTTAATCAACTAATTATGTGACTTATGAAGTGAATTGGTTGGACCAGCTCTTATTTAAGGGTTTCACACAAAAGAGGGTGAATACCTATGCACACTCCAGATTTCTGTTTTTTCATCTTAATTATTGTTTGCGTCACAATAAAACAACAATTTGCAACTTTAAAATGGTCGGCATGTTGCGCAAATCAAATGGTGCTATCCCTCCAAAAATTCATCTTAATTCAGGGCTCGAAATTAACTTTGGAATGTACTTGCCCTCAGGGCAACCGACCCCAAAAATGTACTTGCCCGCATGCATGTATCAGTTGCCCTACTTTTTTGCAGGTTGACTGGCTAAAATCCAGATTCATATATCAGTAATATCACTTGTAAAATATCTGAACACTTATACCGTCATTCTGTGCACACTGTATACTTTATATTTATTTAACTATTCCATACTTGACTTACCTGGATTACTTTGCAGTATGCACCTATTTTTGTTGTTGTTTGCTTGTTTTGTGTATACGCTTTTTTATCTGTTTTTGTACTACGAGAGCTAAGTGAGGCGGCACGGTGGTGTAGTGGTTAGCGCTGTCGCCTCACAGCAAGAAGGTCCTGGGTTCGAGCCCCGGGGCCGGCGAGGGCCTTTCTGTGTGGAGTTTGCATGTTCTCCCCGTGTCCGCGTGGGTTTCCTCCAGGTGCTCCGGTTTCCCCCACAGTCCAAAGACATGCAGGTTAGGTTAACTGGTGACTCTAAATTGAGCGTAGGTGTGAATGTGAGTGTGAATGGTTGTCTGTGTCTATGTGTCAGCCCTGTGATGACCTGGCGACTTGTCCAGGGTGTACCCCGCCTTTCGCCCGTAGTCAGCTGGGATAGGCTCCAGCTTGCCTGCAACCCTGTAGAACAGGATAAAGCGGCTAGAGATAATGAGATGAGATGAGATCTAAGTGAACCGGAGTCAAATTCCTCGTGCGTGTCCACACACCTGGCAATAAAAGTGTTTCTATTCTATTTCTATTCTATTCTAAGTAATTTGCATAAAAAGCAATCTGGATGTATATTATAGAGTATGCAATAAAATATTTCAACTTGTTTTGCCATTGTTTGATTACTGATTGATAGAAATAAAGTTATAACACTCGTATGTGTTTGGTGTTTATTTCATCATGATGAACAGTAAAACAACTCTGTATAACTACTAGTATCTTCTATTAAACATGTTAAACAGTCAGAAAACATCATGTCATCACGGTCAAGTGTATCTGATCAAATCAGAATTAAAAATCAGTCCAAAAAGACGCTTCGTTCGTTCTAGCCTACGTGACAGTGGCGCCTCGTGTGAATAATCATAATATCATGTAGCGCCATCTCGCGAATGGAAGCGTCAACTACCGCAACGAACCAAAGTCAAGGACAAACGAAAGAGAAGACGGGAAAAATAAAGTTTTCGTTCTGTTTCTGTTAGGAATCACAACAACTTAATTTTTCTTGGTAAAACAGACATTCAAACACAGTTGTCCGACAGACAACTAGTGATAATTTTATTGTTGCCCAAGTATGAGAATGACTTGCCCATGTCCGTCGGTACATGCTTAATTTCAACCCCTGTAATTCCAGCTTATAGAGATCTTGCATGTGACGTCACAGCCGATCCAGATTGTGACAGACGCCATCTTGTAGGTCAAACGCCATATTCCGCCTTCTACTTCTGGGTCTACTTCTGCTTTTACTTCTACCTTTTCTTCTGGAAAACCCTACTATATACAATTCTACTACAACGGCTGCAGCTACAAGCTCTCCCTACCTGTGCACGGTTTTTGTGTTTTTTGTGTGTATTTTTGCGTGTTGTTCGTCTGTACCGGACTTCAATATCCACTACAACCGTATGGACTTACTGGACATTGGTTTCCAGCAGAAAATGATGGTTTGTAGCGATTTCCATCGCATGCACAACATTCCGGACGAGGGAAAAAAAAAAAAAATCATTCCGGACGAGACCAGATTGTGAGACCAGCGGGGTCTCCGTGGATTGTTATTGGAAGCAAAGCGAAGGAGGCGGCGCCGGGAGCCGAAGCAAAAGCGAGGCTACAGGCAGAGCCGGCCTGTTGACTAAGCTCAGAAAACAGCCACTCAAACCTCCACTGCCAAGCCTCTACCTCTCCAACGCCAGATCCATGTAAACAACATGGACGATTTGGAATTACCTTATTCTATTCTATAATCGGCTGGTCAGTGCTATACTCAATACTTAAGTGACTTACCCATCCAGTGAGGATCATTTTCTTGTTTACAAGATGCCACATCTGAGTCGCTAACAAATCCTGAATTTCTGTAAAGATAACTGTCCAGAGATTTATAGGCACGCAGTGCTTCACCACTGAACAGCGAGGGAAAGTTGATGAGGTAATCATACACGTCTGGGTATTCCGCTGGCAGTTCAAAATCCGGTCGTGAAAACTCCGTCCGGTAAGCCATAAGGGTCACAAATCTGTAGATCGTTTATTTTAGACATATATCTAGTTATCTGTTCATTAGAAAAATGAGCCGTGTAGTCCGTCGGTTGAAATTGATCCATTCTGTACACGAGCGCAGCAGTATTCAGCGGTGTTTTTGACCGACACGATGGCGGTTGTGTACTTTCTGGTCACGTGACTGCAAGATCTCTATAATGCGACAAAACAGGACAAACACCAAGGGGGATGAATACTTTTGCAAGAAACTGTATACATCACTGGAAGAGTGGCCAGAAAAACGCCATTGCTTAAAGAAAAAAAAAATAAGAAAACATGTTTGGAGTTTGCCCAACACCATCTGCTTTTCATCTTAATTATTGTTTGTGTCACCAAAAAAAAAAAAAATGCTATTTGCACCTTTAAAGTTGTCGGCATGCTGTGTAAATCAAATGGCGCTAACCGTTACCTCCAAAAAATCTATTTTAATTCCAGCTTGTTATGTGATAAAACAGGACAAACACCAAGGGGGAGGAATACTTTTGCAAGACACTGTATGCGTAGGAAAAGATGCAATTTAATCTCTCACTGGACACCTACAAGAAGCACCAATAACAATGATATGTAATAAAGAGGCCTATTAGCATATAGCGTTTAAAATTCCAGCTACACTGCTCGAGAACATGCACTCAAACTAACACCCCACACACGCAAAGACAAAAGCGTACCGTGTACACATCATTGCGTATTGTTCAAATTCTTATATGGAATCTAATCCAAAAAAAAAAGATCATATTGAGTTGTTGATTTTCCTTGAGGAAGTGTTTTATGGTTCTATTATACTACAGCATCTCACCAATTACTTTTTTTTTTATTTTTTATTCCTGTTCTTGGCTGATAGACGTGAAATCCGATGTCATCATCTTCTGCTGCGGCTCATCCGCCTTAAGGTTTGACGTAGTTGTGAATTTTGAGATTTTTTTTTTCCTGTTCAACATGTTTGTAAAAAGTGAAGTTACCATAGCCTGAACCAGTTTGCTCAAACCAGTCTGGCCATTCTCCTGCGAGTTCCTTCTGGTTATTTCCGTCTACAGAACTGCTGCTCAATGATTTTTTTTTTTTGCCACCGTTCTGGAGATCAGCAGTTTCTGAAATATTGGAACCAGCCTGTCTGGCACCAACAATAATTCCAACAACGATGAAAGTCACTGAGGCTGCATCCCCTTCCCCATTCTGACGTTTGATGAGAACATTAACTGAAGCTCCTGGACCTGAATGACTTTATGCATTGTGCTGCTGTTACATGATTGGCTGATTCAAGAATTCGACGGTGCTGTGGCATCACAGGAACGTAGAAAATGATATGAGTAACATAAAATATGATATTAAACAGAGGCTTCTCATGGTAGTGGTTATTAACAGAAATAAAGATGAGAAGCGTGCATACAGACGCTCACAAACACAGACGTACTCAAACACACACACACACACCTTACCTTCATCATGAATTTCTGCATGGCATGAGAAAAAAAAAAAGTATAAATATTGTTAATAATGAAAAATGCAACGAAATTGTGCTAAACCACCACCAAACCTAAAGAGGATTTAAAAAAAAAAAAAAAAACCACCCAGCAGGAGTCCATGGCCGTCTTTTTCTCTCGACTCCAAGAAGCTCTTTGGCAATATACAAAAATAAATCAATGAATTTGCCTTGAAAGAAATTATTTGACCAATGAAATCTAGCTGATTGACTATTTGGTGTCTGAGGAAAATGACGTGTATGTTATTTCTTGCTTAAGTATCTCTTTCTATCTTACGAACTTAAGAGCATAAAACATATCGATCTACAGCTTTACGAACACTTCAGCCTTCGCTGATTGTCTTCTAATGAATATCGATCATCATTTTGCCTGACACGTGCACTAAAATGGTGTTACTTTATGAGCTGAGGCTCTCATAAAGCTTAAATGTGCATCACTGCTCCATCTTTACGATGTTGCAAAGAGATGGGTTTGATGGTACTGTCTCTAAATAATAATAATAAATAATAATAATATACATTAATCATGAGAAATCAGGAGATCATGGGGGGAAAAGTGTGAAAGCATATGGTAGCAGGAGATACTGTAGACGTTAAAAATGAAGGCGGGTCTGTTTGCTGACCGCAGACTAGTGGGCGTGTCTTGGAGAGTGGGACCGCTGGGCATGTCTCAGAGCCTGTACATGGACTTTATAACGTGGATTTCTGAGTCGGTCCCAATCCTTCAGAAGAGCTTTCTAAGCCTTGACAAGATAGCTGATGTCAACTAACCAACATGTCTAGTGAAGTCATGTCAAGATAAAACCAGATAGCAAACTCTTAAATGTATGTACACGGGTCATTCTAGAATTCGGGGTACATTTCGCATCTCTGAGATAAACCTTTTGTTTTATTGAATCGGTTTTGAACAATTATGCAAATTATGACGAACTTTCATCAATAGCGATGCTTGATGTACATTTTAGACCCAATTTATCCATTAAACATTAACTAAACGACTCCCACCCCTCCCCCCACGTTACTGGCCGTCTTTGACTCTGGATTCATCCATTCAACTCCAGCAAACATGAAGTGATTCGGTCTAACAGTCTGTTTTTGGGGGTTTATTCTATTCACTGTTATCTACGGAAGCCGCGAGAGGCCCTTCATATAATCTTTAGGGGCTTTTCCACTACCAAACGCGGCTGAGTCGGGCTGAGTCGAGCTGAGCGGGGCTGTTGGAGTTGCATTTCGACTACAACCGCGCTGAACCGTGCTGGCTAGAAGTGGGTGGACACATTGGGTGGAGTTAGCGCAAGTGGGTGGACGTCACGTGATGTCGTTAGGCGGCGCAAACAGTGACATCAGTGACCTTTTAAGCGGTAGTCTCACGACCCGGATAGTAAACAATAAACATGGAGGACATGGAGTCGTTTCCTCGCTTGGGTTGGTCTTCCATCTTCTAGTTTTCTGATCTTCTTCTTCGTCGTAATTCTTCTTCTTCCGGGTTTACGGCGTTTACAGATCCCAGCGTGCTCACGGGGCGTGTGTGGGCATGTGAGGACACTCCTCCTCACCAATCAGTGCACAGGGGAGTGTCTCCTCACGCCCCTAGCCCCACTCGGCTCAGTTGGGCTCACTTCAGCCCCACTTCAAAACCGTGCGAGTGTTGGGTGCTGAGTAGGGCTGAAGTGAGCTCAGTCGTACTGCTCTGAGGTAGTCGAAACGCGAGCCGTGTCGGGCTGAAGTGAGCTGAAAAAGGGTAGTGGAAAAGGCCCATTTTTTTATTCACCTTGTCATCCCGAGATAACGACATAATTAATTCAGGATCTCGAAAAAACAACACAACTAATTCGAGATCTCGAGAAAACAAAACCGTTATTCCAAGAGAACGACATAATTAATTCAGGATCTCGAGAAAACAACACAGCTAATTCGAGATCTCGAGAAAACAAAACCGTCATTTCGAGATCTCGAGAAAACAAAACAATTATTCCGTGATCTCGAGAAAACAGCTGAGAAATGGTTCATTCAGGCGCGCCAAGAGACTTGTGATATGCTGACTTTGGGGCTATTTCTCATTCTGTATAGACGCAACTTTGGTCATTAGAATGTCTGGAATAATCGATCACCTAATAAGGCAATATTTTGATCAGGGGTTGACACAGGGACAGATTGCATTAAGTCTTTTAATAAGGGATCATTTCAAAATTAGTCCGCGGCACCTCCGCAGAAGACTGGCCCGGCTTCGTCTCTACAGACGGAGATACAGTGATCCAGCTGAGATCATGAAATAATTGTTTTGTTTTCTCGAGATCACGGAATAATTGTTTTGTTTTCTCGAGATCCTGAATTAATTATGTCGTTATCTCGGGATAACAAGGTGAATAAAAAAAAGGATTATATGAAGGGCCTCTCTCGGCTTCCGTAGTTATCAAATCAATTGCATAGAAAATCTATTTTCTGTATTATGTGAAATTTCAGTCATAATTTTTTTTTTAATCCGTCCCAATGTTCTTGTCAACTCCGTTGACTCCGTGATAAAACCGCGTAAAATCCGCAACTGTTAATAATACACATGACACCTGCACCGAGTGATGTCACTTCCTCTGGCGGGAAACTTCAGAAAGGCAGCGAGGTACGTTATGTTTCTTTTTTCATTAATTTGAACAAAAATGTTGAGGATTTTACACCAGCAGGAGATTAATTATTTGTCAAATCTGTTATTGTGGATACTGGAATGAATCTCTCACTCGTTTAAAAAAAAAAAAAAAAGATTAAAATCCATAAAATTCTGTTTTTATACATGCCACATGGTCGCTAGTTTGAGGTTAGCATGTGGAGTTAAGACACAAAATGGTGGGAAATGTCAACTCTGTTATCATCAGTTCTGTTAATGGATTGTCCAGTTTAAGGGAAACAGAGTTGACGATGACTTTTGTTTGTTTGTTTTCTGTCAACACTTGAATTGTACCCGCAATTACGGAATGGGCCGCATACTGTATACAAATACCAAGGACACGCCCACATTTTTCCAATGCTGTCCAATCAGAGTCAGTGTTATTTCTACATACAGACTCAATAACATGCCCAACTTTCCAAATCCTGCTGCCTTCACATGCTTGTTGGATTCTTGATGATGTTCAAGAGCACCACTAATATGTTAGCTAGTTCGGGAAGTTCCTACTGCACGCAGCAGTGAGTACTAAAAGTACTCAGTACTCCCATTAAACTCTGAAACTGTCATTTCCTCCACTACAATGAAAGGGTAAAGACTAGTAATACTATTAAAACTGCCTTAAGCTTCTGAAGCTTCCACTGATGATTAAAATTTGAAGAGATGACCTTAAAGACATGCCTTCTGTAGTCTGTGACCCTCGAACAGACCCTGCTCAGACACGCAGCCGTCTGCAAAGCGAGTCGATAGAGTCAAGAAGTGATGCAGTAATGAACTAGCACAAAAGAGCAAGGGCAGAAGGCAATGCGATTTAAAGGACAGGAAGCAATATAACGCAACATAAAAGCATCAGCTAAAGTGGTATGGGTAGAAGTTATGGTCAGAATGCTGAAAAAGCACGAATGCATTTCCCACTGCTCTGATCCACTTCTTTTCAAAACTCACTGAACTCGTAAAACTGACAAGTGTGTACGCGCCATGCTCTTCCACATTCAATCCCCAATCAGATGGACATGTTCTTTCAGCCGGAGGTATTCCTCTTTATTTTAACACATCATTCATCATTGCGTGGCTCGTACACCTCCCATTAGTGAGCCACCTGCAGGTTCCATGCAGATACAGCTTCCAGACAAGAAAACTAGTCAAACTTGCCAACACCTCTTTCTGATTTGTGGTGAATTGTGTGGTTTTCTATCAGTTCTATAGCTAGCCCTGTCATTTGTGTCGATATTGCACAAGCCTGGTGCTACCACTGAAGCCGTATAGCCAGCAGGAAACTAAAGACCAGCATACGGGAATTTGAGCGACGTGAAAAATCGTTGTAAGAACATTTGGTAGCTTGCATGTGTAGCTAGCTAACATTAGCTCAGCAAGGCACTGTATCATCGAGCTGCATTTACATTGATGCATTTGGCTGCTTTTATCCAAACTAAGTTATTGGGACTGAGGAGTCGATGGATGATGGGTAAGAACCTTATTCAACCCAACAATTGAAGAATACAAGCGACAGCATAAGAGCGAGTGTTTTACTGGGAAATACGCCACTCGTATTTTTCATACGAACTACATCCGGGACATATTTTTCAAAATCCTCACTCGTGGAAATCGTTGAATTGTTTGGATAAACTTGGGGACTTTTCGTTTGTGAATGTGTTGATATAATAAAAAGAAAATCACACATTGGCTTGAAGATACGAAGAAGTTTATCTTCTCGTGTTGAAAAACTCGCATTTTTCATGTCAAATACATTGCGGATCTGAGTGATGTATTTAAATTCTATTGGCTGGCTTTTTTTCGTGGTATATCAGATATATTCTATTCAGCTAGCATGATATTGAACGAGTCAAAGATGAGTAGCTGAAGGGAATATATCTGATATAGCCAATATTATTATTATTATTATTATTATACACTCTCTTCATATCAGCATTCTCAAAGGCCAACGCTAGCTTACCTGCGACTTGCTTGTGTTAGCGCGGCAGTGCAGTTACCTTCCAGCCAGTATAGCATTCGCGAAGGCCAATGCTACCGCTGTCAAGCTGAATATTATTATTTTCCCCTCTGTAATTTATTTTGTTACTTATAAAATCAACGTAGACAACTACACACGACGGAGCGACCTGGCAGCCAAAATTCTCTCAAAATCCACTTTTAATGAAGCAAACCTCACGGCCATGTTTGTTTACAAACAGTCACTTGCTAGCGTGGAAGTTTTACATCTCCGACATGTCTCTTTTCCAGTTTTTCGATGCCCGTTGGTATGTTTTTCTCTTGTAAATATGCATGCAGAATATATAATGAAGTTCTGGTAGCCTTTGGGGTGTTCAGCGCATCTTCAGTTTCAGTTTATTTATTTCATGCTTAATCCTAGCAGTAGCACTGGATCAGCCTCGTCTTCCCTCTTTCCCGGCAGACAAAGGAATGATTCTGCACATGTGCAGCAGAAAAGTTGTGTCATTGGATATTCGCAGAAGCTCTGATGTGTGATGTCGTGTCATCTTGATAATGTGCAATATTGCAACAATATTGCACGCTCGTTCTCCATTGGGTAGAGTGGCGTAATACATGTAGGAGTATATATGCTAACAAATATGCTAACAACATTGTATGCTATCAAACCAAATGAATGAAACCCTCTAAAAGGGAACATGATGCATGTTTTTATTCCATCAAAAAAAAAAAAAAGTGTCCTGTATGTATAATAATTCCCGATATTTCACTCCAATGACGTCACTCCCAGCGTTTTCCTGCTGACTAGACGTGCGTCGTTAAAATGGCGAACTGGTTCAAAATTAAAATTCTTTTGATTAACTTGCGCATTTTTCTGGATGTGTCCATATAATATAAAGAACATTACACTGTGGCGCGAAGATATGAAGTTTGTCTTCTTGTGCTGATCACTCATTTGCTTCGCTCACTCGTGATCCATCCATTCACCACTCGAAGATAAACTTAATATCTTTGTGCCACCGTGTAATATCCTGTATATATTGTGCAGTATATATTGCTCAGTAAACAGGATACATGTACTCAAATGTTTTATTGATAGAGATGTCGAGAATGCAGCTCACTCATGGGAGGAGTAGGAGTGTGACACTGATGTTTGGTTGAAGTACCAAAAGTTAGAAAACGGGCACAGACCCAGGATCCAGGAACGTCCTACTCATACCCCTTTTCCACCAAATCAGTTCCAGGGCTGGTTCAGTGCTGGTGCTGGTTCACAACTCATTCAACTTGCGAGCCAGCTGAGAACCAGTTTGCTTTTCCATAGCTCGCGGTGCTAAGGGAAGCCACGTCATTACGTCACTGTATACGTCAGTTACGTCGTTGTGTACGTCAGTTACGTCGCTACATTTGCATAAACCTTGGCGTGAATATCGAAGCAAAAACAACACGGAAGAAGCAGCAGCAGCAACAACAATAATAATAATAGTGGATGACTTCGCGTTTGTACAGCTGCTGCTTCTCGTCGCTTAAAAATGGCGATCTTTCGCGGTCTTGTTATTGTTGTTGGTCTTAACAACTCGGGCCCCCCCCCGCTGACGTAAGCGGTTCTTTCCTCTGGCCCAGCAGAGAGTTGGTGCTAGCCTGGAACCGGTTTTTCTGGCCCCAGAGCCAGTTCTTTGTCAGTGGAAACAGAAAACCTGGTTCCAAACTAAGCACTGGCCCCAAACCAGCCCTGGAACTGCTTTGGTGGAAAAGGGGCATCAAAGAAGTCAAGCTCAGAGGCTGACTAATAATGAGTAGCCTTTTGGCTCATTCACATTCGGTCCGGATCGTGTCAAGAAATGGTTTTGTAGAATGTAGACTGAATTGGGATTAAAGACAAAAATGGGATGACTTTATGGAATTTTATCTTCAGACAATACTCTGGGTCAATTCTCACAAGACAAACTTCTAGCTACTACGAGCGTGTATGGTAATATTTGTTCCTAAACATAGCCGAGGAACAATGCAATTTCACAGGACGAAGCCGTTTGCGTCACACACGTTTGTTTTGTATGATGTATACTGTATATGCAAAACTAGATAACCGATGTGAGGAGTCTAGTGCGCAATATATTCAATTTCTCTTAGACGCTCCGTGGGTGACGCATCTCAGGCTGACACTTTGAATTCTGGTGTGTGAGAGGATTGGATGTTGCTGCTTTGTGTGCGTGTCTGTCTGTGGGTAGCTGGGTACGTGTTGTTCATCTCTGACGCAGAATATTGCCTGAAAGATGACTGGCAGGTGAACAGGGTTGTCAGAGCTGGCTGATGCTTTGCGTGCATAAAAAGGCAGACATACCCATTTTTCCACATCTACTTGCTGTGGAAATGAGGAGAGGCAAAACAAAGAAGAGGCAAAACGTAAGAGGTCTGAATTCCACACTGCTCGGAACAATTCTTTCGAGAAACAGAGCATGGGCTCGGTCAGTGAGAAGGCATGCTGAAGGGCTCAGAGATGCAGGGCTGAGGTCACATCCAAGCTCTGGAGCACTAACATACTTTTAGAAAGAAGCTGAGGTTTGGGGGTATCGGTGAGGTACTTCCCTCAAGGGTATGTCTTTTGTACCTTTAATTACCCGTAGGTAAACATCATTGAAGAACAGCATCATGATGGTACTTCCAGTTGTGGCCATAAGCTCACATATACTCTTCATGGACATGAACGTCATGGCAGTATTGAGCTTTCAATAATTTCTTTGAACTGTTCATTCAAATCAACACAGCGTCGATATTATACATAAGAGAGCCAAAGTATACACACACCCACTTACATTATTAATTCAGTCATGCTGAAAGTTCCAAAGGGTCTTTTAACTTGCCAAGGCCTCTTAATTTCCTGTTTATGATCATGACTTACTACAGCTGGTAGCTTCTCTGTGCCAACATAAAAAACATAGTCACTTTGCCAAGGTCTGGAAGAAGACCCATACAGAAGACCCTTCAGCTGGTTCAGATGGTCAGGAACCACCAAGGCGCAGGCCTGCCATGAACTAGAATCTGTTGGAACATCAGTGCCACTGTCTACAGTCAAGTGAGGTTTACATCACCATGGACTGAAAGGCTGCCGTCCAAAAAAGAAGCCCCTGCTCCAAAAATCGACACCTTCAGGCTCGACTAAAGCGTGCAGCTGACCACATGGACAAAGAAAAAGCCTTCTGGAGGAAAGTTTTATGGTCAGATAAGACAAAGGTTGAGTCGTTTGGCCACAATGACCAGAAGTATGTTTGGAGGAGTAAAGGTGAGGTGTTCAACCCCAAGAACACTGTACCAACTGTTAAGCATGATTAAACAAAGTGGATGGAATAATGAAGAAAACGGACTACTTCAAAATCCTTCAGTATAACCTCAAACCATCAGCTAGACAGCTGAAGCTTGGACATAATTGGGTGTTCCGACAGGGCAATGACTCTAAACACATCAAAGCTGGGTGTGGAATGGATAAAGCAGGAGAACATTAAGCTTTTGGAATGGCCTTCCCAAAGTCCTGACCCCAACCCAATTGAAAATATGTGGGCTGTACTTAAAAGTCATCCCTATGCCAGAAAACCAACAAATTTAACTGAACTCTACCAGTTCTGCCAAGAAGAGTGGCAAAATATCCAACCAGAATTCTGCCAGAACCTTGTTGGCTACCAAAAGCATCTGGCGAAAGTGAAACTTGCTAAGGGACATTTTTAAAAAAAATAATAGGTGTGCTGGATGTAAAATTTTGACCCTGTGCTGATTTCAGAAAACCCAAAATAAATTAAAACTTGTGCACAAATTTCTTGCTTTTGCATTTCTGTTAACGTATGTGGTACAATCATTCTTCCCCAGAACAAGGAACAGTTCGAACAAATCACTGAAAGCCCAATATACTGCCATGACTTTCATGTCCATGATAAATGTATTAGACCCCTTTTCCACCAAATCAGTTCCACGGCTGGTTCGGAGCCAGTGCTAGTGCTGGTTCACAACTCGTTCAACTTGCGAGCCAGCTGAGAACCAGTTTGCTTTTCCATCGCTTGCGGTGCCACGTCATTACGTCGCTGTATACGTCAGTTATGTCGCTACGTTTGCTTAAACCTTGGCGCGAATATCGAAGCAAAAACAACACAGAAGAAGCAGCAGCAACAACAACAACAATAATAATAATAATAATGGATGACTTCGCGTTTGTACAGCTGCTGCTTCTCGCCGCTTAAAAATGGCGATCTTTCGTGGTCTTGTTATTGTTGTTGGTCTTAACAACTCCGCCCCCCCCCCCCCCCCCCGCTGACGTAAGCGGTTCTTACCTCTGGCCCAGCAGAGAGTTGGTGCTAGCCTGAATCCGGTTTTTCTGGCCCCAGAGCCAGTTCTTTGTCAGTGGAAATAGAAAACCCGGTTCCAAACTAAGCACTGGCCCCGAACCAGCCCTGGAACTGTTTTGGTGGAAAAGGGGCATATGTGTACTTCTGACCACAACTGGAAGTGCACCAACTTTAGGACATCTGTTTAATTCTTTGAAGAACAAAAATGTTTCAGTAAGAACTTTTTTCCAAAGGTTAGCATTTTTTTTAATTTCGCAATTTCTTAACATTCTTGAAATACTCTTTCATAAAGAGAAAACTAAAATTCCAGTAACATTTTTTTCTTATTTTAAACTTCATTATTTTAGAATATTGACATAATTGTATCATTTATTTTTACATTATTTATTATCCATAATTATACGAATATTTAATAATTACTTCTCAAAACTGATTTTCTTTGGCTACATAAAGTGGCGCTTGAAAGTTTGTGAACCCTTTAGAATTTTTTATATTTCTGCATAAATATGACCTAAAACATCATCAGATTTTCACACAAGTCCTAAAAGTAGATAAAGAGAATCCAGTTAAACAAATGAGACAAAAATATTATACTTGGTCATTTATTTATTGAGGAAAATGATCCAATATTACATATCTGTGAGTGGCAAAAGTATGTGAACCTTTGCTTTCAGTATCTGGTGTGACCCCCTTGTGCAGCAATAACTGCAACTAAACGTTTGCGGTAACTGTTGATCAGTCCTGCACACCGGCTTGGAGGAATTTTAGCCCGTTCCTCCGTACAGAACAGCTTCAACTCTGGGATGTTGGTGGGTTTCCTCACATGAACTGCTCGCTTCAGGTCCTTCCACAACATTTCCATTGGATTAAGGTCAGGACTTTGACTTGGCCGTTCCAAAACATTCACTTTATTCTTCTTTAACCATTCTTTGGTAGAACGACTTGTGTGCTTAGGGTCATTGTCTTGCTGCATGACCCACCTTCTCTTGAGATTCAGTTCATGGACAGATGTCCTGACATTTTCCTTTAGAATTCGCTGGTATAATTCAGAATTCATTGTTCCATCAATGATGGCAAGCCGTCCTGGCCCAGATGCAGCAAAACAGGCCCAAACCATGATACTACCACCACCATGTTTCACAGATGGGATAAGGTTCTTATGCTGGAATGCAGTGTTTTCCTTTCTCCAAACATAACGCTTCTCATTTAGACTAAAAAGTTCTATTTTGGTCTCATCCGTCCACAAAATATTTTTCCAATGGCCTTCTGGCTTGTCCATGTGATCTTGAGCAAACTGCAGACGAGCAGCAATGTTCTTTTTGGAGAGCAGTGGCTTTCTCCTTGCAACCCTGCCATGCACACCATTGTTGCTCAGTGTTCTCCTGATGGTGGACTCATGAACATGAACATTAGCCAATGTGAGAGAGGCCTTCAGTTGCTTAGAAGTTACCCTGGGGTCCTTTGTGACCTCGCCGACTATTACACGCCTTGCTCTTGGAGTGATCTTTGTTGGTCGACCACTCCTGGGGAGGGTAACAATGGTCTTGAATTTCCTCCATTTGTACACAATCTGTCTGACTGTGGATTGGTGGAGTCCGAATTCTTCAGAGATGGTTTTGTAACCTTTTCCAGCCTGATGAGCATCAACAACGCTTTTTCTGAGGTCCTCAGAAATCTCCTTTGTTCGTGCCATGATACACTTCCACAAACGTGTTGTGAAGATCAGACTTTGATAGATCCCTGTTCTTTAAATAAAACAGGGTGCCCACTCACACCTGATTGCCATCCCATTGATTGAAAACACCTGACTGTAATTTCACCTTCAAATTAACTGCTAATCCTAGAGGTTCACATACTTTTGCCACTCACAGATATGTAATATTGGATCCTTTTCCTCAATAAATAAATGACCAAGTATAATATTTTGGTCTCATTTGTTTAACTGGGTTCTCTTTATCTACTTTTAGGACTTGTGTGAAAATCTGATGATGTTTTAGGTCATATTTATGCAGAAATATAGAAAATTTGAAAGGGTTCACAAACTTTCATGCACCATTGTATCTAAAGACAGTTTATTTCTCTATTAATCTAAAAAAAAAAAAAAAAAAAATGCTGACCCCAACCCTGCTGGAATCAGACACCCGGATGCCGTATCCATTGCTTGGCAACAACACAAACGACAGGGTCATTGAAAGCAAGAAAAATAAAATCAGTCAATAAATACATAGATGATAAATAACTCTGCCCACCACTGTAATGAAAAACACTTTGATGAAGTCATGATATCTATCTATATATATTCATCAAAGCAACACAGAATCCATTCGGTTATTAAAATAAAACAGCTACTTCCAAAGCATGAGATATGGTTAGTAATTGCAACAGATGCCGCGGCATACAAATAGCTTTTGGATTAAAATGTGCTGCAGTGACAATGAAGCATATGAACAGTGAAAAACCAAAAGTAGGCTTTTTTTTTTTCCAGGTTAATATTTTCAGCGTGTCTTGTGTACATAAACCTGTGTCACCACAAACTCAATCATCTATATAATAATATACTCAGAGGGTTCTGTAATGGTTGATAGTGATGCTGTTTCAGAGCACACACTGGCAAAGTATTAAATGTACCCAGTTCTGCGTGCACCCCAACTGTAATCAATCAGCCAACATGTTTGGTGTGTGGTGCTCGCGTCTTTAGTTTTGTACTGGAGAATGTATGATGTTCATGTCCCTAAAACATCTGTATCCAGGTTTGTGATAGCCACAGCGACCTGTTGAGATGGTTCAGGAAAGAGCGTGACTCTATACGTGTGAGCAAAGTGTCACTGTGTAGCTGAAATGTTGTAATTCAAAGTGGCAGCCATATTGGACAACCAGGGTCACATTTTGAAGCATCATTTTTTTTTTCCTCTCCATGCTTCCACGGAAGGTGGTCGCATTTTCTGCTCTCCCTCTCCCTCCTTTTTTTCCCTGCTTGTGCTTCTGTGTTTTGTCTCGTCTGCTGTACTTTTTGAAGAGACTCTCCCTGCATTACTTTCTAAACTTAAAAAAGCATGGAATTGATAAACTGGTCTCCTAACGAAATTGACACAGTTTTCTCGATGAGAAGTTTGAGTTCGGGGGAACCCGTTTGTCCTGCCGGAATGTTTGCGGCTGGTTACACGATGGGCACGTGGGAGAGGTGGCGGGTCGTGTGCCTGGCGATTCTTTCTGTGGAGGACATTGAAGATATCTACCTATTCGGAACCATGATTACAGGACTTTTGCTGATTGGATTAGGCATTGCCCTGGTATATCGAGGAAATCAGACAATGGTGACAGCTGTTCAAAGCCCCACAAAGCTGCCCGATATGATTGGAGTGGTGGGCAAAGCTGTTGGCACTCAGACTGTGGACATTCAGAACTTTAATCACAAAATGGTTGTTATCTCGGAGCAGCTTTCAGCTTTGCAAGGAATATGTTTTTTGGAGATCAATTTGAATAGAATGGACAGATATGGACGAGCGGTGTGGACGTGCAAAGACTGCGTCTGGAAAGACCAAACAATTCATATCTTATCGACATTCGGCTCCCTGAGACAGCACCGGCCTCGGTTCAGGCTGTTGCTGAGGCAACATTTCCCCCTGAAGGTCACTGCCGGGAGACACACTCATTCCTCGCATTCCTTCTCTAACTCTCCGCGGTCGCCATTTTTACCCCCAGCGTGACAAGCGGGTGCGTGACCAGTGCCTTCATGGGTGCAGGAGTGGACGGCTGCTTGCTTGCGCTGGATTACCTCCTCCCCTCCCCCCCTTACCCCTGATTCCCCCCCCCCCCCCCCCAAGTCCCATGTTTAAAGTGTACTTGTGTTGTTGTGTGCTTATGCAAAGGTTTTTTAAATGTTCCCACACTGTACTCCTGACAGGAGCATAGTGGGGGGGGGGGGGGGGTGTTCTTTTTTTTCCTTATCTCTCCTCACATTGTGTTTCCTTTTTATCTTTATCCCTGTCTTCCTGTCCTGTCCACCCTATGTCAATTGTATGTTGTATATGTACGGACAGGTTGACGGCTAATTTCGCTGGTACATGTGACTAGTGACAATAAAGGGCATCATCATCATAATTTAAGCTGGTGTCCATTCTGGGCACTTTATCGTGCACATTGGTTTTATAGGATCTTTCCAAACTGAAATGATGAAAAACATTCAATCCCGAGAACCTTTATTATTCAACCAGTTTCACAATTCTTTGTTCGCAGTAGACGTCACTTCCGGTAGTGATCCGCCTCATTACGTGTTCAGATTTCCAGCTGACGGGCAGGCATCGTATTTGTTTGGTCACTTTGCAGTAGTTTCTTGTGTTTCGCCTCTAAATATGCCGGATTGTTGCTCTGTATTTGGATGCTCAAACCGATCGAATCGAGAAAAAGACAAAAAGGTATTATACGATGCCAAAAGAAGTCGTGCACGAGGGTGAAAGAACGAAAAAGATCTCAAAACGACGCTGTGAAAAATGGCTCGCAAACCTTTCACTGTGTTCGAAAGGAATCGAGAGTCCACACGCTCATGTTTGCAGCCATCGTTTTGTTAAAAGGTACGCGCGTCAACTTTACGTTTTGAAAATCAAAACTTCTAATGTTAAATGAGTTTTCTTAGTTTTCTTTTTATTAGCTTAGCCAGCCAAACAATTGCAGTGACCCGTCATCACTTCACCATCATCTTTAAGAATCACCCAAGTCTTCGAAGGACTGACTGTCGATTGCAGTGAATGGCTGACCTTATTTGAAAGAAAGCTGTCAATTCATAAGTCTGAGCTATGTTTGAAAGGTCATGAAATAAAATATAAGTTATCACTGCCTACAAAACTGCCTACAGCAGCTCTGACTCGAATCGCATACTACACTCCGGCTTATGTTACTTACCCTCGCAAAAATAAGACAAATAAGGGGTGTTCACACAGCAACTTTTACTCGGGTGTAGCACCGGGGCTGCCCCGGTAGAGCGTTCACACGGTGCAAAGTTATACCGGTGTAGCCCCTGAAAGCTGCTTAAACCGGTGCAAATCTAACCCTGCTCGGGAGGTGGTTTAAGAAATTTACTCCAGAGTAAATGCTAGTTTGCGGGGCAGCACCGATATAAAATGGGACGTCTGAACGCTACAGGGGTAGACTCGCTACGCGTGAGGAGAGTTGATTACATACGGGCATTGCATAATTTGCATCCTGGTATTTTGCACTTCCAAAATAGCGAATATCAACAACAACAGAACTGCGTGTCTTCATCCACGTTGTTTTCCCGGCGCTTGGTGATGCCATGACAACCGGGAAAAGGAAGTACATTTTCACGCATGCGCATATTTCATTTCCGCATTATTACTATCATATAGCACGGTCGCAAAAACTGCCGCGTGAACGCAAGTGGGGCTGCACCGGTGCGAACACGCTTCTCTCTAGTAAGCAGGTTTGTGACGTGTGAACGCTCCACAAAATTTAAAGATATATCGCAACAAAATACATCGGTGCAGCATCGATGCAAATATGTGCCGTGTGAACACCCCTTTAGAAGTCTTATTCCAACATCATGAACCCAGCCACAAATAAAAATGTTTTCAGCTTGAAGACTTTTGAAAGCTTTCATTTGATTTTTAGTGTAAAATGGTGTTTGGACGACCAGATAATTGGAAATGTCTGAAAACTGTATGTTTGGAAAGTTGTTGAAAATCGCTTGAAAAGTTCGTCTTTTTTAAGCTGTAGGGGTCCGTTCAATCGCGTAAATATCTTTTTTCTTGATATCTCGATTTTGCTTTTGGTTCGAGTCCGTTAACATATTCAGATGTAGAATGTTTTCCACAAGATGACGAAAGACGCGTACTTGGCTTGGACGCCATCTTTGATTGTTGCCCATCACTTGGAAACCGGACGTGAACCAGGATGCAAAAAGTCACGTGATTACAAAGAAAGAACAGTTTACCTACTTGGTCAAGTACAAAGGAGATACACAAAGAAGATTTTGATTTATATATCATTTAAGCAAGTTTACTGTTTTCCCTGCCAATCACATCGACATTAGCCAATAATGAGCAACTGTGAGCTTGTGTATGAGGAAGAGAGCAGATAGCGCTTTCCTCAAAGTCTGTTACGCCCAGTGATAGGAATAACGGCGTTACAAATAAACGGCGTTACTAACGGCGTTACTTTTTTTAGTAACGAGTAATCTAACTAATTACTTTTTACATCGTTATAACGCCGTTCCCGTTACTTACAATAAAATACTATGCGTTACTTTATTAAAGCTGTTCTCATCTGGCACGCTGCTCGCTCAGCCTTTCTTTACTCTGCTTTCGTGTGGGGCGGGGAGACACGAGACAATGGCACAGTAAGCCAATCAGAGTAGATTTGGACAACATACGTAGGTAGGCCACGCCTACTGCACTACTGCGCGCTCTTTCAATCAGAAGACACAGTGATGGCGAGCGGTCAGCCCAGCACTGCGCTTTCACATTGGAAATACAGCCATTACTTTTCATTACTTGAAATAAAAGGCAAGAGTGTTTACGTGCAATGCACATTATGTCGAGGAACAAAGCGTTTGTCCTCGTCAGTGGCCAGTAATTAGTAACATCATTTTAATAACTACAAAAATATATTATATTTGATAGATGTCATCTCACATTGTCCCACAAAAATATTAATATAGTGTAGATAACGTTACTAATTGGTTCTGTTAAGTGTCCATTTCAGTCATTAAACACATTTAACATTCACTTTTATTATGATTACACTAATTTAATTTGATTTTTTTTTGAGGGGTAACAAAATGTAACGGAATAATTACTTTCTCTGGTAATTAGTTACTTTTATGACAAAGTAACTCCGTTAGTAAACTCAGTTACTTTTTGGGAAAAGTAACTAGTAACTATAACTAATTACTTTTTGAAAGTAGCGTGCCCAACACTGGTTACGCCACCCTGCGAGACTGAATGAGCAGCAGTTTGAATTGATGTAGTCGGCTGCCTTCGCAGGACTTGGAGAAAGTGCACGATAGCCGTCACCCTCCCTGGCTGGTAGCTGTCATGTGATAGGGGAGCCCTAACTGGAGGATGGGAATTGGCTGACTAAATTAGGGAGAAAATCTCAAGAAACAGCAACAACAAATCTATCTGATCTGTTCCAGTGAGACTTTGTGAAATTCAATGCATTTTGTGGGAGGCTCAGAGTGCAATCAAAAACCAAAAAGCTCTACACCTGTTCTCTCAGCAAGGTAATATCTTCATAACATACAGTTCATGGCACTGGTATACTGATGACGCTCAACTCGGCCGTTCCTTTCCTCTCCACTCTGCATGGATCGCAGCGTATGTGGCAGAAACCGAGTGACCGTGAGCGGAAAGGAAAGGAAAGGAATGGCCGAGTTGAGTGTAGTCAGTGTACCAGTGGTATGCTGATGGCCAGCGTTAGAAATAAACGGCGTTACTAACGGCGTTATTTTTTTTAAGTAACGAGTAATCAAACTAATTACTTTTTACATCGTTATAACGCCGTTCCCGTTACTTACAATAAAATGCTATGCGTTACTTTATTAAAGCTGTTTTCATCTGGCACGCTGCTCGCTCAGCCTTTCTTTCCTCTGCTTTAGTGTGGGGCGGGGAGACACGAGACAACGGCACAGTAAGCCAATCAGAGTAGATTTGGACAACATACGTAGGTAGGCTACGTCTACTGCACTACTGCGCACTCTTTCAATCGGAAGACAGAGCGATGGCGAGCGGTCAGCCCAACACTGCGTTTTCACACTGGAAATACAGCCATTACTTTTCATTACTTGAAATAAAAGGCAAAAATGTCTACGTGCAATGCACATTATGTCGAGGAACCAAGCGTTTGTCCTCGTCAGTGGCCAGTAATTCAAACCTTATGATTAGTAACAATTTTAATAACTACAAAAATATATTAAATTTGATAGATTTCTGATCTCACATTGTCCCACAAAAATATTAATATTGTGTCGATAACATTACTAATTGGTTCTAAGTGTCCATTTCAGTCATTAAACTACGGAAGCCGCGAGAGGCCCTTCATATAATCTTTTTTTATTCACCTTGTTACCCCGAGATAACGGCATAATTAATTCAGGATGTCGAGAAAACAACACCGCTAATTCGAGATCTCGAGAAAACAAAACAATTATTTCATGATCTCAAGAAAACAGCTGAGATGTCTCGCAGAGCTGCGCCCCCTGTGGGTCAGACAACGAAGACTCGGGGCCTCTGCATGCTCTTGCGACAAGGCTTTCGCAGATAGCTTTTCGCAGACAGTTGTAATTTATCGTTGAGCGGGGAGTAATAGGCGTGCGCGATGTTATTCACCGCCACAACGCAAGGGGGCGCGAAGTCGCGAAATCGCTCGGAGTAGTTGGTGGGTGTGGTTAGTGGAGTGTTTATCCTCCGGTTACTTATAATGACTAGAACTGGAGTCGTATAGATGTCCGTACTTCCTCACTTCCTCGATCAACCGCTCTTCGTGCTGCTCCATCTTCGCTCGTGTTTTTAAAAATGGCGGTCGTGAAAACAAACCAAACCGGGAAAGTAGGGAAGCGGAAGTGCGTGTACAGCGGATGTAGAGTGGACCAATCGGAGCCCTCTTGTCTGCGACGCTGTCTGCGAGGCTTCTGCGGTGGTCACAATTTTTGGGAGGCGCGCGCAGAGCGTCTGCGAAGGTGGGGGGGGCTATGCAGACGCCATCTGCGAGGACTGCGTTGTCAGCATAAATTGGCCTTTAGAAATTGGCGGACATGTAACAGAGCAGAAATGGCTTTTTACGATGCCTTGAGAGAAAGGGGGGTAGCCGCAAAGTCAGCATATCACAAGTCTCTTGGCGTACCTGAATGAACCATTTCTCAGCTGTTTACTTGAGATCATGAAATAATTGTTTTGTTTTCTCGAGATCTCGAAATAACGGTTTTGTTTTCTCGAGATCTCGAATTAGTTGTGTTGTTTTCTCGAGATCCTGAATTATGTCGTTATCTCGGGATAACAAGGTGAATAAAAAAAAGGATTATATGAAGGGCCTCTCGCGGCTTCCGTATTAAACACATTTAACATTCACTTTTATTATGATTACATGAATTGAATTTAATTTCTTTTTTTTTGGGGGGGGGGGGGGGGGGGGAACACAAAATGTAACGGAATAATTACTTTCCCTGGTAATTAGTTACTTTTATGACAAAGTAACTCAGTTGCTAACTCAGTTGCTAACTCAGTTGCTAACTCAGTTGCTAACTCAGTTGCTAACTCAGTTGCTTTTTGGGAAAAGTAACTAATAACTATAATTACTTTTTGAAAGTAACGTGCCCAACACTGCTGATGGCACTCAACTCAGCCGTTCTTTTCCTTTCCACTCACGCTCACTCCATTTCTGCACGGATCGCAGCGTACGTCGCAGACCGCTCGTCATGGATGGGAGCTGAAGCTAAATCCCAGCAAGACTGTAGAAATACTATATATATATCTGGAGATGCATCCCCACTACAGTGCCCATCCACACAACCTTCTGGACAACCATCCTTCTCTCCTTTATCTCATTCGGATCATCTGGGCATTTCTATCTACAGAGGCCACTTGGTGCTTGTTCAAGAAATGACCATCTCAAGATCGGTCTACCGCAGCTCACTCTTGGCTCACTGAACCAGAATGCAGCTGCTCAGCTTGTTGTTCCATCCACTGCCTTCCTGTACCTGCCTGCGCCAGATCTAAATTCTCGGCTCCAAACTTCAAGAGACCAGCTCCTACCTACCTTTGGGCCACAAACAAGGCTCAACTTGACCCACCATCCCTCAAGGTACGAGCAAGACACGTCTCGGATTCTTCTCTCTTCTGGCACCAGGTGGTGAACTGAACGTCCCCTGGCTGTCTGAACAGCTGAGATCCTGTCTATCTTCAAGCAAAGAGTGAGGACCAAACTGTTCACAAAGAATGTAATAAAAGAACTGCACTGAAAAAGCCTTGTGCATTGTTCTTCATTGAGCTCTCGACTCTCAAACAGGGTTTTAACTTCAGTGTGTTCAGACTCTGGTTTATTTAACGAGCATGTTTGTGATGAAGACCATAAAGCACTTCTACGAGCTTCTATCTGGATAAGCACGTCTGCTAAATGCTGTACATGTAAATACAAATGTAAATGTACGTTCTGTTCTGCGGCTTGGTGCTAGCCTCTCCTCTTCTGTCCTTCACTAATTATCAATCCCTCATGTGTTCAGCTCCGGAAACGTTGTAGTAGCAACTAATGAGTGAAAATGTTTGCTGATTCCAGGTGGGGAATTGCCCAGCTATCGGTTATAAATGACACCGCTTCACCTTTTAAACTGAAAGTTTCCATTTTATCAGCTCAGAACACACATTACATTGCGTAATGGCATTTCGCAGGCACTCTTATCCAGACAATATACCCAAGAGCAGTCTGGGGGTTCGGTGCCGTGCTCAAAGGCACTTCAGCTGGCCCAGGGAATCAAACCAGTGACCTTTTGGTTCCAAAGCTGCCTCTCTAACCATTAGGCCATGGCTTCCCCATAGGTATCATGTGCGGTACACATATATCCACCGTCTCCCCTGAAGAACCACTTTTGAGGACATTAACTGCTCGAAGAATTAATTATAGGCTGAATTTTTTTTTAAAGCCATTGTTTCATTGTTGAGACAGGTATCGCTATGACATTTGATCTGCGTTTGATTTTTTTTTCTGCAGTTTTACACCGAAACATTTATTTTCAAACTTCGAGTCGAGCGATTAAACAGAAATGTTTGATTTCCGTTTGGAATCCACAAGTGGATGAAGTCGGTGCCATGTGGCAAACAGGCTTTTAATTGTTTACTCATTACCCCAGTGAGGCAGCTTACAGATGGAGTTTTAAGGTCGTATAGTTTATTTCTTTGCTAAACACTCCAGAGATAATGCTCACTAAACACATTCAATTCTGCAAACCATCTCCTGATTTTACCAAATGACAGAAATCCCTCTGTCAACAAGGGAGGAGCTTACACATTTGATCAGTCGAACGCAAACCTGTTCATGTTACATCACTATGAGCCTGGCTTGACATTTCTTCAGCTCTAACTAGCATTATTCTATCCACAGTCACTGGATATGAGCAATCGCATGCTCTGATCGGCTACTCTACTACTACTACTAGGCTATCGGCTCATATACCATCAGTAGAGAAAAACAAAATGGCGGCACATGTTGCTAAATCATCTCATCTCATCTCATTATCTGTAGCCGCTTTATCTTGTTCTACAGGGTCGCAGGCAAGCTGGATCCTATCCCAGCTGACTACGGGCGAAAGGCGGGGTACACCCTGGACAAGTCGCCAGGTCATCACAGGGCTGACACATAGACACAGACAACCATTCACACCCACATTCACACCTACGCTCAATTTAGAGTCACCAGTTAACCTAACCTGCATGTCTTTGGACTGTGGGGGAAACCGGAGCACCCGGAGGAAACCCACGCGGACACGGGGAGAACATGCAAACTCCGCACAGAAAGGCCCTCGCCGGCCACGGGGCTCGAACCCGGACCTTCTTGCTGTGAGGCGACAGCGCTAACCACTACACCACCGTGCCGCCATTCCTAAATCAACCAAGGATAAAATAAAAACTCTACTCGAAAACAAAACTCAAAAAAAAAAAGCAACAAAATACGGAATAAAAAGTATTTGATGGTAAGAACTTTTTTTTTTAAAGAATTATCATTATCGCGTTTTCCACAAATTGTTACTGTCGTTTCGCTGGTTTGTTGACATTCTAAGCGGAAATGATTTTGTCGGACGTTTTGTATAAAGTTTTTATTTATCAAATACCCTGTCCACACTAGGGATTTTGTACCGATACGAAACTACTTTCGTACCGCAACACCTGTCCACACTAGCAACTATACCGGTACTGTAGCGGTATAACTGTATCGGTACGAAACCCACAAATGTATGGGTTTCGTACCGGTACAGTATCGGTACTGTAGCGCTTCGCGTAGTGTGGATAGATGAAGCGGTTCTGTATCGATACAAATATAACGCGCATGCGCAAAGTCACACACCTCAATCGATTTCTTCGCTGAATAAAATAGTGAAGAACGGAGATTCGTTTTCTTTGTTTCTTTCTCAACTGCCTCGCGCGTTTTATACGATTCGACTGAATAAATGACCACCAGAAATACAGACTGTACACTGCGCACACATGTTGTTTCATCCACCATATATTCTCGGAAGGAAGTTACTCGGTAACCACGGAAACATTTCGCGCACGCGCATTTCAACTACCGTGAAAGAAAACCGCAAACATTTCTCGCTAGTGTGGACAGATGCACTAAACTGTACAGGTATACTTTGTATCGATACAGTTATACCACTTTCGTACCGGTATAAGTGTGAACACAGCAAAATTTCCTCCGTTTCTCAAAATCAAGTGAATGTGGATAGAATAAAACAGTTATTCCACTCGATCTTGTCGTACATGGCTTATGACTCGATTTTGTGGAATAACTCTTAAATACGCGCTAGTCATAGTTAAGCTAGCCAGCTAAAAAACATCTCTGTGCTAACATTAGCCAGCTAACCAGTGAGCCTCGTTAGCATTAATGTTATATCTTCACCGTTAGCTGACATTAAGCAGATATTAACAAGCACGCTAACAAGTGTTTTATTGTTTGATTAAAACCTTTAACTACATTCAGTACAAAGCAGCAAAACGTTACTCAATTTATTGGGATCAAATCATATTTGTGATTGGCTAATCAAATTCCGAATTGGCTAATCAAATTAAAAATGCATCCTTTTAATTTAAAGCAGGGACTTTTTTTTTTTTAAAGCATCAGTTTGTGTTGCGCATTGCATACGAGTTTGTTTTGTGATTGTAAATCTTTAACCACAGAACCTGCGCGAAAATATACCTCGGAAAGCAATGTTCATGAGGAACAAACAGGTTTGACTGGCTATTATTCAATCAATCACTAAACATCCGACACGATAGGAGGACATGAAACATTTCCCGTTTGCATATTCAACAATTATTCCAGGAAATCGAGTTGTACATGAGCCGACAGCCGACGAGGCGCGTAGCACCGAGTCGGTAATAAGCCGTGTACGACGAGATTGAGTGGAATAACGGTTTTATTCTATCCACATTCACTGGATTTTGAGAAACGGAGCATTTTTCTTTTTTGCAAATTCGATCGATAAAAACTTTATACAAAACGTCCAGCAAATAATTTCTGCTTAGGACGTAAACAAACCGGCGAAATGACAGGAGCAATTTGTGAAAAATGTGATAATTATGCTTGAAAAATAAAAAGAGATGTTCTTACCATCAAATACTTTCATTCCATATTTTTTTTTTTTTGTATTTTTTGGGGATTTGTTTTCAAGTTGAGTTTTTATTTCGTCCTCGGTTGGTTCAGTAAAGCTAGCCGCACACTACGCCGATTTTCAGCGTACCGAGCCGACTGAAGTCGCGAGTCAGGCGTAAAGACTAGTTTTCGATGGTACCGACTCATCTCACAGCCGATTCGAAAAACTAATCGGGAGCCAGACTGATCGGCGAGAGTCGCTAGCAATAGCCAATCATATCTTTCGCATATAACACGTGACATCATTAAACACAATTTCTAGCGCGAGAAATACGTGTTGGTAGCACCTAATGCAGGTATATACTGTAATTCCATAGACTGAAGCTTTATCCATAGACACAGTGGGCTGGAAAGCCACTCTGCTCAAGTTGTGTGGCTGAATTCCAAATCGCTTTAACTCCCCTATATAAGTGCACTATTTAAGGTTGGGAATAATAGCTCATGCAGCCTAGATAGTGCGCTACATATTTCGTGTTGTGTCATTTGTAATTCAGCCTGTAGCATCTTCAAGTGTTGGATTTAACAGTAACTATATCCAATAGCCAATCACAAAGCTATTAAGTTGTCACGTGATATTTAGCGGAATGTTTGTTATGATGCTTAGTTCGCATAATCTCGTTTGGTGTCGCTTCAATCGCGACTGCACTCGTCAACAGTCGTGAGTTAGTCGGGGATATGTGCATGCCCTGTCGGGAGTCCGCTCTGAAATGGGTCGGTTCGGTACTGTGTGGATCGGCGTAGTGTGCGGCTAGCTTAACACGCGCCGCCATTTTGTTTTTCTCTACTTTGTTTTCTATAGGAGCTGATAGCCTCGGAGTCGAGTAGCCAATCGGAGCGTGTGATCGCTCATATCCCGTCAATGTGGATGGAATAATAATGCATATTCATGGCGAATCCATTCTTTATGAGAATATAGATGGAGCAAATGTTCTTAAACCACTACCTATAGGTTTTCTTGGGTATTAGAGTGCATTCTGAACAATTTATTATTCTGTACAGATTATTTTAATTGTATAAAAGTTCTTTAAGCTCCACCTTTGTTGAAATACTGACACCTTTTAATTTGGCTCAATCAAGGGGATGTGGAACAGGAAGTGAGTGCATGAGGTACTTACTACTGCATGAAGAGAGGAAGACGGAGAGTAAGAGTGAAGTAGGTGTGTGTGTGTGTGTGTGTGTGTGTGTGTGTGTGTGTGTGTGTGTGTGTGGGCGGGTGTTTTGGCGCAGTCCTCACAATTCTCTTGGACTCTGTGAAATTACGCTTGCTGTGGCGTCTCTGTTTCCTCTAATTCACATCATTTACCCATCTCAAGTGCACACACACACACACACACACACACACACACACTGCAGTACGTAGGTTTCCATCTTATATCTTCCTCTTTCTCCATTTTTCCTCTTCTGATCTTTACCTGCGTATGAACGACAGCAATTCCCTAATCAAGCCCCACAGCCCACTGAATCCACATCAATTAAAAAAAAAAAGAGGAGAGGAGAAGAGATTAGTGTAGGGTAGAAGAGAGAAGAAAAGAAGAGAGGAAGGGAAGGGAGGGGAGAGGAGGATAGAATAGATATGGGGAGATGAGAGGAGTGAAGAAAACGGGGAGGAGAGAAACTGTTCGGAAATGTGTTTTGGTTAATAATTGTAGCATCGTTGTCTCGCATTGATGCTCTCTCTCTCTCTCTCTCACACACTCTTTCCATTCTGTGTTACTTCCTCATTAGCACTGCACTGACCAGCAACAAGAGCAAAGAGTCCCTGCCTTGTGATCCCTCTCTCACTCACACTCTCTCCCTCTCTCCCTCATTTTCCATGCTTTTTTTCCTCATGATAGTGCTCATGCGATAGTGATCTCTCTCTCTCTCTCTCTCTCTCTCTCTCTCTCCCCTACGATGGAAACATCAAATATAAAGAAAGAAGAATAAAAGAATGGCATGATACCAACGCAGTAAACCCACACTGGTGTGTGCTTCCGTGACGATGTGACTGGACTACTGATGCACTAGCAGCAGAGCAGGGTGTGAAAAACAGTCGAGTGTAGACACGCGGACTCACAATTCACAGAAACATTCTTAAACAGGAAATAATTAAACCGTGTTACGCCACGCTAGTGCCACCTGAAGCCCACCGATGATCACCCCTCTATCTGTTTACATCTAAAATGAACTGAGAGATGAACCGAATGTTCATTAAAAACAAAACATTCAACGTTTTATTTTTTTCCCCCCACATTCTTCCTAATTAGTGTGAATTCCAGCTGTTACCTGGTGACGAACACAGTGAGCTCTGCTTTAAAATCCCACCCGCAGGTTTTTCCTTTCTCCCCGTACCGCTTATAGAGCTGAATAAAACTTTTTTGCAGCCTACCGTGATTTTACACGACTGCTGTTTGCTGTAAAAACATGATACGCATGAGGTATTTCAGTGCATTTTTAATAAAAACACTTTGTGATGTGTGAACGTGGATTAGAAACAGAACACAAGAGGTCTTTTGTCTCGACCCCTCATCCTGGGTGAGAAATGCGTCTTTGAGAAAGGGACATCATAGGACTAGATGAGAACATCGGAGAGAGAAGACCTAGCGACAGTGAGCATCTTGGTTGTGACTTACCCCCTCAGCCTTCTCCTCCGTGTTGGCCAACATCTCCTGCAGAGCACGCACGGATAGTGACTGCTCCAGCACGAACGTGCATATCGACAGATCTGGAGGAACATTCTGGAATCAGAGAGACACTTCTGATTAACTTGGTTGCTTCAGTTAGCGGCAGTTCTTCACGGAGTTCAAACGATCGTGAGATGGTGGACCGGGGATCGCTTTAAACGCTCCCTCAGTTAGTCCTCGCATCAACTTCATTTTAAGTAAATACACTGCAACCACGCTTTAACGAACTGCTTTGCGTCTTACGGTAAATAAATAAATAAATAAATAAATTCCACGGTCAAGTTAACAATCCGCGTTAACGCCATAAAACAAAAGGCTTAACTAGTCTCACTTAGGTGTCAATCACTAACAAGGATCAAGAACGGCGATTAAAGGATCTACTGTATAAAAGGACAAAATGACTGTTGACATCATCGGTGATTAACACCACATGGATGAACTGAATGGTGAGGATTGAGAAAACCGAGCGAGTCAGTGTTTAGACGTTAACAACGGAACACCGGTAAACTCCGTCACTTCCATAACAGATGAAGAAATCATCACCTCTATTCCTGATCTGTTCCTCAGTCAACGAACTGCGATAGTGACTCAGACATTTAAGCCTTTGAAGAAAAAGCAGTCCAGGATTACAAGTTCCTTCAGCAAGCAAGACTGATGGGACACTACTGGAGTATCGTGCTGTAACAGCTTATATACTGGGGCAACGAGGAACTGGGAGACAGGCACGACAGGGCCAAAGCGCGTTTTAGTATTTCCAGGGATGAGAATGGGACATTTAAAAAAACTCTGAAATGTCTGCCAACTTTCCCACATATTTTTTTATTTATATATATATATATATATATATATATATATATATATATATATATTAGTGCTGTCAAGCGATTAAAATATTTAATCGCGATTAAATGTCGCGACTGTCATAGTTAACTCGTGATTAATCGCAATTTAATCGCACATTTTTGTCACATGAAAAACCATTGTAATTCTCTTATCAGCATAAAAAAGTGAATGGGCTTGCTCACCGTTGGAACTACGGGGGTACTCGGGGGATCCGAGATCCCCTGAAACAGACATGAGATCCCTTGAAAACATGATTTGGGAAATGTTGGGGGGTCTCTAAAATATTGGCAAAATGATGTTTATTGACACAGCAATCGTGTGTAACGGGAAGCATTTGCATATTCGAAGTGAGCGCGCGATGGAGAGCCGCGCTCTGAGACAAGCGCAAGCACCCCCCCAAGGGAAAAAAAGGGACCCCCCGAAAATATCGGCATAGTTCGAACACTGGTTGTACCAATGTTTTTTTTTTTTTTTATTGCAGAGCATAACACATCTTGTCACAGCCACTGCAAAGTGGGGCTGGAGCCGTCGATGGGAAAACGAAACCTAAGCTGAGCACCGTGACTCTTCGGGGGAGGGCAGAGGACTCTGGCTGTGCGGGGTGTGGCATTACAGTCTAGCTGCGATCGTTTTTCTAAGCAAAGTCTCTGTTCCAAGTTCCTGGCAGTTACAAAAGCTTATGAAAAACCTACATCATGTCACAGAGCGTTAATCTCGCGATAAAAAAATTATCGCCGTTAAAATTGAGTCAAGTTAACGCGTTAATAACGCGACATTTTTGACAGCACTAATATATATATATATATATATATATATATATATATATATATATATATATATGAATGTTTTCAAATTCAATGATGGTTTAAAACGTTTATAAACTTACTTTTATAACGTTTAATAATCCCTAGTACTTATTAATCACTAATTCACAAGTAGTAATGATTAATAATCAATAATAATTACTATTACTACTAATTATTATTAGTGGTTGTTAATATTCTTATTATATTAAAAACACTGTTGTAGATGATAAGTAATAAAACTAAAAAACTTTTTGTCCAAATTATTTATATTGTACTATATTTAGAATTACTGTATTTCTTTTTAACTGAGTTTTGAAATAAAGGTTGTTTATATATTTATATTAAACTTGGTACAACAAACAAATGTTAATTATGTTAAAAAAATGATGCTAATCACTATTATTATTTCCTATAAGCCCCATTTTCCACCTGACTCTTGTGCGCATGCGTGAACCCCCCCTGCGTTTCACTCCGGAGTGCTTGACCTCTAACACACACGCGCACCTCGTGTCCGTGAAAAGCCAGTTTCCCAGTGGGCGTGTCCCCAGCGCTGCGGTACCGGCTTTAAACATATTTGTGCGATCCAGCGCTTTTTATCGCAAACGATTCTTCTCCTTATTTTGGGGGCGCTTTCTAGTGCCCACGTAAGCTACCTGTGTATCTCTCTCTCTTCACAACCACCACACCGCACCACACCGCCTCCAGCAGCCTCCTAACGTTAGTTCTTGATCTACGGAATGCACAGAACCAATGCTGCCCCCAAAAGGTGCGCGGGTCACTTTTAAAATTACAGTAAAAAAAAAAAAAATACCCCAAACCGGATGGAGACATTTCACTCGTTCGGCCCAATATTAAATTTAATACCTCTCTTTCGAAAATTCCACTCATTCCAAACAATTTAAGACGTTTTTAGGCCTTGAAAACCGAAAGTTGTATTTAAGACTTTTTAAGGACCCGCGGGAACCCTGGCCTCGCATCACGCCGACCCCTACCCCCCCTGAAATTTTCTCAACGGATTTACACGTTTCACAAAAATTACATTTTCAGCTGGAAAAAATCGGAATTCCGCGGATCCTCGGAAAATTCTCATCCCTGTATTTCTCTTTACTTTTCAGTGAATTTAGGTTTCACTCACACGCAGTCCTGTCGTCGAGTCACTAAACCTCGAGTCCAGTCTCAAGTCCCCAGTGTTCAAATCCGAGTCATTAAAAAAAATTTCAAGTCAAGTCCGAGAACAAGACTCCAACCGCACCATGTGACGGTGTCTGTTTCAGCGCCATTAACATTAGTTTGTTCCTGAACATGCCGTATAAACAGGTGAATGTGCTTCTCTTTATCAGGAAGTGTGAAGTATTCTGTCAGAGATGGTTGGGAGACGGACGTAAGTGCAGAAGGTGTGTTTATTAACACAAGTGAAGACGGTAAACAATCCAGAATGGCAGGAAAAATCGTAAAACAGTGAAACAGGTCAAGCGAGGCACAAACAGGCTATCGTAGACTCGGCAGAATCAAAGACGAGAAACAGGAAATCAGGGATCAGGAAACCAAACAAGGAAATACGGCTCGGTAATGTGTCAGCAATGCGACTCAATACTTCGCAAAGTAAGTGTGTTTTCACAGTTTTTATACTGGCGCGCTGATTACGCCTTAATCCTGTGCTCGTTTACAGCGTGCACGCAAGAGTCCACTTGGCACACGCGTTGTCCGGAGCACGCCCGAGAGTCTATCTGATGCACATGCTAAGGCACGCACGTGTGACACTCTTACACGAAATTACTGCAAAATTTAATGTAGATATAAATATCTTATCCCAAATTATTATGGCATGTTACAAAAAAAAAAAAATCCAAGTCCTCGTCTCCAACTTACGAGTCCGAATGCAGTTAGTGCACGAGTCGGGAGTCATCAGCGCTCAAGTCCAAGTCTAGTCACGGGTCCTTAAAATTAGGGCACGAGTCGGACTCGAGTTCGAGTTCTGGACTCGAGTACTACAAGCCTGCTCACACGCTCACGCCACATCACGTTACCTGCTGGTTCGATCTGGCTTCTCACCATTCACAGCCGTCGCTCGACCACGCCCTCACTGCCACATGTACTTTTACTCACTGAAAGTTTACAATATTAGTGTTATTTTTATGACGTTGAAAAAAGCAACTCGTTTCCTTTACTTCATATACAAGCGAATTAAGCATACGGTAAATATATGCAAATTAAACATAGTTGGTCTTGTTTTACACAAGAGTGAGTGTTTGGTGTGAAAGTGGGTCCATTTCAATTTTACAAACTTTTCAGGATAACGAACTATTTGGACGTCCCCAAAGGACTCTCGTTACAGCGGGGTTGCAGTGTACTCGGCATGAGATGATGTGCTAAAACCAAAATATGAGACACTTCCTGGTACAGGGTTACTCACACCACACAATACGGACTGAAATAAAATATTACATTTGATCATTTTTGTTTTGCAATGACAATACATCGAACCACTGCAATATCAATCTATCTATTGCACTGTGAGAAAAGTAGATGAGGATTTACCATATAAAGGTGTTAATTTCCTCTATTATCAACACACTTTAATCTTCTTCAGTGTCATAAGTACAGTATTTCATGGTAACGTCATGAATATGGAATGATAGTTTTAGGTTATATTGTGCCTTAAACGATTAACACATTAGCATCATCACTATTTGCACTACTACCTGACATCCATCTTAAAGGTCAGAGGCAACGGTCGGAGGTGAAACGCAGAATATCGAATTTATTGTCTGGAAGAACGACCCAAAAAGCAAATTCAGTCTTCCTGGTGTCTAATTTGCACCCTAAAATTGAATAAAATGGTTAAAATATACTGTTTTGCCCAATTTCTGAAGGTTTGTTTACATCTCACTTATGCGCACTTTCACCGCAGGGGGGGAAAGCCAACCCACTCGCTCCGCCTCTTCTCCTTTTTTGGAAAAAAACAACCCACTCGCTCCGCCTCTTCTCCTTTTTCAAAAAAAGCCAACCCACTCGCTCCGCCTCTTCTCCTTTTTTGGAAAAAAACAACCCACTCGCTCCGCCTCTTCTCCTTTTTCAAAAAAAGCCAACCCACTCGCTCCACCTCTTCTCCTTTTTCAAAAAAAAAAAGCCAACCCACTTGCTCCGCCTCTTCTTTTTCGGAAAAAACAACCTTCTCACTCCGCCTCTTCTCCTTTTTTTGGAAAAAGCCAACCCACTCACTCTGCCTCTTCTCGTTTTTCAGAAAAAAAGAACCCTCTCGCTTCGCCTCTTCTTTTTCAGAAAAAGCCAACCCACTCGTTCCGCCTCTTCTCCTTTTTCGGAAAAAGCCAACCCACTCGCTCCGCCTCTTCTCCTTTTTCAAAAAAAGCCAACCGACTCGCTCCGCCTCTTCTCCTTTTTCAGAAAAAAAAAAAAACCCACTCGCCCCGCCTCTTCTCCTTTTACGGAAAAAGCCAACCCACTCGCTCCGCCTCTTCTCCTTTTTCAGAAAAAGCCAACCCACTCGCTCCGCCTCTTCTCCTTTTTCAAAAAAAAAAAAAACAACCGACTCGCTCCGCCTCTTCTTTTTCAAAAAAAGCCAGCCGACTCGCTCCGCCTCTTCTCCTTTTTCAGAAAAAAAAAAACAACCGACTCGCTCCGCCTCTTCTTTTTCAAAAAAAGCCAACCGACTCGCTCCGCCTCTTTTCCTTTTTCGGAAAAAAACCCACTCGTTCCGCCTCTTCTCCTTTTTCGGAAAAAGCCAACCGACTCGCTCCGCCTCTTCTTTTTCAGAAAAAAACAACCCACTTGCTCCGCCTCTTCTTTTTCAAAAAAAAAGCCAACCCACTCGCTCCGCCTCTTCTTTTTCGGAAACAAACAACCCACTTGCTCCGCCTCTTCTCCTTTTTCAGAAAAAGCCAACCCACTCGCTCCGCCTCTTCTTTTTCGGAAACAAACAACCCACTTGCTCCGCCTCTTCTCCTTTTTCAGAAAAAGCCAACCCACTCGCTCTGCCTCTTCTTTTTCAAAAAAAAAGCCAACCCACTCGCTCCACCTCTCCTTTTTCAGAAAAAGCCAACCCACTCGCTCTGCCTCTTCTTTTTCAAAAAAAAGCCAACCCACTTGCTCCGCCTCTTCTTTTTCAGAAAAAGCCAACCCACTTGCTCCGCCTCTTCTCCTTTTTCAGAAAAAGCCAACCCACTCGCTCCGCCTCTTCCACTTTTCTTATTTTCATTATTACTTATAATTAATACTTCTTGGGACCAGAAGAAAATTACAGAGGGTTTTTTAACATATAAAGTTTCAAAAGTGCATAAAATGAAGACGGTTGCCTATGAGCTTTAAACGTCAAACCGTGTCACACTTACCAATTTAATTGAACAGATCAGGAAAACAATCATGATTTTATTTATTTATTTATTTCCTCACCCCTCAGAAATCAGTTTCTGTTTACACCACTGCCAGCACTACACACGCCGTGCTTCTGAACAGTTTTTCAACACGAGTGCAACTTACGCCAAGTGCAGCACACAGGCGTTAATTTTAACCTTTGCGCAAATACGTACAGCAGTTTAAAAAAACCTGCCCTTCAAACGGCTATGGATCTGCTGTGAATCCTGGATAGTTCGAAAATGTTGAGCAGCTGTATATTACTCTTAATTTCAGTATGAGATTTCTCCAAGTGAACTCGAGCTGAATGAAACAAGGCCGCCGGGGACCCTGGAACACTTCCTTCTGATAAGCTTAACCTTTTAGATGATCAAGTAAGCACGCTTCGAGGCAGTTAGGTTCCAACTTCATTCTCTGTATGTCACAACCTTTGCTTCATGTGTAAGTAGAGATACCGTAGAGCTCAGAATGAATGTGAAATGAAAATATCGCAACGCACCACAGGACTAGCAAAGTCATCTCTCGGGTATTCTGTATCGTGATACTCGAGACAACAACGTTCTATCTGATTCTCTCTTGATACATGAGAATGTATAATTGTCTTAATTTTTGGAGTATTTTTTTTTTTAACTACATTTGCAGTATCTCCAGTCATGTCTCAAAATAAAGCGAATAACAGTCGGCATATCAGATGAAAATTCAAATTCAATGCAAATTGCTTGAAACTGCTCTCGTTGAATTCAGAATTGAATGCTAAACATACCGTACTTTTTACAGAGTTAAAATATGTTTATCCGTTCCTGAGATATTACAAATCAAAGATTGAGGAAACAGCTTAATTTTTAGAAAACGGACGTAATATTCTGTCTGAGGGTCACATGGTCCAGAATGGGCCTCGTTAACCAATGAGATCAAATGTTTTTTTCTTAATAACTTTTCTATTTTTCAAGATATTTACACGGAAATTGGCAGCACATAGATGGTTGTGTACTGAATACAAAGTTTTGAAAAATTAGTGAAAACAAATTATGCAAATTAGTATTTAATTAATTAACTAGGCTAATTAGGTAAAAACCATTACCGTAAATCAGTACACTAAATAAAAAGGTAATAAAAGATTATTTCTAATCCCCTCTTTGTGCTCTATAGGCTTTGTATTTCTCAAAAGTAGGGCCTACTAGTGTTTATATGAAAGAATATAAATGATTATTTCGATTAATATTCACAGCTTTCAAGGCGAACCTCGAAAAAACTGTCTGATCCACAGCCAATAAACAATTCACATTAACCGAACTGAAATTGACACTCGCGTTTCTGACTTCTGTGTTTTTTTTTAAAATCTCATTCCGACCACTAAGATCTCAATATTTTTCCTCAGAACAACTCCAGTTATATTCGCAAATAGTGATTTATTTACAGGAATCAGTTTGATTTGAAAAAATAAGTAGGTAAAGCTATGAAAACTCACTTCAAAGTCTCCCGTGAATCATAACATCAAAACTAGCAGACGGAAAATTTTGCTGAATCCTTCATCAGAAACAGTGAGAGCGAGAGAACGTCACTATAAAAGTTATCTGATTGATATTCACGAGTAATCCAGTCGGAAACCGATCAGGAGAGAGAGAGAGAGACTGACTGACCGCTTTCCTGTGACTCAAAAAGCACCGGCAGTTTCCTGACGTCGCGCGAGTAGAGTGTTTTTACTCTGGTATACCGACTTCAACCTGCCATTACTCCCAAAGCACTGAACAGGGTTACGGGTCGTTTTACAATCAGGGTACAAAGTTTGTGTCACAGGGGTCCAAAATTCAAATTGATTCAAACCGGTTCTTGTACCAGTTTTTAAGTGAAGGACAAGTTAAAGAACAGATTTCAGGTAATTTTTTGACATGTGTGTATGGTAGTTTTGTGTAATCTGCTATAAGATGGGAGAAACAAATGAAGTGATTCTCGGAGAGGACTTTTTTTTGACAATTCAGAATCCGAAACTTCCATAGTGCTTTTAAATATAAGCTTTGTGTTAGTTGTCTCTAATATTTATGTCCCAATATCTTGACCACATTTTAGGATGAAAATAATCATTTTAGAGATGTTATTTTTAGTGCTGTCAAGCGATTAAAATATTTAATCGCGATTAATGTCGCGACAGTCATAGTTAACTCGCAATTAATCGCAATTTAATCGCACATTTTTGTCACATAAAAAAACACTGTAATTTTCTTAATCAGCATAAAAAAGTGCATGGGCTTGCTTTGTACCAATGTTTTTTTTTATTGCAAAGCATAACACGTCTTGACACAGCCACTGCAAAGTGAAACCTAAGCCGAGCACCGGCGCGGGGCTAGCAAGAGAACCATGAGTGAAATGATCTACTGCTTGAGTTAGTCTACAACTCTAATCAGAGAGATAGGTTACACAGTGACGGTAGGCTTGACATGCTTGATTATAATATAAAGTACACTATTATATTAACTTTAAGTTGTTCGTTGATAAATATTGCATTGAATCTGATCTTTACTGTTTCAGCTCACTTAACACATTTTGTACTTTTACACTTTCTGCCTGTTGATGCGTCGCGCTGTCCAATCAGAGGCGGCCAAATTTGCATATTTCAGGAATGATTTCTGGGATAGCACGGAGTTTACAGTTCAGAGGGATCTGGCTTCTTTAGATGCTGTCTTCTTAAAACTGAATAAATATTTAAAAAAGAGCCAAATGAGCCAGTCTTTTGAACGGCTCTTTTCAAAGAACGGATCACAAAGATGCGGATCCCATCAAAGAGCCATAAATCCCATCTCTACTAGCGCGCCCTGCCCGCGCTGGTTCTTTGGGGGAGGAGGGCAGAGGACTCTGGCTGTGCGGGGCGTGGCATTACAGTGTAGCTGCTATCGGTTTTCTAAGCAAAGTCTCTGTTCCAAGTTCCTGGCAGTTTCAAAAGCTTATGAAAAACCTACATCATGTCACAGAGCGTTAATCTCGCGATAAAAAAATTATCGCCGTTAAAATTGAGTCAAGTTAACGTGTTAATAACGCGACATTTTTGACAGCACTAGTTATTTTATATTGAAAAATTAGCTGTCTCGGAGAGGACTTTTTTTGACACAATTACACACTAATTTGATCAAAATAGTCTGAAAACTTACTGGCATTCAACATTAAAACTTAACTATGTTTCCAATGATATGGAACCAAATATGTTTTATGGTATAAAGAATGATGTAAGTGCATCCCTTTTGGAGCTACCTGTGGTCAAAAAAGCACTTTTTTCTAAATGACACGAGTAATTTTGCTAAATATGACATATATTCCCATACATTCACCAAAAATAACGTTAATCACCAAATTTTTTTTTGCATGGTAAATAGAGCGATCACAGGGCTACAATAAACAACCAAGTTTATTTAGTCAACCCTTTTGATATTGAAGATAAGTGTTAAATGTGATTTTTAGCTTGCGTACCCTGATTGTAAAATAACCCTTAGGTTTCCCAAAAGCCTCTTAACGCTAAGAGCATCTTAACTAGGAGAGTGAGTGTTCATTGTACCGCTTGCTCTACCATTCAACGATGATCTTTGTGCTACGATGCTTTTGGGAAACTCGGCACAGATCTTAACGAGATAAATTTCTTTGGAAAGCAGAGATTATAAGCTTTTTAATGACAGCATTCACGATAGAAAATATTCAAGAGTTAAGCCATGGCGGATCTGGAAACTTAGATGAGCGTCTGCATGGACAATTTTCACAGCACGGCCAGCGAGCGTCTGATACGCCTAATAACTAATAATTGATCAAGAGATCAGCCTCACTGCTTGCTGAGATATAATCTGTGTGATTATGAACCCATTTATGCTAACTCTTGCTAAACCATCTCAGCTCATGCTTCATTGTCGAAGTGATCTGCTCTTCGCTGAGATCTGTTCACTTGCTTGTTTGTCACTTTTCAGCAAGAAACTGCACACGGATTCTGCTCTATGTAATATGTGCACGATTGTTTGGACCCGCTTGCATTATTTAGAGAATCTTCGCTCATATTACGAGAAGGAGATTTCATTTATGTTCCTGTCCCAGGCCGACCCCTTTCCGGTTGCTTTTATTGATTTGTGTACAGAGGATAAATGATGTGCCATGATGGATCGTAAGTGGAGGAGTCAAGAGAACTGAAATTCACATAATTCCTCTCTTATCCGTTGTCGTTCCCTTTTTCTTCCTAGTCTGGAATACGGCGGATCTGGACAGAGGTAGGAATAGATCCTGGAGAGCAGTCCCAAACCTGTACCCCTTCCTGATTTGGACGCTATATTGGACACATGTATAACAGACAACTATTCAAGTGTAGCTAAACGGTGTCCAGATGAAGTAAAAGGCTGGACATTCATCACCAAGCCCATCAGGCAATAAAAGCTCCAGAGTGCTGTCCAGTCCTGTGGTTTAGTTGCCTGGAAACGTATCTGACTAGACTTTAAAAAGTGATGCAACATATGGTCATGTAATATCTTATTATGAGCTAGTTAGCTCGTTAATACAGACGAAGATAAATAACCAGTGAGTTGGACGTGGTGAGACTTTGAGGCAAAGTAAGATTAATATCAGGTAAGGAATGAGACATGGACAGAATGAGGTACCTTTGAATTAGACGTGGACTCGAGGAAGCAGAGTCGGTTCCCGAAGCCCTCGGCAGCCAGGCAGAGCTTCTGCTGCTCCTTATGCAGTGTCGCGGAACACTGCAACACCACCTCATCGTCCTAAAAACACACACATGCACAGAGAGACTCACTCAATTATTATCGTCTTGCTCAGTAAAGTTGACAGCTACAGTACGTACAGTGGCATGCAAAAGTCTGGGCACCCTTGCTGAAAATGTCTGTTACTGTGAATAGTTAAGTGAGCAGAAGATGAACTGATCACCAAAAGGCATAAAGGTAAAGACGACACATTTCTTTTCAGCGTTTTCTGCAGGACTTGTGTATTATTTTTGTTTTGTACAACTGGAGAGTGGAAAAAAAAAAGAACACCATGCGAAAGTTTGGGCACCCAAATACATTTGAGTTCTCAGGTAACTTTTACCAAGGTTCCAGACCTTAATTAGCTTATTGAGCTGTGGCTTGTTCAAATTCTTCGTTAGGAAAGGTCAGATGATGCAGATTTCAAAGCTGTATAAATTCTCTGACTCCTCAACAGCCATGGGCTCCTCTAAGCAACTCCCTCGCATTCTGAATAATAAAATAATTGATGCTCATAAAGCAGGAGAAGGCTACAAGAACGTAGCAAAGTGTTTTCAGGTAGCTGTTTCCTCAGATCGTTATGTTCTTAAGAAATGGCAGTTAACAGAAACAGTGGAGATCAAGGTGAGGTCTGGAAGATGAAGAAAACTTTCTGAAAGAACTGCTCGTTGGATTGCTAGAAAGGCAAATAAAAACCCGTTTGACTGCAAAAGACCTTCAGAAAGGTTTAGCAGACCCTGGAGTGGTGGTGCACTGTTCTACTATGCAGCGACACCTGAACAAATATGACCTTCATGGGAGAGTCATCAGAAGAAAACCTTTCCTGCGTCCTAGCCACAAAATTCAGCGTCTGAAGTTTGCAAATGAACATCTAAATAAGCCTGATGCATTTTGGAAACAAGTCCTGTGGACTGATGAAATCAAAATAGAGCTTTTTGGCCACAGTGTGCAAAGGTATGTTTGGAGAAAAAAGGGTGCCAAATTCCAGGAAAAGAACACCTCTCCAACTCTGAAGCATGGGTGTGGATCGATCATGCTTTGGGGTTGTGTTGCAGCCAGTGGCACAGGGCACATTTCATTGGTCGAGGGAAGCATGGATTCGAATAAATACCAGCAAACTCTGGAAGCAAACATCACACCATCTGTAAAAAAGTTGAAGTTAAAAAGAGGATGGGTCCTACAATAAGACGATGATCCAAAACACACCTCAAACTCTACAATGGAATACCTCAAGAGGCCCAAGCTGAAGGTTTTGCCCGGGCCCTCACAGTCCCCTGACCTAAACGTCATTGAAAATCTGTGGATAGATCTCAAAAGAGCAGTGCATGCAAGACAGCCCAAGAAACTTGTAGAACTGGAAGCCTTTTGCGAGGACGAATGTGTGAAAATCCCCCAGGTAAGAACTGAAAGATTATTAGCTGGCTACAAAAAGTTTACAAGCTGTGATACTTGCCAAAGGGGGTGTTACTAGGTACTAACCATGCAGGGTGCCCAAACTTTTGCTTCGGGCTCTCTTCCTTTTTTGTCATTCTGAAAATGTAAAAGATGAAAATAAAAAAATTGTTTTTGCTTAAAATATAAAGGGAATGAGTCGTCTTTAACTTTATGCCTTTTGGAGATCATTTCATCTTCAACTTGCTTCACTGTTCACAGTAACAGCAATTTTGACCAGGGGTGCCCAAACTTTTGCATACCACTGTATATCAGTGTAAAAGTTGCGTTTTACTGCTCAGATGTTTATGAAGTCACTGCCTGAATCATCATCAGTGTTCAAGCTAAACTAATAAAACTATTGCTTTGTCCACCTCCGTTGAACCAGATGACCAATGTGATCTAAAACGGTGCTTCTCAACCACTAGGCTGCAATCCCCCCCCCAAGTTGAAGCTAATTTTCACTCATGGTAGGGTACAATTGCTGGGTTGCATCCGACGTCACATCTGCATCATGAAGTTATGGTCACACTACAGCTTGCAATGCTTTGCGATGGGTTATCGATGAAAATGAGGCATTTTGGCGGCGATATACACGCGAGCTAAAAGTTGTGGTCACACAGCATGCGAACACTTAAGTGTCATGCCTTTGTGCACTTGAGTCTGGCGCAGCTCGAGCGGCTGCGCGTTGTGCGCACGCTTGGAACCCGGTCGTTATGGGAAACACCTGATACTGATTTGAGTGCAATCAGCACGCGCAGATACGGACCTGCTTTCACGGAGGCTTTGCGAAGTATCATCATTATCACTTTTGTTTCCAGCCAAGTTTATAACACTGTTTAAATACTCTGCTTTATGATTCTGCTTTCGGTTTTGTAAATATCACGCCTGCTAATAAACACTCTTCCTGCACTTAGATCCGTCTACCGCTGTTTGTCTTGTAGTGTCCTGATCCCCAGATCTTTAACCCAGCCACGTGTAAAAAGTTGTCCTCCTCTATGCTCTTCCAAGTTTTCATCTGCGTGTCCGTGTAGAACGATGTCTGCAGCACCAGATAGTTTGAGGTGTTGGGGAACTCAATGGATGGATCATTTTCCTATTCATAGGAAAAATCCTTCCTTAGCGTGAAAGGCTCTGTCCCATTGAGTAGTTTCTATATCCACTTCTTCTGAGTGGACTTCTTGGTTTTAATAACTTGCTTGTTTGCTGAACACAAACATGGCAATAAGTTCTTGTGTTAATGGACCAGACTCCACTTTTGGATCATTAATCCCTTTTGACTGAGAATGACCTGCATGCATGGGTTTATGTTGGCTTCCGGCACGTCCATACAGTTTTAAACACAAACCCTACAATTAACAAGAGCGCTCTGAGAGCACAATATCCCCCGCTGGCAGCTCTGCCCCAACTCTGGTAAAATGTGACTGAATTGAACAAAATTGCAATATGTGTATTACTGACATATAACAAAGAATCCTGTCAGGTTTCGTGAAGTTCCTCCACAAATTGTGAGAGGAGTTGATTTCAGAAGGCGAGTACTCTTCCCGGGACGGACGGACAGACATCGCCACGATATAATCCCCCTTCGGGCCTTTCGGCCAGCGGGGGATAAAAATTGTGAGGGAAGTTGTTTTCAGAAAGCAAGCACACCTTGATGAAATCGCCAAAGTACAAGTTTGTTCATAGTCAAGGGCATAACTCTGGTCAAATTTGCCCAAATTAAACGAAACTTCAATCTGCGTATAACTGTCATATAACAAAACCTTCTGCCAAGTTTGGTGAAATTCCTCGACAAATTGTGAGAGGAGTTGATTTTAGAAGGAAAACACACTCATGAGGGCGGCATGGTGGTGTAGTGGTTAGCGCTGTCGCCTCACAGCAAGAAGGTCCGGGTTTGAGCCCCGTGGCCGGCGAGGGCCTTTCTGTGCAGAGTTTGCATGTTCTCCCCGTGTCCGCATGGGTTTCCTCCGGGTGCTCCAGTTTCCCCCACAGTCCAAAGACATGCAGGTTAGGATAACTGGTGACTCTAAATTGAGCGTAGGTGTGAATATGAGTGTGAATGGTTGTCTATGTGTCAGCCCTGTGATGATCTGGCGACTTGTCCAGGGTGTACCCCGCCTTTCGCCCGTAGTCAGCTGGGATAGGCTCCAGCTTGCCTGCGACCCTGTAGAACAGGATAAAGCGGCTAGAGATAATGAGATGGGTAAGACACACTCATGAAATTGTCAAAGTATAATTTAGTTAATCAAGGGCTGTAACTCTGGTAAACTGTGACCAAATTTAACAAAATTACAATATGCGTAGTACCAACATATAACAAAGAATCCTGCCAAGTTTCATGAAATTCCTCCAAAAATTGAGAGAGGAGTTGATTTCAGAAGGTGAGCACTCTTCCCGGGACGGACATCGCCACGACAATCCCCCTTCGGACCTTTGGGCCAGCAGGGGATAAAAACAGTTTGTTTTTTATTGCATTTATTCAATTCCTGGGCGCCCATCTGTAACAGGAAGTAATGTTGCATCCCATTAATACACCTGACAATAGATTCTAATAGAATAGATAAGCCAAAATAATTGGGGATCTTTTTTAATGGGCCCCGACTCGTTCCACGTATGAAGTAGAAAAGGTGAAGAACCCCTCGTCTAAAGCTTGCTTCTTGAGTTTTGTACCCTTGCCATGAGGTTAAGAACAAAGAGGCTCCTAAAGACAACTAGAGCAGACAACAACAATGATTTGGTGGTTTTATAGTATCCAGAGAAGTTCATGTGGTGGAGGAACGCGAACCTATGCAGGTCCCATGTTATGGAATACCTTGCCGAAAGAACTTAAAGTGCTGATGACATGTTTTTGACATCTTTGGCGATGTTTTATAACATAAAAAGTAATTCCCGATGATCCATGTATTAATTCACGAAGGCGCCTATTTTACAAGTTATGATGAAAAACGCGGCTATTTGGGCAAATTTGACGGGGCTGCAGCACCCAGGAGACGAAAGAGGAGGAGGAGCTATATGACGTCAGCGAAAGAACCTTCCTCCTAACTTACCAGTTTGTTGTTGATGTGACAGGTGTTCAGTTTATCATTATTAGTATTATATATATATATATATATATATATATATATATATATATATATATATATATATATATAGTTATTCTGCCTTCGCGTTGTGTTGCCGGCTTTTGCTCCAAAACCCACAAGGATGGGGTAAGTTTATTCAAGTTTCCCAGAGATCCCGAGCTGCATGCGAAGTGGGTGAAGCAAGTCAGGCGCACTCGTGACAAGTGGGAGCCCTCACCAACATCCGTCCTGTGCTCTGAACACTTCGATTTGGATTGTTTTGACACCCTTCCCAGCTTAAAAGAATCTCTTGGGTGTTCAGTTCAGCACAAACGTGTGCTGCTACCATCAGCAGTGCCTACACAGTGTTGCCAGATTGGGAGTTTTCCCGCCCAGTTGAGCGGTTTCAAGTGCATTTTGGTGGGATTTGAACATATTTTGGGCTGGAAAACGTCAGCAGTATCTGGCAACAGATACTGCTGACGTTTTCCAGCCCAAAATATGTTCAAAACCCACCAAAATGCCCTTGAAACCGCCCAACTGGGCGGGAAAAATCCCAATCTGGCAACACTGCCAGTATTCCGGAGGGGGTCTACTAGTAGCTACGCCGGATCCAAAGACAGTCCTCCTGTCAGAACATGTGTTGTGAAACGACATAAGATAAAGGTACGTAGAGCTATAGATTCTACATGATGATCATAAATGTAATCATAAAGTCGACGTGATATCAGTCATGTATTTGCTTGTGAAAGCTTGCGGCTTTCATGTAACTGCCGCCTAGCAACGAGAGGCAAAGGGTAAAGAGGGTAGGCTATCATAGATTCTATTCGGAAGAGATCAACACAATTCTAGACTCCCAGAAGAGGAAGAGCTAGCACTAGAGAGTTCACCGGCGTTTTCATGCGCCATTTCCATTGAGTAGAACCAGAGTAGAACAGCCAGTGAACCGCAGCGTGTTCTCCCGCTGACGTCACAACATGGCCGCGAGCCACGGACCCAGTTTTCTTGCGCTGTGCAATTAAAAGTTGGATATTCGCGTAACAACAGCTTCTTTTCACGTAATTATAACAGAAATCTAACATGTTTGCCATGTTGTATAGTTTATTTAAGAAATTGCATAGAGTCATGTTCGTGTCATCAGCACTTTAAGTCATGTGTAAACATGAACAATTTCAAGAAACAACTGAGAACCTTCTTATTTAAATCAGCTTATGCTTCTTAGATTCTGACTTGTTTATTGAAAATTAATTATTTTTTTAAATTTATTTTTATTCTGTAGTGATTTTAGACTAAGTATAATTGTTTGTTTGCATTTTTGAATTGTAAAGTGCTAGAGTGCATACAATATATAGTGCTATATAAATGTAATTTATTATTATTATTAATCATTATCATTAACATTGAAAACAAATAACAGAAGCTTATAGGCTACGTTCACACTGCAGGCTGAAGTGACTCAAATCCGATCTTTTCGCCCATACGTGACCTGTATCCGATCTTTTATTGACAATATGAACGACACAGATCCAATTTTTTCAAATCCGACCCAGGCCGTTTGGATATGTGGTCCTAATTCCGATTCCTATCCGCTCTTTTCATATGCGACTTCAGTCTGAACCGCCAGGTCGCATTCATCCGACTTACACGTCATCAACAAGCCACAAACGTCACTATTCTGCGCTGAAGTAGGCGGCGGGTCTCTCAAAAAAAGTTACAACAACATGGCGCATAATCACGGGCGCAGATAGAGGGTGGGACGGGTGGGATTCGTCCCACCCAGATTTAAATTCACTTCGTTCGGTCCCCCCCACTTTGCATAAGGCAAACCTCACGGAAAAATCAAAAGACTAATTACCATTCGGTTTATTGAGGTGCACGGCAGTGTATACATAGTTGCAACAACTCACATAAAACAAAACAAAGACTGATATTCGGTTGGTTGAGCTGCGCAGACTGCACAGGTTGCGAGCTCGAGCTTGGTTGCTATAGTAACCCACAACAAGTTTGACAGGCATATCGGGGTTGGGGTTGGTTTGCTGGCAGCTTTGTCCCCCCCCCCAGTTTTTTGTCCCCCCCAGTTCAAAAAACGTATCTGCGCCCCTGGGCATGACATCAATGCGAGGGACGCTTCGGGCTGTGAAGGTTCTGAATCTTCTCAATGGAAGGACGCAGAGGTTAGGGAGCTGATTTCCATTTGGGGGGATGCAGCTATTCAAGCTAGATTGGATGGGTCATACCGCAACCGGGCGGTTTTACTTCCGTAAACACTGGCCATGCTCACTGCGTGTGACGTCGTCGTATCCTGCAATGCGCATGCGGAACACTTTTAGGTCGCTTTTCGTTCATACTGAGGATCACATACAAGTCGCATATATTTGTTAATGTGAACGACCTCACAAAAAAATCGGATTTCACAAAAAAATCGGAATTGAGCATTAAGCCTTGCAGTGTGAACGTAGCGATAGACTCCAGTTTAGCAGCATGTCTAAGGCTACGTTCATACGGTCAATCCAGATCTGATCTCTGTGCATATCCGATCGGAATCCAATCTGAACATCACCAGATCCGATTTTTACAAATCTGATTCAAAGTGCATTCGTATGGGTTTTGAAATACGATTCAAATAGCATTTTTTGCGAATCTGTTTAGGTCTGACTGCTCTGATCGGAGTTGAGGTGGAGGGATGTTTTTTTTTTTTTTTTAAATGTCTGTGACTCTTGACACGATGTAAAGTTCATATTTACATCACACATAGAGGACACATGGTCGTTCAGGGGTGCAGGAAATAAAGCGGAACAGGCGAGTCTCTTCCGTCTCTGACGCTTGTGTCATTTTTTTTTATAAAACCTGGCACGTTGGCACGTGGTAAATAAGCAAGCCCGTTTCATTACTGTCCATTTTCGTTTGTTTATACCAACCATTTCTTCTTTCAGGTGCAATGTCATTACTATAGCGACCAATGTGAAGAAGACTGAAAATGACGATTGCCACATGGACGCCCAGATCGGATCTGATCACTTAAAATACGTCATGTGGACAGTCAATTGGGAAGATCGGAGACGCAAAAAGTCAGATTTGAACGGACAGGCCGAACATCAATAACCTAAATAATCTGAAAATGGACTTGTTTGTCCATTTGGTTGTTCACAAAATTCCGAGATTAAACAATAGGGAACAGTAATATAACGACACAAGATTGATATTGTGAGAAAACTGCCATCATCCACTTGAACATATCATGAGATCTTTAATACACTTTAACATTAAAAATACAAACTGACTGGAGGTAGCTGAATTAATGTGAAATTTTGTCCTTAAAGCGAGACTGCCTTTCAGATTTTTCAAGTGTAGGTCATAAAAAGAATTTTCCTTGACACCCAATTATTTTTGTTTAGTGGACCGAAAGCTACTGAATTCAAATCACAGACTTCCAATTTTTTTTTAATAGAATTAAAAAAAAAAAAAAACTCCTTTGCTTTATTGCTTCACCATGACATAATACAAGATACTACATCATCATGCATCACATGGTGGGCTTTCCCCGTTCACACAAGGCATTGTGAGATACAAATTTGAAACGTGAAAGGAAAATGGAGGACGCGAATGAAACGTGAAAGACCGACTACAGTAATGGAAAGCGAGAAGAAAAGACGTTGTGTTATATACGAAGGAAAAGAAACGCAGGACCAAACTAATAAATATCGGCGCTCAGCGAGCACCTCGGTGTGATCAGCTGTTCTTTTAGCGACAGAATGATGGAACTGTCAGTGCACGCTCAAAGGGAAACCTGTAGATGGCAGTAATGCAACACTGTGGATGCCAGCTGCTGTAAAACCCAAAAGAAGGTAAACCTGTGCATGCAAGCGCAGCGATTTCATGCACAATATTTGCTTTAATTCAATTCAATTAAATAACTTCCCAGCCACAGAATAGCCTGATATATTATATATAATATTTTATTATAGATTTATTTTTATACATTTTTTTTCGCGATCCGGTTTCCAACAAATCCTGCTCTGTGATTGGCTGGCGAGTGGGTCCGTATCCTACGATATGGACTCCGGTTATAGATCTCTGGCGATTCGCTCATTTACAGCAACAACAAACATAGTAGCATTTTTGTCAACATTTATCTTTTTTTATAAGATTTATTTATAAGATTATCAAAAATCTTATAAATTTTTGCCAGCATTTCTCAGGAGAATAGCATTAATTTTACAGCATGGATAGCGATAACGACAGTGTTCACAGCGAAAGCGAGTTTTACTACCCTGAGGAAGAAGAAATAAAAGAAAACATTTCAGGAGAAAGCTAAAAACCTCTAACTTGCTAATGCCGAGCAAAAACTTGGCTGAATCCTGAATGACTTCTATTTGTATAAATAGGGGACGACATACGGTAGGTGGCAAAATGTAGTTTTTTTTCCTGCCATGGAAGTGCACTTGTATACCGAGGAGGAAGCAATTTGCATTACAGCCGTGAATGAGGATTCAAAATGGCGGCTCGGCTCGGTTTTCCCTTTCGGGCGCTCTCGTTTTCTGTTAGAATTTGGCAAAGACAAGAATAAATATATTATTTACCAGCTTAAGGTCGGTCCGTATGGTGAAACACCGTGACCTTGGCCTTGAATACTGACCTCGGCCCAGAGGGCCTCGCTCAATACTTTCAAGACCTCAGTCACGGTATTTCACCATACGGACCTCCCAGCTGGTATATATATATATAATATATATATATATATAAAAATAAAAGATATGACAGAAATATATCACAATGACCAAATTTCAGAGGGAACTAAATTTCACTGATTTTATGAAATCGAAAGGCCGTCTAGTAAAAATATTTTTCCAATTTTTTTCTTCCTTTTCAATCTCTGAATTATGTTCTTTGTACAGATATATTATATATAAAATGGTTTACAAGTCAGTGAGCAGTTTTTCTTTCTTTCTTTATATAACACGACAGACAATTTCTGCCTTTGAGCATCATATGAGAAGATAGGACACATTTGTGTCATCCCACCCTCCCCTAATAAACAAGCAGTTTAGTGTCAAGTTACTTCAAGGCGGACTAAAGTTTTATAGGATTCCTAAAGGATCACACCCATTTCAGAGCAACAGACGGCGGCTGTGGCTATATCAGGTAAGGTTATTTATCTACTGAATTTACTGGAAGCCTTGTTTACATTAGTGATTGCCTGCATGGTGTAGAATAATAATCAAAAGCAGCTTAAGTTGTTGGATAAACTGACGTTAGCTTTGGCTAGTAGCACTAGCTGCTAGCTTGCTATGCAGCTCAAGTTTAATTAGATTTGTCCATTAGCTTGCTTGGCAAAACAAATATGTGTTTGTGTTTTACAGGCGAGACGTCATTGGACTCCAGTAGTCCTGATTTTGTGCCATCTGTGTTTACATACACAAAACAAAGCCAGAACCCAGGTGGAAAGATGGACAGGTAGGATTAGAGTTGCTCTTCTCAGTCGTTTTTTTGTTTTGTTTGTTTTCCTCTGTTGCATAAGCCAAACCTGTCAACCGGTAACGTAACCTTAGATCTAGCTTTGCTGCTCCACCTCGTTAAGTCGGTGCTACATTGTTTTGGTGTCTACATCTGCTGTTTTGCATTTTTTATGATGTCCTCATTCCAGTCCACACGTTTAATCGCCTGCAGCCACAGCCGCCGTCTGTTGCTCTGAAATGGGTGTGATCCTTTAGGAATCCTATAAAACTTTAGTCCGCCGGTGGAACAGCGATTCGTACAAACGTATACGCAACACCCAGACATGTTGATGCTCAGAACAGTATATATATCCACGTTTAAATGATTGATAAGTAGGCTAGTCTGTCCCAGAATCAATTGGGAAGCTTACTGCTTCTGTTGCCAGGCTGCGTGCACAACTGTTTGATCACGTGACGCTGAAAAAGGGTCTAATAAATATGTATATATATTTGGCCACTTTCTAACATCGTCAACCCACTCATTGATAGAACACGGATCCAGGACTCTAACGCCATTTGCCAAAGTTAACTTATTAAGGTAACTTTCATGGTCTTTTGTTGATAATCCCCTTGCATAGCTTGACAGGCTGTTTAACTCCACCACACTTCCGTTGCCAAGTTGCGCGCGCAACTGTCTTTATTTACAAACAGAAAAAGGGTCTATACGATCGTGTGTTTTGATCTAAACGGAAAGCCTCAGGGTCGAGGTCACTACTTCACTAAAAGTAGGAACTTAAAATCACTACGCCATAAAAAAATTTAGTTATAAATCTGCGATTTTGTTTTTTAAAACGAAAGCTGAAAGTTAGGTATAGAATGTTTCTTACAGAATATGTTACGATGGTAGCTGGTCTTGTATGAATTTCTGAGCTATAAAATGAGTTGTGGTCTATTTTTTACCGTAGCGTGTTATTTGTGTGCAGGGAAGGACACACATTAACAATTTGCATGTGTAGAATGGAATTTTCCACTCCAACAGTTAGAAGTTGATCGTGCTTCCATTTGCGGTCTTTCTGTTACGCGGGTGATCTGTTCGGACGTTATCACTGAAAAGGTGAGTTTTGACAGTTTTATTTTGTTTTAGTCTTGCAGTATAAGGCAATAGAATGTTTCTTTTTCATCTTACTTTCATATTTCGTAGTGTTTGCATATTTTTGGCCAATATTTTGCAACCATGGTCAATTTAGATCGAACTTTTGATAGACTCTACGGCCAGTCATTGTGCCCCGTCCCCGCCTCGCGCTCCGTCCGGTGCGGTAGTGATGTCCCGTTGCTCGCGCGCCGCAGCAGAGACCCGCGCGACCTTCAGCCGGTACAGTCGCTGTTCTTTTACCGCCGCCGTTATTCTCATCTTTCCGGTGTGTTCTTGATTTTTCCATTGTGTCCTCTTTCGCCATATCAAATACCCAAAATGCATCATATTATTCATATTTAACTGAATAATCAATTCAGTCATCATAACTTGGCATTTTTAACCCAAGCAATCAACAAGAGGAAATTTATTCAATATTTTCACTCATCTGTGAAGGAGGGGCTTTAATTCTTCATGATGGAGTTATTTTATATGGAAATCAATTTTACAAAAGCATTTGAACTGTAATCAAAAACAACATACCATCTTTATTCTTATTAAACACGACAAAAGAAACATTGAGTGTTAGGTAAATGCAAAAAAAAAAAAAAGTAAAATTAGAAAAAAATTTACTGTATTTTTTGACCATAATGTCCCAAATGAGAGACCAGTTTCTGAGACGGACCCATATATATTATACACACACGTATATAAACGTAATATGCTGCAAAATGTCTCATGGATCTCACAAGAATGAATATAATCTCATTTACACGAGTGTAATTTCATGCCACGTGCAGTCTGGTGTCCCGACACACGACTTTGAACAAGTGACCCATTTTAATTCAATTTCTGTTGGAGTTTCGAGGCAATTCTTCAATCCTTCACCAGCACAAACGCACGAAAAGGAATTTAACGAAAAGAGAACGGTTTAATAAGCACTTCATCCAAAAATCCTCTCTCCTGGCAGTCCCTTTGTACAGAGTAAGATCTCTGCTTGCTGTGTTCGTGTGTCACGGTTGATGTGATCTTGAGTGACTATCCAGTCCAACGCGTGACTTGCATCTCTTTCGGCACACAGAACCGATGAAATCATCATTTGTGTCGCTTGATGTAGACAGCTGATGTCGCGTTCTCGGTGCTCCTGATAATCGTTCCTTTATTGTTCAAAGTTCTGAGGACCTTTGTGAACTGTGCATCTCCAGACAGATCTGTCAATAGCTTTATCTTCCCACGTATCAGGATTGACACTACATTGTTTCATGTTATACTTCAGATTGTCTCCGAAGCACTTTTGCTGTCCTCCTTGAGAACGTTTGCCATTTCTGAGCTCTGAGAACGAGATCTGCTTTGGTAGACGATTGTTGCTCATGTGCACCACATGACCTGCCCAGTGCGGTTTACTTTTGATGATCATAGCGTCTATGCTGGTTGTTTTAGCATCATCGAAGACACTGTCGTTAGTGCGTCTGTCCATCCATCCATCCATCCATCCATCCATCCATTTGATGTTGAGGATCTCTCGCAGGCATCTTTGATGGCATTCCTCAAGACTCTTTATATGACGACTGTAGGTTACCCAGGTCTCAGATCCATATAAGAGACTGGGGATTACTGATTTCGAGACCTTGATCTTGGTTCTCGTGAAAAGGTCTTTGTTATTAAAGACACTAGTTCGGAGATGACCAAATGCTGCACTTGCTGCGTCGAGTCTGCACTGGATTTCGTTATCTGCATCTGCTTTGGAAGAGAAGCAACAACCAAAACAGATAAAGTGGTCAACATCTACTCGTCGTTTTCTATTGACAGAGATACAGTGAGGCTCGTTAAGTTCTCGTAGATTTCCAGGTCTTGGTTGGTGGAGAACTTGTGTTTTGTCAACATTTAGCTTGAGTCCCAGAGCAGAATATGCATAGTTGAATGTATCCATAATTTGCTGTAGCTCATTTTCGGTGTGTGCTACGATGGCATTGTCATCTGCATATTGTACAGTGGTGCTTGAAAGTTTGTGAACCCTTTAGAGAATTTTCTATATTTCTGCATAAATATGACCTAAAGATGTTTTAGGAAGTGTATCATGGCATGAACAAAGGAGATTTCTGAGGACCTCAGAAAAAGCGTTGTTGATGCTCATCAGGCTGGAAAAGGTTACAAAACCATCTCTAAATAGTTTGGACTCCACCAATCCACAGTCAGACAGATTGTGTACAAATGGAGGAAATTCAAGGCCATTGTTACCCTCCCCAGGAGTGGTCGACCAACAAAGATCACTCCAAGAGCAAGGCGTGTAATAGTCGGCGAGGTCACAAAGGACCCCAGGGTAACTTCTAAGCAACTGAAGGCCTCTCTCACATTGACTAATGTTAATGTTCATGAGTCCACCATCAGGAGAACACTGAACAACAATGGTGTGCATGGCAGGGTTGCAAAGAGAAAGCCACTGCTCTCCAAAAACAACATTGCTGCTCGTCTGCAGTTTGCTAAAGATCACGTGGACAAGCCAGAAGACTATTGGAAAAATGTTTTGTGGATGGATGAGACAAAAATAGAACTTTTTATTTTAAATAAGAAGCGTTATGTTTGGAGAAAGGAAAACACTGCATTCCAGCATAAGAACCTTATCCCATCTGTGAAACATGATGGTGGTAGTATCATGGTTTGGGCCTGTTTTGCTGCATCTGGGCCAGGACGGCTTGCCATCATTGATGGAACAATGAATTCTGAATTATACCAGCGAATTCTAAAGGAAAATGTCAGGACATCTGTCCATCTCAAGAGAAGGTGGGTCATGCAGCAAGACAACGACCCGAAGCACAAGTCGTTCTACCAAAGAATGGTTAAAGAAGAATAAAGTTAATGTTTTGGAACGGCCAAGTCAAAGTCCTGACCTTAATCCAATCGAAATGTTGTGGAAGGACCTGAAGCGAGCAGTTCATGTGAGGAAACCCACCAACATCCCAGAGTTGAAGCTGTTCTGTACGGAGGAACGGGCTAAAATTCCTCCAAGCCAGTGTGCAGGACTGATCAACAGTTACCGCAAACGTTTAGTTGCAGTTATTGCTGCACAAGGGGGTCACACCAGATACTGAAAGCAAAGGTTCACATACTTTTGCCACTCACAGATATGTAATATTGGATCATTTTCCTCGATAAATAAATGACCAAGTCTAATATTTTGGTCTCATTTGTTTAACTGGGTTCTCTTTATCTACTTTTAGGACTTGTGTGAAAATCTGATGATGTTTTAGGTCATATTTATGTAGAAATATAGAAAATTCTAAAGGATTCACAAACTTTCAAGCACCACTGTAACTCCGTTTGACGCCAGTTTTTAAAACGGCAAAATTTTCAGAAGCTTCCCCATTAACCAAGACAGATGTCGTCATGTCATCATGAAGAAGTCTGATGACCAGTGGCTGGTGCGCACACACCCACACACACAAACTTTCAGTAAAGGCAGTGTATTTCAACCTTGAGGTCGCTGTGGATGCGAATGAGGTCAAAGGAGATTTTAACTTGATTTATTGAACACTAATAACATTTAATTCCTGTTATATTTCAAACTGTCTTCAGTCCTCATCCTCCTCGACCTTTCAGCAGCGTTTCAACAGTCACCCACCAGACTGTCTTGTCCATTCTCATGACTCACGACACAGCACGGCTTCCTACCTCAGAGTCAGTCAGATGAGGTTATGTGGAGGGGAGCCACATCTGCTCCATGCAGAATCTCCACTGATATCCCACAAGGCTCAGTACTCGGTCCTCTTCTGTTCTTACTCGATCTCTTGGTGAGGTCATAACCTCACATGGGTTCTCGTATAACGGCTATGTGGAGGACGCTAAACGATCCTCTCCTTTCGTCCCTCAGACGCTCGTTTTTCCATTCATGTCTGGCAGACATCTCATCATGGATGGCAGCTCATCCGTTGAAACTTAATCCCAGGTGATTCGCTCCCACATCAGGATCTTGTGAGCAGGTGGACAACTCTCAGATCTCATCTTAAGTCGCTGCATGCAACCTTGAGGAAACCATGGACAATCAGCTGTCCTTTCCCTCCCTGTCCTTTCATTTCTTTCCACACAGGCCACTCAGGTGCTTGTTCTGCAACTCGTTCTTTGCAGATCTGCCTTTGAGCATCATTCGTCCTCTGTAACTGATCCACCCCATTGCTACGCTCCCTCTACTGTAGCTGTCCACATTAAACACCGATGCTTGCCCACAAAGCCAAAAACAGTCCGGCGTTGATCCCATCCTGCACTGCACCACACTCCCCGAGCACTGCTCGACTGGTCCCACCATCTCTCAGGGCACAAAGAAGTCATGCAGCAAGACTCGTTTCTGTTCTGGCACCTTGGTGGTGGTGGAATGAACATCCCCTGGATGTCTGAACAGCTGAGTCACTGGCAAGCTTCAAACGACACCTAAAGACCTACATCTTCCTGACGTACTTAAATTAGCACTTATTTTATATAAAAAGTGCTCTCTGTGTGCTTTTCGGACTATATTACCTCTTCGACAGGGTTTAAAATGGACAGTATTCTTAATCTGTTAAACCAGATAGGGGACAGATTGGGATTTTCTCCAAAGAAAAATAAAAGCCAAAGACATGTGGATGCAACTCTATATAAATAAAATATGACCATGAGTGAGCATGCATTTTCTTGCCCAGCTCAACCTCTCTCTCTCTCTCTCTCTCCCCTCCTTGCTGCACATCAGCACTTTCCGGATGCTTTGTGCTCAATTTATCAGTGTTGCCAGGTTTCCTGTCCGATTAAATCATTATACCAGCAACATTACTCTGAAAACCTGCAGAAAAGAGACCACAAAGGCTACGTTCACACTGCAGGCTGAAGTGACTCAAATCCGATCTTTTCGCCCATATGTGACCTGTATCCGATCTTTTATTGACAATATGAACGACACAGATCCGATTTTTTCAAATCCGACCCAGGCCGTTTGGATATGTGGTCCTAATTCCGATCCCTATCCGCTCTTTTCATATGCGACTTCAGTCTGAACCGCCAGGTCGCATTCACCCGACTTACACGTCATCAACAAGCCACAAACGTCACTATTCTGCGCTGAAGTAGGCGGCGGGTCTCTCAAAAAAAGTTACAACAACATGGCGCATAATCACGGGCGCAGATAGAGGGGGGGACTCGTCCCACCCAGATTTAAATTCACCTCGCTCGGTCCCCCCCACTTATAGGGAGGAAAAAACGTCTATGCTGTCTTTCTTTGCATAAGGCAAACCTCACGGAAAAATCAAAAGACTAATTACCATTCGGTTTATTGAGGTGCACAGCAGTGTATACATAGTTGCAACAACTCACATAAAACAAAGACTGATATTCGGTTGGTTGAGCTGCGCAGACTGCACAGGTTGCGAGCTCGAGCTTGGTTGCTATGGTTACTAACAGCAAGTTTGACAGGCATATCGGGGTTGGGGTTGGTTTGCTGGCAGCTTTGTCCCCCCCAGTTCAAAAAACGTATCTGCGCCCCTGCGCATGACATCAATGCGAGGGACGCTTCGGGCTGTGAAGTTTCTGAATCTTCTCAATGGAAGGACGCAGAGGTTAGGGAGCTGATTTCCATTTGGGGGGATGCAGCTATTCAAGCTAGACTGGATGGGTCATACCGCAACCGGGCGGTTTTACTTCCGTAAACACTGGCCATGCTCACTGCGTGTGACGTCGTCGTATCCTGCAATGCGCATGCGGAACACTTTTAGGTCGCTTTTCGTTCATACTGAGGATCACATACAAGTCGCATATATTTGTTAATGTGAACGACCTCACAAAAAAATCGGATTTCACAAAAAAATCGGAATTGAGCATTAAGCCTTGCAGTGTGAACGTAGCGAAAGTCTCGTCACAACCAGACACACTCCCCCCACCTCCAACAATCAGCACTTGCTTTGACGTCACACTTGCGTGACCAACCGTTGCTACCCTTGTCCTGGGGGACAAGCGAACTTTGTTTGCATACTAAAGACAAGCGATATTAAAGATGCCAGACTTCTTCGGACTACAGACAACTACAGCTAAAAAAGCTTTACTCCCGGATTACTTGGATAATCCAAGTCAGAAAGAAGCAAAGGATAAATATACGCAGAAATGAGAGTTTATTAGTGGTTATGATCTGTACAAAATTCCTCAAAACAACTGGGGCCATCCTTAAAAAAAATCCATTTCCTGTCCACCGGGTGAGCAAAAACATTCAGTAGGGAGGGAGGGATTTTTTTTTTTTATTTATATATATATATATATATATATATATATATATATATATATATAAAATATACATATATTATATATATATATATATACACACATATATATATATATATATATATATATATATATATATATATATATATATATATATACACATATATATATATATATATATATATATATATATACATACATATATATATATATATATACATATATATATATATATATACACATATATATACATATATATATATATACATATATATATATATACACATATATATATATACACATATATATATATACACATATATATATATATATATATATATATATATATATATATATATATATATATATATACATACATACATACATACATACACACACACACACGGGTCAGTCCATAAAATGATGTTACTTTTCATTGGTCCGGGTTTACATAATCATTTCATCTTTAATTTCCATGATTTAAAGAAATATTTAGCAGATTATCCATAAATATTGTTTGAAGAAATAAAATAATAAATAAAAAAATGAAGTTTTCTTTTGAAATAAAGAAACGTGAAACATTTTCTTCCCCTGTGACTGGACTTCAATAAAATTCGTTTCATGGTACTTGCAATTTAGTTTTACACTCACATAATAAAGTTAAGAAGGTTCTATAAACTATTTAGCTTCGAATTCATCCACTAAAAATAGGTTGTGAACGTAACATTGTGGTGTCCTACCGTGTTACGTTAGAAACCAGGCTTATAAAAAAATGATAAAACGAGTTGAAATCATGATTGATGTTTTTAATATAAAGAAGAATATACTATAAAACGATGTAGGTAGAAAGAAATTTAAACAAACGGCAATAAAAGAAATTATCGATGTTTTTTCTCACATCCTAACTTAGCGTCCACTCACTTCCTGGTTCGTTCACAACCTGCGAGACCTATTTACTCAATCTAAGTCAGCTGAACTGACGCGAGATAACTTCTCGCGGGATCTCGCACACCACAACACGTGCTCTAGAGAAGCGCAGATATAAGTGTGACTAAGTAAAGTAATGAATTCAATAATCTCATTTACTCCATATAGGATGAAACTGTTTCCTGTTAATGACTGTTGTTATTGTTCAAATCTTAGAGATTTTATGAAGTTTGTGAAATGCTGGTATTTCATATTTTCAGTGTTTATGATGTTGAACTAATATTTCTAATGAATTCTTATTCAGTGTTAATGTTGAAAGTAAGCAAATAAAAGCAAAAAATTGATTTTATCAATATTTTTCCTTTATTTTTAAAAGCTTGTTCGTGTCCTTGTTACATTAGCAACCGGGTAAATATTTATGGATTTTATCATACATTGTAGAGCAGGAGTTATCTTAACAACTATGTTATATTTTCTTATATGGTCAATGCTTCATGGAAATAAAAGTTGTTTTCAGTCGTAAATTGTTTTAAGTGACTCCCTCTAGGTCACATTTTGGTAACCCCATTTCATGGACTGACCCATATATATATATATATGGATAAGAAATCGCAATGCTGTGTTTGCTTTTTCTTTCAGTACTTTTTTATTACAAAAGCAGGACACATTTAATAAAATATGACCGCTTAATCAACTGAAACTTGTACAAAAACTTTAAAAGTCATTAACAAAGTAGGTAATGAATTTCGCATAACAAAACTCAAAAGCTGTTTGTAACGTCTCGGATGGATCAAGATTAGGGGTCGACCGATAATCGGCCTGGCCGATATATCGGGCCGATATTCTGTATTTTTAGGGTTATCGGTATCGGCCATAATTTCCACCGATATGCCGATAACATGCCTTTTTGCAGCCATTTCGTTCCTAATGCGACTGTCACTGCACGTCCTTTCCTGCACTCGCCTCTCGGAGTTCAAGAACGCGGTCTCACCCACCACAACATCTGATTTGTTTGGCACAAGGGATATAGCCAATCAACACGCGTAGCTAAACGCTGTGAACTGTTTCAAGGCGGCCGTACGGGCACTCGGGCAGAAGCAGATCCCACTTCAAGGTAAGGACACGCTGCTTTTGCCGCAATAAGTCACAAACACACAAGTTGCAAAAGCACAACACCATTATATGTTTACATTCTTCATCTACGACTCGTTAAAACTGTCCATTTGCATCTGTGTAGCCAGGCAAACTTAGCTTACGGAAGGAAGCACTTGAATTAGCCTACAACCAACTAGTCTCGCTGAAACCACATGTAATGTTGTCCATAGTAAGCAGTCCCCAGCATAACGTAGGCTGCAGTCATTTTTAAATCCCCGTCTGGAAACGTTGTGAATGTGTCAGTAGTTCTACTCGAACAGTAGAATGACAGCCATACAGAGAGGTGGTCAAGGGAAGACGAAATAAAACGTAGTGTTTGTGTTCTGTAGGCTAGCGCAAGCCTCCTGGCTATTTGTTATGGTGATGAGTGACTTCATGACGTGACTCGTGCTCAAAAAGCGCATTGCACTTGTATATGTTAGGTAACTTTATAAAGCGCTATTTGAACATTTAAACAAGCCAGGTGTGATATGGTGCTAGCAGGCTGTGTAATACTGTAGGGAGTTTGTCAGGACGCTTGTTGTGGGCTCAGTAATTAATTGTGTCGTGGATGCGCACTTGCTTGGATAAACGGTAATGAACGAAATACATCAATTAAACTCTTGACTTAAATGTTCTTATGCTACTCCACATTGCGCTGTAATGTACTCCACTAGTATTTATAATTCTTGCGCAAGTGATTCTCACTCCGACTTCCGTTCTCTGAACAGACTCTTAAAGGAGCAGCCGCTCCTTTTAACCAGAGCTTTTAACATGCAGAGCAACTGCGCTTCCTTCACTACAATATAATCCTAAATCGGGAATATTAGGCTTGGGCATTAAAAGCATTAGAATGTAGATGGTTACTTGTTAAGTTGTTACATAATAGGGAGTGATAGCCGACTTTATGTTTGATTTTACTTTTTAAAAAATGCTGCAGGCAGCTCCCGACACTTGATTTGTTATTTAAAAACTACTTGAAGTTGGTAAGTCTTACCTAGTTCTTAGTGTAAAATAATCCAGAGTGTATTTTCATTTATTTTCCACTGAAAATGGTGAGCTGTAATATAGTAGGGAGTGATTTATTTTTTTTATTGGTGAATATTTATTTTATTATTATTTTATTTCTCATTTTATTCTAACTCATGTTTGACTTTATTGGACAAATGCTGCTGGCATCTCCCTGCACAAAATTTCATGTTCAATTTTACAATTAAACATACATTTCATGGATATGAAGGTCTGTGTCAGTGTGTGCTATGTTTAATTTCATGTGAATTATAAATGTTTACATTTATCGGTTGCACATATCGGTTATCGGCATCCCAATTCTATAATAATCAGTATCGGTATCGGCCCTGAAAAAAAAAAAACATATCGGTCGATCCCTATACAAAACGCCCAGCAAAATCATTTCCGCTTAGAATGTAAACGAACCGGCAAAATGACAGGAGCAATTTGTGAAAAATGCGATAATAATAATTATTGGAAAAAAAAAAAAAAAAAAAAAAAACTTTCATTCCATATTTTGTTGCTTTTTGGGGTTTTGTTTTCGAGTAGTTTTTATTACGTCCTCGGTTGGTTTAGCAACACGCTCCGCCATTTTGTTTTTCTCTCCCCATGGTATACGAGCTGATATCCTAGTAGTAGAGTAGCCAATCAGACCGCGTGATTGTTTATAACGAGTCGTCTATTCCTGGGCGGCACAGATGTGCAGTGGTTAGCACTGTCGCCTCACAGCAAGAAGGTTCCGGGTTCAAACCCCATGGCCAACAGGAGCCTTTCTGTGTGGAGTCTGTGTGGGTTGTACAAGCCGGTGCATGCTTCTTCCAGGTCCCAAGCCTGGATAGACGAGGGAGGGTTGCGTCAGGAAGGGTATCCGGTGTAAAACCTACGCCAAATCAAGTACGCGGAACAGATCCGCTGTGACGACCCTGAACAGGAGGAGCTGAAAGGAGAAGAACGATGAGTCTAGTCCAGCGCCAAGGTTTGTATTTAACACTCATGTGCTGAGCGCATAGAGTACCGAATGGGTAGGGGATGTTTTAAAAGCACGCAGAAAGCCTGTTTAGCAAAATGGCTGCGACGACACTTCTGTAAAAGAGCTGAGTGAGCACACCCACAGCGGGACTCCACACTCTCGCTTGGCTGATTAGTAAATTATTTTCCACAGATGGGACAAGAAAAAAAAAAAAAACGTGCACACACACACACACACACACACGGCACTCCCAGTGTATAGGGAACTATATAAACTGTAGTGTAGATCACATTTATGATCCAATACCTCACAGCATTTAGATAACACTCACTGCAGCATACACTTAAATCACTACTGCCTCACCTCCCTCTCTCTGCAGCGGCGTGTGTGTGTGTTGGTCTGAGCAGCTTTTGTAATTACAAGGGCGATACGGCCCATCATCCCTGGCAGGCCGCCAGATCTTCTCCGTAAGGAAATCCCTGCTTGTGTCCCCCATAAACCATCAAGAGACACTGCAATGATTCAGCCAGAGCGGGGGCTTTTTGTTTGTGTGTGTATGTGTAGGAGAGACTGCATCAGTGTGGGCTATGATTTAAGACAGACTGCAACCGCCCTCTCCTTACAAGCCATCAAACTCACACTGTCCTCGTCTAACCACAATCACCCAGAGAGAGAGAGAGACAGAGAGAGAGAGAGCGCTAGCGAGCACTGTGTGTCCATACACTTCAACATACAGGTCAACATATAAGAGTGCAGGATATTTAGGCCAAGAAAAAATAATTGTTTTCTATTACATCTTGAAAAAAAATAGGGTAGGTCAGTAGGTCTTTTTATTTTTTTATTTTTTTTTTTATCACACAAAATACCGGGTAGGTAGTTTTTTTTTTAAAATAAATTTTAGGTGTGGGACAAACAGCGGCACATAGTGGGGAAGTGTCATTCTGTGACTCAATCATCCAGAACCAGGCCCAAGAAAACCAGTGAAGCTTGTGGAATACAGGATACGGAGCCCATGGATAAAATATGGGGTGCTCGGATGCTTAAAGGAACTATAAACATAACTACAAATGTTGAACCTACTTTTGCGTCCTCGTGTACTTTTAGTATTTTTGTTTCGATAGCTAACATTTTTTGAAACTCCGGCTTCCGTTTACATTCAAATGTCAGTGCCCGCAAGCCAAAATTGCTGAGCAGGCTTTCCAACGTGACTTCCATCGTGATATCGATATGGGCGCAGCCTGGGCGCTGTGCGTATACTGTTTGCATGACTCGTCCGGCGGAGGATGATAATGTTCGTAGAGTTCTTTTACAGTTGAAAACTTATAAAATGAACTTATTGTCTTACAATCTTCCGTGTGGTCGCAACCGATCACGGTAATCGAGAACACTTCGTTGGCCGCCATGATGCCTAGCGTTGTGTACAACACAAGCCGGAGTTTCCCGGAAAGGGGTCATGACGTCAGATTGAGGCCGTGAGAAATCAATGAGTGTTTCTTGTCCGATATATGCGTTTTAGAATTAGTCACTTGTCAGATCGACAATATTATGCAAATCGTAATGCAGATATATTTTTTTTTCAAAATTTATTGTTGGTCGGCGAAAATACATTTTTTTTTTTTAAACATCTAACAAAAAAGTCTAGGGTCGGGGCATTTTTTAAACGGTCGGTCGGGTAACCGGAAACAATTATTTTTTCTTGGCCTTATTTTGCAGACTCTCTCTCTCTGTACTTTTGAACTGCTGCATGTTGCTTTTTGTCCACGTTGGCCGAGAGAAAATGACTCCAAAACGATCACATGCACTGATAGCAGGACACACAACATAACCGGAGCTCTTCCATTTACTGCACGAACGCATTAGTGATCTTGTCCACTCCTTCTCCGAGCTGAACTTTACTTAGAACAATATTTACATGAGGCCTTATTAGAAGCAGGTAAAATTTTTGTTTCATAATAATAATAATAATAACCTAATGTGTCAGCCCTGTGATGACCTGGCGACTTGTCCAGGGTGTACCCCGCCTTTCGCCCGTAGTCAGCTGGGATAGGCTCCAGCTTGCCTGCGACCCTGTAGAACAGGATAAAGCGGCTACAGATAATGAGATAATGAATAATAATAATAAAGTTGAACTTACAGTGCTTAACAAATTTATTATTATTAGACCACCACCTGATTTAAAGTGCCATTCCACCATTGGATGTATTCTTTGGCATAAAATACAATATATTTTGACAACATATATAAATGGTATCACTAGATAGAGAAATCTTTTTAGCTTCAAAATGATATATCAAACCTAATTTTTTGACAACGACAAGTATATTAATTTTGCGACCAAAGTCACCTACCCTTTTAATTTCCGCGCGTGATGTCATCGGCAGGTTCCCCTTCTTGTGTACCACGTGACGTGTGACGTGGCACATATTATCAGCAATGGCGGATAGAACGCGATAAAAATAATACCAATAAATCTAGCTAACTGAAAGATTAACTCAATTTTTCGCAATTTTTTGGCCCCCATATACGAGGAGAAATGACTCTTTCACTTTGGGGGTTTCCTGGTCTAAAAATAGACCGACACGTGGTACACAAGAAGGGGAACCTGCCGATGACATCACGTTTCACTACCGCGCGGAAATTAAAAGGGTAGGTGACTTTGGTCGCAAAATTAATATACTTGTCGTTGTCAAAAAATTATGTTTGATATATCATTTTGAAGCTAAAAGATTTCTCTGTCTAGTCATGTTGTCATAAAATATATCGTATTTTATGCCAAAGAATACATCCAATGGTGGAACGGCACTTTAAGGTTTATGCCACAGCAACCATAAATATACAGTAATGGTGATCACCAAAATAGTTTATGTTTCTGAAATGGTTAATCCATCAGTATGTGCATATTCTTGAACTGAAATGACATTTTTAATGCTAAAATAAAATTAGTGTTATCTGATTTTTTTAGTTTTTTTTTTTATACCAAAGCACAGTGTTATTTTTTATTAAAATGCCAAATTATAGTTATTTACTTGCATTCCTAAGTAGAAAAATTAGTTTCAAATTTTCAAACATTATGCTTGATTAATTTCTGACTTGTCAAAGACGTCACTGTTCGAACTTCGGGGGATCCGAGATCCCCTGAAACAGACATGAGATCCCTTGAAAACATGATTTGGGAAATGTTTGGGGGGGGGGGGGGTGTCTCTAAAATATTGGCAAAATGATGTTTATTGACATCGCAATCGTGTGTAACGGGAAGCATTTGCATATCCAAAGTGTTGTGTTTACATCAAAGATAAAATAAACCGATATGACGACGACTGCTGCTGCCAGGTTGGGATCACAAACTAGTAGAAAGGAAGTGTGCCAACAGTGCCAACACACTTCCTTTCTACTAGTTTGTGTCCCCAGAATTTTCCCACGACTTCTACCCATGTTTCTGTAGTTGCCCCTCTTTCCCACGATTGTTTTGCTACAATGTTTGTAGTGGGTGTGGCAGTAGGTTGAGAAAGTGTTTATCATTCGGTGCATCTTCAGATCATGCGAGTGCTAGTCTTCAGCGTTAGCCAAGTCGAAAAGAAAACAAGGTCCTCTTTCGAGTTTTGGATTTGTGAAGAAAAGTAAAAATTCCGAGGAGCAGCAAGACGGTTCTTCAGCAGATGACCTTTGGTGAAAGAAAGCCTTTGGTGCTGCTGTGGATCAGATGTGCTGAGTAGCCTGACTTTTTTTTTTCTTGCGTGTGGTATCATTGTTGACGCGAGGTTGTTTTTTGAACATGCCAATGCGGACACGATTTCCCCTGATGAGTTATGACTTCAGACGCGATGCGTGTGTGGAGTCCGCGTGATATGTGCGCAAGATGGGCTTCTCATGTGTTTGGAGATCCGCGCTCTGAGACAAGCGCAAGCACCCCCCGAAATATATCTTCCTATGGCAAAAGCTAAATAAAAAAATATCGGCATAGTTCGAACACTGAAAGACGTCCTGGTTGTCAGCTCACATTTGGGTATAAAAACCGTGAATTCAGTTTGAAATTCCTCACTTCTGTTCAAAATGGCAAAACGCAGAGAACTGACTGAAAAGGAAAAAGAGTGCGCATTAAAGCGCTCCGTGATGCTGGATGGTCTTTGAGACAAATAGGGGAAGACATTAAGTGTTCTCGCAGTGTGGTCAAGTATGCTTTGGATTCCATTGGCGAGACTGGTACCTACAAAATGCACAAAGGAAGAGGCAGAAAACGAAAGCTGACTGAAGCAGATGTCAGGCACCTCAAGATTTTAAGTACTAGAGACAGAAGGAAGACCTCTGCTGATCTTCAGGCGGAGATGAATAGGTCTAGATCAGAGTCCGAAAAAGTCTCCAGAATGACCGTAAGCAGACGACTGCGGGAACAAGGCTTACAGGGAAGAATAGCTGCTAAGAAGCCGTTACTGAGGACTGCAAACATCCAGAAACGTCTCAGATTTGCCAGGGAGCAGAAACACTGGACTGCAAATGACTGGAAGAAGGTACTCTGGACGGATGAGTCCAAGTTTGAACTCTTTGGTCAGCATCGTCGTGTTTATGTCCGGAGAAAAGCTGGAGAACGTTTTGATGCTAGATGTATTGCACCCACAGTGAAACACGGTGGAGGTTCCATTATGGTATGGGGTTCAATTTCTGGAAACGGCATGGGCAAATTAGTGAAGATCGATGGTATCATGAACAAGAAGGTCTACCACAACATCTTGGTGCATCATGGAATCCCTTCTGGACTGAAACTGATTGGTCGTGGGTTCATATACTGTACCAAGAAGATAATGACCCCAAGCACACTGCAAAGCTGTGCAGAGACTATTTGACCAAGAAAAGGGAATCTGGAGTACTGGAACTGATGGATTGGCCAAGTCAAAGTCCCGACTTGAATCCTATTGAACAGATTTGGGATTTAGTGGATTCAAAAATATAGATCGAACAAAAGTTTCATCCAAAGCAAGTCTCTGGGAACAGTTACAAACTATTTGGAACACGACAGCAAAAGAGACTGTTGAAAAGTACGTAAAAACAATGCCAGCAAGAATGCAAGCCGTTATCAAGGCCAAAGGAGGCCATACAAAATATTAAGTTTTTTGGTCATTATATATAAACAAAAACTATTTGTTTCATTTTGTTATTTTCCTAATAAATAACCCTTAACTTTTTCGTTTTAAACAAATTTGAGAGATTTCTAAAATATTTGTGTTTTCTTGCTTTTATGACAGGTGGTCTAATAAATTTGTTCAGCACTGTATATCGTGCCTCTCACACACCAAAGGTCACTTTACAATTACAAACCAGATCAACTGTGAGCTGCTGCTCACTTGCGTATCCCCCGCTCTCGCTTGTATCAGAATGCAAGCAATCGACCAATGTTGACTTCAACAAATAATGAACCCTGAAACAAGTAAAGAGCAGTGTCTCTCGCCAGAGATTTCAAATAGCATCCTGCTAAACTGTCATTTTGAAATAGCATCAAAATCCACCCTATGGAGCACTTGCATGTGACGTCACAGCCGATCCAGATTGTGACAGACGCCATCTTGTAGGTCAAACGCCATATTTCCGCCTTCTACTTCTACTTTTACCTTTTCTTCTGGAAAACCCTACTATATACAATTCTACTACAATGGCTGCGGCTACAAGCTCTCCCTACCTGTGCACGTTTATGTTTTTTGTGTGTATTTTTGCGTATTGTTCGTCTGTACCGGACTTCAATATCCACTACGACCGTATGGACTTACTGGACATTGGTTTCCAGCAGAAAATGACGGTTTGTAGCGATTTCCATCGCATGCACAACATTCCGGACGAGATAGCGAGACCAGCAGGGTCTCCGTGGATTGTTATCGGAAGCAAAGCGAAGGAGGCGGTGTCGGGAGCGGAAGCAAAAGCGAGGCTGCAGAGCCGGCCTGTTGACTAAGCTCAGAAAACAGCTACTCAAATCTCCACTGCTAAGCCTCTACCTCTCCAAACGCCAGATCCATGGTAAACAAGACGGACGATTTGGAATTACAGCTGGAATTACCTTATTATATTCTATAATCGGCTGGTCAGTGCTATACTCAATACTTAAGTGACTTACCCATCCAATGAGGATTCTTGTTTACAAGATGCCACATCTGAGTCGCTGACAAATCCTGAATTTCTGTAAAGATAACTGTCCAGAGGTTTATAAGCACGCAGTGCTTCACCACTGAACAGCGAGGGAAAGTTAATGAGGTAATTATACACGTCTGGGTATTCCGCTGGCAGTTCAAAATCCGGTCGTGAAAACTCCGTCCGGTAAGCCATAAGGGTCACAAATCTGTAGATCGTTTATTTTAGACATATATCTAGTTATCTGTTCATTAGAAAAATGAGCCGTGTAGTCCGTCGGTTGAAACTGATCCATTCTGTACACGAGTGCAGCAGTATTCAGCGGTGTTTTTGACCGACAAGATGGCGGTTGTGTACTTTCCGGTCACGTGACTGCAAGATCTCTATAGCCTATGTTTCGTAAATACATTCAGTCGGTAAACAGGAAGTCGATGTGCGACAGACCTGAAAACAGTAAACACGGTACAGAACCCCAAGCTGAAGTTTGGTACCAAGTGGCTATGATTTGTGGTTGTTTAGAAAAAGGGCGTTTCGGACAGAAGGAAATCCGGAGATACAGACGGACAAAGGTAAACCAGTATACCCCCGCCCTGAAGGAGGATAAAAATGTCCACCAAAAGAGGGTCAGGATGTAATTCCAGTGGTGTAGCTGCCCATGGTCCTACCAAAAAGGTGCTTGAAGGTAAATCCACGCGACCAGGCAACATCGTTTGAAACACCACACCAAGCACAGAAGCACCGCCGCACAGAGCGCTGGGCAACTCTGATGTTAAAGAGAACAGCGAGCTCACTGTAGTCCATAGCAAGGAGCAGAGACATCAGCCATAGCAGACCAAGGCCTGAAGAAGCAGACACCCAAAGCTGGGTCTGGAGCTACGCCATAACCGGCAGACAAAACATTCAAACAAAGAACAAACAGCAAACCATACAAACACAGAAAACTAGATAGAACTCGACGCCAATGGCGTCGATGGGGATGCCTCCGCCCGGTAGACTACACGCCTTATTAAAGGAACAGTCCACCGTACGTCCATAATGAAATATGCTCTTATCTGAATTGAGACGAGCTGCTCCGTACCTCTCCGAGCTTTGCGCGACCTCCCAGTCAGTCAGACGCACTGTCACTCCTGTTAGCAATGTAGCTAGGCTCAGTATGGCCAATGGTATTTTTTGGGGCTGTAGTTAGATGCGACCAAACTCTTCCGCGTTTTTCCTGTTTACATAGGTTTATATGACCAGTGACATGAAACAAGTTCAGTTACACAAATTGAAACGTGGCGATTTTCTATGCTATGGAAAGTCCGCACTATAATGACAGGCGTACTAACACCTTCTGCGCGCTTCGGCAGCGCATTGATACGGAGCTCAGATATCAATGCGCTGCCGAAGCGCGCAGAAGGTGTTAGTACGCCTGTCATTATAGTGCAGACTTTCCATAGCATAGAAAATCGCTACGTTTCAATTTGTGTAACTGAACTTGTTTCATATCACTGGTCATATAAACCTATGTAAACAGGAAAAACGCGGAAGAGTTTGGTCGCATCTAACTACAGCCCCCAAAAAATACCATTGGCCATACTGAGCCTAGCTACATTGCTAACAGGAGTGACAGCGCGTCTGACTGCGTCTGACTGACTGGGAGGTCGCGCAAAGCTCGGAGAGGTACGGAGCAGCTAGTCTCAATTCAGATAAGAGCATATTTCATTATGGAAGTACGGTGGACTGTTCCTTTAAGTTGTGATTTGGGGATGGACATTTGACCTCACAGTGACCTTAGACCTTTTGATCTCAAAACCTAATCAGTTCATGTTTGTCCCAAAGCGCACAAATGGTGAAAGTTTGGTGAAATTCCTTTCATTAGCCTTTGAGATATCGCGTTCACAAGGTTTCGGGACGGACGCATGGACAGACGGACAACCCGAAAACATAATGCCTCCTGCACCTTACGGTGGTGGAGGCATAATAAAAAGAAAAAGAAAAAGCTCTGGTGAGAAGAAGTGGCAGGCAAAACGTGCACAGCGTACTCTCAACTGGAAACGCAAGTATACAGAAATTGGAATATTTTCACACTGCTTCAGTATCATGTATTATAAACACGTTCATTCAGTTATCTTCAGGAAGCGCTTTATCCTGATCAGGGTCATGAACTTGGAAAGCACGTACTGAGTCTGGGACAGATACTGTCCTGATATTGGGTTTGGTTCACTGGCCACCGAGCTGCTTCGGTCCCTTGTTGTCTGAATCTAAGAAACGCGATAGAACTCCAGAAATTAGTCTTCGGCTCAGTCTCGCAGTCCTGCATTCTCTCACAGCCCCGTGTACCTCATCTGGAGGTCTGCTGTAACAGAGCTGGATCGAGAGTGTGCCGGGCTATTTCCCATGAACTCACAATGGCTGCGTCACGTAATGCATCTCCGTCAGTCCACACCGTTTCCGCAGGAGCAAAAACGACAGCGCGCTTCAAATTTCACCCGTTTTGCCAACGCCAGCGTTCAATTATCAGTTATGCATCAACCACATTTCTTTTGCTTTCAGAGATCGTATCTGTTTAAAGTCTCATGATTAATGGAATAATCCTCTCAATAGCACATCCACGTCTCAGCCACGCCCACCTTTCGGCCATGCAACGCCATGTCTCTCTTTTAGGAATCACACTCACCAGTTGCTCAAGTCCTTCCTAGTTTCCTGTATAAATCCTTCAGTTCGTAAGTCACATCGCTGTTTAACAGTTAGTCCACGAAATCTCGTCGTACATGAGTCGACAGCCGACGAGGCACGTACACTACCGTTCAAAAGTTTGGGGTCACTTTGAAATATCCTTATTTTTGAAAGAAAAGCACTGTTCTTTTCAATGAAGATCACTTTAAACTAATCAGAAATCCACTCTATACATTGCTAATGTGGTAAATGACTATTCTAGCTGCAAATGTCTGGTTTTTGGTGCAATATCTACATACAGTGGTGCTTGAAAGTTTGTGAACCCTTTAGAATTTTCTATATTTCTGCATAAATATGACCAAAAACATCATCAGATTTTCACACAAGTCCTAAAAGTAGATAAAGAGAACCCAGTTAAACAAATGAGACAAAAATATTATACTTGGTCAATTATTTATTGAGGAAAATGATCCAATATTACATATCTGTGAGTGGCAAAAGTATGTGAACCTTTGCTTTCAGTATCTGGTGTGACCCCCTTGTGCAGCAATAACTGCAACTAAACGTTTGCGGTAACTGTTGATCAGTCCTGCACACCGGCTTGGAGGAATTTTAGCCCGTTCCTCCGTACAGAACAGCTTCAACTCTGGGATGTTGGTGGGTTTCCTCACATGAACTGCTCGCTTCAGGTCCTTCCACAACATTTCCATTGGATTAAGGTCAGGACTTTGACTTGGCCATTCCTAAACATTAACTTTATTCTTCTTTAACCATTCTTTGGTGGAACGACTTGTGTGCTTTGGGTCGTTGTCTTGTTGCATGATCCACCTTCTCTTGAGATTCAGTTCATGGACAGATGTCCTGACATTTTCCTTTAGAATTCGCTGGTATAATTCAGAATTCATTGTTCCATCAATGATGGCAAGCAGTCCTGGCCCAGATGCAGCAAAACAGGCCCAAACCATGATACTACCACCACCATGTTTCACAGATGGGATAAGGTTCTTGTGCTGGAATGCAGTGTTGTCCTTTCTCCAAACATAACGCTTCTCATTTAAACCAAAAAGTTCTATTTTGGTCTCATCCGTCCACAAAACATTTTTCCAATAGACTTCTGGCTTGTCCACGTGATCTTTAGCAAACTGCAGATGAACAGCAATGTTCTTTTTGGAGAGCAGTGGCTTTCTCCTTGCAACCCTGCCATGCACACCATTGTTGTTCAGTGTTCTCCTGATGGTGGACTCATGAACATTAGCCAATGTGAGAGAGGCCTTCAGTTGCTTAGAAGTTGCCCTGGGGTCCTTTCTGACCTTGCTGACTATTACACGCCTTGCTCTTGGAGTGATCTTTGTTGGTCGACCACTCCTGGGGAGGGTAACAATGGTCTTGAATTTCCTCCATGTGTATGCAATCTGCCAGACTATGGACTGGTGGAGTCCAAACTCTTTAGAGATGGTTTTGTTACCTTTTCCAGTCGGATGAGCATCAACAACGCTTTTTCTGAGGTCCTCAGAAATCTCCTTTGTTTGTGCCATGATACACTTCCACAAACATGTGTTGTGAAGATCAGACTTTGATAGATTCCTGTTCTTTAAATAAAACAGGGTGCCCACTCACACCTGATTGTCACCCCATTGATTGAAAACACCGGACTCTAATTTCACCTTCAAATTAACTGCTAATCCTAGAGGTTCACATACTTTTGCCACTCACAGACATGTAATATTGGATCCTTTTCCTCAATAAATAAATGACCAAATATAATATTTTTGTCTCATTTGTTTAGCTGGGTTCTCTTTATCTACTTTTAGGACTTGTGTGAAAATCTGATGTTTTAGGTCACATTTATGCAGAAATATAGAAAATTCTAAAAGGGTTCACAAACTTTCAAGCACCACTGTAGGTGTATAGAGGCCCATTTCCAGCAACTCTCACTCCAGTGTTCTAATGGTACAATGTGTTTGCTCATTGCCTCAGAAGGCTAATGGATGATTAGAAAACCCTTGTACAATCATGTTAGCACAGCTGAAAACAGTTGAGCTCTTTAGAGAAGCTATAAAACTGACCTTCCTTTGAGCAGATTGAGTTTCTGGAGCATCACATTTGTGGGGTCGATTAAATGCTCAAAATGGCCAGAAAAATGTCTTGACTATATTTTCGATTCATTTTACAACTTATGTTGGGGAATAAAAGTGTGACTTTTCATGGAAAAAACAAAATTGTCTGGGTGACCCCGAACTTTTGAACGGTAGCGTAGCACACAGAGTTGGCTATAAGCCGTGTACGACGAAATTGAGTGGAAAAACTGCTATTCTATCCACATTCACCGGATTTGAACGAACAAAGAACATTTTTATATTTCGTGCAAATTCGATTAATAAAAAACTTTATACAAAACGTCAGACAAAATCATTTCCGCTTAGAATGTAAACAAGCTGGCGAACAAAAAAACGTTCTTACCATGAAATACTTTCATTCCATATTTGTATTTTTTGGGATTTTGTTTCCAAGTACGGTTTTTATTTCGTCCTCGGTTGGTTCAGCAAGACATGCTGCCATTTTGTTTTTCTTACTCACGGTATATGAGCGGATACCTTAGTGGTAGAGTAGCCAATCAGAGCGCACGACTGTTCATATCCGGTGAATGTGGATAGAATAAACAGGATTATTGAAGAGGATGCAAGACGACGACGAAGGGGGGGAAAAAGCTATTTTGTCTGTAGCCTGTTGTAATTACCGCTTCACTTTGGAATCTGAGTGACATTAAAAAAGGGGCATGAAGCAGAAAACAAGGGCGGTGTGTGCCTCTGACGCGGCGCTGAATGAGGTCTTGGCGTGGCGTGACGTGACGCATCCTGTACGAGGTGGCCTTTCTCGATAAAACATGTATCGGTTCATTTTTCTCATACTTTAAAAAAAAAAACTTGAAAAGCACGAAACATTCATTTATCGAAAGAAGCTCTTCGTTCCTCAGCGGTGTGTGTGGGGAGGCGGAGAGAGGGGTTGGCATTTCTGAGGTAGTGGAAAGCCGTCTTGGATTTCAGCATCATGCCTCTGCAGTGCTGTGTGTGGGCAGGAAAGCCTCTCAACCTCCTTCTCTCTCTCTCTCTGTCTGTCTGTCTGTCACACACTCATGTTGAAGTGTTAGCGATGCAGCAGCTGTCCGACCTTGACTCTGACTTATGCCGAGATGGCCATGGGTTAAAAGAAATCTTCCCCCTCTAATCCCTCATGACAGATTTTCTGTCGCTCTGCTTCTTCCCACCTGATGATACGCACGTACCGTACGGTACAGAATCGCACAGATCCATGAAAATGTCCTTCATACGATTCTGATTAAAGACCGTAACGTATACGACTGATCAGCACTCGTGTCGTTATTGTAGCGATGTTAAACACAGAAATGGTCTCTTTCTTTCTTCTTAATTCATCGTGTGCTGACGGGAAGCAGTCGCTGCAGGACAGACTCTGTGTGCGAGTGCGTTGCGTTGCGTTGCTGTGATGGAAATGCAGCACGCAGCAGAGGTGTGCAGTGCTGTAACGGAGAGCAGCAGCGTCCCGGGTTGTGTGGTACACGCTGCAGCAGAGAGCAGCATGCCGGGACGTGGACTGGAGGCTTTCTCACAGCGGTGCTTTTGGTGGGTGTCTGAGTCACTGTGTGTGTGGGGGGGAGGAACTGCTCGTTGCGAGTAAACATCTCCTTTTAATAGAGGAGAGATTGTATTCAGGCTTTACCAATTTCATAACCTTGCTAAACTCCTCTTCCTCGACGAACATGAAGACGAAGCACATGCTTGTATGCGTGTTTTACTGGGAAATACGCCACTCGTATTTTTCATATACGAGCTCCATCCGGGACATGGAGAACCAAAACTGTGGCACAAATCTCTGACACTCGTGATTAAAATCGATGAATTGTTTGGATAAATTTGGGCACTTTTTGTTTGTGAATGTGTCTATCATTAAAAAATAAAAAATAAAATCACATGCTGGCTTGAAGATATGAAGTTTATCTTCTCGTGTTGAAAAACTCTTTTTCATACGAAATACATCACCGATCTGAGTAACATATTAAAATAATACTGGCTGGCGTTGAGTGGTAGATCAGATATCTTCCATTCAGCTAGCATGATACTGAACGAATCAAAGACGAGGAGCTGAATGGAATATATCGGATATACCACGAAAAAAACAACAACCAATATTATTATTATTATTATTATTATTATTCATACACTTTCCTTTCGGGTGTTCAACGCGTTTTTCTCTTTCAAAATTCTCTCAAAATCTTCCGTATTTAACAAACCAAACCTGGCGGCCATGTTTGTTTAGAAACCGTCCCAGTCGCTCCCTCGCTAGTGCGGAAGTTTTACGTCTCTGACGTGTCACGTCATGTTGTCTTGACAGCCGTGCAATATCATAAACCGTATTCAACACTCATTCTCCATTGTGTAGCGTGACGTAATACACGTAGGATAAGCGATATGCTAACAATACTGCATGCTATCAAACCCACCAGAAGGGAATAGAACACACGTTTTTATTCCATCGAAAAAGTGTCCTGTATGGATAATAATTCCCAGTATTTCGCTCCGATGACGTCACTCCCAGTGTTTTCCCGCTGACTAGATGTGCATCGTCAACATGGTGAACCGGTGCAAAATTAAAATTCTTTTGATTAACTTGCATTTATTCATTAATTTTTGTGGATGTGTCCATATGATATAAAGATGATTACGCGGTGGCGCGAAGAGATGAAGTTTGACTTCTCGTGTTGAAAATAATTTGAAGAAGCAGCTTTTATTTGTCACATGTACACTCACTCGAGCACAGGGAAATTCCTCTCTGCATTTAACCCATCTGAAGCAGTGAACACAAACAAGTGAGCAGTGAGCACACACACGTATCCAGAGCAGTGGGCAGCGATGCGACAGCGCCCAGGGAGCAGTTGGGGGTTACGTGCCTTGCTCAAGGACACGTCACGTTAACTTCACTGGATGTCTTTGAACTGTGGGGGAAACCAGAGCAACCGGAAGAAACCCACGCGGACAGACACGGGGAGAACATACAAACTCCACCCCCCCGTCAGCCACAGGGCTTTAACCTAGAACCTTTTCACTTGTTCACTTCAAGATGTTGCTTGAGGCGACAGTGCTAACCATGATGTCACCATGACGCCCCACCCCAAACCGTGTAGCAAAATGCATTATGGTCTGATGAGACCAATTCCAAAAGGACACAGGGCGCAGGGTTCTTCCCCCTGAGAGGGAATGAAATTCCATGACTTTTCCAGGTTACAACCTTATTTTTCCAGGACCTCAGCCAAGAAAAATATGCACACTGAAATGTTTCTATTTTCCGTGTATCAACAATAATTATCGGGGGCGTCGTGGCTCAGGTGGATAAGGCGCCGTACCATAAATCCGGGGACCCGGGTTCGATTCCGGCCTGAGGTCATTTCCCGATCCCTCCCCGTCTCTCTCTCCCACTCATTTCCTGTCTCTACACTAGGGTTGGGCGGTATTACGGTAAGAAGGTATCCCGAGGTATCCAAAAGTACCAACGGTATCGGTCTCATTACCGTCATTTTAAAAATATATATATCTAAATAAATATGGAGTACATGAGGTCATAATATAAAATAATAAATTGAAGATCATCCCGAATAACTGTGTGATCGTATTTTCACTAATTCTATCAATTTCCTAAAGAAGTTCTCATCGCATGCAGGGTTGTTTATGTCGTTACCATGGCAACCCTGCATGACATTTGGAGTCTGACAGAAAGCTTCGCAAGAGACTGAGACCGGGGGTGTCATGGCTCAGATGGCTAAGGCACCGTACCATAAATCCGGGGACCCGGGTTTGATTCCGACCCGAGGTTATTTCCCGATCCCGTCTCTCTCTCCCCCGCTCATTTCCTGTCTCTCTATACTGTCCTATCTAAAAAAAAAAAAAAAAAAAAAAGAGACTGAGACCGCGGTTGAAAGATGGCAAGTCAAGATAACGAGTTAGTGGCAAAAAAAAACACAACATCGGCAGTGTGGCAGTATTTTGGTTTCAAACCAAACGAAAAATCTAATATGTCCCCTAAGGCACACCATAGCCTGGGGTACTCCACTTCCACGAGATCTCTCCAATGAGTTGTGTTTTGAGTAGGTTACATGAGTAACAACAAGGTAAAATAATATAACGTATGACATTTGGGATGTGGGTAATAAACGTTTGAAATGTCATCTACTGAAGAAACGGAAGAAAACATCGTAGCGTAAACTGTTCGGTTTCTGGTGGGAATTAGCAATGCGCTTGCTATCTTTGTTGGGTGTGTTAAACCGTATGGATTTAAGTGGAATAATTGTAAGGAGTTATGTGATCAAGACAACGTTTTAAGCAAGGTAAGGCCATTTGATTATTAATTTCCCCGCCATGGCATGACGTGGGCCCATATGATTTTGCCTTGTGCAGCTATCACGCATTTGAATTAGGTTCGCCTCATTTGCGCTGAAGAATATGGTTTATCGCGCAGTCTAAACGGACTTGGGTGTTGGTTGATTCTTTTTCTTTTTTTTATTTCCCATGCTTGAAAGGGTATGATCCTGCTCATCGTGTACTTTTTTTTGATGGAGTAGGTGAGATAGTGCTGCAAATGGCGTTTCAACGCAGACGTGTAAACGACAGTTGAATGCTATTTTCAAGATGAAGGAAGAGTTGCGTGATGCTTTGAAATATCTCTTAATCCATTCATCAATGCACAAAATTCGCTTTGCTGCTTAATCCATACCACAATGCACACAATTCGCTATGCTGCTTTTAAATAGTACATTTGAGGCATAGGCGCACGTTACATAGTAGGCCGAAACAAAATATTTTTTTCTCGGTAATACCGTATACCCCGGGAAAACACAGAGACGGTTTAAAGGTATCAAAATTTGGATACCGCCCAACCCTACTCTACACTGTCCTATCCAATAAAGGTGAAAAAAAGCCCCCCCAAAAAATCTTTCAAAAAACAATTATCATTCAAAATGCAATTAAAACTTTGAATTATGGAAATTAAAGATTCATACTATTTCTTTTTCTTGTGAAAATACATATTTTATCAAATTTAGGACATTGTCTTTTGCAGCTGCTATACTGTGGTGTATATCACAGTATACAAATTTTATTTACAAATCTTATTTGTAGTACATGATATACAGATTGTTGGCTCACACACAGATGGAGATATAGATGTATATAATATATAGATATAATCTGTATATCATGTACTACAAATAAGATTTGTAAATAAAAAAAATCATAAAAATAAAAATGCTATCAAATGATAAAAATATAAATTGTAAAGTTGTACATCTGCATAAACATTATCAAACTAAACAAACAATAAAACATAAGAGCAGGCTCGCCCATGTTAGATATGTCAAACGTCTTCACGCATAATGTGCACTGTGCCTTGTGTCTGTCTCCTGGCACTCGCCGCAGCCACTTCCCATATTCTGGCTTTTGTAGCCATCGATCAGTAAACGAACAATTTCCAGGCATCACAATTAATAAAAATATATATAACAAAAAAAAAAAAAAACTACACTAAAACTACCGAAAGCTGATCGCTTATGAGCTAACGCATGATGTTTGCGGGTGGCGCCATTTTGTACAGACCTAACGCATGCATCAAATCACAGTATTGCATCTTATTATTTCACCAACAGATGGCGTTCGCGTTGCTATAAACATTGAATACCGATGGTTGATCGTCGCTATGATTTTTCTATGAAAACGCGTATGCGCGCGTGTACAGAAACTTTAGATATAACCTACAATAAGGGCATTTTATCATTTTATTTGTTCAAGACCAATTTTCCAGGATTTTCAAGGACTCAATATGAATTTCAAGCACTTTCCCAGGCCTTTAGGGCATATTTTGAAATTCCAGGTTTTTCCAGGCCGGACGAACCCTGAGGGCGGCACGGTGGTGTAGTGGTTAGCGCTGTCGCCTCACAGCAAGAAGGTCCGGGTTCGAGCCCCGTGGCCGGTGAGGGCCTTTCTGTGTGGAGTTTGCATGTTCTCCCCGTGTCCGCGTGGGTTTCCTCCGGGTGCTCCGGTTTCCCCCACAGTCCAAAGACATGCAGGTTAGGTTAACTGGTGACTCTAAATTGAGCGTAGGTGTGAATGTGAGTGTGAATGGTTGTCTGTGTCTATGTGTCAGCCCTGTGATGACCTGGCGACTTGTCCAGGGTGTACCCCGCCTTTCGCCCGTAGTCAGCTGGGATAGGCTCCAGCTTGCCTGCGACCCTGTAGAACAGGATAAAGCAGCTAGAAATAATGGATGGATGGATATTTGGCACAAAAAAAAGCAGCACACCAAAAGAACACCATACCCACGGTGAAGCATGCTGGTGGCAGCATCCTGCTTTAGGGCTGTTTTGCTTTTGATTTTAGTGCAAAACATTCAGGCGTCTGCTAGGAAGCTGAAAATGAACAGGAACTTCACCTGTCTCAGCACGAGTGGGCTGTGCACCGGAAGCGCCCTCACAATTCAACAGATCTAGAATGCTTTTGCAAGAAAGAGTGGGAAAATAATTGCCAAGTCAAGATATGCCACACTAACAGACTCTCACTCAAAAGGACTGAGTGGTGTAATAAAATCTAAGTATTAAAACGTATACAACTGGGTTATTACAAGTTTATTTTTTTTAAATATATTTTTATTTATTTCTGTAAAAAATTGATTGTTTTACACT